>NC_067400.1:498381045-499029795 GCF_016432865.1 Antechinus flavipes
AGAAGAAGAAGAAGAACAACAACAACAACAACAACAACAACAGTAACAAGAAAGAGAAATAATTTGGTAGAATTTTCTTTAGGAAAATGTCTTTTAATTTCAAGCTTTTTCTTGTAATAAAGGTCTATATTTTAATCCCAATATTCTCAGAGATTATATGATAGTCACTGAATATCACAGTCTTCAAAGAAATGAAGTTAAGGATGGTCAAAAAGGTAATGAAGCGGTGCATGACAGGTATTAACAAGATGAAATACATTATTAGAAAGCAAGTATTATAGAGAGACAGCATAAATTATGCCATGAAAGAAATTAATAATTAAAAACAGGTATATAATTAAAAAGATAACATTTAGATAACATACATTCTAAATTGATACCCTTGTCAAGAGAGCAAGGAAGATATTTATTATCCAGAATGACTCTTCCATGATGAATGTGTGGGAAAACATTAATGTAAATCTTATAGGATGACTAGGTACTTTTCATCCTTTTCCAAGTGATACTAATTTCTTTCAGAGTTTGAGACCAAAAGTTTGGCCACTTTGCTCTCCTAAGAGAGGATAATGGTGATGGTATAAGATTATGATTTTTAACTGCTCCTTTAAATATAATAAGTCTTGGGGATATGATCAGGTTTGAACATTGCTATTGGTAGGAAGGGAAACAAGCTCAATAGCTCAATATTCAAAGTTTGACCCCTTTCCCTCTAAATGCCAGTTCTACAATGAATACATATAGTGAATAGCAAAGAAAACACATTTACTTAAATAGGTACTCCTCTGATTTCTGGTCGGTATGAGAAATGCTGAAAAGTTGGGTTTCCACAGTGTTGCAAGCTTTGAGATAGTGTGGGATTGTGGTGGTGGGTATCACAGACCAAGAGGTTTTCTGAAAGTGGGAGATTAAGGAAGAATACAACTCACTGAACAGTTAAGTGATCAATAGAAGCCTTGAGCAAACAAGAAATTGGGGAGCTAGGAAGACACAGGTGGATTCAGCTTTTCAGATTTTCCAATTGGAAAGAGTCTTGTGGTGTTGAGAAAACCACAAACTTAAAATAATAGCCTATTCAGCCCAAACTAGTTGGCTTCAATGACCTGACTTGACCAAATTACTACTGTGCTTGCTTAATAAGCTAATTGCATATTAAACATCAAATCTCAGAGGAGGAGTTTTCCACTATTTTTGAAAATGGGATATATGCTGGGGGGTAAAGGGGATTGCTTTATACATATTACAGAGAAATATGTAGTGAGCATTTAGACTGTAACTCAGCTAAAACAAACCAATCCTTTCTCTGAAAGGAAGAGCTGCATCACATGAGAAAGCATAAAGGTTCCCCCATTTCTGCACTCAGTGTTCCCTTTTCTTGAAGAAGAGTGGAGCCTGCTTCTGCCCAGAAATGTTAAGATAATTTAAGATTATTTTTAATAACTTTTCCTTGCTATCTGAGTTTCAGTGTCAAGAGTGTTATTTTTAACATCTGATACCAATTTAAATAAATTTAAAGATATATACATGATTGATAAATTTGTAATTTCCATTTTGTACCAATTTAAATTATATTAATAATTATAAATTTCAAATATAGTTTAATACTAAATATAAATTGATCCTATGCTTTATAAATAAATAATACACAATATGTATGTATGTCTTTATGTATAATCAAATAAGTCTTCGCTTTTTCAGTTTCAGCCACATTATTTTTACCTGAATAGAAGAAAGATTCTCAGAACTGTTCTGACAAGAGTGTAAACATGATTCCAGTAAATAGAAATACTTGCTCCAAATGGAAAGAAAATGATGTTTTAAATTAAGAAATGAGATGATATGTCTGAGGTACTTTATATTATTTCCTTTGATAGCTTAGCATCAAATCTTTGAATTGGATGGTCCAAATGTTCTTATATGGTCCCTCAATCAAGATTAGTCAGTTTAATAAATGACAGAGGTTGCAATGTGAATCTTTTTGTATGTTTATTTTTAATGCTAATTTCTCACAACAGTCATTCAATTATTGATTGGAAAGATGATTCAAAATCCAAGTTTTCCTCCTCGCAAAAAACAAAAAACAAAAAACAAAAACAAAGCAAAACAACAGTTAAAGCTTGTAATGAGAAACTACCAAATGGGTATTTATACAGGTTATTTAGTTTTTGTTTTGTCAGTCTTTAAAGTACTTTACTCTTCTCCAAGAATTAATGTTTATAAAGTAAATTAAATATTCAGAGGAAGTTTGTCATATACTCAGAATTGCATTATTTTCATATTGCTTAGTAAAAGCTGAATCTTTAATTGACTTTTGTTTGCAAATCCATTAAGATCAATGCATATGTACAAATGCAAAAAAAAAAAAAAAAAAAAAAAAAAAAAGGAGTCCATTTCTCTCAGTCCTTGAGGTATATATGGGAAAAAGAAAAGGTACCCCAGGGTCTTTGAGAAAGATTATTCTCTCTCTAGGGGAAGGGAAGTATGAACAGTGTGATAAAATTGTAATGATAAACTAGTTCTTGTTTCTCTAATTATATTAGGTTTGTGGGGATGATAGGAAATGTGCAAACACAGCATATTCAGTGCTAAAGCCTTAGCTGCAGAATAAATAACAAATAAGATGACATTTCTGGGGAAAATGCTTTTTCTCCATTGACTATTATAATTTAACATGCAAGATTAGCATTTACTAAGCAGAAATGTTTTTCTCTTTGACCTTGAAACAACACCTGGGGTCACGTTCCCAAAGTTAGTGAGCCAGTCACGTGCATAGTATTTCTTCTTCTCTGCTATATAAACTTCAAAATGGTTTCTCATCAGCAGGCATTCAGGTGTTCTCTTGGCCCTGAATTTTTCCTCATTCATGCAAAGAAAATATCACATTCATTAATATTTCAGTTCCCAATGTTCTTGCTCTACTAATTCAAAGGAGAAACAAGAAAGTTTTTATTTTTTCCACTTTCCTTTAAAAGCTTTAGGTGACAAGGGAAAAGGAATTAAGGCTACTTTTTTGGCATGACTCTATTCATCTATCCCTAGGAAACATGGACAATTACTTGTGCTCACTGATCATCACGATTACCATCTTATCATGATAAATAATATTTATAAAATTTATATTTTATAAAACATCTGATAATTCTTTGACTATTGTAACCTTGTCCTCAAAAGAGAAATCTCTATAATCTTTTCCTTCTACCCTTCTTCAAGCAAAATTTTAATACCTGCAGGGAAACAGCTTAAGGCTACTTTTCTGCTCTCCTCAAAGAGACTAGATTCTAGGCTGGAATTATATATATATATTGCTTTCTTAAATATTATTAGCTTCTCTGATTTTAGAACTGCCTGGAAAGATTTGCATGAATTGATGCTGAGAGAAACAAGCTGAACCAGAAATACATTGTACAGAATAACAGCAAAAATGTGTGATGATCAACTATAAAATATTTGGTTCTTTTCAGTGATCCAAAGCAATCTCAACAGAATTTGGACTGGAAATACCATCTGCATCCACAAAAAGAATCATGTAGATTGAATGTAAATCAACACATACTATGTGCACTTCTTTTTTCTGTTTTTTTTTTTTTCCTCTCCCTTGTTTTTTTTTTCCTTTTGTTCTGATTTTTATCTCTAGCATGATTCACAAAGATTGCTTTAGAATTATGTATATACTGTATTAAAAAACACAGTATATACACATATGTATATACATGTACATATGCATGTATCAAAATAAATTAATTAATTAAAATATATTTAGCCTCAAAGATGAAGTTGATGGACAACTTCCCTCCCCTCCCTCACTCTTAGCTTAAAGGGCCCAGAGAAGGGTCTGCTCAGCTAGATTAGGGGTCTTCTTTTGCACTTCAAAGTGCCAGATCAACAATGCTCCCAAGAATATCTGTTCCATGAGGGTGGTCACCTAACCCTGATCCCTATCTATGTTAAACATCTGCCTTTGTATCTTTCTTCCTGTAAAGTCGAGTTACTGTTTAATGTCAAAGGTGCCAGCAAGGGTGAATAAGAATGCTTATAAGGCTGTCACTATTTCAGTTGGGGACAGAACCATGCCAGAATTCTACTGGAGGTCTGTCCTGGCCATGCACACCATCTAGGCCAGTTTCAAATAAATTATTTTTAAATTATGAATTACTATGGCGGTCTTGAATTCTATTGCCTGGACTATTTCAAAGTTTTAATGATCATCGTGGCATCTAATTGCTATTCAATTTTGTGAAGGAGCACCCCAAGCTTTATATTCAAAATTTTAGTCCATTCCTACCAAGTAGCAATTCCACAATAAATACACATAGCAAATAGTAAAGAAATCTATTAATATGGCTCATAGCAAAGCAAAACTGAGTAAGTATACACATGAGAACATGCCAGATAAGACAAAATCTCCCACTGGGAGTGAGGTGACAGCTCAAACAAGGGAAAGGACTAAGTCTTACCCAAGTAAAAGTTTCCCTCCATTTCTAATATAGAAATCTGGAGACAGGGACATGTTGGAGATTGAATTCTCTGTCTTTGTCTTCCAAGAGTCATTTCCTCCAGCAACCTGAAATAGAGTTGACTTCTTCCATGTACTCTCTTAAAGCTGGAAGCCAGAAATAACTGAAACAACTCAAACCATCTCAGAGAAAGCTCAAAGAATAACTAAGGATGGAGTTCTTCCCAAGTCCTCAACTCCACCCTGTCCCTCACTCAGAGCAGGGGAGGTCATTGGTTAACATTAAGGAGGACAGAATATACCATATCAATGAGTGTTGGGACTGGGCTACACAACTATAATAATAAAAAGTTATAACATTTCTATTTAATGATTAGCACTTATATTGTGCTTTAAGGTTTGCATAGTTCTTTAGATATAGGAGTTCATCTGTTATAACAAATAACCTAGTAAAGAATGCACTTAACTGAGGAGACAGAGATTAAATAACTTGTCTGAGCTCAGCATGTTTTAGAAGGCTAAAAATTTAGACAATCCTGATTCCAATTCCTGTTCTCTATTCACTGAAGCACAATTGCTGATCTTCTGAATAAGAAACATCATACATCTAGATTGTAAAGTAGCAAGCATCATAGTTTTAATGCTAATAGTGACTTTAGACCCTCTCAAGAATTACCTACACATTTTCCAGCTGAAGAAACAGCCCCAGAGAGTTTAAGTGATTTGCCCCAGGTCACATAACTAATAAATGTCCAAAGTAGCATTTGAACTTAAATATTTTTTATTTTAATTTACTTTAGAAAAAACACATGCATAATTTTCAACTTTTACTCTTGCAAAACCTTGTTTTCCAATTTTTTTCTCCTTCCCTTCTTCCCTAACCCGACTCCTTTAGATAGCAAGTAATACAATATGTTAAGCATGTTCAATTCTTCTATACATATTTCCACAATAATCATGATGCATAGGAAAAATCAGATCAAAAAAAAAAAAAAAAGAAAGAAAACAAAATAGAAGCAAACAAAAACAAAAAATTGAAAATGCTATCTTGTGATTCACACTCAGTCCCCACAGTCCTCTCTTTGGTTGCACATGGCTTTTTCCACCACAAGAACAATGAAACTGGTCTGAATTACCTCACTGTTGAAGAACCATTTCCATCAGAATTGATCATTTTATAATCTTGTTTTTGCTGTATACAATGTTCTCTTTGTTCTACTTACTTCACTTAGAATCAGTTCATGTAAGTCTCTTTAGGCCTTTCTGAAGTCATTTTGCTGATTGTTTCTTATAGAACAATACTATTCCATAACATTCACATACCATAATTTATTCAGCCATTCTCCAAATGATGGCCATCCTGTCAGTTTCAGTTCCTTGCCTCTACAAAAAGGACTGCTACAAAGATTTTTCACATATGGGTCCTTTCTGCTTTGTTTTTATCTCTTTAGGATACAGGCACTGCTGGATCAAAGAGTATGTACAGTTTGATAAACCTTTGGGCATAATTCCATATTGTTCTCCAAAATTCCATATTGAACTTAAGTATTTTTGATTCCCATCCATATGGGGAATTACCTTGACATTTTCCACATATCTCACTTGGGAACCAATCTTATTCCCATTTTATGGGTAAAGGAACAGACTCTGAAAGGGTAAAGTGATGACTACAGTCAAGTTATTAGTAAATAGTAAAACACATAATTATACCTATGCCTTCTGTCTCCAAACCATGGACACCAAGGCAATTAGGAAACATATTAGAAATGTTAACCAAGACTGAGCAATCAGAAACTCATTGGTCCATCGTAGTTTTAGTTTTAAAAATCACATTCTTTGAATGTTATGGAATATTATTGCTCTGTAAGGAATGACCAGCAGGATGAATACAGAGAGGCTTGGAGAGACCTACATGGACTGATGCTAAGTGAGATGAGCAGAACCAGGAGATCATTATACACTTCGACAAGGATATTGTACGAGGATGTATTCTGATGGAAGTGGATTTCTATGACAAAGAGACCTAACTGAGTTTCAATGGATAATGATGGACAGAAACAGCTACACCCAAAGAAAGAACACTGGGAAATGAATGTGAACTATTTGCATTTTTGATTTTCTTTCCCGAGTTATTTTTACCTTCTGAATCCAATTCTCCCTGTGCAGCGGGAGAACTGTTCGGTTCTGCAAATATGTATTGTATCTAGGATATACTGCAACATATTTAACATATATAGGACTGCTTGCCATCTTGGGGTGGGGGAGTGGAGGGAGGGAGGGGAAAAAACGAAACATAAGCGAGTGCAAGGGATAATGTTGTAAAAAAAATTATCCTGGCATGGATTCTGTCAATACAAAGTTATTATTAAATAAAATAAAATTTAAAATTAAAAAAAAATCACATTCTTCAAAACAATCCTATGAATTAAATAGTATAAGAAATACATTCTCTATTTTATAAATATAAAAAATATTATGAAGAAAATAAGAAATTTATCTACAGTTGCACAATGAATAAATTTCCTAGGAAAGAGTTTAAATGAAGTTTCCTAACACTAAGTTCAGAAGTATTTTGGTGGTGTAACATTCACTGCCTTTCAAAACAGGAAAAACCACACAGGAACATAAAGTTAGATGGCATTTGAAGATGATGTTTTAGGAGTGCTTCAGAAATTAAAAAAAGAAGTATTTTGTACATGGTAAGTAAAATATAATAGCGGTCTGTTGAATTTTATAGTATTGAGCTGTATTTTAGAGTTTTGAAGTATTTGAGAAGTGGTGGGCAAGGTGGGAGGTGCCTTCACAGAGCAGAATGTGATGGCAAATGTAAATGTGACAGCAAATGTACAGTAAAAGATTGTTCTGTTTCTTATTAAGAATAAATCACTGTGCCCAGGCTTGAAATGTTATGGATATTTTTGGCATTGTTGCAGTAGAACACCATAAGGCTACTAATCTACAATGCTCTATTATTTCTTCATAACAGGGAGGAAAAAAATGTATTGAAGTTTAAGAGCTAAGAATATTTCAAATGCCTTGTACCCTGAAATGTTTCTTAAAGATAATTTGAGTTGTGAAACTGTAATCATATATTAGCTTCTGTATGCTGCAAACCATGGGCAAAATGGATTTACATAGCCATGATTCATAAGAGCCCAATCAAATGTTCCAATCATTCTAATCTGCCACATTTTGTCTATGTAACCCGGAAGACAGGCAGAACCTTGGGCTACCAGTTCTTATTGTTTTTAGTGATGTATTAAGGAACCATGATGAATCAGACTAAACTAATTTCTTCCTTTCCATCAGGTTGATATTGACATGAGCTAGATAATTATATATAGGAAACATTCCTGGGTTTTATTCCTAATATAATCCCTAGCTCCTCTTTTATTATGGAAAAAGGAAAGGAAAAAAGGATATTTAGAATGTCAACTGTTCTTAAAATGCAATTCAACCTCTGTTGCTTTTTTTCTCAGTTGATTTTGTTTGGGCAGATAAAAAGGCAGAGGACAATTGAAGGTCGTTGAATTGTTGGAATATCACATAAAAATAACATGAATACTGTTTTCCCAAATGCCAGTTGAGAGTAATCTAAAATTTCTTTAACATTTTAACCAAGCAATGTAATGCTTATTTTCAATACCTTTTAGTTCTAGAGAATAGGATAACAATATTTAACTTCTGAATAAAAACTTGTTTTAGGATCTTTGCAATGTGCAAGTTTCCTGACTCATTAATGACATATGGTATATTTTATGTTTTATCTTACTAAGCATAAGGATGGGGTTGGGGGAGAAGAGTAGTATGTGTATATACTTACATAGACAAACTCAAATATATGTTTGTAGATGTATATATATACCTTTCTCTCTCTCTCTGTATATATATACATGTGTATACACACACACACACACACACACACACACACACACACACATCCTATGCAAACATAACCAGATAAAAATATATGGACATTTATACACAAATATACAGGTAAATGTGTTCAATTCAACCTGAATGTGCATGTGCATATGCATAATGTACATACATGTGTGAATGTGAGTGCTTGTGTATGTATATATGTGTGTGTGTGTGTAAATATGTATAGTTTGTGCATACATATAATATCTTAGAAGAAAGGTGCAAAATGTTAGTGGTATCTTCACAGCTACTATGTCACAGATTCATATATTTTAACCTATTAAACAGGAAATAATGAATTTTAGAATGATAATAGGATCTACAAAAGGCTCCTTTGAAATAATTCAAGACAGAAGTCACTATATGACTGGGATAGATGAAACCAAAAAAATTGGTCACTTCATTTGGAGAAGGAAATTAAACTTATTGGCATATATTCAGAGCTTTCCTTTTTAACCACAATCATTGGAATATAGTAAACACAGTCTTATGAAGATCTGATGAAGCATAATATAATCATAATATGTTCATACTCTCTCTTTTGTCACCTAAACAATTATGACAATCCTCTAATTAGTCTTCCTGCTTCCACATTAAAGACATGGACTATTAGAGATAAAGAAGACTTTAGAGATCAATCCCCTTATGTGATATATATTTGCCTATTTCATAATTATATTTAAACTACCAAATAAACTTTAAAGTAATATAAAGATGTCATTTTAATAAAGTGCTATACTATATGATTTTCTGAGTGTTCTTTAACATTAATTTGTCCAAACTACTATGTTAACTTTATTCAAATTTTTTTTTAAATCAAATTGACTGAATAAAAAGTTTAAGAAGTGTATATATCTCTGGTATAATAATTTAAACTCTATTGAATGAGTTTTACCAAATGAATATTTTAGCAACAACAAAAAATGTAATGGATTTCCATATTTTCATTTCTGTTATGCTTTCCAAAAGTCTCAAGGATAGGAATAACTTAACCATGAAAATTCTATGTCTTCATAGAATTAAGTCATCTTCAATCACTACCTCCTACAAACCCCTATTTTTTTTCTTTACTGAATAATATAATACCTATATAAAAACTAACATAATCCATTAAAAATCTATACATCTCATACATATGCATATATCATATAGATGTGTCATCTATATTTATGTGTGTATAAATGTGTGCATGTGTTTATATACACACATACATGTGTACACATGCACATATACACACAAATATATATGTTGTACATAAATATGTGTGTGTGTGTGTATATTTTATATATATATACATGTATATATGTATATATGTGTGTCTTAACTATCCTCATCATTGATATTTATATCTCTCAGAGACGGTTTACATTTGTGTTCAAAATCTGAATATTTGATATTTTGTTTTTTTTTATTCCAGGTAGCAGGCCTCATACAGAACTGGCATATATTTGTTGGCAATAATTGCCCACAAGGGATCATCTGAATCCATTTGAGGTGTGACCAAAACTAACAAGCACCAGTATCAAGCATGAGAATAATACAACAAACATAAAGCAATGCAAGGTTGTATAGAAGTGAGGAAATCTGGGGTAGCATTAAACTTTCATTAAAATTTAGAAAACTGGGTGGAGCCAAGATGGTGGAGAAGGCACATGTGACTTTCTAAGCTCTCTCATACCCTCATGACCAGTTATTAAATTCAGCCTCAAAAATAGTGCTTGATTGGTAAAGCTTACAAAGATTAGAAGTACAACAATTTACCAGCCAAAGATAATCTGGAAGATCATCAGAAAAGGTTTGTCCTGAGGAGCAGGAAAAGACCAGTGCAAATAGGGAAGTAGAAGAGGCTAGCAAACAAAGCTGATGGGGGAAAGGGTGGCCTCCCTGGCTAGAAAAATTATAGTGATGACTCTGGCATAGGCTGATTACTCTGCTCTGCTTGCAAAACAGCAGATCAGCAGAGAAATCAAGCCAAAGACAGAGGGTACGCTAAAAAATGCCTAAAAGAATCTGGCTATACCCACCCAAAACTGGAAATGACTCAGCACAGATAGTAACACAGCTCTTCAGCAGTACAGGGCTTTTCCTTTTCCTTAGGTCAGTTACAAACCTGTATGGCAGGGGGGCACAGCCTGGGGCAGCTGCTAATCTGCACAGTGTGGGGCTCAGTCTGGGGCAATAGAACTTCCACAGCATGACTATGCTACCAGGGCAGAGACACTTTCAGTCCCATGTGGGGCTATTTACTGGCCAGCTGCTAATATCCACAGCCCCACAGCTGGCTTTGGCCCATGACAACTTTACTATTCAGACTCTACAATCAGGGCAGTCACTAATCCCAACAGCAGAGTTCTTCACTGAGCACTTCCATAGCTCAGGCAGTGCTAACCAGGTCTGAATCACTTGGCAGGGGAGGGGGGACATTTCCCCAGAGCACTCCTGTACCTCCCTATTCTTTGCAGCCCATTCACAAGACAGTTGCCTTCCATATACCTATCCCTACTTTGCAGAGGAAGCTGGTAACCTCCTTGCCCTCAAGAAAGACCCTACAGGCTTTAAAAATGAGCAAAAAAATCAAAAGGACCATTGATAGCTACTATACAGAAAGAGAGCAGGTTTGCAACCCCGAGGAGACTAATAGCAGTCTAGGAGACAATACCCCAAGGGTAATGTTACCTGGTTCCCATCACCTAACTCTCTCCTAGAAGAGACTATTAAAAATCTTAAAAGAAAGTTAGAAGAAAAATGGGGAAAGGAAAGAGAAGCTATGCAAGAAAATAACAACTTCCTGAAATGTGAATTGGAAAAACTAAAGAATTCCCAGGAAGTGCAGGGAAACAGAATTTGTGAATTGGAAAAGGTAAAAAAAATCCCAGGAAAAAAGGATTTGTTAACTGGAAAAGATAAAGAATTCCCAAGAAAGTAGGATTTGTAAATTGGAAAAAGAAAATAACTCACTAAAAAAAAATAGTGAAATGGAAAAAAAATTCCATAAAGCAAAACAATTCATTTAAAAACTCAATTGGACATATAAAAAAAGAAGTAAAAAAAAAAGCCAATGTGGAAACTAACTCATTAAAATCAGAACTGAACAAATAGAAACTAATGATTCATTGAGACAGCAAGAATCAGTCAAGCAAAACCCCCAAAAAATGATAAATTGGAAAAAAAAAAACAAATGTCAAATATCTACTTGGAAAAACAATAGACCTGTAAAATAGATCTAGAAGAGATAATCTGAGGATTATTGGACTTCCCGAAAATTATAATGAAAAAAAAAATGAGCCTAGATACTATTTTACAGAAAATCATCAAAGAGAATTGTCCAGACGTAATAGGATCAGAAGGTAA
The DNA here is from genome assembly GCF_016432865.1 of Antechinus flavipes. Lineage (NCBI taxonomy): Eukaryota > Metazoa > Chordata > Mammalia > Dasyuromorphia > Dasyuridae > Antechinus > Antechinus flavipes. The sequence continues at coordinate 498,392,771 of NC_067400.1, forward strand.
AACAGGCATTGAAAGAATTCATCAAACACCTTCTGAAAAAGAACCTAAAATAAAAACTCCAAGGAATATTGTGGCCAAACCAGAACTATCAGATTAAGGAAAAAATATTACAAGCAGCCAGAAAAAAAAAAAAAAGAAAGAAAGAAAGAAAGAAAACAATTCAAATACCAAGGTGCCAAAATAAGGCTCACTCAAGATCTGGCTGTCTCCACATTAAAGTATCGAAGGGCCTGGAATCTGATATTCCAAAAGGCAAAAGAACTTGGAATGCAACCAAGAATAAACTACCCAGCTAAGCTGAGCATTTTTTTTTTCCCATGGAAGAAGATGGATATTTAATGAAACTGATGAATTCCAATTGTTTCTAAGGAAAAAAAAAAAAACAGATCTAAACAAAAAAATTTGATCTCCAACTATAGGACACAAGAGAAGCAGAAAAAGGTAAAAGCAACTCTTGAGAACTGCATTTCTGTTGTGGATATACATAAAGACCATGTGAATTATTTGATTTTACTGATATAACATTAAAAAAGGGAAGTGGAAATGGAAAGGGGATAGTGTCAGAAAAAGGAAAAAGGGGGATAAAAAGTTGGAATCTACATCCCATGAAGAGGCAAAGGAAATCTCTCATATCTGAGGGAATATAGAGGGGGAGGAACATTGTGTGAATCTTAATCTCATAAGAGTTGACTCAAAGAGAAAAGAATTGACATATTTGTTTTACAAATAATTTTCTCTCACCTCATTAAAAATGAGGAGAGGAAAAGAGAAAAAGGGAAAGAGTAATAAGAGAAGGGTACAAAAAAGGGGAAGAGATTCAAAGGTGGGAGGGAGGGATCTGAAAGAGGGCAAGTAGCATGACACAAGTGGGGCTCATGAGTTTAGTACTGGAAAAGAGCATTAGGGGGGAACAAGAAAAAGAAAAGTATAATGTGGTGATAATAAGATGGCAGGAAATAAAGAATTAGTAATTATAAGCATAAATGTAAATGGGATGAAATCTCCCATTAAGTGTAGGCAGATAGCAGAATTGATCAAAAGTCAGAACCTTACAATATGTTGTTTACAGGAAACACATTTGAACCAGGGAGATACATATAGAGTAAAAGTAAAAAACTGGACCAGAATCTATAATGTTTCAGGTGAAGTAAAAAAAGCAGGGGTGGCCATCCTTATCTCACATCACGCAAAAGCAAAGATTGATCAAATTAAAAGAGATAAGAAAGGAAACTATATCTTGCTAAAGTGTAGCATAGAATCTATCAATACTAAACATATATGCACCAAGTGGTATAGCATCTAACTTCCTTAAAGAGAAGCAAAGAGAGTTATAAGAAGAAATAGACAGCAAAACTATAATAGTGGCAGATCTCAACCTAGCACTTTCAGAATTAGATAAATCAAACCACAAAACAAATTAGAAAGAAATTAAAGAGATAATAAAATATTAGAAAAAAAATAGGTATGATAGATCTTTGGAGAAATCTGAATGGTGACAGACAGGAGTATACATTCTCAGCAGTTCATGGATTCTATAAAAATATTGATCATATATTAGGACATAAAGGCCTCAAAATTAAATGCAGGAAGGCAGAAATAGTAAATGTTTTCTTTTCAGAACACAATGCAATAAAAGCTACATTCAACAAAAAGTTAGGGATAAAAAGAACAAAAAGTAATTGGAAACTAAATTATCTCATCTTAAAGAATGAGTGAATGAAACAGCAAATTATAGACAAAATAAATAATTTCACTCAAGATAATGACAATGATGAGACATTGATTCAAAATTTGTGGGATGTAGCCAAAGTGATAATGAGGGGAAATTTTATATCTTTAGAAGTTTACTTGAATAAAAGAGAAAGAGAAGATCAATGAATTGGGCTTGCAACTTAAAAAGCTAGAAAAAGACCAAATTAACATCCACCAATCAAACACTTAACTTGAAATTCTAAAATTAAAAGGAGAAATTAATAATATTGAAAGTAAAAAAAAAGACTATTGAACTAATAAATAAAAGTAAGAGTTGGTTTTATGAAAAAAAAAACAATAAAATAGATAAACCTTGGATCAATCTGATTAGAAAAAGGAGAGAGAAAAATCAGTTATTAGTCTTAAAAATGAAAAGGTAGAACTTTCCACCAATGAAGAGGAAATTAGAGAAATAATGAGTTACTTTCCCTAACTTTATGCAAATAAATTTGATAACTTAAGTGAAATGAATGACTAACTCCAAAAATATAGGCTTCCCAAATTAAGAGAGGAGGAAGTAAATTGCTTAAATAGTCCCATGTCAGAAAAAGAAATAGAACAAGCTATTAATAAATTCCCTAGGAAAAAATCCCCAGGACCAGATGGATTTACATGTGAATTCTAGCAAACATTTAAAGAACAATTAGCCCCAATGCTATATAAACTATTTGAAAAAAATAGGGAATGAAGGAGTCCTACCAAATTCCCTTTATGACACAAACATGGTACTGACACCTAAATCAGGTAGGTTGAAAACAGAGAAAGAAAATTATAGACTAATGTCCCTAATGAATATTGATGCTAAAATCTTAAATAAGATATTAGCAAAAAGACTACAGAAAATCATCCCCAGAATAATATATCATGATCAAGTAGGATTTATACCAGGAGTGCAGGACTAGTTCAATATTAGGAAAACTATCAGTATAATTGGCTATATTAATAACCAAATTAACAAAAACCATACGATCATCTCAGTAGATGTAGAAAAAGCATTTGATAAAATCCAACATCCATTCCTATTAAAAAATACTTGAGAGTATAGGAATAAATGGACTTTTCCTTAAAATAATCAGCAGCATCTTTTAAAACCACCAGTAAGCATCCTATGTAATGGGGACAAACTGCAATCATTCCCAATAAGATCAGGAGTGAAACAAGATTACCCACTATCATCGTTACTATTTAATATTGTATTAGAAATGCTAGCTGTGGTAATAAGACCTGAGAAAAAGATTAAAGGAAGTAGAGTAGGCAATGAGGAAACCAAATTATTACTATTTGCTGATGATATGATGGTATAATTAGAGAATCCCAGAGATTCTACTAAAAAGTTATTAGAAACAATGCACACCTTTAGCAAAATTGCAGGATATAAAAGAAACCCACATAAGTCATCAGTATTTTTATATATCAGTAACAAAATCCAACAGTTAAAGTTAGAAAGAGAAATTCCATTTAAAGGACCTACCAATAGTATAAAACATTTAGGAATCTATCCGCCAAGGGAAAATCAAAAACTATATGAGCAAAACTACTAAACACTTTCCACACAAATTAAATCTGAGATAACCAATTGGAAAAATATTAAATGCTTTTGGATAGGTCAAGCAAATATAATAAAAATGACAATACTACCTAAAGCAATCTATTTATTTAGTGTTATACCAATCAATCTCCCAAAATACTACTTTAATGATCGAGAAAAAATAACAATAAAAGTTCATATGGAAAAACAAAAGATCAACAATTTCAAGATAATTAATGAAAAAAAAAATCAAATGCAGGTGGCCTAGCTGTACCAGATCTAAAATTATATTATAAAGCAGCAGTTACCAAAACCATTTGGTACTGGCTAAGAAATGGACTAGTTTATCAATGGAATAGATTAGGTTCAAAGGACAAAACAGTCAATAACTTTAATAATCTAGTGTTTGACAAACCCAAAGACCTCAGCTTTTAAGATAATAACTCACTGTTTGACAAAAATTGTGGGGAAAATTGGAAATTAGTATGGCAGAAACTAGACATTGACTTACAATTACCACCATATACCAACATAAGGTCAAAATTGGTTCATGACCTAGGCATAAAGAATGAGATTATAAACAAATTAGAGGAACATAAGATATTTTACCTCTCAGATCTGTGGAAGAGGAAGGAATTTCTGTTAAAAAAACTAGAGATCATTACTGATCACAAAAAAAAAAAAGATTATATCAAACTGAAAAGTTTTTGTACAAACAAAACTAATGCAGACAAGATTAGAAGGAAAGCAATAAACTGGGAAAACATTTTTACAGTCAAAGGTTCTGATAAAGGCCTCATTTCCAAAATATAGAAAGAATTGACTCTAATTTATAAGAAATCAAGCCATTCTTCAATTGATAAGTGGTCAACAGATATGAACAGACAATTCTCAGATGAAGAAATTCAAACTATTTCTAGCTATATAAAGAGATACTCTAAGTCATTATTAATTAGAGAAATGCAAATTAAAACAACTCTGAGATACTACTACACACCTGTCAGATTGGCTGGAAAGACATGGAAAGATAATGCGCAATGTTGGAGGTGATGTGGGAAAATAGGGACACTGGTACATTGTTGGTGGAATTGAGAATACATACAGCCATTCTGGAGAGCAATTTGGAACTATGCTCAAAAAGTTATCAAATTGTGCATACCCTTTGAACCAGCAGGGTTATTACTGGGCTTATATCCTAAAGAGATTTTAAAGAAGAGAAAGGGACTTGTATGTGCAAGAATATTTGTAGCAGTCCTCTTTGTAGTGGCCAGAAACTGGAAACTGATTGGAAGTACATCAATTGGAGAATGGTTGAATAAATTGTGGTATATGAATGTTATCGAAAATTATTGTTCTGTAAAAAATGACCAACAGGATGATTTCAGAAAGGCCTGGAGAGTCTTACATGAATTGATGCTTAGTGAAATGAGCAGGAGCAGGAGATCATTATACACGTCAACAACCATACTATATGATGATCAATTTTGATGGACTTGGCCCTCTTCAGCAATGACATGAACCAAATCAGCTACAATAGAGCAGTAATGAATTGAAATAGCTACACCCAACGAAAGAACTCTGGGAGATGGTTATGAACCACTACATAGAATTCACAATCCCTCTACCCTCATCCACCTGCATTTTTTATTGCATTCACTGGCTAATGGTACAATACTCTAAAGAGCGATTCTTTTTGAACAGCAAAATAACTGTTTGGACATATATAATAATATTTTATTTAATTTGTACTTTAACATAACTAACATGTATTGGTCAACCTCCCATCTGGGGAAGGGGGTGGGGGTAAGGAGGGGAAAAATTGGAACAAAGGTTTGGCAATTGTCAATGCTGTAAAATTACCCATGCATATAACTTGCAAATAAAAAGCTATAATAAAAAAAAGAAAAAAATAGAAAACCGATTTTCTAGGGATTTCCAAGTTTACTTTGACATTTCAATATATGCTTCAAGATAATGCATCTTCTTACAATATTTATTCTAATATCATACTCATTATAGATCAATTATGTATGTGAAACTAATATGTTTATTTCTCATGCCAAATTTCTTTTGGGGATAATTCATTTTGTTTTGCTTTCTTTAGGGAGTCATAGTTTTCCCCCCAATTCTATCATGTCCAAGTTCTTATTTATACATTTTATTAAACATGTGATATCTTTTTCTTTGTCCTTATATTTCTTTTCAATTAGAAAATTATTAATAGTTTATCTGAAAAATAAGATATTTATAGTAACTTTGTATATAGCAAGTTCTGCTCTCACATACTGGATACAGGATAGGGATTGGTGGGCAGATAATTATATAAGCATTCAGATTAACTCACACATGCCCCCATCCTCTCTTTGATCTCTAAGGAAAAACTCAGGGATATAGTAACTGTGTTTTATTTGGTATCCATATGTTGTTTAAGGGGCTATAAGAAGGCCTCCTGCATGTTGGGTGGATTACTTGGGAGAACTTACTGGTTGACACAGACAACATTCACAGAGAATAACTGTTGAAATCTACACTGTGTCTAAAGCTATTTTCACTTTGGCAAGATTACAGGTCCATTGTGGTATATGGAAAGCTATCATAAATGTTTATTTCTAGAGATTTGCAGATAGAATGTGAAAGAAAGGAGAAATATTTCATATTGTGAAAAGAATATTAGCTTGTAGATTAGGTAATGCAGATTCATGCATTATCTTCATTTTACAAATTATGACATCAAAGTTAAAAGAATTGATATCACTTGCTCAAGTCAACATAACTTGTAAGAGTTGAAGTCTTTGCTGACTAGTTTCAGTGAGTATTCTTTACATTATTTCATGCTTATTATTATAGAAAACTAACTTTTTAAAATGTGGATAAGATATAAGCACAAGTAACAATGAGAAAAATGTGTACATGATAAATTCCATTAGTGAAAATCAAGTGCTATATAAAGTCATGTTGAAACAAGTTATTATGGACAGGAAAGACCAGGGAAAGCTTCTTGAAGAAGGTGACTTTGGATATGGGTTGTAGGGAATGCAAGATTTGTTAGGGGAAATGGGCAGGAAAGGCAAAATTGTTTTAGAGAATAGTCTAAGCAAAAGTAAATAGGTAAGCACACATCTTATGACAAAGATGCAATTTTAAAAGATACTACAGTGTAGAACATTCAACCAGATCTAATAGGATAAAGTTTACTGGTAATAATTTTATTTTAATATTGTTCCATAACTTTATTTATTTGGTCTAATATGTTTTGAAATGAAGGAGAAAAATTCAATTTATGCACATGTAGTACTTAGAGACATATAATACAACTATAGGTTTATGATAGAATGTGAAAAAAGCTTGAAAATTAATGAAGTGAAAGGAACATTCATTAAATAATTTTGTGTCAATTTCTGTGTTAAACACTCGTCAAGGAGTCAAAACTTTAAACTTTACTTGGTCGTCCACAAGAAATCTCCAAAGATTTTTAAGCCAAAGGGTAAAATGATAAAATCTATGCATAAAAAATATTTATTCTGGTAGTGGTTGGGTAAATAGACTAGAGTAGATTGAAGAAACTGAGAATGTTTAGTCTAAATTACAAAAGACTTTATGAGGAAAAGGATAATAAATAATGATCTTCATGCATATGAAAAGTTTCCAAATGGAAGAGGTAACAATTTTGCTTATTTTGGCCCCATAGGGCACCATAGTTGTGAAAGTTAAGAAAAAACTAGATAGAAATGGTATAAGTGGAGACTTCCTAACAATGGTAGATAGTTGAATTTGTATGAGTTCTCTCAAAATGTCATGAGATTCTATGAATTGCACAACTTCAGCTAAACATTGCAGGACCAAGGTATATTTATATACATTTTTTATTAGATGATGTGTTGGACTAGATGAGACTCCTGTCTAAAATGTGAATTCCATGCCTTTTAGTCTCCAATTACAAAATCAGTACTCCCTTAAAGTTATTTTCTTAGTGCTAATATCCCCAATTTTTTCAAATCATCCTTGTATATCATGAACTCATTTTTACTCACTTGTGTTATTTTCATGAAGAATGCCTCTGGTTAATGTTCTGAATAATCTAACAAGTATGAAACTATGAGGTACCACTATTCCTTTAAAATTGCCATTACCTGAAAAATATCTATCATGATTTTAATAGTCTGCAGACTTAGCATGAATGAATGTGATAGCACATCAAAAAAAAATTGTCTTCAAGAGATTAACATCCAGAAAGAAGGAGGTGATAGATAGTTCTGTTGTTCCCTATGAAGAGCAGATGGTGGTTCAGCAGTAGATCTGAAATCAGGAATATTTGAGTTCAAATATTGAGTTCAAATTATTATTTGTGTGACTCTGGGAAACTTCCATATCTGTCTACCTCAGTTTCTCCAAATGTAAAAGTGGTATAACAATAGTATCTTATTCCTAGGATTGTGGTTAGGATGAGATGAAATGATATTACAAAGTGATTGGCACTTAATAATACTTATTTCCTTCCTTCCTCCCCTTCCCTTCATTCTTCCTTTCCTTTCCTCCTTCCTTTCCCTATGGCTCTCCTTTTCCTTCCTCCCTTCCTTCTTCCTTCTTTCCTTCCTTCTTTCCTTCTATCCTTCTTTGTTTCCTTCCTTTCTTCCTTCCTTCTTTTCTCCCTTCCTTCCTTGCTTCCTTCTTTTCTTGTCAAATCACATTTGGAGAAGTATATTCACTTCTTAGTACTACTGAGGTCTCCTTAGCTGCTAAATGGAATTTCTATCATCTTTTTTTATATCAGAAGTTACTCACAGTTTAGATGTTCCAGAAGCACATGTCCATGACTTTATGTCATCCAAAAATCTTACAAGATAGCAGCATAGTCATAGTAAAAGGAAAAAAAAAGAGAAATGTAACAAAATGGAAAAGAAAAAAAAGACAAAAAACCTTGGGAATATTTGACAAGAAAAAGAGGAAAAGCAAACATTCTATTGCTAAAACATTTACAGAGTAAAGATGGAATTTCATAAATGAGCATTGCATGAATCAAGTCTGAATATTAATGATTTGTCCATTGGGATATAAAATTGTAAATTTTAATCTTCAGTTAAAATGCAAATGCTTTTTTTTTTGTTTTGTTTGGCTATTTTTTTCAAAGAAAGCTAGTAATAGAAAGGATTCTTTAAGATGTTAAAAGAAAAATCTATATTCTGTTTAAAAATGTTAGAACAAACATATAAGAATGTCTCCTCTGATGAAATAAGTCAATCTGTATTTGTGGCTTGGATTAAATTATAGTAAATATTTTCTGGCATAAAAGCTTCCCAAATACATGGGTATTTTCTCATTTTTTCAAGTTACATAGTATGTCAAGCTCAATTATATTATTATTATTTTTTTTAAATAACTTTTTATTGATAGAACTCATGCCAGGGTAATTTTTACAGCATTATCCCTTGCATTCACTTCTGTTCCAGTTTTTCCCCTCCCTCCCTGCACCCCTTCCCCCAGATGGCAAGCAGTCCTTTACATGTTGAATGGGTTACAGTATATACTAGATACAATATATGTGTGCAGAACCGAACAGTTTTCTTGTTGCACAGGAAGAATTGAATTCAGAGGGTATAAATAACCCGGGAAGAAAAACAAAAATGCAAGCAGTTTATATTCATCTCCCAGTGTTCTTTCTCTGTGTGTAGCTGTTTCTGTCCATCTTTGATCAATTAAGGCTCTCTTTATCGAAGACATCCACTTCCATCAGAATACATCCTCAAACAGTATCATTGTTGAGGTATATAATGATCTCCTGGTTCTGCTCATTTCACTCAGCATCAGTTCATGTAAGTCTCGCCAGTCCTCTCTGTAATCATCCTGCTGGTCATTCCTTACAGAACAATAATATTCCATAACATTCATATACCACAATTTACTCAACCATTCTCCAATTGATGGACATCCTTTCATTTTCCAGCTTCTAGCGACTACAAACAGGACTGCCACAAACATTTTATCACATACAGGTCCCTTTCTTTTCTTTAGTATCTCTTTGGGGTATAAGCCCAGTAGAAACACTGCTGGATCAAAGGGTATGCACAGTTTGATAACTTTTGGAGCATAGTTCCAAATTGCTCTCCAGAATGGCTGGATGTGTTCACAATTCCACCAACAATGTATCAGTGTCCCTGTTTTCCCACATCCCCTCCAACATTCCCCATTATCTTTCACTGTCATTCTAGCCCATCTGACAGGTGTGTAGTGGTATCTCAGAGTTGTCTTAATTTGCATTTCTCTGATTAATAATGATTTGGAGCATATTTTCATATGTCTATAAATAGTTTCAATTTCTTCGTCTGAGAATTGTCTGTTCATATCCTTTGACCATTTATCAATTGGAGAATGGTTTGATTTCTTATAGATTAGAGTCAATTCTCTATATATTTTGGAAATGAGGCCTTTATCAGAACCTTTGATTGTAAAAATGTTTTCCCAGTTTATTGTTTCCCTTCTAATCTTGTTTGCATTTGTTTTGTTTGTACAAAAACTTTTCAATTTGATATAATCAAAATTTTCTATATTGTGGTCAATAGTGATCTCTAGTTCTTCTTTGGTCATAAATGCCTCCCTCTTCCACAGGTCTGCGAGGTAAACTATCCTATGCTCTTCCAATTTATTTATAATCTCATTCTTTATGCCTAGGTCATGAACCCATTTTGACCTTATCTTGGTGTACGGTGTTAAGTGTGGGTCAATGCCTAGTTTCTGCCATACTGATTTCCAATTTTCCCAGCAATTTTTGTCAAATAATGCATTCTTATCCCAGAAACTGGTGTCTTTGGGTTTGTCAAACACTATATTATTAAAGGTATTGGCTGTTTTGTCCTTTGAACCTAACTATTCCATTGATCAACTAGTCTATTTCTTAGCCAATACCAGATGGTTTTAGTAACTGCTACTTTTTAATATAATTTTAGATCTGGTACAGCTAGGCCACCTTCATTGGATTTTTTTTCATTAATTCCCTTGAAATTCTTGACCTTTTGTTTTTCCATATGAACTTTGTTGTTATTTTTTCTAATTCATCAAAGTAGTTTTTTGGGAGTCTGATTGGTATAGCGCTAAATAAGTAGATTAATTTAGGTAGTATTGTCATCTTTATTATATTTGCTCGCCCAATCCAAGAGCATTTAATATTTTTCCAGTTGGTTAGATCAGACTTAATTTGTGTGGAAAGTGTTTTGTAGTTTTGCTCATAAAGTTTCTGATTTTCCCTTAGCAGATAGATTCCTAAATATTTTATACAATCAGTAGTTACTTTAAATGGAATTTCTTTTTGTAACTCTAACTGTTGGGTTTTGTTAGTGATATATAAGAATGCTGATGACATATGTGGGTTTATTTTATATCCTTCAACTTTGCTGAAGGTATAGATTGTTTCTAATAACTTTTTGGTAGAATCTCTGGGGTTCTCTAAGTATACCATCATATCATCAGCAAAGAGTGATAATTTGGTTTCCTCATTGCCTATTCTTATTCCTTTAATCTCTTTCTCAACTCTTATTGCCAAAGCTAGCATTTCTAATACAATATTAAATAGTAACGGTGATAGTGGGCAACCTTGTTTTACTCCTGATCTTATTGGGAATGGTTGCAGTTTGTCCCCATTACATATGATGCTTACTGCTGGTTTTAAATAGATGCTACTGATTATTTTAAGGAAAAGTCCATTTATTCCTATACTCTCAAGAGTTTTTAATAGGAATGGATGTTGGATTTTATCAAATGCTTTTTCTGCATCTATTGAGATGATCATATGGTTTTTGTTAATTTGATTATTAATATGGCCAATTATATTGATAGTTTTCCTAATATTAAACCAGCCCTGCATTCCTGGTATAAATCCTACTTGATCATGATGTATTATCCTGGGGATGATTTTCTGTAGTCTTTTTGCTAATATCTTATTTAAGATTTTAGCATCAATATTCATTAGGGAGATTGGTCTATAATTTTCTTTCTCTGTTTTCAACCTACCTGGTTTAGGTATCAGTACCATGTCTGTGTCATAAAAGGAGTTTGGTAGGATTCCTTCATTCCCTATTTTTTCAAATAGTTTATAAACCATTGGGGTTAATTGTTCTTTGAATGTTTGGTAGAATTCACATGTAAATCCATCTGGTCCCGGGGATTTTTTTTTAGGGAGTTGGTTAATAGCTTGTTCTATTTTTTTTCTGACATGGGATTATTTAAGCAATTTACTTCCTCCTCTGATAATCTGGGAAGCCTATATTTTTGGAGGTAGTCATCCATTTCACTTAGGTTATCAAATTTATTGGCATAAAGTTGGGCAAAGTAACCCCTTATTATTTCTTTCATTTCCTCTTCATCAGTGGTAAGTTCTCCTTTTTCATTTTTAAGACTGCCAATTTGATTTCCCTCTCTCCTTTTTCTAATCAGATTTACCAAAGGTTTATCAATTTTATTGGTTTTTTTATAAAACCAACTCTTAGTTTTATTTATTAGTTCAATAGTTTTTTTTTTTACTTTCTATATTATTAATTTCTCGTTTTAATTTTAGAATTTCAAGTTTAGTAATTGATTGGGGGTTTTTAATTTGGTCTTTTTCTAACTTTTTAAGTTCCAGGCCCAATTCATTGATCTTCTCTTTTTCTATTTTATTCAAGTAAGCCTCTAAGGATATAAAATTTCCCCTTATTACTGCTTTGGTTGCATCCCATAAATTTTGATATGATGTCTCATTGTTTTCATTATCTTGAGTGAAATTATTAATTGTCTCTATAATTTGCTGTTTCACCCAATCATTTTTTAAGATGAGATTATTTAGTTTCCAATTACTTTTTGGTCTATTTACACCTAACATTTTGTTGAATGTAGTTTTTATTGCATTGTGGTCTGAAAAGAAGGTATTTACTATTTCTGCCTTCCTGCATTTAATTTTGAGGTCTTTATTTCTTAATATATGGTCAATTTTTGTGTAGGTTCCAGGAACTGCTGAGAAGAAAGTATACTCCTTTCTGTCACCATTCAGTTTTCTCCAGAGATCTATCATACCTAATTTTTCTAATATTCTATTTACCTCTTTAATTTCTTTCTTATTTGTTTTGTGATTTGATTTATCTAAATCTGAGAGTTCAAGATTGAGATCTCCTACTATTATAGTATTGCTGTCTATTTCTTCTCGCAACTCTCTTTGCTTCTCTTTAAGGAAGTTAGATGCTATACCACTTGGTGCATATATGTTTAATACTGATATTGCTTCATTGTCTATAGTACCCTTAAGCAAGAGATAGTTTCCTTCCTTATCTCTTTTAATTAGATCAATCTTTGCTTTTGCTTGATCTGAGATAAGGATGGCTACCCCTGCTTTTTTGACTTCACCTGAAGCATAATAGATTCTGCTCCAACCTTTTACCTCTAGTCTGTATGTATCTCCCTGTTTTAAATGTGTTTCCTGTAAACAACATATTGTAGGGTTCTGACTTTTGATCCAGTCTGCTATCCGCCTCCTCTTTATGGGAGAGTTCATCCCATTCTCATTTGCGGTTAAAATAACCAATTCTGCAGTTCCTGCCATCCTAATATCCCCAGTTTATACTTTTCTTTTTCTTGCCCTCCTTCTCTTCTTCCCTATTGGTCCCTCTAATGTCGCACAACTGTCCCTCTTTAGTATCCCTTCCTCCTCCCTTTGAATCCCTTCCCCTTTCTTATACCCTTCCCTTATTACTCTTTTTCCTTCTCCCTTTTCCTCTCCCACTTTTTAATGAAGTGAGAGAAGAATCTGTGTAAAACAAATATGTCAATTGTTTCCTCTTTGAGCCAACTCTGATAAGAGTAGGATTCACACAATGTTCCTCCCCCTCTCTAAGTTCCCTCATATATGATAGGTTTCCTTTGCCTCATTGTCATGTGTAGTTTCCCTCTTTTTATCTCCCTTCTTCCCTTTTTCTGATGCTATCCCCTTTTCATTTCTACTTCCCTTTTTTATGTTATATTGGTAAGATCAAATTATACATATAGTTTTTATGTATATTCACAACAGAAATACAGTTCTCAAGAGTTCCTTTTACCTTTTTCTACTTCTCTTGATTCCTGTTGTTGAAGATCAAATTTTTTGTTTAAGTCTGGTTTTTTCCTTAGAAACAGATGGAATTCCTCTATTTCATTAAATGTCCATCTTCTTCCGTGGAAAAAAATACTCAGCTTAGCTGGATAGTTTATTCTTGGCTGCATTCCAAGTTCTTTTGCCTTTCGGAATATCTGATTCCAGGCCCTTTGATCCTTTAATGTTGAGGCAGCCAGATCTTGCGTGACCCTTGTTGTGGCATCTCGGTATTTGAACTGTTTTTTCCTGGCTGCTTGTAAAATTTTTTCTTTAGTCTGGAAATTCTGAAGTTTGGCCACAATATTCCTTGGAGTCTTTATTTTAGGATCTTTTTCAGAAGGTGTTCGATGAATTCTTTCAATGCCTATTTTCTCTTCCGGTTCTATTACTTCTGGGCAGTTCTCTTTGATGATTTCTTGTAAATAGTGTCTAGGCTCTTTTTTTTCATCATAATTTTCTGGTAGTCCGATGATCCTCAGGTTATCTCTCCTAGATCTATTTTCTAGGTCCTTTGTTTTTCCAAGTAAATATTTGACATTTTTTTCCAATCTTTCATTTTTTTTTTTTTTTTTTTTGGTTTTGCTTGACTGATTCTTGATGTCTCAATGAATCAGTCATTTCTATTTGTTCAGTTCTAATTTTTAGTGAGTTATTTTCTTTGTTAGCTATTTTTACTTCTTTTTGTATATGTCCAATTGAGTTGTTTTGCTCTATGGAATTTTTTTTCCATTTCACTAATTTTTTTTTTTTTTTTTTTTTAGTGAGTCATTTTCTTTTTCCAATTCGCAAACTCTGTTTTTTACCTTTTCCAATTCACATTCAAATTTTTCTTTTAGTGAGTTATGTGTCTTTCCCCATTTCTCTTCTAGCTCTCTTTTAAGGTTTTTAATAGTCTCTTCTAGGAGAGCCTTTTGTATTGGAGACCAACAATTGTCTGGAGACTGTCTGCTATTAGTCTCTTCAGGGTTGAAAAGCTGTTCTCTTTCTGTACAGAAACTATCAATCGTTCTTTTGATTTTTTTACTCATTTTGTTAAAGCCTGTAAGGTCTGCCTTCAGAGCCAGGAGGTTACCAGCTTCCTCTGCAGAGCAGTGAAAGGTATATGGACGGGTAGCTGACCTGCCGACTGGCTACAAAAAGCAGAGAGGTACTGGAGTGCTCTGGGAAAGAGTTCCCCACCCGAAAGTAACTCAGGCCTGCAGGGCTGGGCTGGGAAAGTGCCTTTCAAAGAACCTCAGCTGTGTGAGATAACGAGTGCCCTGGGGCTAGACACTTAGCAGTGAGAGTTTCACTGCCCCAAGCCAAACCCTGCCCTGGGGTTATGGGTATTAGCATCTGTGCATTGAATGGATTTGCAGGGCCTGGAAGTATCTGCCCGGGAAGTGCAGTCAGCTGGGGAGGTTCTATTGCCCCAGGCCGAGCCCCCCACTCTGCCGATTAGAGGCTGTGCCCCCTTGCCATGCAGATTAGTAACTGCCCCTGGAAAAGCCCCGAACTGCCGGATGTGAGTCACTTCCGGGTTTGAAGGGTTACAGGCAGATCTCGTTAGGTTCTGGAGGTTTTTAGAGGACCCTCTGTCTTAGGCTTTAACTTCTCTGCCAGTTTACTGCTTTGTAATCAAGGCAGAACAGTTAGCCTATAGCAGAGTGGTCCCTATAACTTCTCTAGCCACAGAGATCACCCCCACCCTTGGTCTGCTTAGGATGCTAGCCTCTTGCTGCCTGTGCTAGTCTGTTCCTGGCCCCTCAGGACAAACCTTTCCTGGTGAGCTTCTGGATCGGCTGGTAAGTTGTAGTGCTTCTTATCTTCATGAATTTAAGCAGTGAAGAGTTATTTTTGAGGCTGGATTAAATAGTTGGTTATGAGGGTAATGAGAGGAGCTTAGAGAGTCGTGTGTGCCTGCTCTGCCATCTTCAAGCTCAATTATATTATAATGGCTCTTAGTGTTTGCTATGATTGAAGCTTCCAAAATATTTAATATAATATGAGAATATTCTAACATCCTGCTTTCCAAACCTACTATATTTACAGCAGTGGGGGGGGGGGGGGGAATATATGAAAATATGTACAGGTGTCTGTATTATAAGGCTCTTTTTGTATATCAACTATTTTTATGCTAATCATTATATTATTTCCATATTACAAATGAAAATCATAATAGTATTATTTCACAAATAATACTCATGACTGGCAAAGCAAGATTAAAGGGTTTAAAAACCTTCATAATCTTGTGAGATGCTGCTTAAAATTGCCTCTCAAAGAACAGAATTCTATAGAGTGTTAACTTGTAAACAAATGAGAAGGTAGATATCAGTGAAAGAGAAAGGGAATTAAAAGATACCATAGCAGTATGCCTGAATGACCACACTGATTCAAAAATTTTTCTCAGAATTGTTTCTGTCATTCATTTAGTAACACCTTTCCTAAGAAAGATAAACCCTTTTGACAGTCGGGTTCTCTGTATAACTGATAATGTCTGATATACCAACCTTGCTTTCCTGAATTCTAAAAAGTTAGGGGGTCCAAAGGACTAGGAAGAGAAGGTTATATTGTTTTTTCTCAGACTGAAGCTTAAACAGTTTACATAAGCAAAAGTTTCCGATACAAAAGTCTGGAATTTGATTGTATCGTTATTTTCTGTCATGTAGTTTCTGGACACTAAGAATCACGAACCATGCATGTTCAACTTTGAAAATTCTTTCTTAATAATCTTAATAACTTTTACTAAAGGGTTCAGTCCCTGGGAACATCTGAATATGGCTAAAGACCCTTTCTCCAAAAGCCTGTTTTTCCTCGTCTGTGTTCCCTTTAAGACACTTAGACTTTATGAAACATTAACAAAGAAGCAATTTATTAAAGGTAAAAAGAATGCAATTCAAAAAGAAAATAGCAAATGTAATTCTCATCTTCCCACTATCCTCCTAGGAAATAGTTAAGACCCATTTTCCTGATATTTGGCAATATTTCCATAACACCCCTACTCAAAAACCACATTTAGTCACAATTCTGTCCTTAATCACAGTGAACTTGAATCATTAAGTCATCTGACAAATATATATATTAAATTGTCAGGCTTTGTCCAGAGAGCTGAGTATACAAATGAAAGCAAAAGGGAAAACAAGATTTATTCTCAAAAAAGTTATATTTTAATGAGGAAAATACACAAAAGGAAGATAAAACTGCTATGTGTAATCCTGCGGAGAATAATGGGAGAGAGGGGGCATAATGGTAAACCTTAGAGAATCAGAAGCAGAGATGGGAAAACAATGTAGCTTGGCTAATCTAGGCCTTTCTTCAGAATCAGAAGATTCAGGAGCAACTCATCAACAGGATATAGGACTGCAGGAGTGAAATGTTGTTCTGACAGAAGAAAGTCACTTCCAGAATTTAATTCCAGAAATTAACAATAAGGTTCTGAATTCATATGTTTTCTTCTTTCTGCTGCTGCCATATAGCAACCAAACTCTCTCTCATTTGGCAAATTTCCTAATAAAATAAGTTTCAAAAGACTTGGCTCCCAAATCACTCATGGCTCACCAGAATTATGATCACTGATATAGAATGACTTCAGGCTACAAAAAGAAAAAGAATAAAAATTACTTTATTCAGAAAGAGTACTGAATTGGTCAAGGTAAATCCTTCATAAAAGTCTGTTTAAATTCCCTAAAACATACACAACTTCTTTTTGGCCACTGTAAAAAGAGGTAGAGAAATACTTGGGTGAAGTGTGAATGGTTCCATTTATTTATCTTGTGTCTATCTATTTCTATGTGTATTTTTGTACACATACTTACAGACCTACATATATATGTAAATGCATATGTCTCTTCATATACTAGATTTGGAATGGTTTTAAAAGCCAAGTAAAAATTACTTTATATTTGATTCGGTAATAGGAAGCCAAAAGCAAAACAGTTGACTAAAGAAGTAACATGATTATAGTGATGATGCATTAAGATTACTTGGGCAGTGGTAAGAAGAATTAATTAGACAAAGAATGAACCAGAGACAGGAAGACTGATCATTACAATAGTCTATACAAACAGTGATGATGTCCTCTCATAGTGTATCACAATTATCCTCAAACTCTCACAGTGGTAATCTGATTGACTTTCTCAGCTTTGACTGTTGTGAAATAGAAACACCAGAAAGCAATTTATATTAAAGGGTAGCAGCATAAGCATCACTGATCTTTTAATTGTATTCCAATTGCCTCAAACTTTTGGATTGAATAAAACAAAGGTCAAAGTGTGGAGAGGTTAAAAGTAATTATCATAATGATTCTGGGAAGATAGAAGAATAGGTCAGAAAATATCAAGCTCCCCATATTCTCTCCACAAACAAAACAAAACTGTGCTTCAGGACAAATATAGACCAGTGAAAAATAAAATAGGGGTCTCCCTAGGACAGCCCTCAAGAAAACCCAAAACAAAATCCTAGGATTTATGTTTAACTGCTGTGAAGTATAAACACTTCCATACTAGCTCCAAAGAAACAGCAACCAGGGAGACCTGGAGCTAGCTGGGTCCCAAAGGAATCCTAGCTGAAGCACAGGAACTTTCATCTCACAGGCAGTGTGGGGAGTAAGGGATCTGAGTACTAAAAAACTGTGGGAACCTCTGCTGATTAGGAATGCCAGACTCAATGGTGCTTCAAAGCTGTTACTCTGCACAAGAAGGAACCAGCACTCCTGGGAAGTGCAGAAATATGGACAATGCTAGCTGAAGACACTTGCAGAAGAGTGGGTTTTTTGGAATAAGGCTCCATATCAGAGGAGAGAACTGAAATGAAACCAGAGGCAAACCCCCCTCCCCCCTATCTCGGGATTAGAGGTGCTTAAAGAAAGTTATCATTAAAAAAAATTAACAGGCAAAGAAGAAAGAACCCAATCATAAAAATTTACTATGGGAATATGGAAGATCCAAGTTCATCTTCAGAGGAGGACAGTGAAATTTAAAAAAAAAAGACTTCTCCAAAATGAAAAGAATTAATAGAACAATTTATAGAACTCAAAAAGGACTTTAAAAATAAAATTAAAATATTTTGGAAGAAATAAAAAAGAACTATGCAAAAAAGACAAGATTATGAAAAAAGTTAAATTAAAAAAGGGAGATAGAGAAATATTTTTTTTATTAATTTTTTTATTTTCAAAACACATGTATGGATAATTTTTAGCATTAATCCTTCCAAAACCTTGTGTTCAATTTTCTCCCTTCTTTCCCCACCTGTTCCCATAGATGACAAGTAATCCAGTATATGTTAAGCATGGTAAATATATATATGCTAAATCCAATATATGCATACATATTTATACAATTACCTTGCTGCACAAGAAAAAATCAAATCAAACAGGAAAAATGGGAAAGGAAACAAAATGCAAGCAAACAGCAAATAAAAGGAAAATGCTATGTTGTGAATCAATCTCAGTTCCCATAGTCTTTTCTATGAGTAGCAGGCTCTCTTCATCATTGGAAGTGGGCTAAATCATCTCGTCCTTGAAGAGAGCCACATCCATCAAAATTCATTGTCATATAATCTTGTTGTTGCCATATACAATGATCTCCTGGTTCTGTACATTTCACTTAGCAACAGTGCATGTAAGTTTCTCCAGGTCTGTTTGAAATCATCCTTCTGATTGTTTCTTATAAATCAATAATATTCAATAACACAATATACCATCACTTATTCAGCTAATCTACAACTGATGGAAATTCAATCAGTTTCTAGTTTCTTGCCACAACAAAAAGGGCTGCCACAGACATTTTTCCATATGTGGGTTCCTTTCCTTCCTTTAAGATCTCTTTGGGATATATAGGCCCAGGAAAAACATTGCTGGATCAACGAGTGTGGACAGTTGGATAACTCTTTGGACATACTTCCAAATTGCTCTCCAGAATGATTGAATGCGTTCACAATTATACCAACAATGTATTAGTGTCCTAGTTTTCTCACATCCCCATGAAAATTCATCATTATCTTTTCCTATCACGTTAGCCAATCTGAGAGGTGTGTAGTGGTATTTCAGAGCTGTTTCAACATGCATTTCTCTGATCAATAGTGATTTAGAATACCTTTTCATGATTAAAAATGTTTTTGATTTTGTCATTTGAAAATTGTCTGTTTATATGCATTGATCATTAATCAGCTGGAGAATGGCTTGAATTCTTATAAATTTGAATCATTTCTCTATATATTTTAGAAATGAGGCCTTTATCAGAATCCTTTAATATAAATAATGTTTTCCCAGTTTGTTGCTTCCCTTCTAATCTTGAATGTATTTATTTTGTTTGTACAAAAACATTTTAATTTAATATAAACAAAATTATCTATTAGTATTCAATAGTATTCGTCAGTTCTTTTTGATCACAATTTTTTTTCCTTCTCCACAGATCTGAGAGGTAAACTATCCTATGTTTTTCTAATTTGCTTACATTATCATTCTTTATATCTACACCATGAAACCATTTCAAACCTTAAATTGGTATATGGTGTTAGGTGTAGATAAATGCCTAGTTTCTGCCACACTATTTCCCAATCTTCCCAGAAGTTTTTGTGAAATATTGAGTTCTTAGCCCAAAAGCAGGAGTCTCAGGCTTTGTAAAACACTAGATTACTATAGTCATTAACTATTTTGGACTGTGAGCCTAACCTAGTTCACTGGCCAACTAGTTAATTTCTTAGCCATTACCAAATGGTTTTGACTAACATTGTATTATAAAATAGTTTTAAATCTGGCACAGCTAGACCATCTTCCTTTGCATTTTTTCATTAATTTCCTTCTTGACTGTTATGGGCCAGAACCCTGTACTTGAAGGAAGGTTTTTTCCAAGGTGCTAACTCAGTGGAATTGATAAAACAATGGCTAACTAGTTTAGCATGGTGATTCATAGTTCTCTAGTTCAGTACATGTACTTAGTATTAAATATAGTTAGTTCTGTAAGACTGACTCCTATTCTACAAGATTCACACCAATGATAATGTAATCAGAATAGAACATATAAGGTTGGCTGAGTTTGGCCAAACTCAGCCAGGAACAGACAACACAAGGGCTTCTCATTCAGAGAGGTCAGAGAAGAGCAACTGCTTCTCAGTCTCCTTGTATCATTCTCTCATAAGAAGAGATCCTTTCTGGGTTGGATCTCCAGCAGCCATTGTCTGATGGCTCCATGTATTCCAGCAGCTCTTCTGTGTATTCCAGAACTTGACCTTTTGTTCTAGATAAAATTTGTTATTTTTTTCCTAGCCCTGGAAAGTAATTTCTTGTGAGTCTGGTATGTCACTAAATAAGTAGATTATATTAAGTAGTATGGTCATCTTTCTTTCCTTTTTTTAAAATAGCTTTTTTATTTACAAGTTATATGTATGAGTAATTTTACAGCATTGACAATTGCCAAACCTTTTGTTCCAGTTTTTCCCCTCCTTCCCCCTACCTCCTCCCCGAGATGGCAGGATGACCAGTAGATGTTAAATATAATAAAGTATAAATAAAATACACAATAAGTATACATGACCAAACTGTTATTTTGCTGTACAAAAAAAAAATCGGACTCTGAAATATTGTACAATTAGCCTGTGAAGGAATCCAAAATTCAAACAGGCAAAAATATATAGATTGGGAATTCAATGTAATGGTTCTTCGTCATCTCCCAGAGTTCTTTCACTAGGCGTAGCTGGTTCAGTTCATTACTGCTCCATTGGAACTGATTTGGTTCATCTCATTGCTGATTCTGGCCAGGTCCATCAGAATTGATCATCATATAGTATTGTTGTTGAAGTATATAATGATCTCCTGGCCCTGCTCCTTTCACTCAGCATCAATTTGTGTAAGTCTCTGCAGGCCTTTCTGAAATCATCATGTTGGTGATTTCTTACCAAACAATAATATTCCATAATACTCATATACCACAATTTATTCAGCCATTCTCCAATTGATGGGCATCCACTCAGTTTCCAGTTTCTTGCCACTACAAAGAGGGCTGCCACAAACATTCTTGCACATACAGATCCCATTCCCTTCTTTATGATCTCTTTAGGATATAAGCCCAGTAGTAACACTGCTGGATCAAAGGGCATACAGGGTTTGATAACTTTTTGAGCATAGTTCCAAATTGCTCTCCAGAATGGTTGGATGTATTAACAATTCCAACAAGAAGGTATTAATGTCCCTGTTTTCCCACATCCCCTTCATTATCTTTCCCTGTCATTCTAGCCAGTCTGACAGGTGTGTAGTAGTATCTCAAAGTTGTCTTAATTTGCATTTCTCCAATTAATAATGACTTGGAGCATCTTTTCATATGGCTAGAAATAGTTTCCATTTCTTCATCTGAAAACTGTCTGTTCATATCCTTTGACCATTTATCAGTTGGAGAATGGCTTACTTTCTTATAAATTAGAGTCAGTTTTCTATATATTTTAGAAATGAGGCCTAAATCAAAACCTTTGATTGTAAAAATGTTTTCCCATTTTATTGCTTCCCTTCTAATCTTGTCTGTATTAGTTTTGTTTGTACAAAAACTTTTCAGTTTGATATAATCAAAATTTTCTATTTTGTGATCAGTAATGATCTCCAGTTTTTCTTTGGTCATCAATTCCTTCCTCTTCCACAGGTCTGAGAAGTAAATTATCCTGTGTTCCTCTAATTTATTTATAATCTCATTCTTTATGTTTAGGTCATGAGCCCATTTTGACCTTATCTTGGTGTAGAGTGTTAAGTGTGGGTCGATGCCTTGTTCCTGCCATACTAGTTTCTAATTTTCCCAGAGATTTTTGTCTAACAATAAGTTCTTATCTCAAAAGCTGGGGTCTTTGGATTTGTCAAACACTGAATTGTTATAGTTATTGATTGTTTTGTCATTTGAACCTAATCTATTCCACTGATCAACTAATCTATGCCTTAGCCAAATGAAATGAAACATTACAATACAAAATGAAATGTAACTGCTGCTTTATAATATAATTTTAGATCTGGTACAGCTAAGCCACCTTCATTTGATTTTTTTTTCATTAATTCCCTTGAAATTCTTGAACTTTTGTTTTTCCCTATGAATTTTGTTGTTATTTTTTCTAGGTCATTAAAATAGTTTTTTGGGAGTCTGATTGGTATAGCACTAAACAAATAGATTAGTTTAGGTAGTATTGTCATTTCTATTATATTTGCTCTCCTTATCCAAGAGCATTTAATATTTTTTCAATTGGTTAGGTCAGACTTAATTTGTGTGAAAAGTGTTTTGTAGTTTTGCTCACAAAGTTTCTGATTTTCCCTTGGCAGATAGATTCCTAAGTATTTTATACTATCAGTAGTTACTTTAAAAAGAATTTCTTTTTGTAACTCTGACTATTGGATTTTGTTAGTGATATATAAGAATGGTGATGATTTATGTGGGTTTATTTTGTATCCTGCAACTTTACTAAAGGTGTGCATTATTTCTAATAACTTTTTAGTAGAATCTCTGGGGTTCTCTAATTATACCATCATATCATCAGCAAATAGTAATAATTTGGTTTCCTCATTGCCTACTCTAATTCCTTTAATCTCTTTCTCAACTCTAATTGCAAAAGCTAGCATTTCTAACATAATATTGAATAGTAATGGTGATCGTGGGTAACCTTTTTTCACTCCTGTTCTTATTGGGAATGGTTGCAGTTTGTCCCCATTACATATGATGCTTATTGGGGGTTTTAAATAGATGCTGCTGATTATTTTAAGGAAAAGTCCATTTATTCCTATACTCTCAAATATTTTTAATAGGAATGGATGTTGAATTTTATGAAATGATTTTCCTTCATTTATTGAGATGATCATATGGTTTTTCTTAATTTGGTTATTAATATGGCCAATTATATTGATAGTTTCCTAATATTGAACCAGCCCTGCATTCCTGGTATAAATTCTACTTGATCATAGCGTATTATCCTGAGGATGATTTTCTGTAGTCTTTTTGCTAATATCTTATTTAAGATTTTAGCATCGATATTCATTAGGGAGATTGGTCTACAATTTTCTTTCTCTGTTTTCAACCCACCTGGTTTAGGTGTCAGTACCATGTCTGTGTCATAAAAGGAATTTGGTAGGACTCCTTCATTCCCTATTTTATCAAATAATTTATACAACACTGGGGCGAATTTTTCTTTCAATGTTTGGTAGAATTCACATGTAAATCCATCTGGTCCTGGGGATTTTTTCTTAGGGAGTTGATTAATAGCTTGTTCTATTTCTTTTTCTGAAATGGAACTATTCATGCAATTTACTTCCTCCTCTGTTAATCTGGGAAGCCTATATTTTTGGATGTAGTCATCCATTTCACTTAAGTTATCAAATTTATTGGCATAAAGTTGGGCAAATTAACTCCTTATTTCTCTAATTTTCTTTTCATTGTTGCAAAGTTCTCCCTTTTCATTTTTAAGACTACTAATTTGATTTTCCTCCCTCCTTCTTCTAATCAGATTTATCAAAGGCTTATCTATTTTATAGTTTTTTCATAGAACCAACTCTTAATTTTATTAATTAATTCAATAGTTTTTTTTTTACTTTCAATATTATTAATTTTGCCTTTTAATTTTAGAATTTCAAATTTAGCATTTGATTGGGGGTTTTTAATTTGGTCTTTTTTTAGCTTTAGTTGCAAGCCCAGTTCTTTGATCTTCTCTTTCTCTATTTTATTCAAGTAAGCCTCTAAGGATATAAAATTCCCCTTATTACTGTTTTGGGTGCATCCCACAAATTTTGGTATGATGTCTCATCATTGTCATTACCTTGAGTGAAATTATTAATTGTGTCTATAATTTGCTGTTTCACCCAATCATTCTTTAAGATGAGATTGTTTAGTTTCCAATTACTTTTTGGTCTATTTACCCCTAACTTTTTGTTGAATGTAATTTTTATTACATCAAGAATTGAAAAGGAAGCATTTACTATTTCTGCCTTCTTGCATTGAATTTTGAGGTCTTTATGTTCTAATATATGGTCAATTTTTGAATAGCTTCCATGAACTGCTGAGAAGAAAGTATATTCCTTTCTGTCTCCATTCAGTTTTCTCCAAAGACCTATCATACCTAATTTTTCTAATATTATATTTACCTCTTTAATTTCTTTCTTATTTGTTTTGTGGTTTGATTTGTCTAATTCTGAGAGTGCAAGGTTGCAATCTCCCACTATTACAGTTTTGCTGTCTGTTTCTTCTTGCAATTCTCTTAACTTCTCCTTTAAGAAGGTAGATGTTATACTTGGTGCATATATGTTTAGTATTGATATTGCTTCTTTATCTATGCTACCCTTTAGCAAGATAGAGTTTCCTAACTTATCTCTTTTGATTAGATCAATTGTTTCATTTGTTTGATCTGAGACAAGGATGGCTACCCCTGCTTTTTTGACTTCATCTGAAGCAAAATAGATTCTGCTCTAGCCTTTTACCTTTACTTTATATGTATCTCCCTGCTTTAAATGTGGTTCCTGTAAACAACATATTGTCGAATTCAGACTTTTTATCCAGTCTGCTATCCACCTCCTCTTTATGGGAGAGTTCATCCCATTCACATTTATGGTTAAAAGTATTAATTCGGACTTCCAGCCAAGATGGCGGAGAGGAGGCACACAGTTGTGTAGCTCCGAGTTTTCTCTCACTATCCATTTCATTACAAGCCTCTGAATTAATGCTTGACTGAAAAAAAACCCACAAATAGTTACCAAGAGAAGCCATCCTTGAGATTCACCAAGAAAGGTCTGTTTTTACTGGAGGGCTGGGATGGTTTTAGATCGGGTGCAGGTGGTGGGCAGTGGCAGTGAGAGCACGGGAGCAGACTGGAGAGGGGGTGGGGAGTGATCGCAGCCGTCTCTGTGGGGAGAGCTTTGCTACAGGACTGGATACTTTGCCCTGGCAGCAAGTCAGCAGCCCAGCAGAGAAGCTAAAAACACTGGGGGTGAAGAATACAACCCCAAACAGCTGGAGTCTCTCGGGACCAGGCCACCCCTCCCCCACAGTGTCTCAGCAAGCTCTCGAATCACAGAGCGCAGGTTCAGCATAGTCGGGCTAGTGCTTCACTGCTGCCCTCCACAGTCTGTAGAGGAAGCTCAGTAACACCACCCAGCCCCTCCCCCAAAGAAAGACTCCAGTTTTTTCTTTTTTTCTTTGCTAGTTTGTCTTTGATTATTAGACAGAATGAGCAAGAAACTGAAGAGGACTTTAACCCTTGTTGGCTTCTATACAGAAAGAGAGCAGACTCTAAATCCTGAGGAGACTAAAAACAGACAGTCTCCAGGTGTATCACCAAAGGAGGAGATCATCTGTTCCTCAGCACAGATGAATTTCATGGAGGAAATTAAAAAGGCTCTCACAAGAGAGCTAGAAGAAAAATGGGAAAAGGAGAGGGAGGCTTGGGGAAAGGAGAGGGAGGCTTGGCAAAAGAGTCTGGAGAAGTCATCCCACTCAGTTAAAGAGAGACTGGATAAAGAAATAAAATCCTTGAAAAATAGGATTGGTGAACTGGAAACAGAAAATAGCTCTCTAAAAAACAAAATTGGCGGAATGGAAAAAAATTCCACAGAACAAAAGAACTCAATGGGACAATTAGAAAAAGATCTTAAAAAAGTGAGTGAAGAAAATACTTCATTGAAAATCAGAATTGAACAATTGGAATTGAATGACTCGAGGAGACAAGAAGATTCAGTCAAGCACATCCAAAAAAAATCAAACAATGGAAAAGAATGTGAAATATCTTCTGGGGAAGACAACAGACCTGGAAAACAGATCCAGGAGAGACAATCTGAGAATCATTGGACTCCCAGAAAAGCATGATAAAAAAAAGAGCCTGGACACTATTTGCCAGGAAATTATCAAAGAGAACTGACCAGAAGTCATAGGAACAGAGGAAAAAATAAACATTGAAAGAATTCATCGATCACCCACTGAAAGGGATCCTAAAATCAAAACACCAAGGAATATAGTGGCCAAATGCCAGAACCCTCAGATGAAGGAAAAAATATTGCAAGTGGCTAGAAAAACCCAATTCAAGTATCAAGGAGCCACAATAAGGATCACCCAGGATCTGGCAGCATCCACATTAAAAGATCGAAGGGCCTGGAATATGATATTCCAAAAGGCTAAGGAACTTGGTATGCAACCAAAAATAACTTACCCAGCTAGAATGAGCATCTTTTTCCAGGGAAGAAGATGGACATTCAACGAAGTAAGTGAATTTCACCTATTTTTGATGAAAAAGCCAGAACTTAACAAAAAGTTTGATCTACAAATATAGAACTCAAGAGAAATCTAAAAAGGTAAAGATTAATCTTGGGAACTATATTTTGACTATATAGATGTATAAAGAATACATGTATACCTTGTTCTAGAAATTGATGTGGAAAGGACATTGTACCAGAAAAAGGGTAAAGTGGGGGTAGTACATCTCATGAAGAGGCATAGGAAACCTATTATATCTGAGAGAAAGAATGGAGGGGGATGAATATAGTGGGTATCTTACTGCCTTCAGAATTGGCTTTAAGTGAAAAATCTTAAGACATATTCAATCTATGGTGAAACTTCTCCCATCTCATTGAAAAGTGAGAAGGGAAAAGTGGAAAGGGAAGGAATAAGCTAAGCGGAAGGGAATACGGGAACTGGGAGGGAAAGGGGTAAGATAGGGGGAGGAACTCTAAGGCGGGGGGAGGGACACTAAAAAGGGAGGGCTGTGAGAAGCAAGGGGTGCTCACAAGCTTAATACTTGGAAGGGGGGGAAAGGGGAAAGAAGGGAGGAAAGCATAAACCGGGGTTAATAAGATGGCAAGTAATACAGAATTGGTCATTCTAACCATAAATGTGAACGGGGTAAACTCCCCTATAAAGAGGAAGCGGTTAGCAGAATGGATTAAAAGCCAGAATCCTACAATAAGTTGTTTACAGGAATCACACCTGAAGCGGGGAGATACATGCAGGTTAAAGGTAAAAGGTTGGAGCAAAATCTACTATGCTTGAGGTGAAGTCAAAAAAGCAGGGGTAGTCATCCTGATCTCAGATCAAGCTGAAGCAAAAATTGATCTAATTAAAAGAGATAAGGAAGGGCACTATATCTTGCTAAAGGGTAGCATGGATAATGAAGCACTATCTATATTAAACATATATGCACCAAGTGGTGTAGCATCTAAATTCTTAAAAGAGAAATTAAGAGAGCTGCAAGAAGAAATAGACAGTAAAACTATAATAGTGGGAGATCTTAACCTTGCACTCTCAGAATTAGATAAATCAAACCACAAAATAAATAAGAAAGAAGTCAAAGAGGTAAATAGAATACTAGAAAAGTTAGATATGATAGATCTCTGGAGAAAATGTAATGGAGACAGAAAGGAATACACTTTCTTTTCAGCAATTCATGGAACCTATACAAAAATTGACCATATATTAGGACATAAAAATCTCAAACTCAAATGCAGTAAGGAAGAAATAATAAATGCATCCTTTTCAGACCACGATGCAATGAAAATTACATTCAACAAAAAGCCAGGGGGAAGTAGACCAAAAAATAATTGGAAACTAAATAATCTCATACTAAAGAATGATTGGGTGAAACAGCAAATCATAGACATAATTAATAACTTCACCCAAGAAAATGATAATAATAAGAATAAGACATCACACCAAAATGTATGGGATGCAGCCAAAGCAGTAATAAGGGGAAATTTCATATCTCTAGAAGCCCATTTGTATAAAATAGAGAAAGATAAGGTCAATGAATTGGGCTTGCAACTAAAAATGCTAGAAAAGGAACAAATTAAAAACCCCCAGTCAAATACTAAACTTGAAATTCTAATAATAAAAGGAGAGATCAATAAAATTGAAAGTAAAAAAAAAAAACTATTGAATTAATTAATAAAACTAAGAGTTGGTTCTATGAAAAAAACAACAAAATAGACAAACCCTTAGTAAATCTGATTAAAAAAAGGAAAGAGGAAAATCAAATTGTTAGTCTTAAAAATGAAAAGGGAGAACTCGCCACTAACAAAGAGGAAATGAGAGCAATAATTAGGAGTTACTTTGCCCAACTTTTTGCCAATAAATTTGACAACTTAAATGAAATAGAAGAATACCTCCAAAAATATAGCTTGCCCAAACTAACAGAGGAAGAAGTAAATATCCTAAACAGTCCCATCTCAGAAAAAGAAATAGAACAAACTATCAATCAACTCTCTAAGAAAACATCCCCAGGACCAGATGGATTTACATGTGAATTGTACCAAACATTTAAAGAACAATTAACTCCAATGCTAAATAAACTATTTGAAAAAAATAGGGATTGAAGGAGTCCTACCAAACTCCTTTTATGACACAGACATGGTACTGATACCTAAACCAGGTAGGCTGAAAACAGAGAAAAAAATTATAGACCAATCTCCCTAATGAATATTGATGCTAAAATCTTACATAAAATAATAGCAAAAAGATTACAGAAAATCATCCCCAGGATAATACACCATTACCAAGTAGGATTTATACCAGGAATGCAGGGCTGGTTCAATATTAGGAAAACTATTAGCATAATTGACTATATCAATAACCAACCAAACAAAAACCATATGATCATCTCAATAGATGCAGAAAAAGCATTTGATAAAATTCAACATCCATTCCTAATAAAAAATACTTGAGAGCATAGGAATAAATGGACTTTTCCTTAAAATAGTCAGGAGCATATATTTAAAACCATCAGTAAGCATCATATGCAATGGGGAAAAACTGGAATCCTTCCCAGTAAGATCTGGAGTGAAGCAAGGTTGCCCACTATCGCCATTTTTATTCAACATTGTATTAGAAACACTAGCCTCTGCAATAAGAGTCGAGAAAGATATTAAAGGAATTAGAGTAGGCAATGAGGAAACCAAACTATCACTCTTTGCAGATGATAAGATGGCATACCTAGAGAACCCCAGAGATTCTACTAAAAAGTTATTAGAAATAATTCACAATTTTAGCAAAGTAGCTGGATACAAAATAAATCCCCATAAATCCTCAGCATTTTTATACATCACCAACAAAATCCAACAGCAAGAGATACAAAGAGAAATTCCATTCAGAATAACTGTTGATAGCATAAAATATTTGGGAATCTATCTACCAAAGGAAAGTCAGGAATTATGTGAACAAAATTACAAAAAAGTTTCCACACAAATAAAGTCAGACTTAAATAATTGGAAAAATACTAAGTGCTCTTGGATAGGACGAGCGAATATAATAAAGATGACAATACTCCCTAAACTAATCTATTTATTTAGTGATATATCACTCAGACTTCCAAGAAAATATTTTAATGATCTAGAAAAAATAACAACAAAATTCATATGGAACAATAAAAAGTCGAGACTCTCAAGGGAATTAATGAAAAAAAAAATCAAATGAAGGTGGCCTAGCTGTACCTGATCTAAAATTACATTATAAAGCAGCAGTCACCAAAATCATTTGGTATTGGCTAAGAAATAGATTAGTTGATCAGTGGAAAAGGTTAGGTTCACAAGACAGAATAGTCAACGATAGCTATCTAGTGTTTGACAAACCCAAAGATCCTAACTTTTGGGATAAGAATTCATTATTTTATAAAAACTGCTGGGATAACTGGAAATTAGTATGGCAGAAATTAGGCATGGACCCACACTTAACACCATATACCAAGATAAGATCAAAATGGGTCCATGACCTAGGCATAAAGAACGAGATTATAAATAAATTGGAGGAACATAGGATAGTTTATCTCTCAGACTTCTGGAGGAGAAAGAAATTTTTGACCAAAGATGAACTAGAGAATATTACTGATCACAAAATAGAAAATTTTGATTATATCAAATTAAAAAGCCTTTGTACAAACAAAACTAATGCAAACAAGATTAGAAGGGAAGCAACAAACTGGGAAAACATCTTCACAGTTAAAGGTTCTGAGAAAGGCCTCATTTCCAAAATATATAGAGAACTGACTCAAATTTATAAGAAATCAAGCCATTCTCCAATTGATAAATGGTCAGAGGATATGAACAATTTTCAGATGATGAAATTGAAACTATTACCACTCATATGAAAGAGTGTTCCAAATCATTATTGATCAGAGAAATGCAAATTAAGACAACTCTGAGATACCACTACACACCTGTCAGATTGGCTAAGATGACACGAAAAAATAATGATGAATGTTGGAGGGGATGCGGCAAAACTGGGACACTGATGCATTGTTGGTGGAGTTGTGAACGAATCCAACCATTCTGGAGAGCAATCTGGAATTATGCCCCAAAAGTTACCAAATTGTGCATACCCTTTGATCCAGCAGTGTTTCTATTGGGCTTATATCCCAAAGAAATACTAAAGAGGGGAAAGGAACCTGTATGTGCTAAAATGTTTGTGGCAGCCCTGTATATAGTGGCTAGAAACTTGAAATTCAATGGATGCCCATCAATTGGAGAATGGCTGGGTAAATTGTGGCATATGAATGTTATGGAATATTATTGTTCTGTCAGAAATGACCAGCAGGATGAATACAGAGAGGCTTGGAGAGACTTACATGAACTGATGCTAAGTGAAATGAGCAGAACCAGGAGATCACTTTATACTTCGACAACGGTATTGTATGAGGATGTATTCTCATGGAAGTGGATTTCTTTGACAAAGACTCAATTTCAATTGATAAATGATGGACAGAAGCACCCAAAGATAGAACACTGGGAAACAAATGTGAACTATTTGCATTTTTGTTTTTCTTTCCAAGTTGTTTTTTACCTTCTGAATCCAATTCTCCCTGTGCAACAAGAGAACTGCTTGGTTTTGCATACATATATTGTATCTAGGATACATTGCAACACATTTAACATATATAGGACTGCTTGCCATCTAGGGGAGGGGATAGAGGGAGGGAGGGAAAAAATCGGAACAGAAGCGAGTGCAAGGGATAATGTTGTAAAAAAAAATTACCCTGGCATAGATTCTGTCAATATAAAGTTATTATAAAATAAAATAAAATATGTTTTAAAAAAAGAATGTATTTGCGATCACTTATGATAGCATATCCCTGTACTATTTGATAGAGGATAAACTGAGATTAAGCTATATTTTGGGACAGCTGAATAGTGTAGTAGATAGAACACCTGGATAGATGGATAGGTTTATACTTGGAAAGATGAGAATTCAAACCTGGCCTCAGCCACTTATTAACTGTGTGATGCTAAGCAAGTTACTTAATTTTGTTTGTCTCAATTTTGTCATCTTTAAAATTACCTGGGGAAGGAAGTAGCAAATCACTCTAGTTTTTAACCAAGAAATGCCCCTCTCAAAGGGTTACAAACTTTCACACAGGACTGAAACAAGTGAACAACAAAATAAGCTTTATTTTATGAAATTTTCCCAATACCTAAAACTATTAGCTTCAAGTTTGTGTTCTTCTTTAATAGATTTGTATTGACATGATGTATTCTAGACAAAGTTAGGTGTTGTTTCTCTTCTATATTATGTCTTATAAGTATAGGAAAATAAATTTAAACCTTCTAGAAAAGGTATGAATTACCCTTGGTGTTCATCTGTATTGCCCAGAATTATGGAATTTAAAGAGTAAAAGAGCCTTGGAGTCTGACTTTTCCAATGTATACACAACACTAAAACATACTCACCAAAAAATGCATACCTTCTAATTGAAGATCTCCCATCATCTCAAGAGGCACCCATTTCATTTTGAGACAGCTCTAATTGTTATGGAATTTTTTTGTTGTTGTTTTGCTGATAGCAAACCTAAGTGCACTTTTTTGTAACTTCTTTTTGCTTCTGGTTCTGTCCTTTGAAGTCAAAGAGAATAAATTTAGTCTTACTCCACTTTAGCCTTTAAAATAGTTGAATATAATAGTCATACTCTACTCCTCTTTGTTCTCCATATAGAACATGTCAAATAACTTAAGCAATCCCTTATATAATCCTTTATGTCCAAGTTCTTTGAATATGCTGGTTTTCTGACTCCTTCCAAAAGTTGGATACTCTCCAACTTATCAATGATCATTTGGAAATCATCATGCACCTAATTGAACATAATCATCCAGATTTGTTTTGACAAGGACAGACAAGAATGAATATGTTTTATTCCTCATCCAGGAAACTATACTCTTCTTAGTGCTGCCCAAGCTTGCATTGTTTTTTATTTGTTTGTTTACATTACATACTTCTGACCCAGCTTGCAGTAAATTAAAACCAATGCATAAGTTTATTTTATAATCAATCTCACAATTTCAAAAACACATTTATCCCCACTAAATGATATGTTTTTAAAGATTTATCCCAGTGTGTTATTTAGACATAGTATGTCAATGTCTTTGTATCC
The DNA here is from genome assembly GCF_016432865.1 of Antechinus flavipes. Classification (NCBI taxonomy): domain Eukaryota; kingdom Metazoa; phylum Chordata; class Mammalia; order Dasyuromorphia; family Dasyuridae; genus Antechinus; species Antechinus flavipes. The sequence continues at coordinate 498,425,467 of NC_067400.1, forward strand.
TCATTGTCATCCAGTTTGTTAACTATCTCTCCCAGCTTTCTGACATCTTTAAATATGATGAGCATGTAATCCAAGTAATTGATATAAATGTTAAACAGTACAAGGCTAAGCTTAGATTCTCAGGGAAGTAGTCAAACTAAAAAAGAAATGATAGGGACCACTAACCAATACATAAGTATTCATCTCACTTTATATTTAGTTAGAAAAAAGCACATTAGCATTATCTGCGATCTATTTTTATTTGTATTGTTCAATGTTTTTCAATTACATTTTATTTCTGGTTTCAGTGCCACTCAGGCCTTCTGGGGGCCAATGGGCTTAGAGTTTGACACTTCTCCCTAAGGTTCTCCAGTGAACATCTATTGTCATATTGACAGTAAGCCTGTCATAGCTGTTCTTTGAATTTAGTCATCCAAGTAGTTCTGAATTTATCTGTTTGTATTATCATCTAATTTATATCTTCATATAATTTCCACAAGAATAGCTTGAGATATTATATCAAAAGCTTTTCTATAATTCTATAACATTCCTTTTCATCTAGTACTTTGGAAATCCTATAAAATTATTTTCCTGATATTTCTGATAAAGCCATATTGGCTGCTAATTACTACTTTTCATTTTAAATGTTCACCAACTATCTCTTTAATGATCAACTCTAAAACATTCCAGAGATTCAAAGGCAAGTGTTTTATTTATTGTCCTTGGAATCTCTTCTCTCTTTTTGAAAACTGGCACATCATTTATTCTCCAAGCTCAAGGCATCTCTGTTGTTTCTTAAGATCTTCACAATATCATTGATGATGCTTCAGTAATCATATACACAATTTTATTTAAGACATGTCACATTAACAACGTCTTTTATTCTGCCACTAACTTAAGTTCAATGTTTTGAAAGCACATTTTGTCCCAAGTCACATCACTTTGGTAACACTGAAAGATTTCCAATCCCCAGCCTGAGCTGTCCCTGAGACTATACCCCAAGAAAGTAGAATGACAAAAACTCTACCCCAACTTCAATCCTAATGTAGTTTCCAAAATCAGTAAGTACATTGAAAAAATGAGAAAATAAAGAATTCCACCATAAAAACAGTTGTGGATATCAGGAAACTTCTTGTTATCATCATTTGTCCTTCATTCTTGAAAAGGATCAACCTTCAGAGAGGTGATCTTATGACATTCAAGTGAGTTGGAGTTAAGTGAGAGTGGGTTGTGTAAAATCACCAAATTCACTAACTCTTCCAAAATCATTTAGGTCTAGAGGCAAGATATAGATCAGGAAGACTGGGCATAGCTCTGGATACAATGGGAGAACTAGGACATTCAAATAAGTTGGATTTAAGTGATGGTGGGTTGCAACAGCAGCCTCACTTTTGCCTCTAGGGATATAAAGACAAACCAAAAGAAAAGTATTCCTCAAAATCTTCAACTGAAACTTCTTTGATTTGCCTTTAAAAGATCAAGTGATTCCTTGGAATATTCTAGAATGTATTCCTGAAGAGATTTGTATTTAATGAACTTATAGAAAAGAAATGGTATCCATTTATTTTTATTTTACTTTTATATCCCTGTTGCTTAGTAAAGTAACATAAAAATAGCAACCCTTAAATGCTTATTGTTTTAAATTATATTGAATTGTTTAGGCTAATATTCAAATTAGTTTCAATTTTCTGAGATTACACAGACCAATAATTGAGGGGGATGGTGGCTAAGAAAATACTTGGTATGAAAATAACAAAAATGTGTTTTAGAAATGAAATTTGATGATGGATCACTTACAATCTACTAATTAGCATGAAGGTAATCAGAACTTATTATAATTCTTCTCTAAATGGAATGCAGGTTAAACTAATTAGTTCTGATGTGGCCAGTGTTGTCATGGAGAGAGGCAGGTGACTTTGATTTTCCAGCCATACAAGCACTTGTTAGCTGTAGATTCTCTGTCTATTCTGAAGGGAATTTGATGTTGGCTGAGTAGGCTACCATCCATATGGTGTCATTTCAAGGGTACTAGCTAGATCCATTTTAAATACACACTCACACTCACACTCACACACAATGCTCAGGGGAAAAAAAAACAGGTTTGTTCAATACTTTTTGATTAATTACTTGACTTATGCACAATTGAAAATGCCAAAACTGATTAAGATCAATTTTCTAACACAAGGTCATAGGATTTGAATCCATCCCTTCTAATATTGATAGTATACTCTTTAGTTGCTTTTGGCTTAAAGTTTTTTGTCTCTGTTTAAAACAAAAAATAAAAAAAAAAGAGGAGAATGCAAGTTCATATTATAAAATGATATAATTCTATAGATTGTCAAACTGAGATGAGTGATGTTCTAGTTTAATTGAGAATATAGATAAAACCAAAAATAAATATATAATATTATCCTAAGAATATTTTCAAAAGGATAAGTTTGCTTACATCTAGGGGCTCATAATGATCCTCAAAGGATGTATGCTGGTATTTTATTAACTGTTATATTACCTTTTCAAGGAATTCTGGGTTGGACCAACTACATTTTTTCTTGCTCACTGTTCTATTGATCTGAACTTTGCAATTTACTGACCCAAGATTGTCTTTGAGAAATATATGTTATTTTACCACAGTTAGGAGTTCCAGTATGTTGTTAACTGCACTCAGCGACCATCCGCCTAGTGGAAAGCACTACAGGTTTATACTAAGTAAACCTTGGGCTTCCTCATGGTTTGGGATTTCTGCTGTTTTCTGCTGTTTCAGTAAAGACTTGAGTGGCTAAAATGTATTTCTCTATTCCTGGGGTCAGAGCTACACAGAGCCACTACTCTTCTCCACTACTCCTAGTCATTCCCTCTTTAGTCTACCCTGAATCTTTGAGATTAAGAACTGTGTAGTAAGTGACAGAATTGAAGATATCACCAGTTCTTAGTCCCACTGATTCAGGAGGGAAAATGGACCTTTTTCTGGCCCAGTATATAAAAAGCTTAAATCATTTTCAAACTACAGATGTTTGAAAATTTGGAGGGCATGTTCTTGGGCAGACCTTTTCCTCAGTACCTTCAGGAATTTCTATATCTTCATACTGGAAAAAAATGGCTCACTATCATGTGTTTCTTAGATTTCATGTCAGGAATCAGTCTGATATTTTTCATCAAACATACAAAACAGCCAATACACCAAATGTGACTTGCTGCCTGTTTTTCTCTGGACTTAAATTTACAAACCATTCTTATTTCATGGAGCATGCAAAAGTACCTGGTAGCTCAGATTTAGCTTCTGGATTATGGTTTGACAAATTCATTCTATATCTTTGTGGAGGAGATATGGTAGGGAAATTGAGCTATACTTTGTGCTGCTTTTTCTTGACTCCACCTCCTCTAAGTTGATCTTTTGCAAAAATTGTTTATGATATGGCAATATATAAATTTATTTTGTGGAATGACAAAAATGCAAAAGCTGTAGAAGTAGTTCAATGTTTTACCCTTTTGCCCTCTGATCAGTGGTAATGGAGAATATAAAATGTTCTAAGAAAATCTAGATAGATGATAATTATATCATTTCTGTTATTCTATCTACAACATTCCCCATCATTTTAGTGATAAGTAATTTCATCAAGACTCAAAGTCAAACTACTTGGCCTATATATTTCCAGCTTCATTCTTTCTTTTAAAAAGATAAAAATAAAATATTTCTCTATTTTTAAGTTGATGGACTGCTCTCACTTTCTATGATTGTTCAAAAGTTGCTGATAGAAGTCAGCAATGACATATCACATTTCTATTAGGCCTCAAAGATATAGTTCATCAGGGACTGGTGACTTGTACTCAGTGGGGATACACCATATCTTTACATTTTAGGTTTCAACTCCCTATTAACTATTTTTGGGATGTCTTTCCCAAATCCAAATATATTTGACAGAAAAAAAATAGATAACAGAATCCATCTTTTTCAAAATGATTGCTCTTTTTTTCCCTCATGGAGAGAGTTCTAGGGTGAAAGTGGATTTTCCTGATGAACATTTTTCATTGCATTTTCACGGAGATTTGCTTTGATCCTTCATCATAAAGTTATTTAGATACTTGTAATTAATCGCTCTATAATAGGGGGAAACAAGGATGCACAAGAAGTGTTGGAACCAAATCAGAAAGACTCGATTCTTAATTTGGCCTGTGTGACCCTGAACAAGTCACTTAATTGCTTTCTTTCTGCCTCAGTTTCCTTTACTATAAAGTCAGGATACTAATAGTACCTATCTCCTGGAATTCTTGTAAGGATAAAATGAGATAATATTTGTAAAGCACTAAGCACAGCCTAGTACATAGTAAATGTCTGAATAATCTATCCTTTTTTCTTTGTATTTCTTCCATCTTTTCACCCTTCCTCACCTTTCCTTCCTACCTTTCTTTGTTGTTGACAAACTTATGAAGAGTGATTCCACTGCCTAATGTATGGCTTATACTTTATAAGTATTTTCTGAATTGAATTTATTTGAATTATTTAATTTTTCATTTCAAACCTATGTGGTGGAAACTTCAAGCTTCACTGTGTCCCATATATAGATGAGATGATGGCACTGAAGGTTAGAGAGACTTATGAGAGATCATAGTAAATTGTAGAGTTGGGATTTAATTCCTGGTCTTCACTTCAAAACCTCTTTTCACCATTGCACATCCACTTTTGACTTTTTTTTAAAGATTTGCTTAAGGAAAGAGTCAATGAAAAAAAAAGTTTTTTTATAACACATTATCTTCTGAAAACTCCTTAGGTCCTGTATGTAGGCAGATGGAGTAGAAATCTGCCCAACTCTCTAGAACTTCTTGATAGCATACATATTCAAGTATAAAATATCTCACTGTGAAAGACATAACTAGACATGTTAGAAATACCCTTTCTCTTATTGTAACTGCTTAAGAATAGTGTTAAGGAATGAGATTCCTCTTTGCTCTTGTGGATGTCAAGGTGAAAGGAAAAAAAGAATGTCCCTTTTCCTCTGAAAAATTAAGAAAAGAAAGCATCTCTCCTTTTAAGATAGAAGAGAAAAGTGCAATGACAAGATTTCCTTTCGCTTTAAGAATTTGGGTTTTCCAGTTCCAGTTTCCAAATGGAATTTGAAGTACATATGTTTCCAAAGAAACAATGAAAAATTATATAATACCATTAATACATTTTAGCTACATTATGTGTCAAGTAGACTTTGGGGAACTATCCTAAGAACCTAACCATTGTTTATAACATTTTTCTATGTGAAAGTATAGTTCCAAACAAATGTGGATTCAAAAAAAGTACTTAAAATGAATTTTTGAAAGAGAAACTCATAAATCATTGGCTGCCTGCACTGGAATTCTCCCCAACCACTCCCCTAATCCATGTTTTTTGTAGAAAGGTTTGACTATCAAGTAATTTATCTCATCCATCCACAGCATTTCAATTTGTCATCCCTATGTAAACATAAGACAATATAATACCTTGGGCTGTGCATACAAAAAGACACAGATTCTCAGATTTTAGCAGGATCTCAGAGTCTGTCTAGGTCTGAGGAAAAAAATCATTTTTACAGTTTTTCCCAAAACTGATCATCTGGACATTGTCAAATGTTCCCTGTTAGGGGAAATCCATAACTTGCCTGTGGCAGCCTAATCTAGCTTTTCATAATTCTAATTGATAATAAATAATCCCCCTTATATTCACTCAAAATCTACCTTTCTTTAACTCCCAGCCATTATTCAAAGTATTGTTTTTCTCAGTCAGGAAGAAGTCAGATATCAACCAATAAGCATTTCTTAAGTACCTACTATGTGCCAGGCACTATGCCAAGTACTAGGGATACAAAGAAAGTTAAAAGTTAGCCATGGCCCTCAAAGAGCTTATAATCTAATGGACGAAATTGAATCTATCTTTTATATGAAAGCTTTTCATGTCTTTGAAGATAGTTATCATCTTTTCTTTGCATCACCAAACATCCTCATTTGTCATGAACTTGAATGCTTTCACCTGCTCTGGGGAGATGTCCATTTAAATTACAAAGCAGCATACATACAGTCATACATTAACATTTCCAGATCTTTTTTTGTCATCGGCCATAGCCTAACCTGGCATAACTGATTTATCCTCTCTGAATGGAATCTCAGTTTGTCCATATGTAACATATCTGGAAAATATATTATGAGTTGTGCAGATAAAATGAGATACATAAGATGAGATTAAGTGTTGCTCTGTAAATTGTTGCAGTTTTATATGGATCTTAGACATTGCCATTCTTACCCATTGAGGTGGAATTTGAAACAGTATGATAGAAATTTTTCATTTTATAACTCCTCCTACACCCCTCCTCCCATTATAGCTCTTGAAAAGTATTTCATAGCCTCCTGGAAAGAGAGACAGATGCTCATTTAAAACAGCCTCATTATGCATGGATGCTCTATTGAGGTTTCAGGCAAACTGAGTTCATTCTTTTAATATGCTTGTGTGGGCAACCTTTTGCAGGCAGTGAAAACTAATTTATTCTCAAAATACACTGGAAATCTCTATAAAATTACATGTTTCCACCCTATGAGAAGTGAGTGAGGCAATCATGTTAGAGGAAAGAAGAATACTGATCTGAAGCATCATGTTTCAAATAATATTTACAGGTCCATCGTGTTTTTAGTGATTTATTTTCCTGTCTATTGAATCAAAAAGAAGTCTTTTAAATACCATAAGATACTCTATTTGTATTTTGTTTTTCTATAATAATACAAACTGCCCCTTAAGTGATTTAATATAAAACAAAATTTATGTTAATCAACATTTGAATATCAAAGCAACTCTATGGAATAAATATTATGGAAATTGTTATTCCCATTATACAGTTGGAACTGAGTAAATTAAGTGGTCATATATCTAGCAAATGTCAGAGCTTTAGACTTTCAGACTTAAGTTTTCCTTACCTGCGTTTAGAGCATTATACTTAGCCCACTATCTTTCACTTTTAATATTACTGTGACTTTTAGCAAAGAGGATAACTATTATATGACATGATTAATTGAATTTTATTTCTATTTCAAACAGCTAATAGTCCTGTTTCTTTTCAAATGTATTGTATTTCATTAGAGATTTGTAAAAACCCTACTCCAAATACCACATTTTAAAACACATTGTTATTTAAGAATGTTTCCTGTAATGGGATGAAACTGAGCAGATGCATTGAGGTTAGGACAAGCAAGCACTTAAGGCTAATTATCAATTGGACAATATTCTATTAGCATTTGTTTGGAAAATGGCCATTTGTCTTCACACGTCTCACTTCTGTTTCTTGTCTTTATTCACAAAGTTATTTCCCCAGTTTAGGCCTTCATCACTTCTTTTACTAATGCAGAGTCTTCTAATTAAACTCTTTGTTGCAAGTATCTCCCTAGTTTAATCTATATTTTCCATATAGCTATCTGAATGGTATTTCTAAAACTCTGGCTTGACTAGGTAATTCTACTGCTGAAAGAACCTTAGTGGTTAGGCATGATGGTGCATACTTGTAATCCTTATTATGCATGAGTTTGAGGCTAGACGATCTCTTGAGTTTGAAAGTTCTGGACTTCAATGCTCCAAAGAGGGCAGATGTACTAAGTTGAATACAAGCATCCTAACAAGCAAAAGGCAAGGGTAATGGATCACTTTTTTAAAAAATTTTTATTTAATAATTACTTTATATTGACAGAATCCATGCCAGAGTAATTTTTTTTTACAACATTATCCTTTGCACTCGTCTCTGTTCCAATTTTTTCCCCCTCCCTCTCTCCACCCCCTCCCCCAGATGGCAAGCAGTCCTTTATATGTTTGATATGTTGCAGTATATCCTAGATACAATATATGTTTGCAGAACCGAACAGTTCTCCTGTTGCACAGGGAGAATTGGATTCAGAAGGTATAAATAACCTGGGAAGAAAAACAAAAATGCAGATAGTTCACATTCGGGTAACGGATCACTTAATGAAGGCTGAATGAACTTGGGTTGGAAAAAGAGAATGTTAAAACTCCCATGCTAACCAGAGTGAAATTAGATCTATTAGTATATTCTGAAATTCTAGCCTGAATGGTATAAGGAGAATCAGTCCTAAAAAGCAAGGAAGGAAAGAAGGAAGGAAGGAAGGAAGGAAAGAAGGAAGGAAAGAAGGAAGCAAGAAAGGAAGGAAGGAAAGGAAAGGAGGGAGGAAGAAAAACAAAGAAAGCTTTAATTTTAAATACCTCGGTTGCTTCTAGGACAAAATTTAACCTCCTTTGTTGGCCACAATTTAGGTCCAGCCTGTCTTTCCAAGGTTGCAACTTATGACTTTATTTCATGTCCTGATCATCTAAACAAACTAGTCTTCTTACAATTCCTCATCTACTCCATTGTTTTGTCTTTCTATAAAAATTCATTCCTAAACTATACTTTTTCCTTATCTCCATGTCTTAGAATTTAGTTTAATGTTCGATTTGAACTCCATTTCCCAAAGCAGGTTTCACTGCCCTGATCTTTGCTTCCAGTCATCTGCTTCCACAAATTACCTAATACTATTCTTCGACATATTTTTATTTGCTTTATTTACATGCATGCTGTTTATTCTGGAGAAAGAGATTTAAGAGCTTTCATCTTAAGGACAGTGACTTTTTCATTTGTATCTTTACATGTCTAGCACTTACCACCTTGAATGGCAAATAGTAGGTACTGGATAAAGAGTGAATGATTCAACTAGATTAGCTCTAAAGTTTTTGTATAATCTGAATACTATGAATTAATTTGAAATTCAAAAAGATCACTAAAAAAGATCACCTAGTAAAAGACCTATGCAAACAAATATTGTAGCAGTTCTTTTTGTAGTGGCAAAGAATTAGAAATTGAGGGAATGTTCATCAATTGGGGAATGGTTGAACAAGTTGTGGTATATCGATGAAATGAAATACTATTGTATTTTAAGAAATAATTAGCAGGCAGATTTCTGAAAAATCTTGAGAGATTTACCTGAACCAATACAAAGGAAGTGAGCAGAACTACAAAAACAGTATGGATATTGACAAGTATGTTGTACAATAATCAGCTCTGAATAACTTAGTTTTTCTCAGCAATACAATAATCCAAATTAGTCCAAAGGACTCATGATTGAAAATACTATCCAGATCCAGAAAAGGAACTCAGAGAATATGAATACAGATCAAAGCAGGCTATATTCACTTTCTTAATCTTTTCCATGTATTCTTCCCTTCCTTTTTTTTTTAATGATATGACTAATATTGAACTAATTTTATATGATTGCATACATATATCCCAAATAAAAATCTTACTTTTTTGGAGAGGGGAGAAGAAAAAAATTTGAAACTCAAAAAAATTTTAAATTAATATTAAATAGTCTTTATATATAATTGGAAAATACAAAGTGCTGTTCGAAATTGAAAAACAAAACAAAACAAAATATCAAGTGAAGAATAATAAAGCTCACCAGATTAGGGATCATTGTATACAGCAACAAAGGATAAATCTTCTGATTTAGGGGTAAATTGAAAATCTATGTAGGAAAAGGCTGAGATTAATTTATTGCCTCTATTCTAATATCTATACCTAAGAGCTGAGAATAAGTTTGCTTTAAACACACATAACTATTTAACTTGAAACCTTTTATTTAAAAAAAATATTTATTTAACTTGTGTTTCTGTGGTTTGGAGCAGAAATGACAAAAAAGCTCTTTTTATATCATTTTTCCCATTTCATTAAATTTGAAGGCATGTTCAATTCCAGTTTTTGTAATGAAAGGATTTGGATAAGTTGACAATCTTGAAGTGACCATTTGCTTTTTGTTGATCTGTAATAAACACACACACACACATGCACGCACGCATGCACACACATACAATTTTGATGATTATCCTGAGATGATTAGATAGTACACTCCAGTGAGATGGAATTCCTTCATTCTGTATAGTAAGTTAAAAGGTACAAGCCTTTTAACTAAAAAGCTTTTGTTCCCCCTGGAAACAAGACTTGAAATAACACTGTGTGTTAAGTGCTTGTCTATCAGAATGCAATTATGTTATCTACCAACAATTTATAGGCTCCTCATTAGAACTTGTTGTACTTGCAGATTGATTTTAGGGTAACAATCAATGAGACGACATTTTATTCCTGAGTCTCACTAATAGCACCGTCTAACATTTTTTTCAGAATGGAAGACACTTAATCTCACTTTCTCTTTAGCTTCAAATGATAGGCCCCTAACATGTTAAAAAAAAAAAAGTGAGGTACTAAAGTGAAATCATAGGAACATCACAAACAAGATTGAATTGGGAGGTGAAAATAATTCAAATTCTTCATTGAAAATCTCAGCTTTGGAGTGAAACAAGGTTGCCCACTATCACCATTCCTATTCAATATTGTATTAGAAATGCTAGCTTTGGCAATAAGAGTTGAGAAAGAGATTAAAGGAATTAGAATAGGCAGTGAAGAAACCAAATTATCACTCTTTGCTGATGATATGATGGTATATTTAGAGACTCCCAAAGATTCTACTAAAAAGTTATTAGAAATAATCCACACATTTAGCAAAATTGCAGGATACAAAATAAACCCAGATAAGTCATCAGCATTCTTATATATCACTAACAAAATCCAATAATCAAAGTTACAAAGAGAAATTCCATTTAAAGTAACTACTGATAGTATAAAATACTTAGGAATCTATCTGCCAAGGGAAAATCAGAAACTTTATGAGCAAAACTACAAAACACTTGCTACACAAATTAAGTCTGATCTAACCAACTGGAAAAATATTAAATGCTCTTGGATAAGGCGAGGAAATATAATAAAGATGACAATACTATCTAAACTAATCTATTTGTTTAGCGCTATACCAATCAGACTCCCCAAAAAACTGTTTTAATGACCTAGAAAAAAATAACAACAAAGTTCATATGGAAAAACAAAAGGTCAAGAATTTCAAGGGAATTAATGGAAAAAAAATCAAATGAAGGTGGCCTAGTGTACCAGATCTAAAATTATAATATAAAGTATCAGTTATCAAAACAATTTGGTATTGGCTAAGAAATAGATCAGTTGACCAGTGGAATAGGTTAGGTTCAACGGATAAAACAGTCAATAACCTTAATATGCTAGTGTTTGACAAACCCAAAGACCTCATCTTTTGGGATAAGATCTCACTGTTTGACAAAAATTGCTGGGAAAATTGGAAACTAGTATGGTAGAAACTAGGCATCAACCCACACTTAACACTATACACCAAGATAAAGTCAAAATGGCTTTATGACCTAGACATAAAGAATTATACTATAAATAAATTAGAGGAATACAGGATAGTTTACCTCTCAGACCTGTGGAAGAGGAAGGAATTTATGATCAAAAAAGAACTAGAGATCATTACTATTCACAAAATAGAAAATTTTGATTATATCAAATTGAAAAGTTTTTGTACAAACAAAACTAATGCAGACAAGATTAGAAGGGAAGCAATAAACTGGGAAAACAAGGTCTCATTTCCAAAATATATAGAAAACTGACTCTAATTTATAAGAAAGCAAGCCATTCTCCAACTGATAAATGGTCAAAGGATATGAACAGACAATTTTCAGACAAAGAAATGGAAATTATTTCTAGCCATATGAAAAGATGCTCCAAGTCATTATTAATTGGAGAAATGCAAATTAAGACAACTTTGAGATACCACTACACACCTGTTAGACTGGCTAGAATAACAAGGAAAGATAATGCGGAATGTTGGAGGTGATGTGGGAAAACAGGGACATTAATACATTGTTGGTGGAATTGTGAATACATCCAGCCATTCTGGAGAATTATTTGGAACTATGCTCAAAAGGTTGTCAAACTGTGCATACCCTTTGATCCAGCTGTATTACTGCTGGGCTTATATCCCAAAGAGATCTTAAAGAAGGGAAAGGGATATGTATGTGCAAGAATGTTTGTGGCAGCCCTCTTTATAGTGGCCAGAAACTGGAAACTGAGTAGATACCCATCAATTGGAGAATGGCTCAATAAATTGTGGCATGTGAATATTATGGAATATCATTGTTCTGTTAAAAAATGACCAGCAGGATGATTTCAGAAAGGCCTGGAGAGACTTGCATTAACTGATGCTAAGTAAAATGAGCAGGACCAGGAGCTCATTATATAATTCAATAACAATGCTATATGATGATTAGTTCTAATGGATGTGGCCCTCTTCAACAATGCAATGAACCAAATCAGTTTCAATAGAGCAGTAATGAATTGAACTAGCTACACTCAGTGAAAGAACTTTGGGAGATGACTCTGAACCACTACATAGAATTCCCAATCCCTCTATTTTTGTCCTCCTGCATTTTTGATTTCATTCACACGTTAATTGTACACTATTTCAAAGGCTGATTCTTTTTATACAGCAAAATAACTGTATGGACATGTATACATATATTGTATGTAACTTATACTTTAACATATATTACATGTATTGGTCAACCTGCCATCTGAGGGAATGGGAAGGGGGAAGGAGGGGAAAAATTGGAGCAAAAGGTTTTTCAATTATCAATGCTGAAAAATTACCCATGCATATATCTTGTAAATAAAAAGCTATAATAAAAAAAGAAAATCTCAGCTTTTTATGAATGTGTATCTTAACATGTGACAAACTAAACATGTGAATATGATCTATTTGGTGCAAAATATAACATCCCTTGCCATTGCTGGCTCTCAATTCAGCTAATTTCAAATTAGCTTTTTTGACTGCCAAATCTCATTACTCACTTATGTCAAGCTTACTTCCCTAAAATTTCGATATTCATCAACAGTTTTCTAGCCATGCTTCTATTACCTTATATTTGTGAAATTTTTTTTATTTTTCATTTTTTTTTCATCAAGATGTTAGGCTACTTTTTGTCATGGCAAGAAACTGTAAACTGAGTGGATACCCATCAATTGGAGAATGGCTGAATAAATTATGGTATATGAATATCATAGAATATTATTGTATAAGAAAGAATCAGCAGGATGATTTTAGATAGGGCTGGGGAAACTTACATGAACTGATGCTAAGGGAAATGAGCAAAACCAGGAGGTCATTATACATGGCAACAGCCAGATTATAAATTGATAAATTCTGATTAATGTGACTCTTTTCAATAATGTGATTGTTCAGGACAGTTCCAATGGTCTTGTAATGAAGGGACCCATCTACACCCAGAGAGAGGACTGTGGGAACTGAATGTGGACCACAACATAGCATTTTCACTCTTTTTGTTGTTGTTTGCTTCTATTTTGTTTTCTTTCTTAGTTTTTTTTTCTTTCTTCATTTGATTTCTTTCATTGATCTTATTGCAGTAAGATAAATGTGTGTGTGTGTGTGTATGTATATGTATATATGTGTATATACATATACATATATATATAGGATTTAACATATATTTGAAATATATATTTTAATATACATGTATTGTATTGCCTGCCATCTAGGAAGGAGGGAAGAAGAGAAACATTTGGAACACAAGGTTTTGTAAGGGTCAGTGTTGAAAGATTACAATGCATATGTTTTATAAATAAAAACTTTAATAAAAAGTGAAAAACAAAAACAAAAACAAAACAAAATGTTAGGCCATTTTTAATCTATAGCTTACCATGTGAAGTTACATTAGATTAGCTTGTTCATTGTTCATACGTCCCAAGTCCTTGGCATTATCAGAGTTAAGCAAAAGGAAAAATAATTTATTTCATTAGTGTAAGTGATATTAAAAGAGAGCCACTGCCATAACCTTTTCTTTTATTTTTGTTGTTTTTGAATAATATCTTTTTATTTCCAATACATGCAAAGGCAGTTTTCAGCATTTGGCCTTGAAAACCTTGTGTTCCGAATTTTTCTCTCTCCCTTCCCTTCAGCCCTCCCTTAGACAGCAAGTAATCCAATAAAAACCTGTGTAATTCTTTTATATGTATTTACATATTTTTCATGTTGCACAAGAAAAATCAGATAAAGAAGGGAAAAAATGAGTCTGTCTCCGTCATAGTTTGTGTCTGTTACAGTCTGATCCACTCCTGGTCTGAGGGGAGGAGTGCAGGAAGCAAAAGAGCCACCAGGAGGATGGTCAAAGATGGAATATTTCATTTTCAGTCCTCTCAGCCCTTAAATACCTTGGTATGATTACAGCATTATAGTACACTATGTATGTGTGAACTAGAGAACCATTAAATCACCATACTAAGTATATATATATATATATATTATATATATATATATATATATATATATATGTGTGTGTGTGTGTGTGTGTGGTGTGTGTGTGTGTGTGTGTGTGTGTGTGTGTTAAAGAACCCTCATCTCATCAATTTTACTGAGTTAACGCCTTGTTATAAGTATTATTTCACGTATACTTCTCCAGAGTTCCAGCAGTCTCCAATTACTTACTCTAATTCCTTTAGTGTCCTTTCCTTCTTTTATTGCTAAAGCTAACATTTATAATAAAATATTGAATAATGGTGATAGTGAGCAACCTTTTTTCACCCCTGATCTTATTGGGAATCCTGTTAGTTTACCTTCATTACATATGATGCTTGCTGGCTTCTCCTTTCTACAACATACTAATCACTGAGGAATGTCATATGAGTTACAGTTCAAATCTTCTATTTTTGTGGTTTCCTTCATTAGAATGTAAGCTTCTTGAGAGAAAGGATGACCTAATTTTTCTTTTTGTGTCCTCAGTACTTGAGAATGAATTTTGCACATAATAAGCTCTTAAGAAATACTTTTTCATTCATGTATGCATTTATTACATATTTATTTGTCTCATGTCTATTAGATTTCAAGTTTCTTGATAGCAGGAGTTTTGCTTTGCTATATATCTATTTTCTCCATAGAAATTAGTAGATGTATAGCACATAATTAGCTCTCAAGAAATATCTTGGGATTAATTGATTCGAAATTGAGATAAAAATTTCTCCATAAGATGTCAATGTTAAAAATCTCTCAAGAAAACTCTTTGCATAGATACTAGGCATGGTCTGTTCAGAACACAATGGAAGTGTTAAGTCCATCTCTCTAGAACAATTTCTTTCTCAATAATCAGTGTGGCACCATCATCTCTGAGATATTGAGATGTAGCATAGATCTTTGATCCATAAATAGCTTTTAATACATCATAAAAAACACTTTGGATTGTTGCTATCAGGATAAAATCAATCAGCCCTCAATGAAGCCTTCAACACTGAAATGTGATGAAATATGGATCGATTATATGCTGCTGTGTAAATTTGATCTAAAAATCAACACCAAAAAACACAGGTCTTCCATCATTCAGTAACACTTCATCCATATGTGGAACTATCAGTTATATTAAATGTTGAAATTTTGAATGCTGTGGATAAGCTCTCTTACCTTAGCAGTATACTTTTCAGGGATGTCCACAGTGATAATGAGATTATTGACACATCTATTGTCACAAGTAGCTCAGTATTTAGGAAGCTCTAAAAGAAAGTGAGGGAGAAGAGAGATATTAGCTTGACTACCAAACTGAAAGTCTATTGAGCCATTGTTGTATGCTGATAAAACTTGGATAGTCTACCAGTGACATGTCAGGAAACCAAATCAATTCCATTTGAATTGTCTTAGGAATATTTTGAAGATACCTGATAAGATAAGATATAAAATATTGAGATCCTTTCTCAGACTAACCTGCCAAACATTCTAATCCTATGACAGAGAACACAATTCATTTGGGCTGGCCACATTGTTCATATGTCAAATGTACACTTGCCAAAACAAAACAAAAAACAAACAAAAAAAAAAACTATTTTATGGAGAATTCACACAGGGCAAGCACTCAATAAGTGATCAGAAAAAAGTATAACAAGGACACTCTCAAATTATCTCTTAAGAACTTTAGAATAGATTGCATGACATGGCATAGGAGAGCCCAGCATGGCCTGCCTTTCTCAGAGAAAGTGTTGTGTTCTATGAGCAAAGCAAAGTTCACTCTCAAAAGAAATGTGAGATTCACAAAATTAGAGAAGCCATCCCAAACACTCATATGAATTATTTGTGTCTAACTTGTGACAGACTATTCCAAGTGCCTATTGAATGTTTGATCAGCCACAATCAGACACACTGTAACTCAACTCTAACATAGTTATGTTATTTTGGTCCTTTTTGAGAACAAAGAATAATAACAACAACAACAGCTCAGGCATGGGGACTTCTCAGACATAATTTTATACTCAAATGTCTCCTCTGTCCATGAAAAACAATTTTTTTCTTCAGCATCTTTTCTAGTATTCAAGGATTCTGAAGAGGATTCTGTCTTTATATGATGGGTGAGGGTATTATCTCTTAAATCAATGAAACAGAAAGGCAGTTTGTCTTCACCATTGTAAAAAGCATAAATAGTGTAAAAGCATCAATTCTTAAAATAAATCCATTATCCTGAGCAAGTATTTGTCTTGCACCTCCTACAGTTGGCATGTTCATTCAGACAAACTGAAAGTACTGTGATTTCTCTATTTGCTGTGGAATTGGTCAGAGCTGCCCCTCTCTGATATAGTCAGGTCTCTTAACTGGACAGAGGTCTTCCCTTTGAGAAGAGGACAAATCAAACTTCAAAAGTGCAGAGGGAAGAAACACACAATGATGAAAAGAGTATGAGCTAACAATAAATGGGAGAACGTAAGGAAGAGTGATGGGGAACAAAACAAATGAGAAATGATATACCAATACAAATACCTTTTGGCTGAGCTACAACTAGTATATTTTGTACCTGTACCTAATAAACTGGGTAGGGATAAGAGTGAGAGGAAGTGAAACCATGAAACAATAAAATATTTCTAGACTACTGAAAGAGGAAATATATTTCAAAATGAGGCCATAGCTATTGCTGCCTCTGAGGTCCAGGAAGACATGGAAGAAAGCATCCCCTGGCACATTTCTGTCAATACCCTAGCAATTGCTCATCATGGAACAAAGCTCCAATCATATTGTAACTTAAATTTGAAGCCTAGAATCTCAGTCCTCTTTAAAGTATTAGATAATGATGATGATGATGATGATGATGATGATGATGATGATGATGATACTTGATGATGAGAATGATGATGATAATAAATCTTAACCAAGTATTAGGCACTGTGCTAAGTGTGTTACAAACATTGTTGAATATGATCTTTACAATAACACTGGGAAGTATTATTTCTATTCTATAGATGAAAAAACTGAAAAGAGGTTAAGTAATTTGCTCAGCAGCACACGGCTAATGAGTATCTGAGTGAGCCTGGAATTAAATTTATATATATATATATATATGTGTGTGTGTGTGTGTGTGTGTGTGTGTGTGTGTGTGTGTGACTCCAATTGAAATACTTTCCCCACTGTGTCCCTTAGCTTCCTATAAAATATATTTAGCTCTTACTATGTATGGGCACTCTACTATGTACTTCAAAAATATTATATCAGATTTTCCCAAAATACTTCGAACTTTTTCATTATCTTAGTCGCATTCTATTGTTCAGACACTTCCATCTATTTGTGACCCCAGGTGGAATTTTCTTGGCAAAGATATGAGAATAGCTTGCCATTTCCTTCATCAGCTCATTTTACAGGTGAGGAAACTGAATCAAACAGGGTTAAATGAGTTTCCCAGGATTATAAAGCTACTAAGTGTCTAAGGCCAGATTTTAACTTAGGAAGATGAGTCTTCGTGACACCAGGCCCATGACAACATCATTATTGTCCATTGTTAGGAAGACCTGCATTCAAATGTCACCTCAAACCTTTACTAGCTATGATCTCAGATAATTTGGCTAATATTTCTTGAGTCTTACTTTCTTGTTTTTTCAAATGGGAATAATAATGACATTCGATCCATTGTATCACCTATCTTCTGCCACATTTTACTTTGCATTATATTTTGTTAATGCATATCATGTTTCCCTCTAATAAACCACAAGTTCTCAAAGATTTAGTTTGTGCTGTTGTTTTTGTTTTTTATCTTTGTCTCTCCAGAAGTTTTTTGTTGAATTGAATTGAACTGGATATCTCTGTTGACAAGATGGGGAGATATGGATTATGTGAAAATGCATTTGGATAGATTTACAATTTATTGATTGTCCACAGCCAAAGAATGGTAATGAACAGCACAATACCAACCAGAAAAGAATATGCTGCTGCTTTCTGTTCTCAGCCTGTGTGTCTCAACATTTTTATCAATAAATAAGGTGATAGAATAGATAAAATTTTAAATAACTATCCTTGATATAGTATTTAAAAATTATTGGGCAGCTAGGTGGTGCAGTGGATAGAGAACAAGCCCTGAAGTCCATCTGAGTTCAAATCTGGCCTCAGACACTCAACACTTCCTAGCTATGTGACCTCTGGGCAAGTCACTTAACCCTAATTGCCTTTGGATAAAAAAAATAGTAAAATATGGATCTTATTTAATCTTTACACTAAATATGTTAGAATGATGCTCTTATTATCCCCATTTTACAGTCAAGACAAACAGAAGTTAAATGAATTGGCCAGGATTATATGGGGGTAGCTAGATGGTATAGTAGATAGAGTACCTGACCTGGAAGGCTTGAGTTCAAATCCAGCCTCAGACATTATTGGTATGTGACATTAGTAGGTATGTGACCCTGGGAAGTCATTTAACGTTGTCTGTCTCAATTCCTCATCTGTAAAATAAACAAAGAAGGAAATGACAAACCATTCCAGTATCTTTGCCAAGAAAATCTCAAATAGAGTTATAAAAAGTTGGACAAGACTGAGCAACAACAAAACCAAGGTCACATAATTAGTAAGTGCCTGAGGCAGGATTTGAATGACAGTCTTAGTGATTCCCAAAATGAGTTAATCTTAAAGTTGTGTCTCTAATTTCTTTTCTTATGCTATTCACACTCTTCTTTCTGATTTCTGTACTTCATTTAATGAGAGGAGTAGTAGGAACTTAAAAATATAGCATAAAACTTCTCTCTATCCCCTTCTCAGAAGCAAACACATTTCCATATTTTCCTCTTTGCATCGAAGCCCACCTAACCAAGCCATTTTCTTCATGGTATTATCTAAGATATACCCAAAATGACTTCTTTCCCTTAAATATTTCTTATCTTTGGCTGCTAAATAGCCTGGTAGAAGTACTATTTAATATTAATCCCTTTTCAATAAGATATTGCAACCCTTAGAATATACTGCCCAAACACACACACACACACACACACACACACACACACACACACACATGCACGCACACACACACAAATTATTCTGAAATAGAGAAGTGTATCCATTTGTTATAGATATGTATATGTACTCATATGCATGTATAAATGGATTATACATAATTTTAATATATACAATATAAGCATATTTATTTGTGATACAATCATAAAGACAGTCATATGCATATGTAGACCAGACCAGTATGTGTATAAATATATGTGTATGTGTGAGGGAGAGATCCTTTATGCTATGTTCACTTCTTTATTCTATTTTTTCCTTCTCCTGTGTTTTTTCCCTTTTGTTCTGATTTTTCTCTTTCCACAGGATTTATTAAGAATTGTGTATTTAAAAGTTAATATACGTGTATAACCAGAAAAATAAAATAATAAAGAAAGAAAAAGAAAAATATACTCCAGCACAACCCCTATCCTTGCAGCCTTCTTCACCACCACACTGTCTTTGATCAGAGGCAGAGAAAACAGAAGTTTTAATGAAGGGCAGGGAGACAGTGAAAAAATAAGTTCCAACACACAGATGACTGCTGGGAGGCAATAGTGAAGAGTGCATAGGGAGTGCATTCTAAACATCTTATGGTAACATGAGATCATTGAGCAGAAGAAGAAATCTGTTGAGGGCAAACCAGTGATTCTCTTTATTCCTAGAAATTAATTTTTAATCTAAACTAAAGTCTCTTTAGCTTTCAATTATGTTTATTCCTTTCAACCTTGTAGTTCATTGTTGCTTAAGAGACAATGGAAGAGAAATATTCTGAGAGAGAGTAATGGTGGAGCTTAACTAGTCATTACCCTCTTTGTTTCATAGTCCTAAGGTCTAATCCAAACTGTGGAAGGGGCTATTTGAATTTGCAACATCAGTAGTTGAGGTCTTTATAATATTGTTGACATATGAAATATATTAAGAACCAGAAAGGCCAGTGACATTGACTGATCTTGAAACACACAAGTGAAGAAAGTAAGTGATATTTTGCTTAACCATTGCCTTTTTAAAATCCCAAATGTTTTTGTTGCTATATACATAAAATTGATTGAGCCCAGAACTGCACAGTAGAGCTGATTGGGATTTTCTAACGAAGACAAGTTATGTTAATTTGCATGAATGTCTGCAATTCTGGGGGTGGAATTTATTCTTATAGCCTTCCTGGAACAAAGTGAAATGTTATAATTTTGTTTTGGATCAAATGATCAAAAGTGGTGCTGTAGGGAGAGGAAAAACCATGAGGGGATAACTAGATAAAATTAAGCATTCAGGTGGTAGAAAAGAAAGATTGTATCTGCAATTTTTGTGATCCTACCTCATCTTCTGTGTCTATGTTATGAATAGGAGGGAAAATAGAGATATAATTATTAGGTATTGATAGGCATACATAGAGATAGATGCGAAATAGATATATAGTTGAAACTAAAATTCTCTATTTTATCCTTGATAACTAAGAGAAGATATGATCTAATAACTCATAGACTTTGGACTAAATACTAAACAAGCTCCAAACTAGAATGCATTTAGTTGAGAATCATATCCAGAAACTGTGTTATTACAGGCAAGTCATTTAACCTCAGTTGCCTCAAAAAACCCCTCAGATATATGGATTTTTAATAACACTTCATATATTATTGTAAGTTATTGAGCAAGTTAAGTAGGAATTGAATTCTAGATGCTAAAATATCTTTGCCTTTCCAACCTATCCTAGAAAATCAACTGCTTGGAAAGACAGAGAAGTCTTAATGTTGGAATTAACCAGATATCCCTGCCCCTTCAAATCTCAACTAAGAAGGGTCTTGTGAGCACTGAACGGTCTGGAGGATGTTGGATCCACCCATCCTTCCCCTTATGTACTATCATTGTATACTCTGGGACAACAATGACTCCCATCTTCCTAGCTATATACCTAAAATAGATGATCCCTTTCATGTGCTATTTATATGCCTAAGAAAGATAATAGCAATACCAGTATTGAAAGCCAGGGGATGTATAACTTCATGGATTTTTAAGGAGACAAGAAAAGAAACTATACAATGTGCAAATAGACCTTTTGAACACATAATAAATGGAAAAATATCTATTACCAGAAATTGTGTGATCCATTTTCCACATGTGCTTTTTAAACTTTAATCCATTCCCCCCTAAATTTCTTGCACAATTTTAGGATATTATGTTATAGGCATTTGGTGATGGAGATATGTTGTGCTAATAGGTCTTATTATAGTTTTAGCATATCTTAGCTTTCTAAAAGTCACTTAAAATTGGCTAATTTAATTGTTTCTCAAATGCTAATTTTGAGAGAAGCATACTAATGGAAGCTTGAATTAATAATATTTGAAAAATTTCCCCTAACTCTTTAGAAGAACTCGGAAATTGTAAGAAATTTTGAGAACCTGCCTTATCAGAGTGGTAGTTAAGATAAGAAGCCCCAGGATTTTCTTTGCATTAATAGTCATTGGAAGATGAAATGAGAAAAATGTTACAAATAGAATGATGTTAAAGAATATCTCTTCTGGTTAGCAAGTTGTAACAGAGTCAGTGATGCAAGTTAGCTCAGATAAGCTTCCAAATGTTTGGATTATTAGCCAAAAATCATAGCTAAACTTTTCAAAAGCCTTGCTATCCCCATTTTTTTTTCAGTTGCTTGGTATCATCCTTCCCTTTTTGTACCTTTGTTTATGCTCTCATTTCTCTATTTAATCTTTTCCTTATTCCTATATTTTTCAGCATCAAATAACTCTTTATTAGTGGCTGAAAAAATGAAAGACAGACTGCAAATTTAAATTTTTCTCTATTGCAGCTTTCTACATTAAAATCTCTCAAGTTGTTTCTGGAAAGCTTTAAAAGTTTAAAAACAATAATAATACTATTTTTGGAAGTGCTAAAGATAATTTGGAATATCTTTTGGTTATAAATTTGAGTAGAACAAAGATAATCTCTAAAAGAAATTGATGTTTTCCTCTTGAGCATATTTCATTTTTAAAAATTTCTATAGGCTAGGTAATATTTGAAAAAAATTCAAATAAAATATTTTGTTTAAATAAAATAAATTTTGATGAAATTGTGATTTTTAAAAAATAAATACAGAAATTAGTTGCATTTTTCTTTTCACTAAAATTTTATCTCAGCTATGCTTAGCCATGTTCTGTTTACTGTCAGTAATTGGTGATTAAGAGAAAGAATTAGCTGTCAGTAATTGTGATTAACATAAAGAGTAAAGGACACCACTTTTATCAATTTTATAGTTGATACCATGTGAGGAAAGAAAGTTAATACAAGATTCCTCACTAAAGCATACCTGAAAATTAGTTGTCTGGAATTTGCTTTAAGACTTTCAAAGTAAGGATTTACTACCTCTTGAAGAATTCTTTCCCATTTGAACAGGTTTAATTGTTTGGAAATTTTGAATGCTTACAAACTAAATTTGCTTCTTCGGCAATTTCCATGCTTTGTTCCTGGTTTTTATCACTTGGGCCAAACAGAATAGGTCTGCTGACTCGTCCATAAGGTAGTTCAATACTTAAAAACTACAATCTTTCTCCAAATCTTAAATATAATCTTCTCTTATCCAGATTCAATATTTCAGACTCCTTCACCTGGTCATCATATGACATGTCTCTCTAGTTTATCAATGTCCTTAAGCTTGTTGGATTCATACTGAATACGATACTCTAAATGAATTTTTATGATGGCAGAGGACAAAGAAACTCTTGTCACCCTATTCCTGATTGATATTTAGGACTCTCTTAATATATCCTAATGTATCTTAAAGCACTATTTTTTTTCTCTCTCATTACTCTGCTAATTTGTATTGAGCCTGAAATTCACTAAAAATAGAATATCTTTTTTCAGGACTTTGTGACTCAGTTTCCACTCCTTTTAAATGAGATGAATGACTGCATGAGTGAACAGTGCACAAAATTTAGATTCACAGGAACTGAGGTTAAGTCTCTTTTACCATTTATTCATTACACAGTCTTTGTCAAGTCAATTAACTTTATTGACCTCAGTTTCTTCATTTTTGAAGTAAAAGTTTAACCCAAATTAGTAGCATCAAAGTCTAAACCAAATGGAATCACTAAACCATACATAACATTCCCTGTAGGCTACATTAGAGGACTACATATTAATATTATTTATATATTACATATTTTTATTTATTATGTCAAATTCCTAATTACATTTTAATATGGTTCAAACTCAATCCAGAAATATTACTGGGTAGACTGTGTATTAGATATATATTAGATATGATTTCTAAAGATCCTTCCTGTTCTAACTCTTGTTAGGCTATAAATCTCCAAAGTCTCTTCTGGCAATAATTCTTGTGATATAAAAACAATGTATACCTGAACTGTGAGATATTATGTGATGGGGGAGGAATAAATATGAGAATTTCTAGACTATTGGAATTGGGGTCAAGAAATCAGTTCATATTTTATCTCTATCATTAGACATGTGGCTTGAGAAAATTTCTTAAGCTCTCTGAACATCAATTTTCTCACCTATAAAATGGGGCTAAATATATGTCACCACTTCCATTTAAGGGTTTTTGTGATTCTCTGATGAGATAAACTACATGAAGAATTTTGAACACTTTAAAGTGTTATGTTCCTCTTATTTATCCTAATATAAGTCAGTCAACAAGCATTTATTAATCATCTACTATGTGTCAGGCATTGGGCTAAATACTGAGGATACATACAAAAGCAAAAGATAGTTGCTGCTCTCAAAGACCTCATAGTCTAATGGGAGAGAAAATGCAAACAGCTATTTACAAGCAAAATGCATGATAGGAGGTAATTAATGGACAAAGACAATAACAAGAAAGTGGTCAAAACTTCCTATAAAAGCTAGAATTTTAATTTTCTTTAAGAAAGCCAGAGAAGTGAGAGTATGAAAATGAGAAGCAAGAGAATTCCAGACATCAAGTGCAACTCTCAGAATTAGGAGATAGAGCGTCTTGCAAAAAAAAACAGCAAGGACAATAGTAAAAGTTGCTTTTTCTGACTCCATGGATTCTAAAAAGACTAGAACATTTTTCCAGGAAAAGTAAGAAATGTCATGCAGACGACCTTCACTCTTAGTCTTGAGCAATAGGTCAGTATTTTCTTTAGTAGATAAGTTGACTTCCTAAAAATTGCAAACTTTCCCAGCTAATAAATAACAAGATTTATTATTGTGTTTATCATCTAATTAACTTTGTACTAGAGAGATGTCTTAAATAGTCTGCCTCCTAAACCATTCAGAATAGTAAAAATAAATTGGATTAAATAAAGCTTCAGGAATTGTATCTGATCTTAGGTTTTCTTGACTCTATAGGAGGGATGCATCGTGTGATAAAGTCTGATGACTTGCATTTGAATACCATTTCTGCTAAATACAATTTGTGTGATCTTGGATAAGCAATTTTCCCTCTTTGGGCCTCAGTTTCAACATATGCAACATGGGAAAGATGAATTGGATGACTTCTGAAGTCCCTTTCACCTCTATAATCTATGATGTTGTGATCCCGTACACCAGGAAACCAATGGAATATGAAAATTCAGATTAACAAAGATTAAGGCTTCTTAGAATGAGAAAATAATTCTTTAAATTAGACTCTGGTTAGTGACTGTAGGCATTTACAATTGTGGGGGATAAAGGAGGCAGTCAGGGTCATATAACTTGTAAGTATCTGATACTAGATTTGAACTCTGGTCCTACTGATCCCAGGGCCACATCAGTTGCTTTATACATAGTACCATCTAGATGTCCTATTGCCTTGCAATAAATGCATTTCTATGAATAAAAATAACATGAATGTTCAAAAATTTTCATTGACTGTAATTGAACATTCACCAGATTACTACTTTCTGTGTTAAGATGGGCAAAAGACAGAAAGATCATATAAGAATCATAATAAATTGATTAGATATTTCACAAATATTAAAATTAATCTAAGAATCAATTCATCTGAGAAGTCAAGTAGAGTAAATAGAATGTTTTGCTCGGGGTCAGGAGGACTTGATTTCTGATCCAGTTTCTGATATTCATTAATTTTTGTTTGTGATCTTTGTCAAGCCAATTAATTGCATATGCCTCATGAGGGCAACTCCTTAGAACATATAGACCATGTGCAAGTCACTGTGCTAAATTCTAGGAATACAAAGAAAGGCAAAAAAATAAAAGAAAAGAAAAGAAATTACATAGAGGGAGATTTGAACATCCTGTAGTATTGTGCAAATAACAGATAATTTGATTTGGGAGAATCTGTGTGCTATGGTGGACAATCCTCTTAACATTTCTGGATCTCAGTTTTCTCATCTGTAAAAAGAAAAAATATATATATTTCTAAAGTCCTTCTAAATGTCACTTAAGTGACAATGGATAAAATGCTAGGCCAGAAGTCAGAAAGACTGATCTTCCTGAGTTCAGATATGACCTCAGGACTTACTATCTATGTGACCCCAGGCAATTCAATCTTGTTCACCTCCATTTATTATTCATACGATGATCTGGAGAAGAAAATGACAAGCCACTCCAGTATCTTTGCCACAAAATAGGATAACAAAGAGACAAACATTGCTGAAAGTAACAAAACAATAATCATAAAGTCCTTCTCAGACCATTTATAACTTCAAATCTAGGCTGTGCTACAGAATTTTCCCCGCACTCAACAAACAAGTTTTTAATGTGAAAAGCTGAAGAGTGTAATAAGTATAGCAATAGACTTAGAGTCATAAAGCTCTGAGTGTAATTAAATATCACCTTTGACAACTACTAGCAAATATTTTAACCTCTCTGGAACCTCAGTTTACCTGTATGTATGAAGTGAATAATAATGTCTGTAGTAGCTACTTCCTAGGATTATTGTTGGACTCAAATAATAAAATGTATGTAACATTCCCTATATTATAGTATAATTGTATTATATATGTATATGCATACTTATATATAATATATTACATAGTAATAACATGAAAAATTGACTTCTTGTTTCTTTTATTAAGATATATTATCTATTTGCATGTTGAAAATGATACTTTGAAATCAAAGGGCTTGGGGTCGAATTCTGTTTTGCCATTAAAGCTTAAAATTATCTGACTTTAGGCAAGATATTTAATATCCTTTTTCCTCAGCTGCCAAATGCCTAAACTGAGGAAGTTGGACTAATTGGTCACTGAGCTTCCAACCAGCTCTCAATTTACAGTTCTATGACTTTAAAGAATGCCATTCAATTGTGAGCAGTGCTGAAAAGAGCCCTATATTCCTCTCTAAATAATAATAACAGCAATGAAAATATAGAATCTATAAAGAATCTTTTATGTGCTGAACAACATGTTTACTGTTTTACAAATATTAATTTGTTTGTTTCTCACAAATGGAAGCTATATGATTGTCCCAAGGTCACATAGATTGTAAATGTCTAAAGATGGATATAAAATCAGGTCTTTCTGATTTTATAGCTTATAGTTTATCTTCCTTTATAGCTCTCTTTTCAAAGTGTCATGTAATAGTCCTGAATCAATCACTTCTTGAGGCAATTAGGTGGAACTGTGAATAAGAGTTTCAGACTGTAAGTCTTTCTGACTTAAGACTGATTTCAAATTATTCACATACCAAATTCTATCTTTGTGGCCCTAAGCAATCCATTTAATCCTTCTTTACAATATTATCTGACTCAGAAGGTTGTTATGAGAATCAAATTAACAACCATTGTACAGAGCTTTGCAAAGCTAAAGGTGCTATAGAAATGCCCATTATTTTATATTCTACAATGAAAATACTTGATGCATATTTAGATTGACCAGGAGATGGCAGCATCTCTGAATTTAGTCTATATACGGGAAACTTGCTTTGCGTATTTTCCCAAGGAGTGATGTTTTTGAATGCTGAGAGACAGCATGAGGTTTTTAGTGTATAGGTCAGGGACCTTGATCTTTCTTCTTGCATTCACTCTTGAATAAATGTAGATGAATAGATGGAGGTCAGCTACTTAACCTTTGTTCTCCTTAACCTTCTCAATTGGAAACTGGGAACAGCATGACTGCCAATTTTCATCTTCATCACATGGATGTTGTGAGGTTAATCCAACTACTAAGTAATTTCAATTACTTCAAAAAAGACTGCACAAATTTACTCTGTTTGCTATTGACCATAAATGGCAGGCCTGTTTGGGGTTGTTGATATTGGACTTGAAAAAAAGAATTTTCAACCCAAGGAATTGTTATAAAACAACAAACTTGTAAAAGTGTTCAATGGCTTGATGTCACTATGTAAGAAAAAAAAAAATGAAATTACATAACTGGTATACAATCCCACAATTCAGAATTATTTTTGCATTTGTGGAATTAAAATGAGCTCTGAAGTCCCATGCAACTTGCAAGATAAAGTTACAAATATTGACTGTAATCCAATTTAGCTATAAACCCAATTCCTAGTGCAGATTCATACCAACTCTGTAATTTTTACTTCATTATGCTTTTTAATATTAAAAAAAATCCTCATTGGCTCAAAGAGCTGTTAATATGATTTTGAATTTTAATAGGCAGGTATATAAGTTCATCAACAGATCTATTCTTAAGGTCCACATTAAACTTTATTGACTAATCATCTCTATCATACCTTCTAAGTATTGGAGTTTTCCAAGTCTCTTCCATGTGCTCTCTGTGCTGACATTATTTTTCCTGATGACTTTGTCAGTTTAGATAAGTTTAAATATCATCTCTCTCAGATTTATACATCCGGACCCCAATCTCCTCCCTGAGCTTCAGTTCCACATCATCAATTGATTATCTGATATCTAGAAATTAAGATCCCAAAGACAATTCAAACTCAGCATGTGTAAAACTGAATGTTTCCTCTTGTTCCCAAACAACATCTCTTTAAAACTTCCCTATTTCCTTCAAAGCTATAACCATTCTTCCAGTCTTCCATATTCATTCCTCAGAATTATATTATATGCCTTAGTCTCTCTCTCCCCACATATGCAATAATTTGTCAAATCCTGCCATTTATCCTTCCACCAATCTCTCACATTTGACATTTTTCTCTATTTACATAGCTATATCTTTTATTCAATTCCTTTTCATGTTCTGCTTGGATTATTACAACAACTTCATTATTCTTTGCTCTGTCTCAAAATTTTCCCTACTTCAGTAAGTCTTTTACATTGCTGGTAAAGTGGTTGTCCTTAAATTACAACATTATCCCTTATCTTGTACTATACCATTTAGCCAAACTGAGCTTCTCTTTGCTCTTCACAAATGACAATCCATTTATGATTCTTTTACCCATTCTTTTGTATCTTTGCTTTGGTTAATCAACTGACTCTCATTTTTCCCCTGTAGAATCACACTCTTTAAGAAACAGCTCAAGTACCACCTTCTATATGGGGTATTTATTGAACCCTAGCTGCTAGTATCCTCCTTCCTAAACAATCTTCTGTTTAACCCCTTTGTATAATATTTTTACATCTAATTTTGCACATGTATTTGTTGTCTGTTCTATTGAAATGTAAGCTTCTTGAAATCAGAGATAGTACCATTTATACATCCAAAACTTATTTTGCTGCATTAATTTAAACATACAAATGTTGATTTATACAGAAATGAAAACCCTCTTCATCATCTCCTTCCAGGCATTATGAGGCCCCAAGAGATCATCATCATCATCATCATCATCATCATCATCATCATCATTGTCTTCATCTTTCTCTCTCTCTCTCTTCACATACATGTATCATTACACTTACAAGATGGACAAACTGATTAATATATCCTTTACATATTCCATAAAGCATTCTCTGTTGGAATCCTTACTAACTGCTAACTAATTAGAGTTGATCTAATCTTACAAGAAGATGTTTTGGGCAGAACCTGAAACAAGGTACTAAGTAGAACTAATTTATACAAGGCTTGTGTTCACACCTTTACTCATTGGAGTTCAATGAGTTCACACCTCCCTTGAAGCTTGTTGGGCCAGAGAGCACTATGGGAGAAAACCCATAATCCCATTCTCTCAGAAGAGTCAGATAAAAGGCCAGCGATGAGGGCTCTATGGCAGAATAACATTATTTCCTTTTGGCTGGCTGGTCGCAGAAGAAAGTTCAGCTGGACTCGAGAGGAATGACTCTGGTGGCAGACGAAGGGTTTTCAGAGGATAAAGCTACGAGTGGAAAGTTCAGTGGACAACCAGATTCATCTTCATCTCACACCACTGTAGTTGGTGGCTGGGCTCCCCAGAAGGAGTCAAGAGAGACATTCAATATCTGTGTTGGTTGGAGGCAGAAGAAAGCAGAGGCAGAGGCTGAAGGACAGAACCTTTGGATTTGGAGACATCCAAAGGGCTCTAAGCCTCTAAATCGGCTGTGCTTTGAGAAGAACAAGAACTCCAACATTTGAACTCATAACAATTCTCTACATCATTTACCTAGAACTAACATTTCCATTTATGGTACAATTTCATTGTACCTTAAGATTTGTAAAATACATTTTATTATCTCATTTGATTTCTTATAGCATATTCCATTCTTTGTCTCATTATTCTTGGTTGTATACAAGTCTTCTCTAAACCAGGTGCCACAATTGCTAGAGCACTGGACCTAGAATTAGGAAGACTTAAGTTCCAATCATATTATCTCAGATGCTTACTAGTTCTATGAATCTGAGCAAGTAAGTCATTTAATCTCTGTCTGCTAGCTCAGTTTTCTCACCTATAAAATGAAGAAATTATATTACCTACTTGCTATAGTGAGTTCAAATGTTGAGTTCTTGTTCTTCTTTAAAATATTATAAAAGTTCTCTCTGGGTGCCTTCCCTGGAATCAGGATTTTGTCGGTGTGGTCATCTTCTTCCCAAATGCAGGCGCCAAAATGTGGTGATTTTTTTCTTCTCAAAACGCAGCCAGGTGATAAAAGTTCAGATCTTTTATGATCTCCAATATAGCCCGGTTAGCTTAGAGGCCTATCTCTCTGCTTGGTTCCAAGAGCTCTCTCCAAATGTCTTTAAATCCAAAGGTCTGGTCCTTCAGCCTCTGCCTCTGCTTTCTTCAGCCTCCAGCCAGCTCCAGTCTGCATGTCATTCCGGTGAAATCTCAACTTGTAGCGTCTTCCTCTGAAGAACTTCTTCGACTGGCCCATTGGCCTATTTATGCTCCTTCCAGAGAGAGGGATTATGGGTTTTCTCCCATAGTGCTCTCTGGCCCAAAGAGCTTCAAGGGAGGTATGAACTCATTGAACTCCAATGAGTAAAGGTGTGAACACAAGCCTTGTATTAATTAGTTCTACTTAGTACCTTGTTTCAGGTTCTGCCCAAAATATCTTCTTGTAAGATTAGATCAACTCTAATTATTTAGCACTTAGTAAGGATTCCAACATCTCCCCCTTTCTTTTGTTAGATGAAAACACCAAAGGAAATAGGAAATCTAATCAGATTAGTGGGTTTCTGAAGGGGTACACATAAATCCATCAATATGGGCCAGAACTTTGTAACCGATATACATGGTATACATAAATCCATCAATATAGGAGGCATTATACATAATTTACATAAGCACATAGCAATATAACACAGGCTAGTAGTAATGTAACAACATAAATCAACCTGAAGATTTACACATGTCCATAAGTCCTAGAAATAGTCCATAAGCAATCCATTGTCCATTAGTTCATGTGCCAGGAATCTAATAATTCCTGTAAGCTCTGAAGTACTGCAAAAGGTCTCATCAACAATTTTTCATCTTAGGGAACCCAATGATTCTTGCTGGTTTTGCAAGAACTAAAACAATTTCATCTTGTGTCAGGAAATCCAATGATTCCTGAAGATTTTAAAAGTCTTTTTAACATTCTCCTTGTCAGCCATTTGATTCTTTCTCCATCTGTGGAAATATAAGCAGATCCTCTTCCCCAAGCAGTTAATCTAATTCCCTTCTATTTACCAAATTTGGGATTTCTCCTCATCATCTGGTAATTACATTGGAGCTGTTTGCATTGGATATTGTCTTGTTGTCTTAAAAGGCCTGTATTCTTCCCAACTATAACCCTGATTGCTTTTCTGTTGGTTGATGACATCAGAATTCTGAATTTCTAAAGTCTCTCTGGGTGTAACCTCAGCTGCTATCATGCCCCACCTGTCCTTTGATTGATACTTTAGAGCTGGGCCCTGCCTCTCATTCCTCTGGGTCAATATACATTTAGAGGCCCAGTGAAAGCTTTGGTTACATTTTGGACATGGGGTTTGGGGTTTTCTCTCACCCTGTCTTCTCACTCTATCTCCATATCTACAATGAGCTCTCAAATGTCCAACTTTTCTGCAATGAAAACATCGACGAGTTTCTCTAGAATTCCTCTGCCAAGAAGGACCTTGTCTTTCCATGTTCATCATAGTCTGGGCATAATAAGCATTTGTGCCCACTGTGGCACAGCGTCTAATGATTTCTTCTAAAGGAGCATTTTTGTCTAGCCCCCATATAATTCTCTTGCAAATCTCATTGGCATTTTCCTTAGCCAAATGTCTAGTCATTATTTCTGTTGCTGCATTGTCTCCAATGGTTCTTATTACAGCTGTTTGTAAACGTCCCACAAAATCTGCAAAAGGTTCATTGGGACCTTGCTCTATTTTTGTGAAAGCATTATTTCCATCTTTCTGTCCAGGGAGAGAATTCCAAGCTTTTATTGCAGCCTTAGAAATTTGCTCATACACTATTATGGGATAATAAATCTGTTCTGAACTCTCTGCATACTGACCTTCACCAGCTCCTGTTTGCCTATTGCGTTGGGCTTGAATCCTACATAATTCATGAAACTCTGAAAGCCACAATAAATTTTGTCCCGGTTCTAGACAAGTTTTCGCTATGGATTTCTAGTCATTCGGGGTTAGGATTTCATAAGACAAATTATCTAGTAACATCTTCACATAAGATGATGTAACCCCATAAAGAGTGCAACCCTTTTTCAAATCTTTAATTTTTTCCAAATTAAAAGGAGTGTATCTTCTCTCTTTTTGACCTGAGGAGTTGAGCTCTTCAATCACAGGATATGCATTTATAAAATCAGATATATCTTCTCCTTCATTTTTTGCTTTAATTAATGCCTTTTCTAATCTTGTCAAATTCTGCTTTACAGGCGAAGTTGACTGTGTTTCTGTCTCTCTCCCTCCCCCTTGTTCCACCCATGAAGGGTTAATTGCGGGGGGAGGGTCATGAGATGTGGAATCACTTAATTCCTCCTGCTGTGAAGTATCATACTCAGAATTGTAATTAACTCCATTCTCATCTGATTCGTCCTCCTTTTCACCTAGTAAAGTTGGCATTTCTTCCTCCTGTACTTTCCTTTTCATCATTCTATCACTTAAATAACTTCTTATAGCCAATTGTATTACATTATATGTATTAATTATTGAGTTAGGCCCATTTTTATCATAGAATTGACAAAGATCCTCTCCAACCAATTTCCATTCATTTAGATCTAATTCCTTATCAAGAGAGAAACAAGGACATATGTCCTTTACAGTTTGTAAAAATTCAGTGATTTGCTGTAAACTTATAATTAAACCTTGGCTTTCCATAATTTTGACAATGCTCTCTAAACATTTTCCTTGAACAGAAACAGGCTGTTTTCTAAATATCTGTCTCATCTTAGCTGAAATTCTACTTTAACTCTTTTAACAAAATTTCTTTGTTGTACTCACTCTAATTTCTGGGTTGAAGAGTCTTTTCCACAGGATCAGGATCAGAGGCTTTTCCACTTGAATCAGGATCGTAGCTTTTCCACTGAAATCCACTGAGGGGGGGGGGGGTCTGTTAGCCCCACGTTGGGCGCCAAAATGTAGTGAGTTCAAATGTTGAGTTCTTGTTCTTCTTTAAAATATTATAAAAGTTCTCTCTGGGTGCCTTCCCTGGAATCAGGATTTTGTCGGTGTGGTCATCTTCTTCCCAAATGCAGGCACCAAAATATGGTGATCTTTTTCTTCTCAAAACGCAGCCAGGTGATAAAAGTTCAGATCTTTTATGATCTCCAATATAGCCCGGTTAGCTTAGAGGCCTATCTCTCTGCTTGGTTCCAAGAGCTCTCTCCAAATGTCTTTAAATCCAAAGGTCTGGTCCTTCAGCCTCTGCCTCTGCTTTCTTCAGCCTCCAGCCAGCTCCAGTCTTCATGTCATTCCGGTGAAATCTCGACTTGTAGGGTCTTCCTCTGAAGAACTTCTTTGACTGGCCCATTGGCCTATTTATGCTCCTTCCAGAGAGAGGGATTATGGGTTTTCTCCCATAGTGCTCTCTGGCCCAAAGAGCTTCAAGGGAGGTATGAACTCATTGAACTCCAATGAGTAAAGGTGTGAACACAAGCCTTGTATAAATTAGTTCTACTTAGTACCCTGTTTCAGGTTCTGCCCAAAACATCTTCTTGTAAGATTAGATCAACTCTAATTAGTTAGCACTTAGTAAGGATTCCAAAAACTTGCCAGCATTATTTTGAGGGAAAAAATGAGATTTTGTAAAATACTCTGGAAATTTTAAAAATATTTTATAAATGATGGCTATCATCATCATTATCTCATCATCATTATCACCTTCATGAGGATAGGATCAATATATTCATTATTGGCATCTAGTATAGCCCTTTAAAAAGAGTAAGCACTTAAAAAAATGTTCACAAACCCATAGAAAAGGTCCTTAGGGATCATGTTTACTTAATTGAATAGAACAAAAGAAGGTTTAACCCATTATTGGTTGAGTAGCAATGTATCTTTATGGGACATGGCCAAAGATTTGGGTGTCAGAGTTATCAGTAGAATTACAATATCTAATTCTAGATGCAATCTCGTTTCTTTTTTTTTTTTTAATATTTTATTTTATTTTATTTTATTTTATAATAACTTTATATTGACAGAATCCATGCCAGGGTAATTTTTTTACAACATTATCCCTTGCACTCATTTCTGTTCCGATTTTTCCCCTCCCTCCCTCCACCTCCTCCCCTATATGGCAAGCAGTCCTACATATGTTAGATATGTTGCAGTATATCCTAGATACAATAAATGTTTGCAGAACTGAACATTCTCTTGTTGCACAAGGAGAATTGGATTCAGAAGGTAAAAATAACCTGGGAAGAAAAACAAAAATGCAGATAGTTCACATTCGTTTCCCAGTGTTCTTTCTTTGGGTGTAGCGGCTTCTGTCCACCATTTATCAATTGAAACTCAGTTAGGTCTCTTTGTCAAAGAAATCCACTTCCATCAGAATACATCCTCATATAACATCGTTGTCGAAGTGTATAATGATCTCCTGGTTCTGCTCATTTCACTTAGCATCAGTTCAGGTAAGTCTCTCCAAGCCTCTCTGTATTCATCCTGCTGGTCATTTCTTACAGAACAATAATATTCCATAATATTCATATACCACAATTTACCCAGCCATTCTCCATTGATGGGCATCCATTCAATTTCCAGTTTCTAGCCACTACAAACAGGGCTGCCACAAACATTTTGGCACACACAAGTCCCTTTCCTTTCTTTAGTATTTCTTTGGGAGATAAGCCCAATAGAAACACTGCTGGGTCAAAGGGTATGCACAATTTGATAACTTTTGAGGCATAATTCCAGATTGCTCTCCAGAATGGTTGGATTCGTTCACAACTCCACTAACAATGCATCAGTGTCCCAGTTTTCCCGCACCCTGTCCAACATTCATCTTTTTTTCCTGTCATCTTAGCCAATCGGACAGGTGTGTAGTGGTATCTCAGAGTTGTCTTTATTTGTATTTCTCTGATCAATAATGATTTGGAACACTCTTTCATATGAGTAGTAATAGTTTCAATTTCATCATCTGAAAATTGTCTGTTCATATCCTTTGACCATTTATCAATTGGAAAATGGCTTGATTTCTTATAAATTTGAGTCAGTTCTCTATATATTTTGGAAATGAGGCCTTTATCAGAACCTTTAACTGTGAAGATGTTTTTCCAGTTTGTTGCTTCCTTTCTAATCTTGTTTGTATTAGTTTTGTTTGTTCAAAGGCTTTTTAATTTGATATAATCAAAATTTTCTATTTTGTGATCAGTAATGGTCTCTAGTTCATCTTTGGTCACAAATTTCTTTCTCCTCCACAAGTCTGAGAGATAAACTATCCTATGTTCCTCTAATTTATTTATAATCTCGTTTTTATGCCTAGATCATGGACCCATTTTGACCTTATCTTGGTATATGGTGTTAAGTGTGGATCCATGCCTCATTTCTGCCATACTAATTTCCAGTTATCCCAGCAGTTTTTATCAAATAATGAATTCTTATTCCAAAGGTTAGGATCTTTGGATTTGTCAAACACTAGATTGCTAGAGTTGACTATTCTGTCTAGTGAACCTAACCTTTTCCACTGATCAACTAATCTATTTCTTAGCCAATACCAAATGGTTTTGGTGACTGCTGCTTTATAATATAATTTTAGATCAGGTACAGCTAGGCCACCTTCATTTGATTTTTTTTTTTCATTAATTCCCTTAAGATTCTCGACTTTTTATTGTTCCATATGAATTTTGTTGTTCTTTTTTCTAGATCATTAAAATATTTTCTTGGAAGTCTGATTGGTATAGCACTAAATAAATAGGTTAGTTTAGGGAGTATTGTCATCTTTATTATATTTGCTCAGCCTATCCAAGAGTACTTAATATTTTTCCAATTATTTAAGACTGACTTTACTTGTGTGGAGACTTTTTTGTAATTTTGCTCATATAATTCCTGACTTTCCTTTGGTAGATAGATTCCCAAATATTTTATGCTATCAACAGTTATTCTGAATGGAATTTCTCTTTGTATCTCTTGCTCTTGGATTTGTTTGGTGGTGTATAGAAATGTTGAGGATTTATGGGGATTTATTTTGTATCCAGCTACTTTGCTAAAATTATGAATTATTTCTAATAGCTTTTTAGTAGACTCTCTGGGGTTCTCTAGGTATACCATCATATCATCTGCAAAGAGTGATAGTTTGGTTTCCTCATTGCCTGCTCTAATTCCTTTAATATCTTTCTTGACACTTATTGCCAAGGCTAGTGTTTCTAATACGATATTAAATAATAACAGTGATAGTGGGCAACCTTGCTTCACTCCAGATCTTACTTGGAAAGGTTCCAGTTTTTCCCCATTGCTTATGATGCTTACTGATTGTTTTAAATATATGCTCCTGACTATTTTAAGGAAAAGTCCATTTATTCCTATGCTCTCAAGTGTTTTTATTAGGAATGGATGTTGGATTTTATCAAATGCTTTTTCTGCATCCATTGAGATGATCATATGGTTTTTGTTTGTTTGGTTATTGATATAGTCAATTATGCTAATAGTTTTCCTAATATTGAACCAGCCCTGCATTCCTGGTATAAATCCTACTTGGTCATAGTGTATTATCCTGGGGATGAGTTTCTGTAATCTTTTTGCTAAAATTTTATTTAAGATTTTAGCATCAATATTCATTAGGGAGATTGGTCTATACTTTTCTTTCTCTGTTTTCAGCCTACTTGGTTTAGGTATCAGTACCATGTCTGTGTCATAAAAGGAGTTTGGTAGGATTCTTTCAATCCCCATTTTTTCAAATAGTTTATTTAGCATTGGAGTTAATTGTTCTTTAAATGTTTGATAGAATTCACATGTAAATCCATCTGGTCCTGGGGATTTTTCCTTAGGGAGTTGATTGATAGTTTGTTCTATTTCTTTTTCTGAGATGGGACAGTTTAGGATATTTACTTCTTCCTCTGTTAGTTTGGGCAAGCTATATTTTTGGAGGTATTCTTCTATTTCATTTAAGTTGTCGAATTTATTGGCAAAAAGTTGGGCAAAGTAACTCCTAATTATTGCTCTCATTTCCTCTTTGTTAGTGGCGAGTTCTCCCTTTTCATTTTTAAGACTAACAATTTGATTTTCCTCTTTCCTTTTTTTAATCAGATTTACTAAGTGTTTGTCTATTTTGTTGATTTTTTCATAGAACCAAATCAGTTTTATTAATTCAATAGTTTTTTTACTTTCAATTTTATTGATCTCTCCTTTTATTTTTAGAATTTCAAGTTTAATGTTTGACTGAGGATTTTTAATTTGTTCCTTTTCTAGCATTTTTAGTTGCAAGCCCAATTCATTGACCTTCCCTTTCTCTATTTTACGCAAATAGGGCTCTAGAGATATGAAATTTCCCCTTATTACCGCTTTGGCTGCATCCCATACATTTTGGTATGATGTCTCATTATTATCGTTTTCTTGGGTGAAGTTATTAATTGTGTCTATGATTTGCTCTTTTACCCAATCATTCTTTAGTATGAGATTATTTAGTTTCCAATTATTATTTTGGTCTACTTTCCCCTGGCTTTTTGTTGAATGTAATTTTCATTGCATCGTGGTCTGAAAAGGATGCATTTATTATTTCTGCCTTACTGCATTTGAATTTGAGGTTTTTATGTCCTAATATATGGTCAATTTTTGTATAGGTTCCATGAACTGCTGAAAAGAAAGTGTACTCCTTTCTGTCTCCATTACATTTTCTCCAGAGAGCTATCATATCTAACTTTTCTGGCATTCTATTTACCTCTTTGACTTCTTTCTTATTTATTTTGTGGTTTAATTTATCTAATTCTGAGAGTGCAAGGTTGAGATCTCCCACTATTATAGTTTTGCTGTCTGTTTCTTCTTGCACCTCTCTTAATTTCTCTTTTAAGAATTTAGATGCTACACCACTTGGTGCATATATGTTTAATATAGATAGTGCTTCATTATCCATGCTAACCTTTAGCAAGATATAGTGCCCTTCCTTATCTCTTTTAATTAGATCAATTTTTGCTTTAGCTTGATCTGAGATCAGGATGGCTACCCCTGCTTTTTTGACTTCACCTGAAGTATAGTAGATTTTGCTCCAACCTTTTACCTTTAACCTGCATGTATCTCCCCGCTTCAGGTGTGTTTCCTGTAAACAACATATTGTGGATTCTGGCTTTTAATCCATTCTGCTAACCACTTCCTCTTTATAGAGGAGTTTACCCTGTTTACATTTATGGTTAAAATTACCAATTCTATATTTTTGCCATCTTATTAACCTCTGTTTATGCTTTTCTCCTTTCTTTTCCCCTTACCCCCCTTCCCAATATTAAGCTTGTGAGCACCACTTGCTTCTCAGCCCTCCCTTTTTAGTATCCCTCCCCCAGACTTAGAGTTCCTCCCCCATCTTACCCCTTTCCCTCCCAGTTTCTGTATTCCCTTCCACTTAATTATTCCTTCCCTTTTCACTTTTCCCTTCTCACTTTTCAATGAGGTGGGAGAAGTTTCACCATAGATTAAATATGTCTAAAATTTTTCTCTTAAAGCCAATTCTGAAGGCAGTAAGATACCCACTATATTCATCCCCCTCCATTTTTTCTCTCAGATATAATAGGTTTCCTTTGCCTCTTCATGAGATGCAGTACCCCCACTTTACCCTTTTTCTGGTACAATGTCTTTTCCACATCTAGTTTCTAGAACAAGGTATACGTGTATTCTTTATACATCTTTATAGCCGAAATATAGTTCCCAAGATTAATCTTTGCCTTTTTAGATTTCTCTTGAGTTCTATATTTGTAGATCAAACTTTTTGTTAAGCTTTTTCATCATAAATAGGTGAAATCCGCTTACTTTGTTGAATGTCCATCTTCTTCCCTGGAAAAAGATGCTCATTCTAGCTGGGTAAGTTATTTTTGGTTGCATCCCAAGTTCCTTAGCCTTTTGGAATATCATATTCCAGGCCCTTCGATGCTTTAATGTGGATGCTTCTAGATCCTGGGTGATCCTTATTATGGCTCCTCGATACTTTAATTGGGTTTTTCTAGCTGCTTGCAGTATTTTTTCCTTCGTCTAAGGGTTCTGGCATTTGGCCACTATATTTCTTGGTGTTTTGATTTTAGGATTTCTTTCAGTAGGTGATCGATGAATTCTTTCTATGTCTATTTTACCCTCTGTTTCTATGACTTCTAGGCAGTTCTCTTTGATAATTTCCTGGAAAATAGTGTCCAGGCTCTTTTTTTCATCATGCTTTTCTGGGAGTCCAATGATTCTCAGATTGTCTCTCCTGGATCTGTTTTCCAGGTCTGTTGTCTTCCCCAGAAAGTATTTCACATTCTTTTCCATTGTTTGATTTTTTTGGATTTGCTTGACTGATTCTTCTTGTCTCCTCGAGTCATTCAATTCGATTTGTTCAATTCTGATTTTCAATGAAGTATTTTCTTCACTCACTTTTTCAAAATCTTTTTCTAATTGTCCAATTGAGTTCTTTTGTTCTATGGAATTTTTTTGCATTTCACCAATTTTGTTTTTTAGAGAGCTATTTTCTGCTTCCAGTTCACTAATCCTATTTTTCAAGGATTTTATTTCTTTAACCACTCTGTCTTTAAATGAGTTGGATGACTTCTCCAGACTCTCTTGCCAAGCCTCCCTCTCCTTTTCCCCTTTTTCTTCTAGCTCTTTTGTGAGAGACTTTTTAATTTCTTCTATGAAGTTCATCTGTGCTGAGGAACAAATGATCTCCTCCTTTGGGTATTCACCTGCGGATAGTCTGTTTTTAGTCTCCTCAGGATTTAGAGTCTGCTCTCTATCTATATAGAAGCTGTCAAGGGTTAAAGTCCTCTTCAGTTTTTTGCTCATTTTGTCAAAGAATCAAAGACAAACTAGCAAAGAAAAAAAAAAAAAGAAAAAGAAAAAACCTAATTGGAATCTGCTTTTTTGGGGGAGGGGCTGGATGGTGTTACCGAGCTTCCTCTACAGACTGCAGGGGCAGCAGCGAGGTACTAGCCAGACTGTGCTGTGCATGCACTCTGAGGCTCTGAGAGGATGCTGAGACACTGTGGGGGAGGGGTGGCCAGGTCCTGAGAGACTCCAGCTGTTTGGGGTGTATTCTTCACCCCCGGTGTTTTTAGCTTCTCTGCTGGGCTGCTGACTTGCTGCCCGGGTAAAGTATCCAATCCTGTAGCAAAGCTCTCCCCGCAGAGCTGGCTGAGATCACACCTCACCCCCTCTCCTGTCTGCTCCCGTGCTCTCACTGCCACTGCTCTCAGCCTGCGCCCGATCTAAAACCGTCTCCACCCTCGAGTAAAAATAGACCTTTCCTGCCGAATCTCAAGGATGGCTTCTCTTGGTAACTATTTGTGTTTTTTTTTTTTTTTTTAAGTCAAGCATTAATTCAGAGGTTTGTAATGAAATGGATAGTGAGAGAAAACGGGGAGCTTACACAGCTGTGTGTCTCCTTTCCGCCATCTTGGCCGGAAGTCCCCGCAATCTAATTTCAAATTGTAGTGCCAATTAAGAGCTATGTTCTTCAGACTTTAAAGGAACAAAATATTACACAATCATAGAGTGGAAATAAATCCTAGAAATCAATCCATCTATTTCTATTTTAATGATAACATTTGAAAGAAAGTATTAACATAGAAATACTAGTGACTACACTCCTAACTCAGAACACTGTCCTTTGTATTATTAAAAGAAAAGAGTAACAATGGTTCTAGCTCTGGCTAAGTGACTGTTTAAAGAAATGTGAATCATACACAGAAGGTGAAGCATGCAACTTGCCTTTCATCCCCAGTCTAGTTCCCTATCATTTCCCAGTGCTAAAGAAAGAATCTGTATTGTATGAGTAATCCCCAGGGCTTATATCTCATTAAAAATTAAGGTAATAGGGAAATTAGTATGAATAGACAGGTTTCTATTTTAGAACTAATTTTCTATTTATTTAAAATATGCATAAATATTAAAATATGTTCAAGAGTATGTCACATTAGCCTCAACCTTAAAACATCAATTATGTTGTTTAGGTTTTCCCTTTGACACCTTTTTGATTGAACTGTGAAGTACTAGACACTGACATCTTGGTTTAGAATTTCTAAAATTGTTCTAGGCCCCACTACTACAGTGAATTTTATTTGAAAAAAAGAAACATCTATGAAGAAGTAAATTATAGGCACATTATTTCCTAGTTTCAAGGACATAAATGTTAAGGCACAAGTCTCACTACTAGCAGTTACAAGGATATACCAGCCAGTTTAATATCCATTAACATCAAGCTGAGGAAATATACTTAAATTCAGAAGTCGTCCATTGGGATGTATTAAAACAAATTTTCCAAATCAGAGTTAAATTTATAATACTAATCTGTAATTTAACCAAGAAGGAGATATTTTTCTATTCTACACCAGTTCCCCCCCCCCCCCCGAGAAAAACAAAGAAATAAAGAAAAAAACCTTAAGAGCAAACCATATCAGATACTATATCTAGCACCTAGACAATTCTAGGTCTTCTGTTCTTGTGTTAATTGCTAGCACTTCAGCTTCGACTCAATTTGATCTTGCTCAAATGATTTACTCCTATGGATCACAACCAATAACAATTCACCTAGACAGTTTGAGGAGTTAGTAGGGTCAACAACAATAACAAAATCCCTCTCCTGGACAGTGTTCTCTTGATTAGATTTTCTGAATTGTGAGGCTCATTCCTAAAGGGCATTCTGTTTGGGAGATAATACTTGAAACCTTCTTAGCTTTATAGAACCTGCTGGCATTTCATTAACATGATATTAAGGGTTCTAGGATCAAATCTAGAAAGATGTATACTCTGTAAGAGGTATGGCGTTAGTAACTGTGACTGTGTGTCTAAAATAATTGAATTTAAGCAAACACCCATAAATGAACAAAAATTCACTTACTAACTTTATATCAACTAGAACTTGACTGTCAATGTGTGTCTCTAAATATTAGCAGCAAAATTACTTCGATCATGTTGGAATCCTTACAAAGTGTTAAGCCATTAGAATTGATAGAGACAATAATTATCTAATTTAGCATGGTTCAGTATGATTGATCTGATCCTATAAGGAGATGTTATGGGCCAGAACTTGAAACAAGGTACTAAGTGGAATTGAGGAGATGATGTTTAAATCTAGTTTAGAATTGGTTTTATCCTACAACAAATAATGGTTTCCCAGTGATATAATGATTGATGTGTACTCAGTGTAGAGCATATAAGCAACAAGCTCTCAGGGTCAGGGACAGAAGCCCACTCTCAGAGGTGGAGACAGATTCATTCCATATAACTTTTTTTTTTTTTTTAGAGTTATTAAGCTTTACTTTTATTTTATTTTTTTAATAACTTTTTATTGATAGAACGCATGCCAGGGAAATTTTTTTACAGCATTATCCCTTGCATTCACTTCTGTTCCAATTTTTCCCCTCCCTCCTTCCACCCCTTCCCTTAGATGGCAAGCAGTCCTTTACATTTTGAATGGGTTACAGTATATACTAAATACAATATATGTGTGTAGAACCGAACAGTTTTCTTGTTGCACAGGGAGAATTGA
This sequence comes from Antechinus flavipes, assembly GCF_016432865.1. Lineage (NCBI taxonomy): Eukaryota > Metazoa > Chordata > Mammalia > Dasyuromorphia > Dasyuridae > Antechinus > Antechinus flavipes. The sequence continues at coordinate 498,467,977 of NC_067400.1, forward strand.
ATTCAGAGGGTATAAATAAGCCAGGAAGAAAAACAAAAATGCAAGCAGTTTATATTCATCTCCCAGTGTTCTTTCTCTGTGTGTAGCTGTTTCTGTCCATTTTTGATCAATTAAGGCTCTCTTTATCGAAGAGATCCACTTCCATCAGAATACATCCTCAAACAGTATCATTGTTGAGGTATATAATGATCTCCTGGTTCTGCTCATTTCACTCAGCATCAGTTCATGTAAGTCTCGCCAGTCCTCTCTGTAATCATCCTGCTGGTCATTTCTTACAGAACAATAATATTCCATAACATTCATATACCACAATTTATTCAACTATTCTCCAATTGATGGACATCCTTTCATTTTCCAGCTTCTAGCCACTACAAACAGAGCTGCCACAAACATTTTGGCACATACAGGTCCCTTTCCTTTCTTTAGTATCTCTTTGGGGTATAAGCCCAGTAGAAACACTGCTGGATCAAAGGGTATGCACAGTTTGATAACGTTTTGAGCATAGTTCCAAATTGCTCTCCAGAATGGCTGGATGTGTTCACAATTCCACCAACAATGTATCAGTGTCCCTGTTTTCCCACATCCCCTCCAACATTCCGCATTATCTTTCCCTGTCATTCTAGCCAATCTGACAGGTGTGTAGTGGTATCTCAGAGTTGTCTTAATTTGCATTTCTCTGATTAATAATGATTTGGAGCATATTTTCATATGTCTATAAATAGTTTCAATTTCTTTGTCTGAGAATTGTCTGTTCATATCCTTTGACCATTTATCAATTGGGGAATGGTTTGATTTCTTATAGATTAGAGTCAATTCTCTATATATTTTGGAAATGAAGCCTTTATCAGAACCTTTGATTGTAAAAATGTTTTCCCAGTTTATTGTTTCCCTTCTAATCTTGTTTGCATTTGTTTTGTTTGTACAAAAACTTTTCAATTTGATATAATCAAAATTTTCTATGTTGTGGTCAATAGTGATCTCTAGTTGTTCTTTGGTCATAAATGCCTCCCTCTTCCACAGGTCTGTGAGGTAAACTATCCTATGCTCTTCCAATTTATTTATAATCTCATTCTTTATGCCTAGGTCATGAACCCATTTTGACCTTATCTTGGTATATGGTGTTAAGTGTGGGTCAATGCCTAGTTTGTGCCATACTGATTTCCAATTTTCTCAGCAATTTTTGTCAAATAATGCATTCTTATCCCAGAAACTGGTGTCTTTGGGTTTGTCAAACACTATATTATTAAAGTTATTGGCTGTTTTGTCCTTTGAACCTAAGCTATTCCATTGATCAACTAGTCTATTTCTTAGCCAATACCAGATGGTTTTAGTAACTGCTGCTTTATAATATAATTTTAGATCTGGTACAGCTAGGCCACCTTCATTTGATTTTTTTTTTCATTAATTCCCTTGAAATTCTTGACCTTTTGTTTTTCCATATGAACTTTGTTGTTATTTTTTCTAATTCATCAAAGTAGTTTTTTGAGAGTCTGATTGGTATACCGCTAAATAAATAGATTAATTTAGGTAGTATTGTCATCTTTATTATATTTGCTCGCCCATTCCAAGAGCATTTAATTTTATTCCAGTTGGTTAGATCAGACTTAATTTGTGTGGAAAGTGTTTTATAGTTTTGCTCATAAAGTTTCTGATTTTCCCTTGGCAGATAGATTCCTAAATATTTTATACAATCAGTAGTTACTTTAAATGGAATTTCTTTTTGTAACTCTAACTGCTGGGTTTTGTTAGTGATATATAAGAATGCTGATGATTTATGTGGGTTTATTTTATATCCTGCAACTTTGCTGATGGTGTAGATTGTTTCTAATAACTTTTTGGTAGAATCTCTGGGGTTCTCTAAGTATACCATCATATCATCAGCAAAGAGTGATAATTTGGTTTCCTCATTGCCTATTCTTATTCCTTTAATCTCTTTCTCAACTCTTATTGCCAAAGCTAGCATTTCTAATACAATATTAAATAGTAACGGTGATAGTGGGCAACCTTGTTTTACTCCTGATCTTATTGGGAATGGTTGCAGTTTGTCCCTGTTACATATGATGCTTACTGCTGGTTTTAAATAGATGCTACTGATTATTTTAAGGAAAAGTCCATTTATTCCTATACTCTCAAGAGTTTTTAATAGGAATGGATGTTGGATTTTATCAAATGCTTTTTTCTGCATCTATTGAGATGATCATATGGTTTATGTTAATTTGATTATTAATATGGCCAATTATATTGATAGTTTTCCTAATATTGAACCAGCCCTGCATTCCTGGTATAAATCCTGCTTGATCGTGCTATATTATCCTGGGGATGATTTTCTGTAGTCTTTTTGCTAATATCTTATTTAAGATTTTAGCATCAATATTCATTAGGGAGATTGGTCTATAATTTTCTTTCTCTGTTTTCAACCTACCTGGTTTAGGTATCAGTACCATGTCTGTGTCATAAAAGGAGTTTGGTAGGGTTCCTTCATTCCCTATTTTTTCAAATAGTTTATAAAGCATTGGGGCTAATTGTTCTTTGAATGTTTGGTAGAATTCACATGGAAATCCAGCTGGTCCCGGGGATTTTTTTTTAGGGAGTTGGTTAATAGCTTGTTCTATTTTTTTTTCTGACATGGGACAATTTAAGCAATTTACTTCCTCCTCTGATAATCTGGGAAGCCTATATTTTTGGAGGTAGTCATCCATTTCACTTAGGTTATCAAATTTATTGGCATAAAGTTGGGCAAAGTAACCCCTTTTTATTTCTTTAATTTCCTCTTCATCAGTGGTAAGTTCTCCTTTTTCATTTTTAAGACTGCCAATTTGGTTTCCCTCTCTCCTTTTTCTAATCAGATTTACCAAAGGTTTATCAATTTTATTGTTTTTTTCATAAAACCAACTCTTAGTTTTATTTATTAGTTCAATAGTTTTTTTTTTTTTTACTTTCTATATTATTAATTTCTCCTTTTAATTTTAGAATTTCAAGTTTAGTAATTGATTGGGGGTTTTTAATTTGGTCTTTTTCTAACTTTTTAAGTTCCAGGCCCAATTCATTGATCTTCTCTTTTTCTATTTTATTCAAGTAAGCCTCTAAGGATATAAAATTTCCCCTTATTACTGCTTTGGCTGCATCCCATAAATTTTGATATGATGTCTCATTGTTGTCATTATCTTGAGTGAAATTATTAATTGTGTCTATAATTTGCTGTTTTACCCAATCATTCTTTAAGATGAGATTATTTAGTTTCCAATTACTTTTTGGTCTATTTACACCTAACTTTTTGTTGAATGTAGCTTTTATTGCATTTTGGTCTGAAAAGAAGGCATTTACTATTTCTGCCTTCCTGCATTTAATTTTGAAGTCTTTATGTCCTAATATATGGTCAATTTTTGTGTAGGTTCCATGAAGTGCTGAGAAGAAAGTATACTCCTTTCTGTCACCATTCAGTTTTCTCCAGAGATCTATCATACCTAATTTTTCTAACATTCTATTTACCTCTTTAATTTCTTTCTTATTTGTTTTGTGATTTGATTTATCTAAATCTGAGAGTGCAAGATTGAGATCTCCCACTATTATAGTATTGCTGTCTATTTCTTCTCGCAACTCTCTTAGCTTCTCTTTAAGGAAGTTAGATGCTATACCCCTTGGTGCATATATGTGTAATACTGATATTGCTTCATTGTCTATAGTACCCTTAAGCAAGAGATAGTTTCCTTCCTTATCTCTTTTAATTAGATCAATCTTTGCTTTTGCTTGATCTGAGATAAGGATGGCTACCCCTGCTTTTTTGACTTCACCTGAAGCATAATAGATTCTGCTCCAACCTTTTACCTCTAGTCTGTATGTATCTCCCTGTTTTAAATGTGTTTCCTGTAAACAACAGATTGTAGGATTCTGACTTTTGATCCAGTCTGCTATCCACCTCCTCTTTATGGGAGAGTTCATCCCATTCACACTTGCGGTTAAAATAACCAATTCTGCATTTCCTGCCATCCTAATATCCCCAGTTTATACTTTTCTTCTTCTTGCCCTCCTTCCCTTCTTCCCTATTAATCCCACGAACGTTGTGCAGCTCTCCCTCTTTAGTATCCCTTCCTCCTCCCTTTGAATCCCTTCCCCTTTCTTATACCCTTCCCTTCTTTTTCCTTCTCCCTTTTCCTCTCCCACTTTTTAATGAAGTGAGAGAAGAATCTGTGTAAAACAAATATGTCAATTGTTTCCTCTTTGAGACAACTCTGATGAGAGTAGGATTCACACAATGTTCCTCCCCCTCTCTAAGTTCCATCATATATGATAGGTTTCCTTTTCCTCATTGTCGTGTGTAGTTTCCCTCTTTTTATCTCCCTTCTTCCCTTTTTCTGACACTATCCCCTTTTCACTTCTACTTCCCTTTTTTATGTTATATCGGTAAGATCAAATTATATATATGGTTTTTATGTATATTCACAACAGAAATACAGTTCTCAAGAGTTCCTTTTACCTTTTTCTACTTCTCTTGATTCCTGTTGTTGAAGATCAAATTTTTTGTTTAAGTCTGGTTTTTTCCTTAGAAACAGATGGAATTCCTCTATTTCATTAAATGTCCATCTTCTTCCATGGAAAAAAATACTCAGCTTAGCTGGATAGTTTATTCTTGGCTGCATTCCAAGTTCTTTTGCCTTTCGAAATATCTGATTCCAGGCCCTTTGATCCTTTAATGTTGCGGCAGCCAGATCTTGAGTGACCCTTATTGTTGTATCTCAGTATTTGAACTGTTTTTTCCTGGCTGCTTGTAAAATTTTTTTCTTTAGTCTGGAAATTCTGAAGTTTGGCCACAATATTCCTTGGAGTCTTTATTTTAGGGTCTTTTTCAGAAGGTGTTTGATGAATTCTTTGAACGCCTATTTTCTCTTCTGGTTCTATTACTTCTGGGCAGTTCTCTTTGATGATTTCTTGTAAAATAGTATCTAGGCTCTTATTTTCATCATAATTTTCTGGTAGTCCGATGATCCTCAGGTTATCTCTCCTAGATCTATTTTCCAGGTCCGTTGTTTTTCCAAGTAAATATTTGACATTTTTTTCCAATCTTTCATTTGTTTGGTTTTGCTTGACTGATTCTTGATGTCTCAATGAATCAGTCATTTCTATTTGTTCAGTTCTAATTTTTAGTGAGTTATTTTCTTCATTAGCTTTTTTTACTTCTTTTTGTATATGTCCAATTGAGTTATTTTGCTCTATGGAATTTTTTTTCCATTTCACTAATTTTTTTTTTTTTTTTTTTAGTGAGTCATTTTCTTTTTCCAATTCGCAAACTCTGTTTTTACCTTTTCCAATTCACATTCAAATTTTTCTTTTAGTGAGTTATGTGTCTTTCCCCATTTCTCTTCTAGCTCTCTTTTAAGGTTTTTAATAGTCTCTTCTAGGAGAGCCTTTTGTATTGGAGACCAACAATTGTCTGGAGACTGTCTGTTATTAGTCTCTTCAGGGTTGAAAACCCTGTGTAGAAACTTTCAATCGTTCTTTTGATTTTTTTACTCATTTTGTTAAAGCCTGTAAGATCTGCCTTCAGAGCCAGGAGGTTACCAGCTTCCTCTTCAGAGCAGTGAAAGGTATATGGACGGGTAGTTGTCCTGCCAACTGGCTACAAAAAGCAAGGAGGTACTGGAGTGCTCTGGGAAAGAGTTCCCCACCCGAAAGTAACTCAGGCCTGCAGGGCTGGGCTGGGAAAGTGCCTTTCAAAGAACCTCAGCTGTGTGAGATAACGAGTGCCCTGGGGCTAGACACTTAGCAGTGAGAGTTTCACTGCCCAAGCCAAACCCTGCCCTGGGGCTATGGGTATTAGCAGCTGTGCATTGAATGGATTTGCAGGGCGGGGAAGTGTCTGCCCTGGAATCGCAGTCAACTGCGGGGGTTCTATTGCCCCAGGCCGAGCCCCCCACTCTGTCGATTAGAGGCTGCCCAGGCTGTGCTCCCTTGCCGTGCAGATTAGTAACTGCCCCTGCAAAAGCCCAGAACTGCGGGATGTGGCCACAGGGCTGTGGTAAAATCTGCCTGAATCACTTCCGGGTTTGAGGGGTTACAGCCAGATCTCGTTAGGTTCTGGAGGTTTTTAGAGGACCCTCTGTTTTAGGCTTTAACTTCTCTGCCAGTTTACTGCTTTGTAATCTAGGCAGAGTAGGTAGCCTATAGCAGAGTGGTCCCTATAACTTCTCTAGCCACAGAGATCACCCCCACCCCTGGTCTGCTCAGGAAGCTAGCCTCTTGCTGCCTTTGCTAGTCTGTTCCTGGCCCCTCAGGACAAACCTTTCCTGGCGAGCTTCCGGATTGGCTGGTAAGTTGTAGTGCTTCTTATCTTCATGAATTTAATCAGTGAAGAGTTATTTTTGAGGCTGGATTATATAGTTGGTTATGAGGGTAATGAGAGGAGCTTAGAGAGTCGTGTTTGCCTGTTCCGCCATCTTCCATTCCATATTAATTTGATTATTTTGATTATTACTTTGAACTGAAACTAAGGCTGCCTCCAGAAAACCTCACCAAGAAACCTGCTCCCAAAGAGAATGATCATGTATTATACAAAAGAAGAACACCTCATTTTGGCACCTGAACGTGGGACTGACAGGACCCTGATCTCAGACCCTGACCTCAGTGGAAAAGTCTCCTCAGCCCAGAAATTAAGGTGAGTACAAAAAAGAAATTTTGTTAATAGAGTTAAAGTAGAATTTCAGTTAAGATGGGACAGATGTTTAGAAAACAGCCTTCTGTTTCTCTTCAAGAGAAATGTTTCGAGAGCACTGTCAAGATTATCACTGAACTTTTAGAAACTGTAAATATATATGTCCTTGTTTCTCTATGGAAAAAGAATTGGATCTAGACAAGTGGAAATTAGTAGGAGAGGATCTTTGTCAATTCTACAGTAAAAATGGACCTGACTCAATTTCCGAAGACACACTTAATACATATAATTTAATACAACTGGCTTTAGGAAATTATATGTGTTAGAAAAAGGAAAAAGAAGAAAGAGCAGGAGAGGGAGGTGCCAACTAAACTAGGTGAAAAGGATGAAGAATCAGAATCACAGCAGGAGAAATTAGGTCATTCCTCATCTCATGACCCTCCTCCCTCAATGAACCCTTCATGAATGGAGGGAGAAGAAGGAGTGGGAGAGGCAGAAACATAATCAGCATCTCCTGTGAAGCAGAATATGACAAGATTAGAAAAGGCATTAATTAAGTCAAAAATGAAGGATAAGATGTATCTGATTTTACAAATGCATATCCTGTGATTGAAGAGCTTGACTCTTCAGGTCAAAAAGGGAGAAGATACACTCCTTTTAATTTGGAAAAAAAAAAATTAAGGATTTGAAAAAGGGTTGCAATCTTTATGAGGCCACATCTTCTTATGTTAAAATGTTACTAGATAATTTGTCTTATGAAATCTTGACCCCAAATGATTGGAAATCCATAGCTAGGACATGTTTAGAACCTGGACAAAATTTGTTGTGGCTTTCAGAGTTTCATGAATTATGTAGGATTCAAGCCCAATGCAATAGACAAACAGGAGCTAATGTACAAATAGCTTTTGACCAACTATCTGGTGAAGGTTAGTATGGAAAGAATTCAGAACAGGTTTGTTATCCCATACCAGTGTATGAACAAATTTCTAAGGCTGCAATAAAAGTTTGTGTTTCCCTCCCAGGACAAAAAGATTGAGGGGAAGCCTTCACAAAAATAGAGCAAGATTTCAATGAACCTTTTGTGCATTTTGTGGGATGTTTGCAAACAGGTGTAATAAAAACCATTGGAGATAATGCAGCTACAGAAATAATGACCAGACATTTGGCTGAGGAAAATGCCAATGAGGTTTGCAAAAGAATTATATAGAGACTAGACAAAGATGAACCTTCAGAGGAGATCATATGGCACTGTGCCACATTGGGTACACATGCTTTTTATACCCAAACTATAATGAATGTGGGAAGACAAGGTCCCTTTTGGCAAGGGGCTTCTAGAGAAACTCGTCAGTGTTTTCAGTCTGGAAAAGTTGGACATCTTAGAGCTCAGTGTAGATATAGCGATAAAGTGAGAAGACAGGGTGAGAGAAAACCCCAAACCCCATGTCCAAAATCCAATCAAGGCTTCCAATGGGCCTTGGAATGTAGATTGACCCAGAGAAATGAGAGGTGAAGCCCAGTTCCAAGATATCATACAAAAGACAGATGGGGCATGATAGCAACTGAGGTTACACGCAGAGAGTCTTTAGAAGTTCAGGACTCTGATGTGATCAATCAACCAAAAAGCAATCAAGATTACAGTTGGGGAGAATACAGGTTTTTTAACCCAACAGGGCAGTGTCCAGTGCGAGCAGTTCCAATGTAATTTCCATTTGATAAGGAGAAATCCCCAAAGTGGTAAATAGAAGGGAATTAGATAGGTTAACTGCCTGGGAGAGAGGGTTTGCTTGTGTTCCTACAGATAGAGAAGGAAACAGATGGGTGGCAATGAGCACCTGGAGAAAAAAAAAAAAAAACTCAAAACAAAGGAGAAGATTTATGAAACATCTGACACTAAAAGAGCATGGCTGACAATGAGAACTTTAAAGTCTTCAGAAATCACTGGATTCTTTAACACAAGATGAGACTGTTTCAAGAACTTGAAAACCAGCAGGAATCATTGGATTGCTTGAGATGAAAAGGAAGAGTGTGACCACCTTCTTTTTATGGTGTTTTCACTTCTTTTTTGAGCAGTCAGGAAAGGTGTGATCACCTTCTTTTTTGGGGGTTCTCACCTCCTTGAGATGCCAGGGAGGTCATGACCACCTTATGATCTAAATCAAAAGAAAGCAAGAGATGTTGGAATCCTTAAAAAGTGTTAAGTCATTAGAATTGAAGAGACAATAATTATCTAATTTAGCATGGTTCAGTATGATTGATCTGATCCTACAAGGAGATGTTATGGGCCAGAACTTGAAACAAGGTATTAAGTGGAATTGAGGAGACAATGTTTAAATCTAGTTTAGAATTGATTTAATCCTACAACAAATAATGGTTTCCCAGTGATATAATGATTGAGGTGTACTCAGTGTAGAGCATATAAGCAAGAAGCTCTCGAGGTCAGGGACAGAAGCCCACTCTCGGAGATGGAGACAGATTCATTCCATATTCCACCTTTGTGCTGGCTGGAGACATTTGAAAGGAACTAGGGGCTAAAGCTCAAGACTTTGAAGGACACAATAAAGGACTGGATTTTAATTCCTGGCTGCATTTGAAGTGATTATTACTTTGAACTGAAACTAAGGCTGCCTCCAGAAAACCTCCCCAAGAAACCTGCTCCCAGAGAGAATGATCATATATTATACAAAAGAAGAAGAACACCACAGGATCACAAAACTACAGATTCAAAAGCTTTTGTGGGTCATCAAAACAATCTGTCAATGAACAAAATTATGTAGGACAGAGAATAGAAGAAATACTTGACTATTAGAAGAAAAAATAATTTACAAAGTTTGGGTTCTCATAATTGTGAAGAAAGCTAGTGTTTAAATGTAGGAAGGGAAATTTGAACTTGAACAGTTGAGGCAGAAGAAAAGTCTAGAGGTGAAGGAGAGTCTGAAGATAAAAAGAAAAAGGGGCAGAAGATAGAGATGGACAAAATGATTGGAATTTTAAAAAACAAGAGAGAAAGATTTGAATTCCATCAAGACATCAAGATCATAATAAAATAATAGAAAAATAGAAAAGTTGTTAAGGCAATTTAATGTATTTTTGTTGTTTGGTATTCATATATTGTACACAAAGAGGACTAATGATTTCAGGAGGACAATGTCTTCTTTTGCAAATGAATTAGATTTAAGTGAGTAAGAACTGTGCAAAGTGATCAGCCTCTCTCCTAGAGAATAATCAAAGTCCAGTGGCAAGATTTGAATTCAAGTAGAACTTCAAGATAACAGTGAAGATGATAATATAATGATGTTCAAAAAAGCCTTCTCTGGCAATTTGCTGATAAGATGATAACTTACTATCTTAAGAAGGAAATTGATAACATTATAGTCAATGAGCCCCCACAAATAGTTTATTGAAATAGTTGTCCAAAGGCACTATCAGATGGCAGAGAACAAAGAAGCAAATAAACCCCAGAATTTCAATTCCAACAAGTGAGTCCATATTTTTTTAAGCAATGAGAAATATGTTTTGGGAAAGCAGTAGTTTAAATCTCTGCCATAGGCAATTGACTTTTATCTGTTTAAAATGCAATCTGTTCTTCCTCCTAGAAAATAAAGCCATAAGAATTAAGAGAAGGTCTTTATCTACTCCAGAGTATCTGGGAGGACAAATTGTTCTTTACACACACACACACACACACACACACACACACACACACACACCCCTACGATATATGTAACACTTTGTACATGTTTTCATACTATCACCTCCATTAAACTATGAATTACTTGAGGGCAGGAAGAAATAATTTATTCCTTTCTGAATCCTTAGAACAGCATCTGGCTCATAGTGGGCACTAAAGAAATGTTATTTGACTGACCGATTAACACCTACACATGTATGAAAGAGAAGGCTAGCAAGAGGCTCTTAGCTGCCGAAAAGATGATCTGAGGCACCTCCATCCTGGGTCAACTGGTTAGTGGCACAATAAGCCAATTGTGAGTCTTCTAGCCATTACACAAAACAAAAATTGCAAGCCCCAGAATCAAGCACAATAGGTATAACTAAGACTAGGCCGGGCCAAACTAGGACAGTGGGTAAACTGCCAGCATCTTAGGTCCCAGCTTGAAAAACTAGTGATGAAGACCCTGTCCCCCAACAAAAGAGGTTTAGGATAGTGTCCCTCATGTCCTAAGAACAGAGCTAAAATTTTAAAAAGTGAACAAAAATGCAAAAATAGTCTTGACCAGAATAAGCCACTATGGCAACAGAGAAGATAAGAATACAAACTCAATAGCAATAGCAAATGCAACATGGAAAGCCTGAAAGGAGAATATGAATTAGTCCCAAACTCTAAAATGATTTTAAAAATCAAATAAGAAAGGTAGAGGAAAAAAATGGGGAAAATAAGTTAAGTAGGAGATTTGTGAAAATTGATCAAAAGTTTGGAAAAAGAAACAATAAAATGATTGAAGAAAATGTCACCTTAAAATGGAATTGGCTGAATAATAATAATTTAAAAAAAATACCAAAGAAAACTTGTTTAAAAATAAAATTAGTCAAATGGAAATGGAGCTAAAAAAACAAAACTAATTAAAAGTAATTCATTGAAAATTATCATTGCAAAAGTAGAAACTAATGATTCTTTAAGAGAAAAATCAATCAAACAAAATCAAAATAAGGCAAAAAAAGAAGAAAATGCAAAATACCTAAAAAATCTTACTTGGAAAATAGAGCAGAAAACTCTATTTAAGAATTTACAGGGCTAGTTGAAAATTATGTGTGAGAGAGAGAGAGACAGAAACAAAGAGAAAGAGAGAGAGAGAGAGAGAGAGAGAGAGAGAGAGAGAGAGAAAGAATTGTGATGACATCTTTCAAGAAATTCTCAAGGAAAATTGCTTTGATAGAAGAAACAATCAGGAGGATGATTTTAGAGAGGCCTGGATTAGTTCTCTGGAGGATCTCGGGATCAGCCTGAGTCCTTGGTCTTAGTGGAGGAGTGAAGGAGGCAGGACAGCCACCACGAAGCTGGTCAAAGATGGAGTCCAGAGACTGTAGTGGAATCTAGAGTCTGGAATCTTCTCATTTGTCTGTGGCTGAGAGAGCATTCTGTGTCTGAGACTCCCTTAAATATCTCAGTATGATTACATCACTACAATACACTGAGTGTGCACAACCATTACATCATCATAGAGAACCATTATCTCACACTGAATAGGTGTGCTTAACTATAAGCACCATGTTGACATTTCAAGTACACTCTTTCAGAGTTCTGGCCCTCTACATGGAAAAACTTAAATGAACTGATGCTAAGTGAAATGAGCAGAATCAGGAGATCATTGTATACGGTAATCAATTCTGATGAATGTGGCTCTTTTCAACAATGAGATGACTGAGGCCAGTTTAAATGATCTTGTGATGAAGAGAACCATCTCGCCCCAGAGAGAGGACTGTGGGAACTGAATGTGAATCACAACATCATATTTTCATTCTTTTTGTTGTTGTTTTCTTGCATTTAGTTTTCTTAATCCTATACTTGCCTTTTTGATCTGATTTTTCCTGTGCAGCAAGATAACTGTATAAATATGTTTACACATTGAATGTAACATATATATTTAGCATGTATAACATATATTGTATTGCTTGTCATCTAGGGCAGGTATTGGGGAGAAGGAAGGGAAAATCTGAAACAAAAGTCTATGCAAGGGTCATAGTTGAAAAATTATCATTCATATATTTCAAAAATAAGAGGCTTAAGAATACTTATTGATTTAAGTAAAATATGTGTATAGTATAATTACCCAGAAATTTGGGTGAACACGATGCAGGGATCATAGTGGATCTCAAGCTTAATGTGAGATATAATAACCAACAAAAAGCTAATGTCATGTAGGTTGCTCAAGATAGGCATGTAATTAATTTACACAGGCCCCTCTAGCTCTAAAATTCTGTGATTCTGATTCCTTCAACAAATGGCAAAAGAGACAGATAGAGATTCAGAAAAAGAAGAGGAGGAGCAGGAGAAAGAAGAGAAGGAGGGAAAAGAGAAGGAAGGAGAGACAGAGAGATTATATATAATAATAAGTAATATGATTAAAAGATCCTACTACATTTAGTGTACATGGGCATTTAGTATGCTTTGTTTATGAATAATGATGATTGCCCTTTTTGTGAAGTTTTTTTTTTTTTCCCTACCATATATCTTTGAATCACAATGAATAGAATCCCCACTCCAAATTTCTTTTCCATGGATTGTCTTGCCTTGAAACAGAAAATGAAGTTGATTAAAATATGAGTGGACTGTATAAATCTTAAGTTCCTTTTATCTCTGATGTTTAATGATTCTGAGACCCTTTTGTTCCTGGAGAGAAATGTGAGGAACCTCAGCACAGGAATATGTGGCTCATCATTTTCACGTTACTCCTGAAAAGCTCCAGGAGTTGTAAAATTTGAGTTATATTGAGATTTCAGAAGTATAAAAAGTAAGACTTAGTCTTTATAGTTTCTCCTTGATTTAGATGGTAACATTGAAGAATTTACCTGCTGGGGTAAAAGCTGATGGAAGTTTGACTGCTTAAATTGTGCCTGAATGAAGTTTAAGCACACACGCATACACACACACACACATACACACACACACACACACACACACACACACATACACACACCAATAAGCACAAAGAAGACCATAGCTGTTTTGTTGTGAAAGATTTTTTTTTTCCTTTGTGGTTATGCCTATGTGAGCTCTTAACTACTCATGTTTCCATTGATCTTTGCAATGCTCAAGAGAGCTAGCCTATCAGTTCAAATGTGAAAAGCTGGAAGGGGGTCTATAAAAATTTCTAAAGCATGAGCAATAAGGAAAATTGTTATGACTTTACTTCTCTGGAGTTATCTATTGTTATTTACTATTCAATGGCATTTAAAGGAATGCAAATACCTAAGTCAAAAATTAGATCCAGGGTATTTAAAATTGTACCCTTTCCATTTATTGCTTTTTATTTTATTTTTCTTCCTAGAAATTGTACAGGAGTATATAGTATTATAGTAATGTCTCTTCGATGCTTTCTTAGGATTATATTCCCTGAATAAAGTCCAACACATAGATTCTGAACTCTATAAATGATAGTTTTGTAAAGTGTTTTACACATCACTGCTTCCTCTTTGTTGGGAGAGCTTGTGGCCTTCTGGGAACTTACCTGTTACATATGACCCTTTAAGAACAGATTCATAAAATTATCATAAAACCATAAAGTGAATTGTAATTCATTTTTATTTGATTTGATATTTATTCATTTTTATCTTTATAAATTTATATGTATATATATATACGTGAATATATATATATATATATATATATATATATATATATATATACACACACACACACACACACACACACACACACACACACAAAGCCTTTAATTTTCTAAATTCACCTCATTTTTTATACCACAGCAATGTTTCTTTTCTTTTTTTTTTTTATTATAGCTTTTTATTACAAGATATATGCATGGATAATTTTTCAGCACTGACAATTGCAAAACCTTCTGTTCCAATTTTTCCCCTCCTTCTCCCTACTCCCTCTCCCAGATGGCAGGTAGACCAATACATGTTAAATATGTCAAAGTATATGTTAAATACAATATATGTATACATATCCATATAGTTATTTTGCTGCACAAGAAGAATCGGACTTTGAAATAAGGTAAAATTAACTTGAGAAGGAAATCAAAAATGCGAGTGGATAAAAACAGAGGGATTGGAAATGATATGCTGTGGTTCACACTCAATTCCCATAATTCTTTCGCTGGGTGTAACTGCTTCTATTCATTATTGAACAAATGGAACTGATCTGATTCATCTCATTGATCAAGAGAGCCACATTCATCAGAACTTGTTGTTAAAGTGTATAATGATTTCCTAGCTCTGCTCATTTTACTTAGCATCAGTTCATGTAAGTCTTTCCAGGCCTTTCTGAAATCATCCTGCTGGTCATTTCTTACAGAACAATAATGTTCCATAACATTCATATAGCACACTTTATTCAGCCATTTTCCAGTTGATGGGCATCCATTCAGTTTCCAGTTTCTAGCCACAAACATTTTTGCACATACAGGTACCTTTCCCTTCTTTAAGATCTCTTTGTGATATAAGTCCAGTAGTAACACTGCTGGATCAAAAGGTATGCACAATTTGATAATGTTTTGAGCACAGTTCCAAATTGCTCTCTGGAATGGCTGGATCTATTCACAATTCCACCAACAATGTATCAGCGTCCCAGTTTTCCCACATCCCCTCTAATATTCCACATTATCTTTCCCTTTCATTGCAGCCAATCTGAGAGGTGTGTAGTGATATCTCAAAGTTCTCTTAATTTGCACTTTTCCTGATTAATAATGACTTGGAGCATCTTTTCATATGGTTAGCAATAGTTTCAGTTTCTTCATTTGAAAATTGTCTGTTTGTATCCTTTGACCATTTATCAACTGGAGAATGGCATGATTTCTTATAAATTAAAGTCAATTCTCTATATATTTTGGAAATGAGGCCTTTATCAGAATCTGTAAAAGTGGTTTTCCAGTTTATTGTTTCTCTTCTAATCTTGTCTGACCACAGCAATATTTCATCCTTATATACTATCTACTTATTTTAAACAGTCTAAAACAATATCAATTAATGTTACTAACTCTATAGTGACTATTTTTCTCTTTTGACTGAAAGTTTTTACCATCTTTTTTTAATATTCAATATTTTCAAACAGCTACATGTAAAACATTGATGCTGTTGCTACAATTAGGGTTAAGTGACTTGCTTAGGGTCACACAGCTAGGTAAACACTAAATGTCTTGGGCTGGATTTGAATTCAGGTCCTTCTTACTTCAGGGGCAGTGTTTTATTCACTGTGCAATCTAGCTGCTCCTGATTGAATCTATTTTAACTTTACCTTTTCCTGTCATCCTAACATCAGTGGTTACTACCCTTGTTTTTGTCCCCTAATAAATGCTACACCTGATAATTATTATTATGTTTCTGTGTATCTCTTATTTCCTATCCCTACTGACTCCTCTACTTTACTTCTACAGGCTATGTTATCTGGCTATTACTTAACCTACTCCTTCTTCAAGGACCCTTTCCTTTATGCTCTTCTTCCATCCCTTCCTTCTACCTTTATTCCTTCTTTTTATAATGTTTCCATTAATTTTTACACACATAGATTTCTCTTATTCTATTCACTCCACTTATTTCTTTAATACATTCCCAATATGGGTAGTATTCCAGAGCTTCCAGCCTTCTCTTCCATCTAATTCCTCTGTATCAGTTTTGGTTCTCACACCTCATTTGTATAATCTACTTGCTCTTTTGTACCTTTACCTACATGGATTTGCTTTTTAGAATCACATTATACTCACCACTACCCCAATCTTTCTTTCATACTATCCATTTATTAATGAAAATTTCAGACTCAGTGTTTATTTACGTTTCCATGGAAAAAGAGTTTGTTCTCATTGAGTTTCTTGAAATTAATCTTTGATATTTACATAATATTTTTCTTGGATTTTATATGTCAAAATTTTTTGTTAAGATCCTTTTGAAACAAAATCCTTTAAAATCTGACAATTCACTATCTTTTTTTTTCTTCATTCCAGATTAGGCTCAATTTTACTTGGTATGATATTTTCATCTAGAACCCCAGTTTTTTGCTCTTTGATAGGCAGTGTTAAAAGACCAGTGTTATTTTAATGTAACGGCTGCTAGGTCATATTTGAATTTTGTTTTTCTTCTTGCTCATAATAGTTTCAGTTTGGTCTGGGGATTTAGGAATTTAGCTTTGATGTTCCTATAGAATTTCCTTGTAACATCTCCTTCAGGTTGTGATTAGTATTTGTTTTGTTTTTTTAATCTCTACTTTTCCCTCTAGTTTTTAATACTTCAGGATAATTTTTAAAATTATTTGTTGTATTATTGTACCAAGTTTTTTTTTTTTTATTGTAGCTTTGAGGTAGTCTGATTATTGTTTTCTCTTCTTGATCTGTTCTCCATATCAAGTTTTCTTTCTTACAAAAAACAATTTCTTCTATTTTTTCATTCTTTATATTTTGCTTTATTAATTTTTAGACTCATAAATTTGTTGGTTTTCCATTGCCCAAATCTATTTTTAAGGAGTCATTTGTCTTTGTAGCCTTCACTGGACAAGATGTATTACATTTCTGTGTCACAGATTTCTTATCTATAAAAAGGAGTGAGACATAACAGCAGTCATTCATTTAGCACTTTAAGGCTTACAAATGCTTTGCATGTATTGAACTAATAACAAAACTACGAGTTGGTTTTAAGAAAAAAAAACAACAAAATATGTACATCCTTAGTTAATTTGATTAGAAAAAGAAATTAAGAAAATCAAATTGTTAGTATGAAAAATGAAAAGGGTGAACTTTTCCATCAATGAAGAGGAAATTAGAGCACTAATTTGGAGCTATTGTGTCCAACTGTATGTCAATAAATCTGAAGAAATGGATAAATCCTTTAAGAAATATAGATTGCCCAGATTAACAAAAGAGGAAATAAATTACTTAAATAGTCCCATTTTAGAAAAATAAATTGAACAAACTTTTAATCAACTGCCTAAGAAAAAATATCCAGGGCCATATGCATTTACATGTGAATTCTACCAAACATTTAAAGATTTAAGTTTCAATTTAAATTTAATTTCAATGCTATGTAAACTAGAAAGTATAGAAATAAAAGAACTTTTTTCCTTAAAATGATCAGTAGCATCTATTTAAAACCATTAGCAGGCATAATATGCAATGGGGACAAACGAGAACTATTCCCAATAAGATGAGGGGTGAAATAAGGTTGCCTACTATTGCATTACTATTCAATATTGAATTAGAAATGTATAGATTTAGCAATAAGAGAAAAAAAAGAATTTAAAGGATTTAGAGAATGTAAGGAGGAAACCAAATGATCCCTTTTTGCAGATGATATGGTGGGCATACTTGGAGAATCTTAGAGAATCAACTGAAAAATTACTAGAAACAATTCAGAACTTTAACAAAGTTGTAGAATACAAAATACATCCATTCCCTTTCCTTATGCTATCTTGATTCTGTTTAATCATTTTTCTTCTTTATCATTTAAGTTTCTCCTCTATAAGTTAGCCATAACTTGAGAACTGGAAATAAGGGGATTTGGCCTAGAGACTGGGATAGGAAACTTGGGATGGAAAGAGAAGGAATACTAAATAAAATAAAATAGCTGACTATAAAAAAGGACTGCTGAATGAAAAGACACAGTGTTATAACCCACAATGAGAGCTTTAGTAGCTAACTAATATAAGCTTTCCTCAATTTTATTTCTACCTATTCACAGACTATTTGCTCAGCCTAAGAAGAAGAAACAAATGGCATTTCAGAGAAGTTAAACTCAATATGGAAAAAAAAAAGTCAGGTTTAAATGTATTTGTAGATCCTGATTTCTGATATGAAGTTCATAATTTTCATCTGATCATTTGAATGTATAAATCTCTTGGAGTCTCCAGTAGAAAGTCAAATACTTTTAGGAGAGGGATGGGTGATAGGAATAGGCATTATTACTTATTCAGAGTGTAGCAAAGTGTTCTTAATAAACAATTTTTATATTTGACAATGTTGACCTTATTCTTTTGCTATAAAATTATGAAGGGATAAAATGGTTTTAGAAATTTGGAGCCCTGTCATTTTAAAGTTTCTTTGGCAATTTCATTGTAAAAAAGATCATTGTCATTCACTACAGGGGGTTTAAAATCAGGTAGAAATGCTGCTTGTTTTATACTGACCAAAGACACATTAAATTAATTTTTCAATGCAAAAGGCTTACTTGCTATTTTCAGTTAGCCTCAAACAGCACAAGGTTTGTCTTTACTTCTGCCGAATGTCTTTTGGCTTCACTGGAATGGTTATATAAGAAGTGGCATTATTATTCATATAGCAGCAGAATGACACATCTCATTTCATTCTAGATTCCCTGTTATGCTAGGCTGTAAGTTCTGTCTCTTTGCAGTAAGGAATGCCTTCTGTCATTGTAATTTTTTTATTAGACCTGGTAATATCTTTGATGGCATCTGTATGTCCAAGAATGCAAATGAGGAGATTGCAAAGCATATCAGGGTTTAAAATTACATTAAATCGACCCATAATTTTATCCCAAGATGATTTTCTGCCTTAAGGGAAATTAATTCTTAAAGCATCATATGCTTTAAAAATTCAACCTAGCATTTTAAGGTGTATCTCCTGAATGAATGGCATTATTTATATAAACCACAGTTGCTAAGCCTGCTAAAATTCTTAGCCTTTTAGATCCCTTATCCTCCCTCTTCACCTTCACCAATACATGTAAAAAAGTTCAAATCAAAGAGTATGTTTTAAGCATTTTCTGTATTGCAGGCATTGTGCTATGTTGCCTTTAGTAATACCAACAAAACAAAAAGAACTTAAATTCTAATTGGAAAAGCCAAAACACAAAGTGACCTGGAAAACAGAGGGAAAGGGGAAGGGAAAGTATGAAGAGAAGGACTGGTGGTGAAGTTTGGATTGGAAGAGGAGTACGTTTTGCTATTTTGAACTGTTCCTCAACATGGGGATTCTCAGAAGAATTGAGTAAAGGGAAATAAAGGATATTAAAGAAAGGGCCACAGGAGAACATGCATGATCACAAGTGAGAAAGTCATAAGACCTTAATGAATTCTCAAGTTGAGAAAGCAGTGAGATGTGCTGTAGTAAAGTCCAAAGAATTAGAAGCACAGAGGGAAGAACTTTAACTCAAACTTTGGTGCAATTCAGTCACTAGTCACATTTGTCTTGAGCCATAAGGAAAGGAAAGTGATACCTTCATAGTCATGTTCTTCTGATTTGTCTTATTCAGTTGTGGCAGCTAGGTGGCTTAGTGGAGGGAGTACTAGACTAGAATGTGGAAGACTCATCTTCCTGAATTTAATTGAAAATTGGCCTCAGACATTTCTTTGCTGTGTGAACCTGGTCAAGTCCCTTAATCCTTTTTGACTCAGTTCCTCATCTGTAAAATAAACCAGAGGAGTAAAGGTCAAATCATCCCATTATCTTTGCAAGAAAACCTTAATTGGTGTCATAAAGACTCAGACATGACTGAAAAAAAAATTGAAGAATATTGTAATTGTATATAATATGCACCATTATAAATATATTATATATTTATATATATACATTAGAATACATACACACACACACACACATATATATATATATATACACACATATATTAATATAAAGACATAATCTTTGATTCTAAAACAATCCACAGAATATGGAAAATGAGAAGCATGGGCTGCATCTCAAAGAGTTCTTATAACTATTCTTCTATTAATCAAATGCTTTTAAAGTAAATTAATTGATTAAGACAACTGAAACTACCCTTCTATTGTTTCTAAAAATTGTCTAAAGAGACATTTTTTGTATTTATTTTTGTCCAAATTGGTGCTTTCACCAATATGAGGAATTCTGTCTATAGCTAGAGATTAGTAAATTATCCATTATTTATTATCATACAGAAGATCCTGAAAGATCAGATTATTATAGATTTTAAGCTAAAAGGGACTACAGGCCAAAGTGTTTAAATTTTTGTATCATATACCTCTTTGATGCTTTGTGTAAGTATATAGCTCTTCTCTCAGAATGATATTTTCCCCCCATCTTTTTTTTTATTTTTTAATAAATTTTTATTGATAGAAATCATGCAAGGGTAATTTTTTACAACATTATCCCTTGCATTCACTTCTGTTCCGATCTCCCAAGTTCTTTTGCTGGATGTAGCTGAATCAGTTCCTTACTGCTCCATAAGAACTGATTGCTTCATCTTATTGCTGAAGATGGCCAGGTGCATCAGAATTGATCATCATATAGTATTGTTGTTGAGGAATATAATGATCTCCTGGTCCTGTTCATTTCACTCAGCATCAGTTCGTATAAGTCTCTCCAGACCTTTCTGAAATCATCCTGTTGGCCATTTCATACTGAAAAATAATATTCCCTATTATTCATACACCACAATATATTCAGCCATTTTCCAATTGATGGGCATCCACTTTTCCAGTTTCTGCCCACTACAAAGAAGGCTGCCACAAACATTGGAGCACATACAGGTTCCTTTCCCTTCTTTATGATCTCTTTGGGATATAAGTCCAGTAGTAACACTGCTGGATCAAAGGGTATGCATAGTTTGATAACTTTTTGAGCATAGTTCCAAATTGCTCTCCAGAATGGTTGGATGTGTTCACAATTCCACCAACAATGTATTAGTATCCCTGTTTTTCCACATACCCTCCAACATTCTGAGGTTATTTTTCCCTGACATTCTAGCCAATCTGACAGGTGTGTAGTGGTATCTCAGAGTTGTCTTAGTTTGCGTTTCTCTGATTAATAATGATTTGGAGCATCTTTTCATATGGCTAGAAATAGTTTCAATTTCTTCACCTGAGAATTGTCTGTTTATATCCTTTGACCATTTATCAATTGGAGAATGGCTTGATTTCTTATAAATTATAGCTGATTCTCTATATATTTTGGAAATGAGTCCTTTATCAGAATCTTTGACTGTAAAAATATTTTCCCAGTTTATTGGTTCCCTTCTAACCTTGTCTGCATTAGTTTTGTTTGTACAAAAACTTTTCAGTTTGATATAATCAAAATTTTTTATTTTGTGATCAATAATGATCTAGTTCTTCTTTGGTCACAAATTCCTTCCTCTTCCACAGGTCTGAGAGGTAAACTATCCTGTGTTCCTCTAATTTATTTATAATCTCATTCTTTATGTTTAGGTCATGAACCCATTTTGACCTTATCTTGGTGTACAGTGTTAAGTGTGGGTCAATGCCTAAATTCTGTCATACCAGTTTCCAATTTTCCCAGCAATTTTTGTCAGACAGTAAGTTCTTATCTCAAAAGCTGGGGTCTTTGGGTTTGTCAAACACTAGGTTCTTATGGTTATTGACTGTTTTATCTTTTGAACCTAACCTATTCCACTGATCAACTAATCTATTCCTTAGCCAATACCAAATGGTTTTGGTAACTGCTGCTCTATAATATAATTTTAGATCTGGTACAGCTAAGCCACCTTCATTTGATTTTTTTTTTCATTAATTAATTTTGAAATTCTTGACCTTTTGTTTTTCCATATGAACTTTGTTGTTATTTTTTTCTAGGTCATTAAAATAGTTTTTTGGGAGTCTGATTGGTATAGTGCTAAACAAATAGATTAGTTTAGATAGCATTGTCATCTTTATTATATTTTCTCACCCTATCCAAGAGCATTTAATATTTTTTTCCAATTGGTTAGATCAGACTTAATTTGTGTGAAAAGTGTTTTGTAGTTTTGCTCATAAAGTTTCTGATTTTCCCTTGGCAGATAGATTCCTAAATATTTTATACTATCAGTAGTTATTTTAAATAGAATTTCTCTTTGTAACTCTGACTATTGGATTTTGTTAGTGATATATAAGAATGCTGATGACTTATGTGGGTTTATTTTGTATCCTGCAACTTTGCTAAAGGTGTGCATTATTTCTAATAACTTTTTAGTAGAATCTTTGGGGTTCTCTAAGTATACCATCATATCATCAGCAAAGAGCGATAATTTGGTTTCCTCATTGCTTACTCTAATTTCTTTAATCTCTTTCTCAGCTCTTATTGTTAAAGCTAGCATTTCTAATACTGTATTGAATAGTAACGGTGATAGTGGGCAACCTTGTTTTACTCCTGATCTTATTGGGAATGGTTGCAGTTTTCCCCATTACACATATCAGCATAAATTCTCAAGAAATTTTGTCAGCTTTATGATGCTTTCCCTCTTGTTATGATGTCTTTCCCCTCATTAATCACTAAACACCCATTTTGAACTTAGCCTTGTAGTACTTGAAACAGACATAAGATAGAACCCAACAGGAATTTGATATGGATGTTTATGCTTCAGCATGTGGCTGCAGTGGGAAAATTCCAAATCCAGCAACCCCAAATGCAGTGAGAGTCATACTTGTAAAGAGCAAAACCCCAAAAGGGAGAGTCCTTATCTTCATAATCAATAGTTGTCCAGAAGCAAATACCAGCCCTTACTTCCTTATCTGGGAGGTACCAGAATGTCCTTGGACCTCATGGTACCCAAGATGTTCCAGGGAGTTAACAAAGGAAAGGTATGATTGAAAAACAACCCACAGAGGCCAAAAAGAAGGGAGGGCTAGCTGCAATTTTCCTGTTATGGGGCCAAAAGGATTTTCCTGCAGTGTAGTTGTGCATAGGATGCTGAGTGTGTGCTTATTCCTTGTGCCCAAGGTGTGCATGAGGAGGTAGAGTTCTACCAGGAATTTTTGCATCAGGCTTAGTGGATGTCTCATGTTTTATGTGAGGGAAGGTGGATTAAGTCATGAAAGCTAGGGTGAAATAGCAATTTTCTTTTCAGGCCAGAGGAGTTTTACTCTACTTTTAAGTTATCTATGCTTCCAGGGTTAGGCAAGGGTTAGAGCATCTGCCACCACATGCTTGGGTGGCACTTCAGCCTGCTACCAAAAATTGTAATAAAATCTTTGCCTATTGATTTGAAGATGTTCTAAGCTTACAAATACTTGTGAGACGTCTTGCAACACAGGCCTTAAATCACAATCTATTTCTGGGGTTCAACTCCTTCACCCCCAAATTGGGTAACCCATAGAGGGAAAATCTTGAAATCTCAATATATTTTGTGGGTCCAGTGCTTCTGCCCTCCCAAATTCCACCACTCTCACAGACAAGTTGAGTTCTTTCAGAACTGAGAAGGCTCTGTCAACTATAGTGGACATACAAGAATCAGCATTTTTACTTTAAGTTTTTATCTGACTTATAGTTATAAAATTAATCAGCCAGTCAATAAATATTTTCAAGTAATAACTGTGTGCTTGTAACTTGCTCTTTTTTTTTTTTACATTGTCAACTCACATCCCATTGGAAGGAGGGGAAATCTATTAATTTATGTATTTATTTATTTGCTTTTGTTACTTCCTAACACCCACTTACTTTATTTATTTTTATTTTTTTAATAACTTTTTTTAAATTTTTTATTTAATAATTACTTTATATTGACACTCGTTTCTGTTCCGATTTTTTTTCCCCTCCCTCCCTCCACCCCCTCCCCTAGATGGCAAGCAGTCCTTTATATGTTGGATATGTTGCAGTATATCCTAGATACAATATATGTTTGCAGAACCGAATAGTTCTCTTGTTGCATAGGGAGAATTGGATTCAGAAGGTATAAATAACCCGGGAAGAAAAACAAAAATGCAGATAGTTCACATTCTTTTCCCAGTGTTCTTTCTTTGGGTGTAGCTGCTTTTGTCCGTCATTTATCAATTGAAACTCTGGTCTCTTTGTCAAAGAAATCCACTTCCATCAAAATATGTCCTCATACAATATCGTTGTCGAAGTGTATAATGATCTCCTGGTTCTGCTCATTTCACTTAGCATCAGTTCATGTAAGTCTCGCCAGTCCTCTCTGTATCCATCCTGCTGGTCATTTCTTACAGAACAATAATATTCCATAACATTCATATACCACAATTTACCCAGCCATTCTCCAATTGATGGGCATCCATTCATTTTCCAGTTTCTGGCCACTACAAACAGGGCTGCTACAAACATTTTGGCACATACAGGTCCCTTTCCCTTCTTTAGTATTTCTTTGGGATATAAGCCCAATAGAAACACTGCTGGATCAAAGGGTATGCACAATTTGATAATTTTTTGGGCATAATTCCAGATTGCTCTCCAGAATGGCTGGATTCGTTCACAACTCCACCAACAATGCATTAGTGTCCCAGTTTTCCCGCATCCCCTCCAACATTCATCATCATTTTTTCCTGTCATCTTAGCCAATCTGACAGGTGTGTAGTGGTATCTCAGAGTTGTCTTAATTTGCATTTCTCTGATCAATAATGATTTGGAACACTCTTTCATATGAGTGGTAATAGTTTCAATTTAATCCTCTGAAAATTGTCTGTTCATATCCTTTGACCATTTATCAATTGGAGAATGGCTTGATTTCTTATAAATTTGAGTCAGTTCTCTATATATTTTGGAAATGAGGCCTTTATCAGAACCTTTAACTGTGAAAATGTTTTCCCAGTTTGTTGCTTCCCTTCTAATCTTGTTTGCATTAGTTTTATTTGTACAAAGGCTTTTTAATTTGATGTAATCAAAATTTTCTTTTGTGATCAGTAATGGTCTCTAGTTCATCTTTGGTCACAAATTTCTTTCTCCTCCACAAGTCTGAGAGATAAACTATTCTATGTTCCTCTAATTTATTTATAATCTCGTTCTTTATGCCTAGGTCATAGACCCATTTTGATCTTATCTTGGTATGTGGTGTTAAGTGTGGGTCCATGCCTAATTTCTGCCATACTAATTTCCAATTATCCCAGCAGTTTTTATCAAATAATGAATTCTTTTCCCAGAAGTTAGGGGCTTTGGGTTTGTCAAACACTAGATTGCTATAATTGACTATTCTGTCTTGTGAGCCTAGCCTTTTCCACTGATCCACTAATCTATATCTTAGCCAATAAGAAATGGTTTTGGTGACTGCTGCTTTATAATATAATTTTAGATCAGGTACAGCTAGGCCACCTTCATTTGATTTTTTTTTTCATTAATTCCCTTGAGATTCTCGACTTTTTATTGTTCCATATGAATTTTGTTGTTATTTTTTCTAGATCAATAAAATATTTTCTTGGAAGTCTGATTGGTATAGCACTAAATAAATAGATTAGTTTAGGGAGTATTGTCATCTTTATTATGTTCGCTCGGCCGATCCAAGAGCACTTAATATTTTTCCAATTATTTAAGTCTGACTTTATTTGTGTGGAGACTTTTTTATAATTTTGCTCATATAATTCCTGACTTTCCTTTGGTAGATAGATTCCCAAATATTTTATGGTAGCAACAGTTATTCTGAATGGAATTTCTCTTTGTATCTCTTGCTGTTGGGTTTTGTTGGTGATGTATAAAAATGCTGAGGATTTATGGGGATTTATTTTGTAGCCAGCTACTTTGCTAAAATTATGAATTATTTCCAATACCTTTTTGGTAGAATCTCTGGGGTTCTCTAGGTATACCATCATATCATCTGCAAAGAGTGATAGTTTGGTTTCCTCATTGCCTACTCTAATTCCTTTAATATCTTTGTCGACTCTTATTGCCGAGGCTAGTGTTTCTAATACGATGTTAAATAATAATGGTGATAGTGGGCAACCTTGCTTCACTCCAGATCTTACTGGGAAAGGTTCCAGTTTTTCCCCATTGCATATGATGCTTACTGATGGTTTTAAATATATGCTCCTGACTATTTTAAGGAAAAGTCCATTTATTCCTATGCTCTCAAGTGTTTTTATTAGGAATGGATGTTGGATTTTATCAAATGCTTTTTCTGCATCTATTGAGATGATTATGTGGTTTTTGTTTGTTTGGTTATTGATATAGTCAATTATGCTAATAGTTTTCCTAATATTGAACCAGCCCTGCATTCCTGGTATAAATCCTACTTGGTCATAGTGTATTATCCTGGTGATGATTTTCTGTAATCTTTTTGCTAATATTTTATTTAAGATTTTAGCATCAATATTCATTAGGGAGATTGGTGTATAATTTTCTTTCTCTGTTTTCAGCCTACCTGGTTTAGGTATCAGTACCATGTCTGTGTCATAAAAGGAGTTTGGTAGGACTCCTTCAATCCCTATTTTTTCAAATAGTTTATATAACATTGGAGTTAATTGTTCTTTAAATGTTTGGTAGAATTCACATGTAAATCCATCTGGTCCTGGGGATTTTTTCTTAGGGAGTTGATTGATAGTTTGTTCTATTTCTTTTTCTGAGATGGGACTGTTTAGGATATTTACTTCTTCCTCTGTTAGTTTGGGCAAGCTGTATTTTTGGAGGTATTTTTCTATTTCATTTAAGTTGTCGAATTTATTGGCATAAAGTTGGGCAAAGTAACTCCTAATTATTGCTCTAATTTCTTCTTCGTTAGTGGTGAGTTCTCCCTTTTCATTTTTAAGACTAACAATTTGATTTTCCTCTTTCCTTTTTTTTTATTTTTTTTATTTTTTTTAAAATTTTTTATTTAATAATTACATTATATTGACACTCATTTCTGTTCCGATTTTTTTTCCCCTCCCTCCCTCCACCCCCTCCCCTAGATGGCAAGCAGTCCTTTATATGTTGGATATGTTGCAGTATATCCTAGATACAATATATGTTTGCAGAACCGAACAGTTCTCTTGTTGCGTAGGGAGAATTGGATTCAGAAGGTATAAATAATCCGGGAAGAAAAATAAAAATGCAGATAGTTCACATTCGTTTCCCAGTGTTATATACAGAGAGGCTTGGAGAGACCTACATGAACTGATGCTAAGTGAAATGAGCAGAACCAGGAGATCATTATACACTTCGACAACGATATTGTATGAGGACATATTTTGATGAAAGGGGATTTCTTTGACAAAGAGACTTGAGTTTCAATTGATAAATGACGGATAAAAGCAGCTACATCCAAAGAAAGAACACTGGGAAATGAATGTGAAATATCTGCATTTTTGTTTTTCTTCCCGGGTTATTTATACCTTCTGAATCCAATTCTCCCTATGCAACAAGAGAACTGTTCGGTTCTGCAAACATATATTGTATCTAGGATATACTGCAACATATCCAACATATAAAGGACTGCTTGCCATCTAGGGGAGGGGGTGGAGGGAGGGAGGGAAAAAAAATTGGAACAGAAACGAGTGTCAATATAAAGTAATTATTAAATAAAATTTAAAAAAAAAAAAAAAAAGAATGTTTGGTAGAATTCACATGTAAATCCATCTGGTCCCAGGGATTTTTTTAAGGGAGTTGATTAATAGCTTGTTCTATTTCTTTTTCTGAAATGGGACTATTTAAGCAATTTACTTCCCCTTCTGATAATCTGGGAAGCCTATATTTTTGGAGGTAGTCATCCATTTTGCTTAGGTTATCAAATTTATTGGCATAATGTTGGGCAAAATAACCCCTTATTTTTTCTTTAATTTCCTCCTCATCAGTGGTAAGTTCTCCTTTTTCATTTTTAAGAGTGCCAAGTTGATTTGCCTCTCTCCTTTTTCTAATCAGATTTACCAAAGTTTATCAATTTTATTGTTTTTTTTTCATAAAACCAACTCTTAGTTTTATTAGTTCAATAGTTTTTTTTTTCTTTCTATATTATTAATTTCTACTTTTAATTTTAGAAATTCAAGTTTAATAATTGATTGGGGGTTTTTAATTTGGTCCTTTTCTAACTTTTTAAGTTCCAGGCCCAATTCATTGATTTTCTCTTTTTCTATTTTATTCAAGTAAGCCTCTAAGGATATAAAATTTCCCCTTATTACTGCTTTGGCTGCATCCCATAAATTTTGATATGATGTCTCATTGTTGTCATTATCTTGAGTGAAATTATTAATTGTGTCTATAATTTGCTGTTTCACCCAATCATTCTTTAAGATGAGATTATTTAGTTTCCAATTACTTTTTGGTCTATTTACACCTAACTTTTTATTGAATGTAGTTTTTATTGCATTGTGGTCTGAAAAGAAAGCATTTACTATTTCTGCCTTCCTGCATTTAATTTTGAGGTCTTTATGTCCTAATATATGGTCAATTTTTGTGTAGGTTCCATGAAGTGCTGAGAAGAAAATATACTCCTTTCTGTCACCATTCAGTTTTCTCCAGAGATCTATCATACCTAATTTTTCTAATATTCTATTTACCTCTTTAATTTCTTTCTTATTTGTTTTGTGATTTGATTTATCTAAATCTGAGAGTGCAAGATTGAGATCTCCCACTATTATAGTTTTGCTGTCTATTTCTTCTCGCAACTCTTTTAGCTTCTCTTTAAGGAAGTTAGATGCTATACCACTTGGTGCATATATGTTTAATACTGATATTGCTTCATTGTCTATAGTACCCTTAAGCAAGATATGGTTTCCTTCCTTATCACTTTTAATTAGATCAATCTTTGTTTTTGCTTGATCTGAGATAAGGATGGCTACCCCTGCTTTTTTGACTTCACCTGAACAAAATAGATTCTGCTCCAGCCTTTTACCTTTAGTCTTATGTATCTCCCTGTTTTAAATGTGTTTCCTGTGAACAACAGATTGTAGGGTTCTGACTTTTGATCCAGTCTGCTATCCACCTCCTCTTTATGGGAGAGTTCATCCCATTCACATTTGTGGTTAAAATAACCAATTCTGCATTTCCTGCCATCCTGATATCCCCAGATTATACTTTTCTTTTTCTTGCCCTCCTTTCCCTTCTTCCCTATTGGTCCCACTAACATCGCTCAGCTCTCCCTCTTTAGTATTCCTTCCTCCTCCCTTTGAATCCCTTCCCCTTTCTTATACCCTTCCCTTATTACTCTTTTTCCTTCCCCCTTTTTCTCCCCCACTTTTTAATGAAGTGAGAGAAGGATCTGTGTAAAACAAGTATGTCAATTGTTTCCTCTTTGAGCCAACTCTGATGAGAGTAGGATTCACACAATGTTCCTCCTCTTCTCTAAGTTCCCTCATATATGATAGGTGGGAAGGAAAATTTATTCTGAATATACCTTTCAGCAAATTTTAAAAGATTTTCTTGGTTTGAAACACTGAAATTTTTTTTCTGGTCCTCCAAATACTTTCATGTAAAACATTCATGTAAAGAAAAGGTAGGGGAGGGAAAGGATAACTAAATCTGAAAAAAGCCAGGTAGAGCCCACCCTCAATCTTAATTTTTATACCCAATTCCTACTTTTATTTTGTATATAAGGTGAACATATGTATGTACATAAGCATAGCTCTTGAGAAATTTTGAAGCTTGTTATAAATATCAACTGTTTTCAATGAAATTTCTGACACTTTTGCAAGGTTGCTTTGCAATGTTTTTGAGATAAACAATGACATGATCACAACTGTGATGTAGGAAGAAGAAAGTTATAATGGAAAAAGAAGCACTAATAGCAGAAAGACTATTTTGGAAATGATTGTGGTAATTCCAAAGAAAGACTATCAAGACATAATCTTTAGTGTAAGAAACTTGAAAGAAGGCATTTTGTGTCAGTGCTATGTGCATATCAAAACATGGAACAATATCTAGGAAATAACATACCATTTCCTATACTTTAAAATTGTGATATTGCTACTAGAAGCATAAAAGGGAGAGGGAAGACTGTCTGAATCAAAATATTCATAGTACCATTATTCATAATAGCAAAAAGGGGCAGCAATACATATGTCTAATGTTTGGGGAATAGCTGAACAAATTATATTATATGAGTGTACTGGGATGTTATCATGCTCTAAGAAAGACAACAATAAATGATACAAATAGCATTTGAAGTGTAGTGCAAAATGAATAAAGCAGAATAAGAATTATAAACATACTGACCATAAATACCTACAAATGATACTGATAGCTGCATACATTTTTTAAATGCCTAGGAGAAAAAAGATACAAGGTAATATGGAAGCAGATGCATATTTTGCTATTCTTTTTTTTTTAAAGTAATGAATATAGTGAACAATTTGAAATATATTTTTATTATATTTTTCACTTTTTATTTACTCTTTGGAATGATGATAATTAAAAATTGTAATATTCTCTCTAAAATATAATGTTCTCTGTTTGAGGTGTTCTTGGAGATCTCTGGAGGGCTTGGGAGCAGCCTTCCTTTCAATTCAGTAATCACCACAAGTGCAGCCAGATGTTAAAGTCCAAATTTTTTATTGTCTCTTTTAAAGTCTTGCCTCCTTTCCTGGGGCCTGCTTAGTTTTGTTAAAGTACAGATCCTTTATTATCTCCTTTCTGGGGCTGGGCAGCTTTCTGGAGAGTCTTCTGGAGTGTTGCTTTCAGTGGAGAAGCAAAGGAGAAGAACCTGACACCAAGGTGGTGTGAGATGGGATGAATCTGTCTGAGTCTAAGGGTTTGTGCTCCAGTCCCCAGCCTCCAGCCTTCTATCTGCTTGTCTCTAAATCTCCTTGGCTGAGGCTTCTAGTTTATAAGCTCCACACTGAGCACAAACCAATCATTATATCATTAGGGATCCATTATTTGTTGTAGGATTAAATCAATGCTAAACTAGATTTAACCACTGTCTCCTCAATTCTACTTAGTGCCTTGTTTCAAGTTCTGGCTCATAACATCTCTTTGTAGGATTAAATCAATCATATTGAATCATGCTAAATTAGATAATTATTGTGTCTATCAATTCCACTGATTTAGTACCTTGTAAGAATCCTTTGTTTCAAGTTCAGAGTTTTGGCACATAACAAAAAATGAAACCATATCACAAAAATAGATTCATCATGAATTAGATGTGAGAAAGATATTTTTTTTTGGTATTGATGGAATTTGTGATTTCATTAAAATAAACTGCTGTGGGGAGGGATAATAGAAAAATAATGTCTTAAACTCAGATCATTTTGACTCCCATTGATTAGCCAACAAAAGGTCCCAGGCCAAGCTCAACTTCTTTGTTTGGGTCCTGATCTCTTCAGAGTATATGTGACTAGCAATTGTTTCTTTTCCACCATAACCATGAAAGTCTTCCCTTCTAGATTGATTTTTTTAAAACTAGATTAAAAAAAGCCATTCTTTGCCTTTTTTCTTTCTTACTAGGCTTAATCATCAAAAGGGCTGTTGAAGGGATGGGGAACCTTTTTTTTTTTTCTGCAAATGGCTATTTTGATACTTATAACATCAATTATGGACCATCCAAAATTATCAACTTAAAAATTCAAGCATAGTAAGTTATTGTAGCTAGTTATTAGTGCATGGCCTTGGCAAGGCCAGAGCCCAAATTGTGGGCTTTGTACTTATACAGAATATGTCCAGAAATTCCTTACCCCTGGGCTGTTTGCTCAATCAACAACAGCAAGCAAACAGCAACAGAAAGAGTAAAAATGTTATGTTGTGATCTACACTCATTTCCCATAGTTCTCTCTCTGGGTGTAGCTGATTATCTTCATTATTAAACAAATGGAAATGATTTGGTTCATCTCATTGTTGAAGAGAGCCACATCCATCAGAATTGATCATCATATAGTATTGTTGTTGAAGTGTATAATGATCTCCTAATTCTGCTCATTTCACTTAGCATCAGTTCATGTAAGTCTTTCCAGGCCTTTCTGAAATGATCCTGCTGGTCATTTCTTACAGAACAATAATATTCCATCACATTCATATGCCACAATTTGTTCAGCCATTCTCCAATTGATGAGCATTCATTCAGTTTCCAGTTTCTGGCCACTACAAAGAGGGCTACCGAAAACATTTTTGCACATACACGTCCCTTTCCCTCTTTAAGATCTCTTTGGGATATAAGCCCAGTAGTAACACTGCTGGATCAAAGGGTATGTACAGTTTGATAATTTTTTGAGCATGGTTCCAAATTGCTCTTCAGAATGGTTGGATTCTTCACAAGATGTCATGACATTTTTTTTTTAAACAGTGACAAACAACTGCAACAAGAAACCTTATCGCTTTTTTCAACTATGAATTCTGAAATAATACTCTCTTCTATAACCTCCTTTTACAAATCCCAACTACTTTCTATTTAAGAACTTATATGAAAGGTTAAAAAAAAAGTTAAAATAATAGAAAAATCAATTCTGGATTGTAAACGGATTTAAAAAGGAAATCGTTCAGTCTTGTTAAGATCTTTGCCTATCCCTAAGTCCTAAATAGATTTAAGATAAAGATTGGAGGGAGAAAAGGAAGAAATATTTAATTAATCTTATTAATGGAAAAATATCTATAAAGTACTCATTTGAGCATCTAAAAATGAAAATCTGTAAAAAGAATGTTCAAAGACGGACTGAATGATCTGACGTAACTTATTCTCCAAAAATGGTTCTCAAGTTAAGTGACTGTTCTCCTCTTTGATCAATCAAACTATTATTCACTTTTTTGCTTACATTGTCAACCCTTACTCAGGCATGACTGAAATTTTTATTGTTGTCCCAGAATACCACAAATTTGCTTCTCTGAAATGGCTTCTCAAAGCCATGGTGACACTTTAGTGAACTTTACAGCTCTCTCTAAGTAGAAATGGTGAGATTAGAGTGATCTAAATTAATAAAATAATTGTTTTATCTTACACATTGTATTATTATGTCTATTTCGTCAATGGACAAAAATGTTACATTTATATTCTGGAATTGGCACCTTTATAGAAATAGGAAAATTTTAAGATGAGTACTTGAAATGGATCATGGAATTATGAAGTTTCAGTTTAAGGCCCATTAAGTTTGAATATTTTTTTTGGATATTATGAAAGAGAATTTCCCCTTCCTCAAATTATTATGATATTTGCTAACTCATTCAAAGGAAATTATGTATAAAGGAATGGAAATACCAAGAAATTACTCTCAAGTAATCTGAATTAGAAAGCTATTTCCTGTTGAAATATTGAGATACTTGTGTGTCTGAATGTATGTTTGTGTGCGTGCGCACGTGTGTGTGAGAGTATATTTGTGCACAAATGGTCAGGAGATCAGTGCAATATGTAACATAGACATTTAATGAATATTTGAATGAACTTATTGTAAATGTGGTTCAAACATCTCTAAAATAAATGTCTGAGTTTAGTCAAATTAGCAGATAGTTTCCAATTATTTCTTTGAGTTATAATGTCTCCAGTCTCTCCTTACTTGTGTTTATTTCAGCACTGAAACAGAAAAATCCTGTTGACAGAGAGCATCAGAAATCTAGAAAGGTATCATGAGTATTCAAATCTAATCATTTAATTACTCAGTTTTATTTTATTTATTTATTTGTTCTTTGTTGGAGATGGAAAGGTAGAAACAAATAACTCCTGCCTTCAAAGAGTCTACATTCCATCAAAACATGTATTACCAATATAATTAATTATATTTAAAATACATACAAAACAATACGAAGTAATGGGATAAGAGAAGATACTAGTGACTTAGAAAAATTAGGAAAGACTTAATATTAAAGATATCACTTGAAGGAAATGGCATTTTGAAGGAAACATAAGGAACATATGTCAAAGAACATAATTTAATTTTCTTAAATGTCTTTCTAGGAGGACTCCTTTCATAGTTGTCTATATCCATTCCTTCAAGAACTTGGGTTGTCAAGCATCTTTAATGTCTGTTACCAATATGAAATGAAAATATTACTTGAAACTCCAAAATTAGTGTTTTTTAAATAAGGATTAAACAAACAACTTTATAAATTTCTAATATCACCTCAATTGCCTTCATAAATGTGTTGAAATATAAATTTAAAAATAATTAAGGGAAAGTTAAAAATCTATTGCCTGGAATGGAATAGTTTGATTCTTCAAGTTTACTGCCAATTCTCTCCTAAGATAAGTATTTTTTTCAGCAATATTACTTTACCTCTTACAGTTGTTCCTGCCTCATTCTGTTTACTTAGGAGGCTTTCTATTCCTCCTTTCCCTAGTCTTATGCAGTCTTCAAAGATCAGTTCAATTGCACCTTCACAGGAAGCTTTAGTCAATGATTCAAACTTTAATCTCATTTGAATGTTCACCTAACTAATCTTGCATCTGTAAGTCACTTATATGACTACTTAAGCATATGTATGAATGATCTATTTAGTTGAGAGGGAATAAAGATTTCTGTTCAAAGTTCTCACCTACTCATAAACATGCTTCTGCTTATCTTGGGGTATCCCATCGCCCCATGACTCTTTCTCATCCTCATGCTGAGGTGTAGCCCTTTACCTTGTCCTCTAATTCAGGGGGGAGATGAGGGGCACTTTCTATAGTATGTGATCTTCCTTGTTGCCAAATGGTGTAAATTCAACAGCTAAATCCCAGAAACATTTTTAAAGAAAGACTACATAAGAATTTTTTTTTAAGATTTTGGCATTATGTTCAATTGGATTGAAAGAACAAATTACCATTTAAAAGTTAAAACCAAGCTCAAAGTGAGCAGGGAAATAATTTTCTAAAATAGTTTCATAGTAAGTATTATTAGAAAGTAAATGTATTCAAGGCTTAGCCACCTTTGGTTTTGATTTTCCAATTGTTCTTAAATAATTTTGTGAAGACTTTAAGTTTTCTTCATTTCCATTCATGTATCCATCTGAAAAGACTGGAAAATAACCTGTTTATCCAAGCATTGACTAGAAATAGGAGTTGCCCTGGGGTAATGCTATCCATACGATACTTACTTGTATTTTGTTGTAGTTCTTTTTGACACATATGTTGAAGAACTTTGTGAAAAAAATATCATGTGACTTTATGTATGTTTAGCATTTCCATAACTGTTTTTTTTTTAAGTCTGTAGTTATAACCCTTGTATTAGAGAGGCCCAAAGTGGAGATGTTGAGAAACAAGAGATCTTGAGCCTAACCCAGATTGCTTCAAGACTCTTCAGGTCCACTTCCCTTTGGTGACTTTCCAAGCAGAAATCATTCTGTCAGGACTCCTCAAGTTTCTAATCTTCAAGGTTTTGGATCTTTTCAGCTACTTATGAAGACTTCTAGTTTTGACAAGGAAGATAAGAATGGTCAATACTATTTCAAGTTACTGAAGGAAAAGAAAAGAGTTACACCTCTCCATTATGGCCCTGTGAGTGAGATAAGGACAATCTCTTTTGGTTGATTGGAATTATATGGTCCCCAATAGAACAGTTCCTTTACTTTGTAATCTTTTCCCAAATTCCTCTTTGTAAACCATTTTTTTTTCAGATTTCTGTTTTGCTATGATTTGGATAAATATTTTTGTTGCAAGATTGTGTAATGATCAACTATAACAGACTTGGTTCTACTCAGTGGTTCAGTGAACTAAGCCAATCCCAATAAACTTTAGATAGAAAACTCCATTGGCATACAGAGAGAGAACTACAGAGATTGAATGTAAATCAACAAATGCTACATTCACTTTTTTTTTTTCTCTTCTGTTTTTTTTTTTGTTGTTGTTGTTGTTATTTTTTTTTCCCCTCATGGTCTTTCCCTTTCATTCTTATTTTTCTCTTCCAACAAAATTCAAAAGGAATTAAAAAAAAAAAGAATGTACATATATAACAACAAAAAAAGTCTGAATAAAACAAAATAAATAAATATATAAACAAACAAAAAAGCAAAAATGCATTTACTTTTACTCCAGGTAAAGTGAAAAGTTGTATTTTCAATGCTAAAAATCACAAAGGCACCTTTTTTTTGGTCTTTCTACCTTAGTCTCTTTGCTTAATTGCTTTTGTATGTCTTCTATTCTGTTAGTCTTCATTTCTCCCTAAGACTCATTGTTGCTGTTTCTTTTTGTGGCTAACTGTTTTTGTGTGCCCCTTTTTTTCCTTCTTTTATTTCTGATCTTCTGTCTCTTTCTCTTTCTTCTCCTGTCTTTGTCTTTGTGTCCTTTTTTTGGTCAATCCTTCTGTCTTTGTTTTTGTTTTTAGGGTTTTTTTATTTGTTTTTTAATCACTGGCTTACTTATTTTATTTTTTTTTAACTTTTATTGTCTTTTATTTTTTAGATCAATGAGTTTTTTCCTTCCAGTTTCATTAGTCCTTCTTTTTATTTTCAGCATTTTAAATTTATTTTTGATTGAGGATTTTAAATTTGTACATTCACTGTTTTTATTGTAAATATACATGTCCAATCTGCTCTTTCCCTATTTTATTGATGTAAATGTTTAGAATTATAGATTTTTTATAAGTACTACTTTTGATATTCTATAAATTTTGACATATTGTCATTCACTTTTTTTATTTTTGAAACTTTTTTACTCAAAAATTGACCAATTTATTCTTCAGGATTAAATTATTTAATTTCTTGATAAATTATAATGCATATTTCATAGTTTTTAAGTGTCAAATTTAAAAAAGTGTAAAAATCAAGTATAAAAATTTAAAAAATAGTCTTTTAATCTTGCAGAACCACCTATTTTCATCTTCACTGAGAAATCTCAGAAATGTAAAATTCATGTAATTATGCATGTAATATTTCTTTTTCTTCACTTGTGAGGTTTTATATTCTAATATCATGTAATTTTTTGTGAAAATCCCATGCACAAGAGGGGCAGCTAGGTAGGTGGTGCAGTGAATATAGCACTAGTCCTGAAATCATGAGGACCTAAGTTCAAATGTGACCTCAGACATGTAATACTTCCAAGCTGTGTGACCTGACAAGTCACTTAACCCCAATTGCTTCAGGAAAAAAAAAGAAAGAAAATACCATGCACAGCTGAAGAAAAAGTATACTCTTTTTTCCTTCTGTTAAATTTTTTCCACAGGTATAACTTGACTAAAATTATTTTTATTTCCTGGAATTATTTCTCATATATGTAAAATTATATTTATCACATTCTTAAAAGGAAAAGTTGATGTCCCCCACTAGTAGAGTTTTATTATCTATTTTCCTCTAATTCATTTAATTTTTCGTGTATCTAGTGAATATACACATACACACACGTGTGTGTGTGTGTGTGTGTGTGTGTGTGTGTGTGTGTGTAGTATTTATCTATGTATGTGTGTACAGTAGTGATATTATTTTATTGGCTTTGTTATATTTTGGCAAAATGTAGGTTCCCTGCTTATCTCTTTTAAATTGTTCTATTTATTTTTGTTTTGTCTAAGATCATGATTGTTCATTCTACCTTTTTTAAAAAATATTTTTACCTCTTCTGAAGTGTAATCAATTCCACTGCAGTCTATTATTTTTGCTCTATGATTATGTGTTTTAAGTGTGTTTCTTGTAAAGAAAATATTACTGGGCTCTGATTTCTTTTTTGGCTATGTGTTCATTTAATTCTTAACCACAGTTATGATTACTGCATTTCCCTCTGTTCTAATTTTTCCTTTTTGTATTCCTCTTTTTCCTCAAAATCTGTTTTGCTTCCAACCCACTGACTTTCCTAATATGGCTTCCTTTCTATCAGCACATTCTCTCTCTTTTCTATTCTTGATATTTCCCTGTTGGGTAACATATTTCTATCCAAATGACTGTGTATATATATATATATATATATATATATATATATATATATATATATATATATATATATATATTATTCCCTAATGGAACTAATTTCATTAAAATTCAACTTTTAGTCCTGCTGAACCACCTATTTTCATCTTCACTGAGAAATCTCTTCCCTGATTACCTTCCTTATTTGAGATAATTTCCCAAGTTCTTTTCCCTTCCCCCTTTTACTATTACATTCCTATTTCTCATCCCTTAATTTTTTAAATCTCATCGTATCAAAGTCAATTCACCTTCATGCCCTTAGTCAATTTCTACAACTTTGAATTACCTAAATAATGACAAAGTTTTAGGAGATACAAGTCTTGATGCTACATATTGAAATGTAAATATTTTTAAGTTATTGGATTTGTATGATTTCTCTTTCCTATTTATTTTTTTCTTATGCTTGTTTTGAGTATTTTACTTGAAAGTCAAATTTTCCTATTTAGCTCCAGTCTTTTCATCAGTAATGTTGAAAATCTTCTATATTATTAAATATTCCTTTCTTTTTACTCTGAAATATTATACTCAGTTCTGCTGGATAAGACATTCTTGATTGTAATCCTAGCTCCTTTGCTTTTTGGAATATCATATTCCAAATCCTCTACTACTTGAATGCAGGTATTATAGTTAGTTTTGGTGGATAGGTCAATTCTAGCCCCTTTGTTCTACAGAATATCATATGCTAAGTGCTCCACTATTTTAATATAGACAATACTAAATCTTTTGTGATTCTGTTTACAATAATTTCTTCTTGTCCCAGGAATTCAGGAATTTGGTTATAACATTTCTGGGAGTTTTCATTGTGAGATCTCTTTCAGAAGATGATTGGTGTATTCTTTCAATTTTTATTTATGGGAATATGGGAATAGTTTTCCTTGATAATTTCTTAATAGACATTGTTTAGCTCTTTATTTGATCATGACATTTAGGAAGTCCGATAATTTTAAAATAATCTCTTCTGGATCTATTTTTTCATGTAAATTGTTCTTCCAATGTGATATTTCATGTTGTCTTCTCTTTTTTTTTTTCATTTTTGGTTATGTTTTTATTGTTTATTGTTGTCTCTTAGAGTCATCAGCTTCCATTTGCTTTATTCTAATGTTTAAGAAATGATTTTATTTGGTGAGCTTTTCCATTTGATCAATTCTGCTTTTTAATAAGTTCTTTTCTTAGTGAATTTTTGTGCACTTTTTTCTATTTGGCTAATTCTGCTTTTCAAGATATTTTCTTTTTCATCGGATTTTTCTACCTCTTTTACTATTTGGACTATTCCATTTTAAGATGTTATTTTCTCCAGCATTTTCTGTATATCCTTTAACAATCTGTTACATTTTTAAAAAATTATTTTCTTGCATCACTTATTTCTCTTCCCAATTTTTCCTTGACATCTCTTACTTCCTTTTAGAAATACTTTTGGACCTGTTTGATGGGCTGAGATCAAGCCATAGTTTTCTTTGAGGCTTTGCATAAAGGAGCTTTGACTTTTCTATCTTCTGAATATGTGTTTGGATATTTCTTGTCATCAAAGGAACTTTCTATAATCAGGAACTTTTACTGTTGTTTGCTCATTTCTGGGTTATTTCTTGCCTTTTAACTCTGTGCTGAAATAGGGATGTGCTTCTGGAGATGGAGAGAATTCTATTCCAAATTTCAAGAATTTTGTAAATCTATTTTCAGAGATATTTCTAGGGACCTATAACTTTCCTGTTATTCTAAGATGGGATGATTGAAGGAGAAATATATTCATTATTCTCCTGTGCACTGGTTTGTGATTGACAAACATTATTTTTCTGTTCTGAACCTGAGATAAAGATTTCTTCTCCACTGTGGTCACAAGCTCTGGTATGTTACTTCTCCTCATTTTGGGATTAACACCAAAAACTGAGATCAAAATTTGAATATGAGTAAAGAATCAGAGTCCTGTCCACAGTGCCAGCAGAGATTCTGCAATCTCCTTCTGAAAAGTTGTTTGGCCCTCCCCACCCCCCCTTACTACATGTGAACTAAGAGCTCTGAAACAGTCATTGCTGATTCATTGAATTTGAACATTTTATAGCTGAAAACAACTTAGAAGGTCAGTAGAATATGTTGTGACACCAGGGTGGGAGCCCAATCACTGATTCAGTGACTTACAAGGTCTGCTTTTGGTTTGCTGGGACTTTTCTCTGCTCATACAGCCTGAGTTGGACTGCACTCCACTCTCACTCAAGTATAACAGATCTTTCTTGCCAAACTTACAATTTGTTTAGGGTTAGAAAATTGTTTCACACATAATTTTGTGGGTTTTGCTCCTAAAATGAAATTTTAGGGTATTATTAGGGAGAGTTCATGTTAATTTCTACCTTTTCTTTACCATCTTGACTCTGTCCCAAATTTTAGCTTTAATTTCCCCTTGTTATGTGTGAAAAAGTATACATGTACACTGATTTTTTTTTTTACATATTTCAACATGTAAATTGGGAGAAAATATTTTAACAAGAGAAAAACGATGAAATTTTTATGTGTTGATTTACCTTCAATCTTCGTAGTTCTCTTTCTGGATGCATTTGCCATTTTTCATCCAATTTTATTGGAATTACTTTGGATCACTCAACTTCTAAGAAAAACCAAGCCTCTCATAGTTGAGCCTTACAAATTCTTGCTGTTAATGTGTACAATGCATTCCTAGTTTTGTTTGCTTAACTTAGCATTAGTTCACATAAATCTTTCTAAGCCTTTCTAAAATCAGTTTGTTCATCATTTTTAATAAAATAGTAATATTCTATTACTTTCATATAGCATAACTTATTCAGCCATTAACCGATTGATGGGCATCTTTCAGATTTTTTGCCATCACAAAAAATGCTGTAGCAAACATTTCTGTACATAGACGTTTTACTCCTTTACGTTTTTTTTTTTTGCAATACAGACCTAAGAATGCCACTGCTGGAGCAATTCAAGTCCATTGGGCATAATTCCAAATTGCTCTAAAAAATATTTGGATCTTTCACAACTTCACCAACAGTGCATTAGTGTCCCAGTTTTCCCACATCTCCTCTACCACTTAACATTATCTTTTCCTGTCATATTAGTCAATCTGTTAGGTATGAGATAATTTTTAAATTTTGCATTTCTTTAATAAGAGTGAGTGAGAGCATTTTTCATATGATTATATATGACTTTAATTTCTTCACCTGAAAATTATTTGTTCATATCCTTTGACTATCAATTGGAAAATGACTTGTATTCTTATAAATTTGAATCAGTTCTCTGTGTATTAAAAACACTGGCTGAAAACATTTTATTCCAAACTTTTTGCTTTTCTTCTAATCTTGGCTGCTTTGGTTTTGCTTATGCAAAACTTTTTAATTTAACGTAATCAGGAAAATGGAACCAACATGGCAGAATGAAGATAGAAATTTGCCCAACTTCTTTCCCAAACCACTACAAATTCCTTTAAATAATGATTCTAAACAAATTTTAGAGCCTTAGAACACATCCCAAAAACTGTCTTTGAACATTTTATAGCTGAAAACAACTTAGATAATCAGTAGAACATGTCTGTGACACCAGGGTGGGAGTCCAGTATGCAGTCCCAGTGCAGGTAAAGTTAATGCAATCCTGTACTGGCCCCATGCCAGTAAAGGAGAAATAGATCTAGTGATCTCTGAATCAATGGTAGTGTGGTGGCTTCCAGACCTCTTAGTCCAGAGACATGAAAGAAGACTTTCATGTAGTAAAAGTGATCAATAAATATCTGTAAAGATAAATAAAAAAGGTCTGTTGCAACAGGGTGGACATCTAGTGTACTATTTCATTGCAGGACATGCCAGCACAGCCCTAGCCCAAACCCCAACCTCAGTTCCAGCAAAGCAGGACTCTATTGTTTTAACATATTAGATATATCTTACAAATGTAATGGAATTTGAATGCTCTTAATAACCCCAGAGCAAAGAAGAGGGCTTGTTTTCACATCTTAGGAAAATCTCTAAAAACATCTATACAAAATCCCTGAAGCTTGGGACAGTGAACCCTCTCACACTGAAAGCAAAGTCCTACATTAACACAGAGTTCAAAGCCAAGTAATAGGCTAGGAAAATGAGCAGACTACCAAAAAATGTTTCTGACCATATAAAGTTATGATGGTAATAATAAAAGTCTCAAGTCATATACTCAGAAGATAACAAAGTCAAAGCTCCCAAATACAAATCTTCCAAGAAAAATAAGAATTGGTCTCAAACCATGGAAGAGCTCAAAAGGGATTTTGAAAATCAAATAAGAGAGAGGAAGAGGAAAAAAATTTAAAAGAATTGAGAGTGGTGCAAAACAAAATAAACAAAGCTTACTAGGAGAAAAATGTCTTATAAAGCAAATTTGGCCAATTGGGAAAGAAGATACAAAAATTCACTGAGAAAAACAATTCCTTAAAAATTAGAATTAAGCAAATGGAAGCTAATGACTTCATGAGAGTTCAAGATACAATGAAGTAAAAGAAATAAACAAACAAACAAAAAATCCCACCAAAAATATGAAATATCTCATTGAGGTAAAAAAAAAAAAAAAACTCAACAGATCAGGAAAATAGATATAGCAGAGATAATTTTAAAATTATTGTTCCACCTGGAAGTAATAATCAAAACAAGAGTCCAGATATTACCTTTCAAGAAATTATCAAGGAAAAACTGTTTTGGTATTCTAGAACCAGAGAGTAAAATAGAAATTACAAGAGTCCACTGACCATCTCCTGGAAGAGATACCAAAATGAAAACCCCAAGAATATTATAGCCAAATTCTGTGACTCCCATATCAAGGAGAAAATATTGCAAGCATCTGAAAAGAAACAATTCAAGTACAGTGGAGCCACAGTCAAGATAACACATGATTTAGCAGCTTCTATATTAAAGGACTGGAGGGCCTGGAATATGATATTCCAGAGAGCAATAGAGGTAAGATTACAACCAAGAATTATCTATTAAGAAAAAAAATAAAAATAATCCTTTCAGGGAAAAGTGGAAATTTAATAAAATAGAAGATTTTCAAGCATTTATGATGTAAAGACCAGAGCTGAATGGAAAATCTGATTTTCATATACAGGACTCGGGAGAAGCATTAAGGAGGTAAGCAGAAATATGATATCTTAAGGGACTTAATAAAGTTTATCTATTTATATTCCTACATGTCAAGATGATACTTGTAACTCAGAACTTTCTCATTCTTATGGCAGGTCGAAGGAGTATTATATAGACAGATGGGACAGTTATGAGTTGAAGAATAATATAATGAAGAAATAATATAAATCTCATCAGAATTGGCTCAAAGAGGAAATAACAGCCACACTCAATATGGCTATAGAAATCCATCTTACTCTGCAGAAAAATAAGAGGAGAAAAGAGTAAAGGAAGCAGAGAAGGTGATAAAAGAGAAGGCATATTTTGGGAGGGAGTAGTCAGTAGCAAAACATTTTTGAAAATGGACAGGGTAAAAGAAAAAAGAGAATAGAGTAAAAGGGGGAAATACACTTACAAATAGTAATTGTAAAAAGAATTTTGAAGAGACTCTGGTAAGATTTTTTTTTCTCAAATATAGAGAGAACTGAGTCAAATCTATAAAAAATAAAAACCATGCCCCAATTGATAAGTGATTAAAAGATATGATCTGTGCCCCAAAGGCTGTAAATTCATGCATATCCTTTGACTTCACAAGACCACTAGTAGGCCTGAATACTAAAAGGATTTTTTTTTAAAAGGAAAATGACTTAAATGTATAAAAAATATTCATAGCAGTTTTCTTATCACAGCAAAAAAACAGGAATTGAAGGGATATCCCCAATAGGGAAATGACTCAATAAACTCTGGTATATGTTCGTGATGGGATATTATTGTTCTATGGGAAATGATGAGCAAGATGCTTTCAGGGAAAAAAAAATCAACAACCTGGAAAGTCTTCCATGAATTCAAGCAAATTGAAATGTATTATATACAAAATAATAGCATTATTCTGGAATGACCAACTGTGAATGACTTTGCTATTCTCTATAGTATAATTATCCATGACTACACTGAAGGACTTATGATCAACAATCCTATCCATACCAAGAAAAGGATCTGATTATATCTAGATACAGATTGAAGCATTTTCTCTCTCTCTCTCTCTCTCTCTCTCTCTTTATTTGCCTTTTTTTGATTTCCTAGTTTTGGACGTATATCCCTGTTCTTTATTCCTCACTCTTTTTTAGGCAATTTAAAAAATACT
Organism: Antechinus flavipes; assembly: GCF_016432865.1. NCBI lineage: Eukaryota > Metazoa > Chordata > Mammalia > Dasyuromorphia > Dasyuridae > Antechinus > Antechinus flavipes. The sequence continues at coordinate 498,511,879 of NC_067400.1, forward strand.
TTTCTTTTACTGCTCCTAGATATAATAGAATAGTAATCATAAACAATATATAAAGTTGATTCCTGAACATATCTGGACCTTCAAGGGACTGTGAATATTTCCTATATGCTGCCCATGTCAAGTTTGCAGGCCACACACTAAGGCTATTCCTATGAGTTGTTGTTTTCTTTTGTCCTTTATAAGTAGTAATAGAATTAAACTCTTTCTGTGTAAGAAGACACATCATCTGGACTCTCCTGAATTATGAACATCAATAGGGAATATCTATATCCCTTGGATTTAACATTAGATATTTCATTATAGCGGCAAACACTTTTTATAAAGTTCATTGTATCTTAAGGTTCACTGAAGAAAATTTTATTTGCTTAAAAAAAAAACAAACTTGTATGATCTTAACATCATGTGGACAGCATCATTTTGAAAAGACTTCAAGATGATGTTTTGCTCTACCAAGTAATCTTTTGTTGTTGTTGTTATATCTGTTAATTTTCAATAAACAGCAAATATAGTGGAATCAGTCTCTGATCTGCTATAAAAGAACATTGGTAATAACCAGCAAGTTGCCTTCTCATATTTCATAGAAAATACTATTTTAAGGATTCTATGAGTACTGACAATATTATTTAAGATACACAGTGGCTTGACATACCAACAATCCTTTGTATTGATTGAGAACAAACCCAGTCGGGGACTTCCGGCCAAGATGGCGGAGAGGAAATACACTTCTGTGTAATCTCCGTGTTTTTCTCTCACTATTCATTTCATTTCATGCCTCTGAATTAATGCTCGACTGAAAAAAAACCATACAATTACTTACCAAGAGAAACCATCCTTGAGACTCGTCAAGAAAGATCTGTTTTTGCGTGAGGGCGGGATGGTATTTGGAAGCAGTCTGCGGGCAGCAGCTGCAACCAGAGCACAGATAGCAGCTCAGAACGGGTAGAGCGGAGAGGGGGTAGGACGCGATCGCAGCCGTCTCTGCGGTGAGAGCTTTGCTATAGGAGCAAGTCAGCAGCCCAGCAGAGAAGCTAAAAACACCGGGGGTGAAGAATACAATCCCAAACAGCTGGAGTCTCTCGGGACCTGGCCACCCCTCCCCCACAGTGTCTTAGCCCACTCGGATCTCAGAGCGCTCGGATCTCAGCGCGCAGGCGCCATAGCACAGTAGGACCCGTGCCTCACGAATACCCTGCCCCTCCCCCAAAGAAAGCAGCCTCCATTCAAGGGGTTTTTTTCCTTCTGTTTCTTTGATAGTTTGTCTTTGATAAATAGACAGAATGAGCAAGAAACTGAAAAAGAATTTAACCCTGGACAGCTTTTATACAGATAAAGAGCAAACTCCAAACCCTGAGGAGACTAAAAACAAACAGTCCCCAGGTGAATCCCCGAAGGAGGAGACCTTATGTCCCTCAGCACAGATGAATCTCATGGAGGAAATTAAAAAGGCTCTCACAAGGGAGCTAGAAGAAAAATGGGAAAAGGAGAGGGAGGCTCTGCAAAAGGAGAGGGAGGCTTGGCAAAAGAGCCTGGAGAAGTCAGTTAAAGAGAGAGTGGATAAAGAAACCAAATCCTTGAAAAATAGGATTAGTGAACTGGAAACAGAAAACAGCTCTCTAAAAAACAAAATTGGCGAAATGGAAAAAAATTCCACAGAACAAAAGAACTCAATTGGACAATTAGAAAAAGATCTTAAAAAAGTGAGTGAAGAAAATACCTCACTGAAAATCAGGGTCGAACAATTGGAATTGAATGACTCGAGGAGACAAGAAGAATCAGTCAAGCAAATCCAAAAAAATCAAACAATGGAAAAGGATGTGAAATACCTTCTGGGGAAGACAACAGACCTGGAAAACAGATCCAGGAGAGACAACCTGAGAATCATCGGACTTACAGAAAAGTATGATGAAAAAAAAAGCCTGGACACTATCTTCCAGGAAATTATCAAAGAGAACTGCCCAGAAGTCATAGAAACAGAAGGTAAAATAGACATTGAAAGAATTCATCGATCCCCTACTGAAAGGGATCCTAAAATCAAAACACCAAGGAATATAGTGGCCAAATGCCAGAACCCTCAGGCAAAGGAAAAAATACTGCAAGCGGCTAGAAAAACCCAATTCAAGTATCAAGGAGCCACAATAAGGATCACCCAGGATCTGGCAGCATCCACATTAAAGGATCGAAGGGCCTGGAATATGATATTCCGAAAGGCTAAGGAACTTGGTATGCAACCAAAAATAACTTACCCAGCGAGATTGAGCATCTTTTTCCAGGGAAGAAGATGGACATTCAACGAAATAAGCGAATTTCATCTATTTCTGATGAAAAAGCCAGAACTTAACAAAAAATTTGATCTACAAGCACAGAACTCAAGAGAAATCTAAAAAGGTAAAGATTAATCTTGGGAACTTTATTTCGGCTGTAAAGATGTATAAAGAATACATGTATACCTTGTTCTAGAAACTAGTTGTGGAAAGGACATTGTACTAGAAAAAAGGGAAAGTGGGGGTACTACATTTCATGAAGAGGCAAAGAAAACCTAGTATATCTGAGAGAAAGAATGGAGAGGAATGAAAATAGTGAGTATTTTACTGCTTTCAGAATTGGCATTAAGAGAAGAATTTTAGACATATTCAATCTATGGTGAAACTTCTCCCACCTCATTGAAAAGTGAGAAGGGAAAAGTGAAAAAGGAAGGAATAAGCTAAGTGGAAGGGAATACGGTAACTGGGAGGGAAAGGGGCAAGTTGGGGGGGGGGAACTCTAAGAGAGGGGAGGGATACTGAAAAAGGGAGGGCTGTGAGAAGCAAGGGGAGCTCACAAGCTTAATACTGGGAAGGGGGGTAAGGGAGGGGGTAAGGGAGTAAGAAGGGAGAAAAGCATAAACCGGGGTTAACAAGATGGCAAGTAATACAGAATTGGTCATTTTAACCATAAATGTGAACGGGGTAAACTCCTCTATAAAGAGGAAGCGGTTAGCAGAATGGATTAAAAGCCAGAATCCTACAATATGTTGTATACAGGAAACACACCTGAAGCGGGGTGATACATGCAGGTTAAAGGTAAAAGGTTGGAGCAAAATCTACTATGCTTCAGGTGAAGCCAAAAAAGCAGGGGTAGCCATCCTGATCTGAGATCAAGCTAAAGCAAAAATTGATCTAATCAAAAGAGATAAGGAAGGGCACTATATCTTGCTAAAGGGTAGAATGAATAATGAAGAAGTATCTATATTAAATATATATGCACCAAGTAGTGTAGCATCTAAATTCCTAAAAGAGAAATTAAGAGAGCTGCAAGAAGAAATAGACAGTAAAACTATAATAGTGGGAGATCTCAACCTTGCACTCTCAGAATTAGATAAATCAAACCACAAAATAAATAAGAAAGAAGTCAAAGAGATAAATAGAATACTAGAAAAATTAGATATGATAGATCTCTGGAGAAAGTGTAATGGGGACAGAAAGGAGTACACCTTCTTTTCAGCAGTTCATGGAACTTATACAAAAATTGATCATATATTAGGACATAAAAACCTCAAACTCAAATGCAGTAAGGCAGAAATAGTGAATGCATCCTTTTCAGACCATGATGCATTGAAAATTACATTCAATAAAAAGCCACAGGAAAGTAGACCAAAAAATAATTGGAAACTAAATAATCTCATACTAAAGAATGATTGGGTGAAACAGCAAATTATAGACATAATTAATAACTTCATCCAAGAAAATGATAATAATGAGACATCATACCAAAATGTATGGGATGCAGCCAAAGCGGTAATAAGGGGAAATCTCATATCTCTAGAGGCCTATTTGTATAAAATAGAGAAAGAGAAGGTCAATGAATTGGGCTTGCAACTAAAAATGCTAGAAAAGGAACAAATTAAAAACCCCCAATCAAACACTAAACTTGAAATTCTAAAAATAAAAGGTGAGATCAATAAAATTGAAAGTAATAAAACTATTGAATTGATTAATAAAACTAAGAGTTGGTTCTATGAAAAAACCAACAAAATAGACAAACCCTTAGTAAATCTGATTAAAAAAAGGAAAGAGGAAAATCAAATTGTTAGTCTTAAAAATGAAAAGGGAGAACTCACCACTAACGAAGAGGAAATTAGAGCAATAATTAGGAGTTACTTTGCCCAACTTTACGCCAATAAATTCGACAACTTAAATGAAATAGAAGAATACCTCCAAAAATATAGCTTACCTAAACTAACAGAGGAAGAAGTAAATATCCTAAACACTCCTATCTCAGAAAAAGAAATAGAACAAACTATCAATCAACTCCCTAAGAAAAAAACCCCAGGACCAGATGGATTTACATCTGAATTCTATCAAACATTTAAAGATCAATTAACTCCAATGCTAAATAAACTATTTGAAGAAGTAGGGATTGAAGGAGTCCTACCAAACTCCTTTTATGACACAGATATGGTACTGATACCTAAACCAGGTAGGCCGAAAACAGAGAAAGAAAATTATAGACCAATCTCCCTAATGAATATTGATGCTAAAATCTTAAATAAAATATTAGCAAAAAGATTACAGAAAATCATCCCCAGGATAATACACTATGACCAAGTAGGATTTATACCAGGAATGCAGGGCTGGTTCAATATTAGGAAAACTATTAACATAATTGACTATATCAACAACCAACCAAACAAAAACCATATGATCATTTCAATAGATGCAGAAAAAGCATTTGATAAAATCCAACAGCCATTCCTAATAAAAACACTTGAGAGCATAGGAATAAAAGGACTTTTCCTTAAAATAGTTAGGAGCATCTATTTTAAACCTTCAGTAAGCATCATATGCAATGGGGAAAAACTGGAACCTTTCCCGGTAAGATCTGGAGTGAAGCAAGGTTGCCCACTATCACCATTATTATTCAATATTGTATTAGAAACACTGGCCTCTGCAATAAGAGTCGAGAAAGAGATTAAAGGAATTAGAGTAGGCAATGAGGAAACCAAACTATCACTCTTTGCAGATGATATGATGGTATACCTAGAAAACCCCAGAGATTCTACTAAAAAGCTATTAGAAATAATTCATAATTTTAGCAAAGTAGCAGGATACAAAATAAATCCCCATAAATCCTCAGCATTCTTATACACCACCAACAAAATCCAAGAGCAAGAGATACAAAGAGAAATTCCATTCAAAATAACTGTTGATAGCATAAAATATTTGGGAATCTACCTACCAAAGGAAAGTCAGGAATTATATGAGCAAAATTACAAAAAAGTTTTCACACAAATAAAGTCAGACTTAAATAATTGGAAAAATATTAAGTGCTCTTGGATAGGCCGAGCAAATATAATAAAGATGACAATACTCCCTAAACTAATCTATTTATTTAGTGCTATACCAATCAGAATTCCAAGAAAATATTTTAATGATTTAGAAAAAATAACAACAAAATTCATATGGAACAATAAAAAGTCGAGAATCTCAAGGGAATTAATGAAAAAAAATCAAATGAAGGTGGTCTAGCTGTACCTGATCTAAAATTATATTATAAAGCAGCAGTCACCAAAACCATCTGGTTGGCTTAGAAATAGATTAGTTGATCAGTGGAAAAGGTTAGGTTCACAAGACAGAATAGTCAACTATAGCAATCTAGTGTTTGACAAACCCAAAGATTCTAAATTTTGGGATAAGATTTCATTATTTGATAAAAACTGCTGGGATAACTGGAAATTAGTATGGCAGAAATTAGGCAAGGACCCACACTTAACACCACATACCAAGATAAGATCAAAATGGGTCCATGACCTAGGCATAAAGAACGAGATTATAAATAAATTAGAGGAACATAGGATAGTTTATCTCTCAGACTTGTGGAGGAGAAAGAAATTTGTGACCAAAGATGAACTAGAGACCATTACCAATCACAAAATAGAAAATTTGGATTATATCAAATTAAAAAGCCTTTGTACAAACAGAACGAATGCAAACAAGATTAGTAGGGAAGTAACAAACTGGGAAAACATCTTTACAATTAAAGGTTCTGATAAAGGCCTCATTTCCAAAATATATAGAGAACTGACTCAAATTTATAAAAAATCAAGCCATTCTCCAATTGATAAATGGTCAAAGGATATGAACAGACAATTTTCAGATGAAGAAATTGAAACTATTACCACTCACATGAAAGAGTGTTCCAAATCACTATTGATCAGAGAAATGCAAATTAAGACAACTCTGAGATATCACTACACTCCTGTCAGATTGGCTAAGATGACAGGAAAAAACAATGATGAATGTTGGAGGGGATGCGGGAAAACTGGGACACTGATGCATTGTTGGTGGAGTTGTGAACGAATCCAGCCATTCTGGAGAGCGATCTGGAATTATGCCCAAAAAGTTATCAAACTGTGCATACCCTTTGATCCAGCAGTGTTTCTATTGGGCTTATACCCCAAAGAGATACTAAAAAAGGGAAGGGGACCTGTATGTGCCAAAATGTTTGTAGCAGCCCTGTTTGTAGTGGCTAGAAACTGGAAAATGAATGGATGCCCATCAATTGGAGAATGGCTGGGTAAATTGTGGTATATGAATGTTATGGAATATTATTGCTCTGTAAGGAATGACCAGCAGGATGAATACAGAGAGGCTTGGAGAGACCTACATGGACTGATGCTAAGTGAGATGAGCAGAACCAGGAGATCATTATACACTTCGACAACGATATTGTATGAGGATGTATTCTGATGGAAGTGGATTTCTCTGACAAAGAGACTTAACTGAGTTTCATTGGAGAAATGATGGACAGAAACAGCTACACCCAAAGAAGGAATACTGGGAAATGAATGTGAACTATTTGCATTTTTGATTTTCTTCCCGAGTTATTTTTACCTTCTGAATCCAATTCTCCCTGTGCAACAAGAGAACTGTTTGGTTCTGCAAATATGTATTGTATCTAGGATATACTGCAACATGTTTAGCATATATAGGACTGCTTGCCATCCTGGGGGGGGAGGAGGGAGGGAGGGGAAAAAACGAAACATAAGTGATTGCAAGGGATAATGTCGTGTAGAAATTATCCTGGCATGGATTCTGTCAATGCGAAGTTATTATTAAATAAAATAAAATTTATTATAAAAATAAAAAATAAAAAAATAAAAAAAAGAGAACAAACCCAGTCAGAGGTGCAGACAATCTGCAGCTCTGAAGCAAAATTAGCTCATATCAGATTTAAAGCAGACCCTGAGTTATTCAAAGCCATTCATTTATGGACCTTCAAGAGGCATCTTTATCTTCAGAGACTTCCCATCCTATTGGTTATAGGACTATAGGACTAGCCTTTTATATGATTTTTGAAAACATCCTCTTATGTTATTATCTCTGTGCAAGTGTTGAACTCTCAGGACTCATTATCACAACAAAAGATTATTTGGTAGAGCAAAACATCATCTTGAAGTCTTTTCAAAATGATGCTCTCCACGTGATGTTAAGATCATATAAGTTTCTTTTTTAAAAAGCTATCTAATGGGTTTATCAAAGGGCTACATACAGCTCTGACATGGAATTTCTCTTTCCCCTTGTTTCCTTGTTTTCTCACCCCCATTTTGAGAATGGACCTTCCTACTTAAAATCTTTCCGATTTCTGTCTTTTATTCTTCCTTTATTTGAAAAGTCTTAATGTTTTGTTCTTTGCAACTTTTTTTCTCTGCACAGATGAGAACATTGATTCACTGTTGCAGCTTGTAAACTCCATCTCAGGCGACAAATGCATTTATAATTTATGATACGAATACTATTTGGATTCTGGTTCATTCTAGATCTCCTTTTTTGGACCGGAAGTTTCTTCCATCTGAACAATACACCTTTTTGTTGCTGCTTGTTTCTTTGTTTAATACCTTCTTCCTAGTTCTTCCATCTTCTTGCTTTTATTCCTTTTCACATGCTCCATGATCTACCTACACTTTCCAGCTTGACGTTCCCTAATTGAAATACTCTTATCTTCTGCCTCTTTCTTTGTACTTATTGAACTCAATGTCTGGAATTTTCCATTGCTGCATCTGTTTTTCTTGCAATACTGATCTCAAATCCTCTCTTCTACAGGAGACTTCTTGGTCTCCTCAGTTGTCATTCCATTCCCCTCTGAGATTATATTCTTTCTGCATTGTTTGTACCTTGTGTCTATAATTATTTAGATGTCTATCTTAAAACTGATTTCATTATTTTCCCTAAAACACTTCCCCCTTTTGTAAAGATCTCTATTATTATCTAGTATGTGACTATCCTTATTGTCCCCAGAATCACAATCAAGCTGCCATCCTTGAATTCTTACTCTCAAACCCCATAGCTAATCTAACAAAGGCCTGTCAATTTCATTTTCATAAATTTTCTCTTATTCTCCTCTTTCTCTCCTATGATCCTGCTACTACCTAGTGCAGGTCTTTAACATCTCACACTAGAATTTCACAAGGTTTCATATTTCATAGTTTGGTCTGACCCCCATAAGTTTCTGTTCACTTCAGTTTATTCTTCACTAAGCTGTGAAAGTTATCTTCCTAAAGCACAGATCAGGCCATGTCCCTTAACTTGTACTAAATAAAATAACATGCTTCCATATCATCTCCAGAATCAAATATAAAATCATCTATGTTATTAAAAGCTCTTCATAAACTGCACTATAATAAATTTCATAAGAGAAATCCAGACTTTTCTGTAATACTTTCAAGTAAGGAATTCCACTTTCAGACAGATCTAATTGTTAGAATTTTGTTTGTTTTGTTCTTTCTGTCTCTCTGTCTCTCTTTCTCTTTCTCCCCTTCTCCTCTTTTTGTTTCTTCCATCTCAAAAAAATCTACTCTTTTCAAGTACCACAGATTTGGGATAACAGTATTAAGAAGATGTAGGCACATACCAAACAAACATATTTTATTAAATTATTAAATTCAATGTGTAAATGTAATTAAGATTATGAAATAGCTGGAACCTATATAGTATTCGGTTAAGTTTATAATTGTCAGATTCATCTTCCATTCCCAATGTCATCTGAGGTCTCTATAAGTATGTGCATTCTATTATACTATGCAAAGCATACTATGTAGCTGAATAGTATGAAAATTGTGTGTAAGAAAAGGACACATGCATTTATTTCCTTTAAAAAAAACTATTATTGCACAGTTTGAAAATGGTGTTCACAGAGATGAGCCCTGAAGCTTGAGGATTTACCAGTTGGGAGTATGATATCACATAAACAACTGATATAAACTGAGAAAAGATTGGGAAAAGCTGAGAGTTATAATAAAAGTCTGTCTTGCCCCCTTTTTTTCTCCTCCTATATTAAGAATTCATAAGGAAGGTTTTATGAATTTTAGAGATATAGCTATGTAGCTATATATAAGCTTATAGATATCTGATATTTGATAAAAATATCTATATCTCATAAAAATAAACTATAATGTATTTTCTTTCCAATCCTAGGCATTATATTTTATGCATGTAAGACATTCTGAGAAGAAATTCATATACACAAAATATTTATACTGCTTTACACTGTTTTGATTGGTCATCTCATATTTTACTATGAATTCAATCATCATCTAGGTTGATGATTCTAAATCTTTATTTCCAGCCCTCTTTTCTTTTGTGGACTCCAATGCCATATTAACAATTGCCTTTTGAATATGTCAAATTATAGAGTCTATGGGCATGTGGTACTTTATATTTCCAGGAAATAACTCATTTTTAACCTCTCTTTCACATTTTCTCTTTGTGAATGTTCTCATTTATTTCAAGGATACCACAATTGTTGTAGTCATCTTGGTTCATAAACTCCATGTCTTCCTTGACTTCTTGATCTCAATCCAAGCATCCAATTTGTTTATTATCTCATTTATTTCCTTATGATATCTTTAGTTTCTGTCCCTTCCTATTTATTTTCATAGCCAAATCTCAGGGTTGGTCTAATCCCTTCAGTCCTGCAATATTACAATACCATCCGAGCTAGTCCCCCTGTTTGAGTCTCTACACACTACAAATAATCTTCCCAAAATGATTTTCCCAAAACAGAGGATTCACAAGTGAATCCTACCAAACATTTAAAGAGCAATTGATTCCAAAACTATGTAAACTATTTGAAAAAAATAGGTGAGGAAGTAGTCCTACCAAATTTCTTCTATGGCACAAATATGGTATTGATACGTAAACCAGGAAAAGCTAAAACAAGAAAGAAAATTACAGACTAATCTTCCTAATGAATATTGATGCAAAAATTGCTTGGAAAATTGGAAAATAATGTCAGATACCTTGGCATAGGCCTACATTTCACATCCCATAAGAAAATAAGGTCAAAATGGGTACATGATTTGGTCATAAAGGGTGATGCCATAAGCAAATGAGAAAAAGAAGGGAAACTTTACCTATTAGATTTTGGAGAAGAGAGGACTTTATGATCAAAGAAGAATGTTATAAAAAACAAAATGAACAACTTTGAATACATTAAATTAAAAAGTTTTTGCACCAAAAAATGTTTGCAGCAGCTCTTTTTGTAGTGACAAGAAACTGGAAACTGAGTGGATGCTCATCAATTGGAAAATAGCCGAATAAATTATGGTATATGAATGCTATGGAATACTATTGTTCCGTAAGAAACAAGCAGCAAGATGATTTCAGAGAGACTTGGAGAGACTTACAGGAACTAATACAACATGAAATAAACAGAACCAGAGATCATTATACATGGCAACAAAAAGACTATATGACTATCAATTCTGATCGATGTGGCTCTCTTCAACAATGAGATGAATCAGACAGTTCCACTTGTGCAGGGATGGAGAGAGCCATCCAAACCCAGAGAGAGAACCATGGGAATAGAGTGTGGAACACAATATAGTATTCTCACTCTCTCTGTTATTTGCTTGCATTTTGTTTTCTTTTCAGTTTTTCTTTTTCTTCCTTCTTGAGCTGTTTTTTTTTTCTTGTGCAACAAGATAACTGTATAAATATGTATGCATGTATATATGTATGTGTATATATTTACATGTATATATGTGTATATATACACACATATGATTTAACATGTATGTCAATATATTTAATATGTATTGGACTATCTGTCAGCTAGGGGAGGGGGTGGGGAGAAGGTGGGGAAAATTTGGAACAAAAGACTATGCAAGGGTCAGTGTTGGAAAAATTACCCATGCATATGCTTTGTAAATAAAAAGCTTTAATAAAAAATTAAATTAAATTAAACTTTAAAAAAGTTTTTGCACAAACATAATTAACAGAAACAATATTAAAATGGAAATAGAAAGCTAGAAATAAAATCTTTACAAGCCATGTTTTTGATAAATGTATCATTACTTTCAGAACTGTGTCAAATTTATAAAAACAGAAGTTATTTTACAGTTGATAAATGGTCAAAGAATATGAAGAGATAATTTCCTGATGATGAAATAGTCATTTTTAATAAATTCTCTAAATCAGTATTCATTGAAGAAATGCAAATTGACAAGTAAGCGAATTTCATCTATTTCTGATGAAAAAACCAGAACTTAACAAAAAGTTTGATCTACAAATATAGAACTCAAGAGAAATCTAAAAAGGTAAAGATTAATCTTGGGAACTATATTTTGACTATATAGATGTATAAAGAATACATGTATACCTTGTTCTAGAAATTGATGTGGAAAGGACATTGTACCAGAAAAAGGGTAAAGTGGGGGTAGTACATCTCATGAAGAGGCATAGGAAACCTATTATATCTGAGAGAAAGAATGGAGGGGGATGAATATAGTGGGTATCTTACTGCCTTCAGAATTGGCTTTAAGTGAAAAATCTTAAGACATATTCAATCTATGGTGAAACTTCTCCCATCTCATTGAAAAGTGAGAAGGGAAAAGTGGAAAGGGAAGGAATAAGCTAAGCGGAAGGGAATACGGGAACTGGGAGGGAAAGGGGTAAGATAGGGGGAGGAACTCTAAGGCGGGGGGAGGGACACTAAAAAGGGAGGGCTGTGAGAAGCAAGGGGTGCTCACAAGCTTAATACTTGGAAGGGGGGGAAAGGGGAAAGAAGGGAGGAAAGCATAAACCGGGGTTAACAAGATGGCAAGTAATACAGAATTGGTCATTCTAACCATAAACGTGAATGGGGTAAACTCCCCCATAAAGAGGAAGCGGTTAGCAGAATGGATTAAAAGCCAGAATCCTACAATATGTTGTTTACAGGAAACACACCTGAAGCGGGGAGATACATGCAGGTTAAAGGTAAAAGGTTGGAGCAAAATCTACTATGCTTCAGGTGAAGTCAAAAAAGCAGGGGTAGCCATCCTGATCTCAGATCAAGCTAAAGCAAAAATTGACCTAATTAAAAGAGATAAGGAAGGACACTATATCTTGCTAAAGGGTAGCATGGATAATGAAGCACTATCTATATTAAACATATATGCACCAAGTGGGGTAGCATCTAAATTCTTAAAAGAGAAACTAAGAGAGCTGCAAGAAGAAATAGACAGTAAAACTATAATAGTGGGAGATCTTAACCTTGCACTCTCAGAATTAGATAAATCAAACCACAAAATAAATAAGAAAGAAGTCAAAGAGGTAAATAGAATACTAGAAAAGTTAGATATGATAGATCTCTGGAGAAAATGTAATGGAGACAGAAAGGAATACACTTTCTTTTCAGCAGTTCATGGAACCTATACAAAAATTGACCATATATTAGGACATAAAAACCTCAAACTCAAATGTAGTAAGGCAGAAATAGTAAATGCATCCTTTTCAGACCACGATGCAATGAAAATTACATTCAACAAAAAAGCAGGGGGAAGTAGACCAAAAAATAATTGGAAACTAAATAATCTCATACTAAAGAATGATTGGGTGAAACAGCAAATCATAGACATAATTAATAACTTCACCCAAGAAAACGATAATAATGAGACATCATACCAAAATGTATGGGATGCAGCCAAAGCGGTAATAAGGGGAAATTTCATATCTCTAGAGGCCTATTTGTATAAAATAGAGAAAGAGAAGGTCAATGAATTGGGTTTGCAATTAAAAATGCTAGAAAAGGAACAAATTAAACCCCCCAGTCAAACACTAAACTTGAAATTCTAAAAGTAAAAGGTGAGATCAATAAAATTGAAAGTAAAAAAACTATTGAATTGATTAATAAAACTAAGAGTTGGTTCTATGAAAAAAACCAACAAAATAGACAAACCCTTAGTAAATCTGATTAAAAAAAGGAAAGAGGAAAATCAAATTGTTAGTCTTAAAAATGAAAAGGGAGAACTCACCACTAACGAAGAGGAAATTAGAGCAATAATTAGGAGTTACTTTGCCCAACTTTATGCCAATAAATTCGACAACTTAAATGAAATAGAAAAATACCTCCAAAAATACAGCTTGCCCAAACTAACAGAGGAAGAAGTAAATATCCTAAACAGTCCCATCTCAGAAAAAGAAATAGAACAAACTATCAATCAACTCCCTAAGAAAAAATCCCCAGGACCAGATGGATTTACATGTGAATTCTACCAAACATTTAAAGAACAATTAACTCCAATGTTATCTAAACTATTTGAAAAAATAGGGATTGAAGGAGTCCTACCAAACTCCTTTTATGACACAGATATGGTACTGATACCTAAACCAGGTAGGCTGAAAACAGAGAAAGAAAATTATAGACCAATCTCCCTAATGAATATTGATGCTAAAATCTTAAATAAAATATTAGCAAAAAGATTACAGAAAATTGTCACCAGGATAATACACTATGACCAAGTAGGATTTATACCAGGAATGCAGGGCTGGTTCAATATTAGGAAAACTATTAGCATAATTGACTATATCAATAACCAAACAAACAAAAACCACATGATCATCTCAATAGATGCAGAAAAAGCATTTGATAAAATCCAACATCCATTCCTAATAAAAACACTTGAGAGCATAGGAATAAATGGACTTTTCCTTAAAATAGTCAGGAGCATATATTTAAAACCATCAGTAAGCATCATATGCAATGGGGAAAAACTGGAACCTTTCCCAGTAAGATCTGGAGTGAAGCAAGGTTGCCCACTATCACCATTATTATTTAATATCGTATTAGAAACACTAGCCTCGGCAATAAGAGTCGAGAAAGATATAAAAGGAATTAGAGTAGGCAATGAGGAAACCAAACTATCACTCTTTGCAGATGATATGATGGTATACCTAGAGAACCCCAGAGATTCTACCAAAAAGCTATTGGAAATAATTCATAATTTTAGCAAAGTAGCTGGCTACAAAATAAATCCCCATAAATCCTCAGCATTTTTATACATCACCAACAAAACCCAACAGCAAGAGATACAAAGAGAAATTCCATTCAGAATAACTGTTGATACCATAAAATATTTGGGAATCTATCTACCAAAGGAAAGTCAGGAATTATACGAGCAAAATTATAAAAAAGTCTCCACACAAATAAAGTCAGACTTAAATAATTGGAAAAATATTAAGTGCTCTTGGATCGGCCGAGCGAACATAATAAAGATGACAATACTCCCTAAACTAATCTATTTATTTAGTGCTATACCAATCAGACTTCCAAGAAAATATTTTATTGATCTAGAAAAAATAACAACAAAATTCATATGGAACAATAAAAAGTCGAGAATCTCAAGGGAATTAATGAAAAAAAAATCAAATGAAGGTGGCCTAGCTGTACCTGATCTAAAATTATATTATAAAGCAGCAGTCACCAAAACCATTTGGTATTGGCTAAGAAATAGATTAATGGATCAGTGGAAAAGGCTAGGCTCACAAGACAGAATAGTCAATTATAGCAATCTAGTGTTTGACAAACCCAAAGCCCCTAACTTCTGGGAAAAGAATTCATTATTTGATAAAAACTGCTGGGATAATTGGAAATTAGTATGGCAGAAATTAGGCATGGTCCCACACTTAACACCATATACCAAGATAAGATCAAAATGGGTCTATGACCTAGGCATAAAGAACGAGACTATAAATAAATTAGAGGAACATAGAATAGTTTATCTCTCAGACTTGTGGAGGAGAAAGAAATTTGTGACCAAAGATGAACTAGAGACCATTACTGATCACAGAATAGAAAATTTCGATTACATCAAATTACAAAGCTTTTGTACAAATAAAACTAATGCAAACAAGATTAGAAGGGAAGCAACAAACTGGGAAAACATTTTCACAGTTAAAGGTTCTGATAAAGGCCTCATTTCCAAAATATATAGAGAACTGACTCAAATTTATAAGAAATCAAGCCATTCTCCAATTGATAAATGGTCAAAGGATATGAACAGACAATTTTCAGAGGATGAGATTGAAACTATTACCACTCATATGAAAGAGTGTTCCAAATCATTATTGATCAGAGAAATGCAAATTAAGACAACTCTGAGATACCACTACACACCTGTCAGATTGGCTAAGATGACAGGAAAAAATAATGATGAATGTTGGAGGGGATGCGGGAAAACTGGGACACTAATGCATTGTTGGTGGAGTTGTGAACGAATCCAACCATTCTGGAGAGCAATCTGGAATTATGCCCAAAAAATTATCAAATTGTGCATACCCTTTGATCCAGCAGTGTTTCTATTGGGCTTATATCCCAAAGAAATACTAAAGAAGGGAAAGGGACCTGTATGTGCCAAAATGTTTGTAGCAGCCCTGTTTGTAGTGGCTAGAAACTGGAAAATGAATGGATGCCCATCAATTGGAGAATGGCTGGGTAAATTGTGGTATATGAATGTTATGGAATATTATTGTTCTGTAAGAAATGACCAGCAGGATGAATACAGAGAGGACTGGAGAGACTTACATGAACTGATGCTAAGTGAAATGAGCAGAACCAGGAGATCATTATACACTTCGACAACGATATTGTATGAGGACATATTTTGATGGAAATGGATTTCTTTGACAAAGAGACCTGAGTTTCAATTGATAAATGACGGACAAAAGCAGCTACACCCAAAGAAAGAACACTGGGAAACGAATGTAAACTATCTGCATTTTTGTTTTTCTTCCCGGATTATTTATACCTTCTGAATCCAATTCTCCCTACGTAACAAGAGAACTGTTCGGTTCTGCAAACATATATTGTATCTAGGATATACTGCAACATATCCAACATATAAAGGACTGCTTGCCATCTAGGGGTGGGGGTGGAGGGAGGGAGGGGGAAAAAAATCGGAACAGAAACGAGTGTCAATATAATGTAATTATTAAATAAAAAATTAAAAAAAAAAAAAAGAGAGGGAGAAATATTTGGAATACAAGGTTTTGCAAAAGTAAATGTTGAAAAGTACCTTTGCATATATTTTGAAAATAAAAAGCTATTAATTAAAAATAAAAAAAATAAAAAAAAAGAAATGCAAATTGACACAACTCTGAGATACCATCTCATATCTCTCAGATTGGTTAAGATGACAGGATAATATAATGATAAATGTTGAAGGGAATGTAGTGCATTATTGGTGGTATTGTGAAATGATCCAACCATTCTGAAGAACAATCTAGAACTATGCCCAAAGGTTATAAAACTGTGCATACCCTTTGACCCAGCAGTGCAACTGATAGGTCTGTCTGTATCCCAGGGAAATCATAAAAGAGGAAAAAGAACCCACATGTGCAAAAGTCTTTGTAGCAAGTTCTTTTTATAGTAAAAAAGAATTGGAAAATGAGTTGATGCTCATTAATTTGGGAATGGCCAAATGAACTATGGTATATTAAAGTAATGGAATATTATTGTTCTATAAAAAAGGATGAACAAGCTGATTTTAGAAAGGCCTGGAAAGATTTGCATGGACTGAGGCTGAGTGAAACAAGCAGAACCAGGAAAGTTTAATTATGAAAGACTTGGTTCTTCTCAGTGGTTCAATGAACCAAAGCTATCATGATAGACTAGGTGAAAAATTGCCATCCACATCCAGGAAAATAATTTTGGAAATTGAATGTAAATTACCACATGCTATGTTTACTTTTTTTTTTTCTTGTTCTTTTCTCTCCTATGTTTTTTTTTCCTTTTTTGTTCTGATTTTTCTCTCCCAAAAATGATTTATAAAGCAATGTGTATTAAATAAATTAAAAAATAAACAGAAATTTGACTGTCATCTTCCTATTCAATACATATCAACAGCACAGTGATACCTCCAAAATAAAATTTTTTAAATGTTCTGTTTGACCTTTTATAAACAACTGCTCTACTTCCAACATTTCCACTCTTTTTGCACTTAAACCCATTCCACATAGTTTCCAATCTACCCTCATTAACCTATTTGGTTTTCGTAGCCTTCTTTCTACTTTTTACTTTTTTACTGGCATTTCCCAGTACCTGAAATAGTTTTCATCTGTTTTTTCTGGTATCTCTAGTCTCCATGTAGAAAATCTACCTTTAAGCATCGGTTTTCTGTATGTCTCTCCTTACCTTCTACCACTTATAATTTTACTCTGAGATTCCCTTCTATTAAACAGAAACACAAACACATATATTTATGTACATATATATATACACACTTATGTTTATGTATATACATAAATATATATTTATGCTCTGTAAACCTAATATTAACATTTCAATTGTCTTTCTATCAGCATGTGAGCTCCTTAAATAGAAAAATTATTTGTGTATGTATGTATGCTATGTATGTGTGTATATATATATATATATATATATATGTATATATATTTATGTATGTTATAAACCTAGTTATTTATATTTTTATTGTCTTTCCATCAATATGTGTTTGCTGAGGAAAGAAACTATCTTTTGGGCTTTCTTTCTATCTACAGAGATTAAAAGAGTATTTGATGTATAGTAATTTCCCAAATGCTTATTGACTGCCTGAAATTTAGAATGCTTATTATTTATATAGATTCTTTTGATCAGATATAACTTCAATGATTCCTTTGCAAAGAATAGTTTTTGAGAATCATCATGTTTTGGTTCTTCTTTTGCTCCCTAACCATTCCTTATTCAAAAGTGACCTCTGAAATGGCTGTAAGTTATGCATTCATATATGTGTCCTTTTCTACCTGTCTTCACCTTGCCTTTGCCTCCATTTCCTAACCTACATGCACTTTCAAGGTCATTGTAGGGCAGATTCATTTGTCAGAAGGCAAAAGGGTCCATGTGAGCCAGGAACATTTGGAATCATTAGTGTGTTTCTTGTAAGATGACGTTTAAATGGGAGAGAGCACTTTCCAGGTCAAGGGACACAGTCTGTGTTCATTTCCATTCTTGGCTCGTGGTCACTGCCTCAACCACCTTGCCCTAGTTAAACTACTGTTTATAATTTGATTTTAGTGACTTCACATAGGATATATAAATGGACTTGATAAAGAGTGCTATTTCAAGTTGACATGTATGATCAATGCATGCTTCAGTTTCACCTTTTGCAGGTTGCAATTTCAATTTTTACAATTTTTACTTTCATCTTATTCTTAACCTTTCCTATGACTTTTATTGGTTCTACCATGCATTCTTTGATGCCTGTCATTCCTTAGCTCCCTCTATGTACAACAATTTGTAAATCAACAGGATTCTCCTACAATCCTTCCATTTCATTATAGTCTCCATTAGACTTCAGGGCCTTACCCTCTCTTTCTTAGAAACACAATATTCTCCTAACAAATATCCTCATTTCTCTTCTTTCCCTATTCTAATCTACCTGATATTATATGTTGCATTAATATTTACAAAGCATAAATTTAGCCTTGTCACTCCATTGCACAAAATCTTCAAAAGTTTTAAGTCAATACAATTAAAAACCCTAAAACTACTGAAATTGGATTAGCAGAACCAACAAAAGGAAAGGATCAAGCCATTTTCTTGGCAACAACAAATTACAATGTTAACAGAAAAATTCTGAATCACTGGGATTAGAATGGAATAGATGCACCATAGACTGCATCCTGGCAAGCCATCAGTAGATCATAGGGTTAACTTAATGGGAAGTGTCAATTTCCAGATCTTGCTTTCAGTCCTCAGATGGTGCTAAGATGAGATGGGAGATGAGGTCAGACAACTGTTAAGAAGATTATAGGGAACCTTTTAATGTCATTGGGTGTAGGACTTTGTTTATTGCTCATATGTATTTCCAGGTCATAGTCCCAGAGCAAAGAGGAACACTAGTAGAACAGGGCAGAAAAGAATGCTTGTGGTTGCTCACCAACAAGAGTACAAACTAGGAGGGCAGTGATGAATCTTCTCTTCATTACTTGCAAGAATTGAAAACTTAGATATTCCCCAAAAGAGCTCTGAGAAAAGGTAATATGAAAAACCTGAACCTTCAGACAATTCATTTTTCACTAGGAAGAAAAGCCCTAATTTGACATAAAGTTCAAAGTCAAAAGACATAGACTGAGAAAATGAGCAAACAACAACAAAAATAATCTGACTATAGAAAGTTAACATAATGACAGGAAAGATGAAAATACAAATTCAGAAAAAGATAATAAAATAAAATTTTAAAAAGTATTCAAAGATTCAAACTAAAATGTGAATTGATCTGAGAACTGAAAGAATTCCTGGAAGAACTCAAAAATGATCTTTAAAATATCAGAAAGTAATAAAAAAAAGTCAACAGTTTGAAAATAGAGGCACAAAAATATTGATGAAAATATCATCTTAAAACCAAAATAGGGCAATTGGTAATAGAGGCAGAAATATGCATTGAAGAAAAGAACCCATTAAAAACCAGGATTAGTCAAGCGGATAAAGATGTACAAAAATTCACTGAAGAGAAATCCTTTGAAAGCAAATAGAAAAAAAAATGTAAAAAAATTCACTGGAAAAAACAACTCCTTTAAAAGTAGCATTGGACTAATGGAAAAGGTGATATAAAAACTCGTCAAAGAAAATTATTCAAAATTAGAATTGAGCAAATAGAATCTAATGAGTTCATGAGACATCCAGAAATAATAAAACAAAATTAAAACAACAAAAGAAAAATATGTGTAATATATTGTTGGAAAATCAACTGACCTGGAAAATAGAACCAGGACAGATAATTAAAGAATTATTGAACTGTCTAAAATTTGATTTAAAAAAAAAAACTCCTAGACATTAATTTTCAAGAAGATATCAAGGAAGAAATTGAAACTATTACCACTCACATGAAAGAGTGTTCCAAATCACT
Organism: Antechinus flavipes; assembly: GCF_016432865.1. NCBI lineage: Eukaryota > Metazoa > Chordata > Mammalia > Dasyuromorphia > Dasyuridae > Antechinus > Antechinus flavipes. The sequence continues at coordinate 498,532,019 of NC_067400.1, forward strand.
ATTGATCAGAGAAATGCAAATTAAGACAACTCTGAGATATCACTACACACCTGTCAGATTGGCTAAGATGACAGGAAAAAATAATGATGAATGTTGGAGGGGATGCGGGAAAACGGGGACACTGATGCATTGTTGGTGGAGTTGTGAATGAATCCAGCCATTCTGGAGAGCAATCTGGAATTATGCCCAAAAAGTTATCAAACTGTGCATACCCTTTGATCCAGCAGTGTTTCTATTGGGCTTATACCCCAAAGAGATACTTAAAAAGGGAAAGGGACCTGTATGTGCCAAAATGTTTGTAGCAGCCCTGTTTGTAGTGGCTAGAAACTGGAAAATGAATGGATGCCCATCAATTGGAGAATGGCTGGGTAAATTGTGGTATATGAATGTTATGGAATATTATTGCTCTGTAAGGAATGACCAGCAGGATGAATATAGAGAGACTTGGAGAGACCTACATGGACTGATGCTAAGTGAGATGAGCAGAACCAGGAGATCATTATACACTTCGACAACGATATTGTATGAGGATGTATTCTGATGGAAGTGGATTTCTATGACAAAGAGACCTAACTGAGTTTCAATGGATAAATGATGGACAGAAACAGCTACACCCAAAGAAGGAACACTGGGAAATGAATGTGAACTATTTGCATTTTTGATTTTCTTCCCGAATTATTTTTACCTTCTGAATCCAATTCTCCCTGTGCAGCGGGAGAACTGTTCGGTTCTGCAAATATGTATTGTATCTAGGATATACTGCAACATATTTAACATATATAGGACTGCTTGGCATCTTGGGTGGGGTGGAGGGAGGGAGGGAAAAAAATGAAACATAAGCGAGTGCAAGGGATAATGTAAAAAAAATTATCCTGGCATGGATTCTGTCAATACAAAGTTATTATTAAATAAAATAAAATTTAAAATAAAAAAAAAAAAGAAGATATCAAGGATAACTGCCATGATATCCTGAAACCAGATGATAAAATACAAACTGAAAGAATCCATCAAGCATTTCTCAAAGGAAATCCCAGGAATGTGATAACAAAATTTTGGAGCTCCCAGGTCAAGAACAAAATATTTCAACTTGTCAGGGGAAAAAAAAACAAAAAAACAATTCAAATAGAATGAAATCATAATTAGGATAACACAAGATTGAGCAGCTGATACATACATGATTAGAAGGCTTATAATAAGACATTCTGGAAGACAAAAGAGCTAACATTGCAATTAAGTATTACCTCTACAGCAAGCCTAAGTGTAATATTTAAAATTTTAAAAATCAATGTTTAATGAAACTGAGAATTTTAATCATTTTGATGAAATGATTAGAACTAAATATGTAATTTGATTTTCAAACAGAAAACAGTAGTGAAGCATAAAAAAGTAAAAAAAGAAAGAAACTATAAGAAATTCAATAAGGTGAAACTATTTGCATTCCTACATAGAAAATGATGCTTGTAACTCCTAAGAACTTTATCTTTATTAGGGCAATTTGAAGGAATGTACATGGGCAAAGGTTATGCCAATGAGTTGACTATGATGGTGTGATGTCAAAAAAATTTAAGAAATGAGAAGGGTGACACTAAGCAAAGGGGAAAGGGATAGGCAGAATGTGATAAATTGTCTCACAAAAAAAGAGACTCAGATGAACTTTTACATTGAGGGGGAAGGCACGGTAATGGTGAACAATGCTTGAATTACATTTTTGTGAGAATTGACTCAAAAATCATAAAAGAGGGAAAAGGACCCACATGTGCAAAAATGTTTTTAGCAGCTCTTTTTGTAGTGACAAGGAATTGGAAGTTGAGTGGCTGCCTAGCAATTGGAAAATGGCTAAATAAGTTATGGTTTATGAATATTATAGTTCATATATAGGAAAAGATCATCAGACTGATTTCAGAAAAGCCTGGAAACTTACATGAACTGATGCTAAATGAAGTGAGTAGATCCAGGAGAAGATCATATACAGCAACAATAAGATTATATGATGATAAATTCTGATGAAAGCAACTCTTTTCAACAATGAGGAGATTCAGGCCAGTTCCAATAGACTTATGATGGAGACAGCCATCTGCATCCAGAAAGAAGACTGTGGGCACTGACTGTGGATCACAACACAACATTTTCACCTTCTTTGTTGTTGTTTGCTTTCTTCTTGTTTTCTTTCTCATTTTTCACTTCTTGATCTGATTTTTCTTGTTGAAAAATATACATAGAATATTTATGCATATTTAACATATATTGGATCACTTGCTGTCTGGGCGGTGGGGAGAAGGAAGGGAGAAAAAATTTGGAACACAAGATTTTGCAAGAGTGAATGTTAAAATCTGTCTTTACATATGTTTTGAAAATAAGTTATTATTTAAAAAAGAGAAAGTTGATTTTTAAAAAAGGGAATAACATACATAGTTCAGTGGAAAAATTTCTTATCCTATAGGGAATGATGAGTGAAAGGGAATAAGAAAAAGGAGATAAAAGTAGATTTTAGAAGGGGGAGTAGATTAAGGGAGGCAGTGTTAAGAAGCAGAACATCTTAAAGAGAGAAATACACAAAAAGAAGGAGAGAGAAAAAGGAGGGAAGGGAGGAAGAAGGGAAGGAAGGAAGGAGGGAAAGAGGGAAGGAAGGAAGATATAGAGAATGGAAAATAGTTAAGGAAGGGAGGGAAAGAGAGAAAAAAAAGAAAAATAGAAAGGGAGCAAGGAAAGTAAAGGAGAAGTAAAGGAAATATTAAAATAATTTGATTTCTTCAGCGTTTGTATCTCTTTATAATTCATATATGGCCCTTACTTGGCTCTGGGGTCATTCAACTTTTATAACCATTACTTCTATTGGATCATCAGGGCTTTTAAAGTATTGACTGAATTTTGCTGAAAGTTAGCCTATTCTCTATGTAATAGATAACAATCCTATAGCATTAGGTCTACAGTAATATTTTAAGTTCAAGTGAGGCAGAAAGATAATTTTAGGTATTTGTCTATGGATATGTGTTATCATTTATACAAAGTGTAGCTTCCTGGAATTTGCCTGGAAATGTCTCACTTCTGGGTAGCCAGTGAGTCAGAGTAAAGCTGCTCTGAGCTCAGGATTTGGTGTGAGCAGAATGGATATGTTGGCAGAAAGACATACTTGCTGTGATATTTATGATAAGGATAAGTGAAAGTAGAAAGCTAAGAGCCTCTGGTTTCAACAATTCCCTTTCTCTGGTTCATAGATCTCAGTCAAGGATAACCTACCTGTGAGTTTGATATAATTTGCTGCAAGGTTTGACATTTATTATTCAATCTTTCATGAAACGATTTATTACTTGCCTGCCATGGTCAAAATAGCATACTAGGCGAAGAGGAAGATACAATAAAAAGGGTATATCTTAGCTCTAATGATATAGCCATTCATCCAATCAATCAACAAATACTTCTTAAGATCTTATACTACATACCAATTTCTATGGGAAGTTCTAAGGACACAGTAATGTAAATAAAATCATTTGCTTTTTTGGAACTTATATTCTGGCAGGATTTCACACCAAAGATTCAATTTCTTTTTCTCTTGAGAGGATTGCTCCAAACCTAATAGGCTATGTAGATTTTAAAGTAGTATAGTTCTTCTGAAGACAATTAATGTATGAATTGATTCTGGAACACAAGTCTACAAAAGATAAAAGTAGAATTAAAATTAAGTAGCTCTATTTAAACTATGCAAGGTCTGTCTATAATTCTTAGAATAGAATATGGAAATATACACAACCCACAAGATATGCTAATATAATTATTTTTGTTTTCTTTCGTAGAATTTGAAGAATGATAACCCTACATAAAATGATCCTTTGTTTAGAAATCTAAGTTATTTGTTTAAAAAATTAAACAAACTTTTATCAGGGAAAGCTGAGACAGATATGAAAGGAAAATGTTGACTTTTAACTAATTATAGATAGTATATATACTATAGTTGAAAATTTGTAAAGACAAATCCTCATAAAAGTATTGTGAAGTAGTACATGTAAATATTACTAGCTCCATTTTATAAAAGAATCTCAAATCCTCCCAGATGAAACAACATAACCAAAACCACATAATGGCAAAATGTCATTTGGTTAGATGAGCAAGGTGAGGAGCTGATGATGCAAGATAAACTGAAAGGGAAGTGACTATACTCATGAAAGTTTTGATTGGACAATTTCTCCATTGCTTTTTTCATAGCTTTCAAATGAGGAAGACTTACATGAGCTATCGAGTATATGGTTAGTCAGCAAAAAATCTACATTTCCCATTGAACTATGTATGTGTCTGTGAATACATGGTCTTTCTGTTTTTATTATATTTATTCTTTCTCCAACTTAGTTAAATGAAAATTCTTAGAGTAACCATGTAACTAGTAAGACCAATAAATTCCTCAAAGATATCCAAGGTCCCACTGACTGTCAGAGTTCCAGTCTGTAGCAGCAATAGTTGAATCTGATGAGAAGCCAATACAGAACCTGGGTAACACGCTTAACTGAGCCTAATAGAGGCTTGACCTGCCTTTCATGACATTATGTTAGAAAGATCTGATCTAGCTAATAAAAAGCAACTTACCCATTATAAATCACACCTTAAAGTGAATTTGGTGGGATCTCTGTGAAAGGATAAAAAACTGCTATAATCAGAAGCCAGGGAATATCCTTTAATGCCACATGTTTACATATATTCCATATCATTTTTGTGATTTAAATTTGAATTCATTCTCCACAGGGATAAAATATCTAGAATGAGAGAATAAATTCTTTACCCAGGTTTTGGGGGATTATTTTTAACCTCTTTCCCTTTTATTTTTTTTTTTCTATAAACATCTTCTTGTAAAATATATTGATTGTTGATTAATCTTGGGGAATGTACCATATATGGGGGCATCTGAGTGACTCTCAGAGTTGCACAGTGATAGAACCCTTAGAGAAGAAGTATTCTATTACCTTTTAGGGTCTGAGAGCTTAGGATCTGAATATGGTTTGGGAAAGAAGACTGAAAAAGATGGAATACAACAGTGATATCAAAGCAAATGCATTTTTCTTACATTTCTTTCCATGATGCCATATTGACATTCCTAAAGCATAGATCTGATCCTGTCAACCTCTAATAAAAAAATCTATAGTGATTATTAATCACTCAATCTGGCATTTAAAGACCTCCACAAAAAAACAAAATGTTTAAATTACAATGTATTTTTAAGATTGTGAAAAGTACTATTGAGGAGAGAACAGTATGTCTAGATCTCTCATGTTATAATGGAATAATGAAATCAATTTGGCATTAGTGAAAAAAATAGAAATTAGAACATTGAAACAGTACATAAATGTTTAATAAAGATGAAAATAAATTTCTTACATAGCAATTCCTTGTTTTATAACTGCTTCTTGTGAAAATAGTAAGCAGTGTAGAAAAAAATGAGGTTTTTTAAATTTAATTTAATTTTAAAAAGTAGGTGAAGAAATAAATAAACAAAAAGAAAATGAGATCAAATTCTTAACTTTACCCTGTGATCAAGGTCAACAGTTTTGAATACACATCATATATAGATGAACAGAAAGTTAAAATAGATTGTTTGATTACATATTTCAATTTGAGGAATCACTACTGAACACAAGGAGATTGGTTTAAAATGTCCTTCTGTATTCTGCATCCAGGCATGTGTTTTGACCAGATTTGATACCAGGCATAGTAACTTATGTCTAATTAGGGGGTTTATGCTTTCTTTCTCAATCTCTTAAATTTTTTAAACCTCTCATCCCAGATCCCCCAGGAAATTTTGCTTAAGTATTAATTATTGGTTACTTTCTAGATTTTCTGAGTGTGTGTGGTGGTGGTGATGTGATGAGAGTGGGGCTGGAAGCAAAAGGTATTCAGTGTACTATATGAATCAGACATAGGATTGGACATTTTTCCTTCATTTGGAAATTAATGGTACACCTAAAACAATCATGAACACATATTAGAATGAATTAGATTAATTTTAGCAATTTAAATAATAACTGCTGTTACCATTTACTAGGCAGCTAATGCACTATTTTTATCAGAATACAAAGCAGTTTCTAGTACTAGTAATTAGAATGTTAAATTTCAATCCAGTTTGAATCCGTTCTTATAGTTTTCCTAGTAAAACAACTAGACTTAGAAAAACATTTTCATAGTGTTTTGTTTGTGGCCAAGTTTGATCTATATTGACCAAACTATAAAGACATGAAATATAAGGTGTCTGGATAACAAATTCAATATGTTGTCTCCAATCCCAAACATATTTACCTTTGAATTCTTGTTTGCCTAATATTAGGAAAGAACAAACACATATTTCTAAATAGAGATGTGTGCTTCCAGTTTGGATGAGACAAATTTGACATCTATTCTATGTTAATTCTAGTCCTAAAAACATAGTTATGAAAATATGAATGATTGTTAATGATAGTCCCATTTAGATAGCAAAAACTCTGATACAATGAGGAGATAAAACCTTAGTATTTAATTAGGAAATGTTTCTCATGGTTTCCAGAAAAGTCTGAGGTCCAATAAGACAGAGATATAAGCAAATGTGAATGACTTGGTCAACAACATATTGAAGAAAAATAAGATTAGATTAGTCAGATGCAATCTTTAAAAGAATGAAAGGAAGAAAATTTGAAAAAAAAGCTTCAATTGCTTTCATCTGAAGTTAGGCACAGGAGGACACAGAGTAAGTAGCAAGAATAGGTCTAGTTTCTTTTTGCTCAGCCAAGTTGAAACTAGAACCATTTATTAAGTTCTTACTATGTGTCAGGCACTGTGCTAAGCTCTAAGGGTAGAAAGAAAGGGGAAAACAGTACTGGACCTCAAGGAATTTACAATCCAATATGAGACACAGCATGTTATGACCCAGAGTTAGAAAGATTTATCTCCCTCAGTTCAAATATCGTCCCAGACACTAGCTATGTGAACATGGTCAAGTCACTTAACCATGTTTGCTTCAGTTTTTTCATATGTAAAATAAACTGGAGAAGAAAATAGAAAACCATTTCAGTATCCTTGCCAATAAAACCCCAAATTGGGTCACAAAGAGTTGGATACAACTGAACAATAAGAAATTATCATACACATCTATGTACATAAAAATATAAATTTAAATACAAATACACTTTTGTATACATGTATTTGAATATGTATTAAAATCTATATTTACATAGATTTTCTGCATTCAACATGAATGTGAAATACATATGTATGTAAACATGTTACATATGCATATGCACATGTATAGCACATTTTATACACATATACATGTGTATAAATTATTTATTCATAAATATGTGTATGTGTTTATGTACATAAACAAACACAAAATATAATTGGAGACAGTCACTTTATGATGAAAGACAAATACTTTATGAGAGATCAAAAAAGTATTCTTGAAGAAAATGAAATTTTTCATCGAAAATTAAAAGAGAATTTGTTCAGTGATGAAGAGATTCATCTACACCCAGAGAGAGGACAGTGGGAACTGAGTGTCGACCATAACAAAGCATTCTCACTCTCTCTGTTGTTGTTTGCTTGTATTTTGTTTTCTTTCTCAGTTTTTTTCTTCCTTCTTGATGTTATTTTTCTTGTGCAGTAAGATAAGTGTATAAATGTGTATGCATATATTGGATTTAACATATATTCTAACATATTTAACAAGTATTGGACTACTTGCCATCTGGGGAAGGAGGTGAAGGGAAGGAGGGGAAAATATAGAACTGAAGATTTTGAAAGGGTCAGTGTTGAAAAATTATCCATGCATATGTTTTATAAATGAAAAGCTTTATGAAAAAAATAAAATTAAAAAAGGAAAAAAAAGAACATCAAAGGAAATATGAGAACTGAGTAGATGAAGACAAAAAGGAAGAGAAGTTCAAGTAGTAAAATGATAGTAAGGGTATCTGAAACTGAGAGTTGGAGTGTCATGTGCAAGGAATAGAAAGATGCTCAGTTTCTCTGTAAAATAGAGCATGTAAAGGGAATTAACAGATAAAAGTTTCAAAATGTGGGAAGGAGTCAGGTAATGTAGGGTTTTAAAAGTCAAACAGAAGATTTTACATTTGACATTACTGGAAATATTTTTTTTAATTAAAAAAAGACATTTATTAAGCACTTATGTGTCAGGTACTTTACTAAGCAATAAAGATAGAAGAGTAAAATAAGTTTCCAGTTAAAATTAAAATTGTATATTTTATAGGAAACCTTTTTTCAATCTCTCATAATTCTAGAGACAGAATTTCTTATCTAGGTTTAAATTCAATACAACTAAGTCACATTTTGGGAGGGAAAAAGAATGATTAATAAAAGCAGCAACATGTTTGAAAATGTTCATGTTCAGGTTTTTCCTGAACATGTAGGAAAGCAGTTTCCTACACTTTGAAAATATGAATATACATCTATTTCTTTCCATCCCTTTATCTAAACTGCATGGATTGTTTAATATTTTTCCTGTTCCCATAGTGACCCAGGTATTATAAACAACAATGAGATTGTATTTTCTTCCCAGCAGCAGCTTATATTATGGTGTGAACTAGACTCATTTTATTATCCAAAATATCCCTTACCAGATGCCATTGAATCTAAACAGAAATTTTCACTCTTTAAGAAAATATATCTGAAAATAACACTATCTACAAGCAGATCCAACAAAGATGCCCTGCAGTCATTTCTTTTTTCTTTTTTTTTATTATAGCTTTTTTATTTACAACTTATATGCATGGGTAATTTTACAGCATTGACAATTGCCAAACCTTTTGTTCCAATTTTTCCCCTACTTCCCTCCACCCCTTTCCCTAGATGGTAGGATGACCAGTACGTGTTAAATATATTAAAGTATACATTAAATACAAAATAAGTTTACATGTCCAAACCGTTATTTTGCTGTACAAAAAGAATCAGACTCTGAAATATTGTACAATTAGCCTGTGAAGGAAATTTAAAAAAATATATATGCAGGCAGGCAAAAATATAGGTATTGGGAATACAATGTAATGGTTCTTAGTCATCTCCCAGAGTTCTTTTGCTGGGTGTATCTGGATTCAGTTCATTACTGCTCCCTTGGAACTGATTTGGTTCATCTCATTGCTAAAGATGGCCAGATCCATCAGAATTGATCATCATATAGTATTGTTGTTGAATATATAATGATCTCCTGGTCCCCTGCAGTCATTTCTTCAAGTAACTAATTCCTTTCTTCATCCCTCAAAATATTTGAGTCTAGGGCTCCCAAATAGCCTGAAATTTAATTTCACTTTTCAAATAATATAGCCTCTTTCCTGGTCCTTATCTCTACATACTTATCTTGCACATCTGCTGTTGTACACTCTTTTGTTTTTCCTAGTAATGTTGATGGTGGCATTATGAGCAATTTATGCTATAAAATTCGGACCATCTGGGACTACATTTCTAAGTAACTTATTTTAATCTTTCTAAATACCTATTTTACCCACATTAGTTTCTTTTAAAACATACTTTTCTTAGCTCATGATTTTAATGTTTGTGTAAAATAGTACTTTCATGATATTACAGTAATCATAAGTGCATATAAATCTATCTATCTATCTATCAATATGTATGTATGCATAATGAGTTTCATTTTTTCTTATTTATTTTGGGAATTTGTGATATTATTGTGTTTATGGAGATTTTTTTATTAGACTTTTGGCACTTTGAAAGTATGCTTTCCAGAATGGCTAGATCCATTCAAAACTCTGAACCTTTCCATCTGATTGTGACTGTATTCAGTGGACTTCTAAAATCTTTCATGTGCTTTGCATCTGGATATCTATATCTATATCTATATTTATCTATATTGCAGTCATTCCTCAGTAGAGAATGAGAACTTTGATAGTATTTTTCTTTTTTTATTATTGCTTTTTATTGACAAAATATATGAATAGGTAATTTTTCAATCTTGACCCTTGCAAAAACGTCTATTCCAACTTTTTCTCTTTCCCTCCAGCCCCTCCCCTAGATGGCAGGTAGTCCCATACATGTTAAATATATTAAAGAATATGTTAAATGCAATATATGTATACATATTTATACAGTTGTCTTACTACACAAAAAGTGAATATAGAAAAAAAGATAAAAATAACCTGGGGGGAAAAAAAAACAAAAATGCAACCATACAATAACAGAAAGAATGTAAACACTGTGTTATGGTCCACACTCATTTCCCAATGTCCTTTCACTGATTGTAGCTGGTTCTGTTCATTACCGATCAATTGGAACTGATTTGGATCCTCTCATTATTGAAGATAGCCACTTCCATAAGAATTAATCCTCATATAATATTATTGTTGAAATGTATAATGATCTCCTGGTTCTGCTCATTTCACTTAGCATCAGTTTATGTAAGTCACTCCAAATGTTTCTGTATTCATTCTGCTGGTCATTTCTTACCAAACAATAATGTTCTATAACATTCGTATAGCAAAATTTACCCAGCCATTCTCCAATTGATGGGCATCCATTCAATTTCCAGTTTTAGACACTACAGAGAGGGCTGCCACAAACATTTTGGCACACACAGGTACCTTTTCCTTCTTTAATATCTCTTTGGGATATAAAACTAGTAGTAACATTGCTAGATCAAAGGGTATGCCTCGTTTGACAACTTTTTGGCATAGTTCCAAATTGCTTTCCAGAATGGTTAGATCCATTCACAACTCCACCAACAATGCATTAGTGTCCCCAATTTTCCCACATCCCCTGAACATTCATCACTATCTTTTCCTGTCATCTTAGTCGATCTGGGAGGTGCGTGGTGGTGTCTCAGAGTTGTCTTAATTTACATTTCTCTGATCAGTAATGATTTGGAACAGCTTTTCATATGAGTAGAAATAGCTTCAATTTCATCATATAAAAATTTTCTGTTCATATCTTTTGACCATTTATCAAATGGAGAATGACTTGATTTCTTATGAATTAGAGTCAATTTTCTCTATATTTTGGAAATGAGGCCTTTATCAGAAGCTTTACCAGTAAAAATTTTTCCCAGTTTATTGCTTCCCTTCTAATCTTATCTGCATTAGTTTTCTTTGTACAAAAGCTTTTTAACTTGATACAATCAATTTTTTTTTATTTTGTGATCTATAATGATCTCTAGTTCTTCTTTGGTCGCAAATTCCTTCTGCCTCCACAAGTCTGAGAAGTAAACTATCCTAAGTTCTTCTAATTTACTTATAATATTATTCTTTATGCCTAGATCATGAGCCTATTTTGATCTTACCTTGGTGTATGGTGTTAAGTGTGGATCAATGCCTAATTTCTGCCATAATAATTTCCAATTTTCCCAGCAGTTTTTGTAAAACAGTGCATTCTTATCCCAAAGGCTGGGGTCTTTGGGTTTGTCAAATACTAGATTGCTATAGTTATTGATTATTTTGTACTTTGAACTAACCTATTTCACTGATTAACTAGACTATTTCTTAGCCAATACCAAATGGTTTTGGTGACTATTGCTTTATAATATAGTTTTAGATCAGGCACAGCTAGGCCACCTTCATTTGATTTTTTTTTTTCATTAGTTCCCTTGAAATTCTTGAAATTTTGTTCTTCCAGATGAATTTTGTTGTTATTTTTTCTAGGTCATTAAAATAGTTTCTTGGGAGTCTGGTATAGCACTAAATAAATAGATTAGTTTAGGTAGTATTGTCACCTGTATTATATTTGCTCGACCTATCCAAGAGCACAATATTTTTCCAATTGTTTAGATCTAACTTTATCTTTGGGGAAAGTGGTTTTTAATTTTGCTCATATAGTTCCTGACTTTTCCTTAGCAGATAAATTCCCAGATATTTTATATTATGGAGAGTTATTTTAAATGAAATTTCTCTTTGTATCTCTTGATGTTGGATTTTGTTAGTGACATATAAAAATGATGATTTATGTGGACTTATTTTGTATCCTGCAACTTTGCTAAACTCGTTGATTATTTCTAATAGTTTTTTAGTAGAATCGCTGGGGTTATCATCTGCAAAGAGTGATAATTTGGTTTCCGCAATACCTATTCCAATTCATTTAATCTCTTTTTCATCTCTTATTGCCGAAGCTAACATTTCTAACACAATATTGAATAGTGGGCAACCTTGTTTCACTCCTGATTTTATTGGGAATGGTTCCAGTTTATCACCATTACAAATGATGATTACTGTGGTTTCAAATGAGTGCTACTTACTATTTTAAGGAAAAGTCCATTTATTCCTATACTCTCTACTGTTTTTAATAGGAATGGGTGCTGGATTTTATCAAATGTTTTTTTCTGCATGTATTGAGATGATCATACAGTTTTTGTTAATTTGGTTATTGATATAATCAATTATGTAAATAGTTTTCCTAATATTGAACCAGCCCTGCATTCCTGGTATAAATCCTACTTGGTCATGATGTATTATCCAGAAGATGATTTTCTGTAAGCTTTTAGCTAATATTTTATTTAAGATTTTTGCATCAATGTTCATTAGGGAGATTGGTCTATAATTTCCTTTTTCTGTTTTTGTTCTACCTGGTTTAGATATCAGTACCATGTCTGTGTCATAAAAGAATTTGGTAGGACTCCTTCATTCCCTATTTTATCAAATAACTTATATAGCATTGAAGTTAATTGTTCTTTAAATGTTTGGTAGAATTCACATGTAAATCCATCTGGTGCTGGGGATTTTTTCTTGGGGGGTTGATTAATAGCTTGTTTTATTTCTTTTTCTAAAATGGAACTATTTAACTAATTTACTCTTCCTCTATTAATATGGGCAACCTATTTTTTTAAGGTATTCATTTCATTTAAATTATCAAATTTATTGGCATAAAACTGGGCAAAGTAACTCCTAATTGTTCCTCTAATTTCCTCTTCATTAGTGGAAAATTCTCCCTTTTCATTTTTAAGACTAACAATTTGATTTTCCTCTTTCCTTTTTCTAATCAAATTTACCAAAGGTTTATCTATTTTGTTAGTTTTTTCATAGAACCAACTTTTATTTTTATTTATTAATCATATATGATTAATAAAATTGAAAGTAATATATACATACATATTACTTTCAATTTTATTAATCTCTCCTTTTATTTTGAGAATTTCAAGCTTATTGACTGGGGATTTTAATTTGTTATTTTTTTTTTAGCTGTTTTAGTTGTAAGCCTAATTTATTGATTTTTTCTTACTCTATTTTATGCAAGTAAACTTCTAGTGATAAAATCTCCCCTTTACCACTTATGTTGCATCAAACACATTTTGGTATGTTGTCTCATTGTTGTCATTCTCTTATGTGAAATTATTAATTGTGCCTATGATTTGCTGTTTTACCCATTCATTCTTTGGGATAAGATTATTCCATTTCCAATTACTTTTTAGTATATTTTCCCCTGGCTTTATATTGAATATAATTTTTTATTGCATTGTGATCTGGAAAGGATGCATTTACTATTTCTGCCTTTCTGCATTTGAATTTGAGGACTTTATGTCCTAATATATGATCAAGTTTTGTATAGATTCCATGAACTGCTGAGAAGAAAGTGTATTCCTTTCTGTCTCCATTTAGTTTTCTCCAAAGATCTATCATACCTAACTTTTCTAGTGTTCTATTTACCTCTTTACCTTTTTTCTTATTTATTTTGTGGTTTGATTTATTTGGTTCTGAGAGTGCAAGGTTGAGATCTCCCACTGTTAAATTTTTGCTATCCATTTCTTCTTGCAGATCTCTTAACTTCTCCGTTAGGAATTTAGAAGCTATACCACTTGGTTCATATCTGTTTAGTATTGATATTACTTCAGTATATATGCTGCCCTTTAGCAAGTGATAGTGCCCTTCCTTGTCTTGTTTAATTAAATCAATTTTTGCTTTGTCTTGATTTGAGATCAGGATGGCTACTCTTGCTTTTTTGACTTCACCTAAATCATAGTTGATTCTGCTCTAGCCTTTTACCTTCACTCTTTTACTTTACTTGCTTCAAATGTGCTTCCTGTAAACAACATATTGTAGGATTCTGGCTTTCAATCCAGTCTGCTATCCACCTCTGTTTTATGGGGGAGTTTACCACATTCATATTTACAATTAAGATTACTAATTCTGTGATTGCTACCCTCTTTTTATTCCCAGATTATGCTTTTCTCTTTCCAATAATCCTCAGATTATCTCTCCCAGGTCTATTTTCCAGGTCTGTCATTTTTCCAAGTAGATATTTCATGTTTTTTTTTTTTTTTTCAATTTATACCTTTTTTTTGTTTTTGTTTTGCTTTACTGATTCTTGCTGTCTCAATGAATCATTGGTTTCTATTTGTTCAGTTCTGATTTTTACTGAGTTATTTTCTTCATTAACTTTTTTTTTTTACTTTTTTTTTTTTGTATATGTCCAATTGAGTTTTAAAATAGTTGTTTTGCTCTATGGAATTTTTTTTCCTTTCGCTAATTTTTTTTAAGTGAGTTATTTTCTTTTTCCAATTCACAAATCCTACTTTCCTGGGATTTTTTTTTTTTTTTACTTTTTCCAATTCACATATTCTGTTTTCCTTCACTTTCTGGGAATTCTTTATTTTTTCCAATTAACATTTCAGGACATTGTTACTTTCTTGCATAGTTTATCTTTCCTTTCCCCATTTTTCTTCTAACTCTCTTTTAAGACTTTTAATGGTCTCTTCTAGGAAAGTGTTATTGAAGGGGGCCAAGTAGCATTCCTCTTTGGGGCATTGTCTGGAGACTGTTTGCTATTAGTCTCCTTGGCTTTGCCAACCTTCTCTTTCTGTATAGAAGCTGTCAACCGTTCTTTTGATTTTTTTACTCATTTTTTAAAGCCTTTAGGTTCTGCCTTCAGGGCAATGAGGTACCAAGCTCCTCTGCAAAGCAGTGTTAGGTATAAAGGGTTGCAAAGAGCAGAGGGGTATGGGAGTGCTCTGGGAGAAATCCTTCCTTTCCCCCACTGGAAGTGATTGAGACCTGATTGGCACTGGGCTGAGCTGTGGAACTGTCCAGTAAAGAACCCCCACTGCGGATTAGCAACTGCCCTGGGACTAGACACTGAGCAGTGCTCATACAGTTCCTGATTTTCCCTTGGCAGAGAGATTCCTAAATATTTTATACTATCAGTAGTTACTTTAAGTGGAATTTCTCTTTATAACTCTAACTGTTGGATTTTAGTGTTATATAAGAATGCTGATGATTTATGTGGGTTTATTTTTTATTCTACAACTTTGCTAAAAGTGTGGATTATTTCTAATAGCTCTTTAGTAGAATTTCTAGGGTCCTCTAAGTATACCATCATATCATCAGCAAAGAGTGATAATTTAGTTTCCTCATTACCTACTCTAAGTCCTTTAATCTCTTTCTCAACTCTTACTGCTGAAGCTAGCATTTCTAATACATTATTGAATAGTAATGGTTATAGTGGGCAACATTGTTTCATTCCTGATCTTATTGGGAATGGTCCTAGTTTATCCCCATTACATATAATGCTTACTGATGATTTTAAATAGAAGCTACTGATTGTTTTAAGGAAAAGTCAATTTATTCCTATACTCCCAAGTGTTTTTAATAGGAATGGATGTTAGATTTTATTGAATGCTTTTTCTGAATCTATTGAGATGATCATATGGTTTTTTTGTTGATTTGGTTATTGATATGGTGAATTATTCTAATAGTTTTCCTAATATTAAACCAGTCCTGCATTGTTGGTATAAATCCTACCTGATCATGGTGGATTATCGTGGCGATGATTTTCTGTAGTTGTTTTGCTATTATCTTATTTAAGATTTTAATTCAATATTCATTAGGAAGATGGGTCTATAATTTTCTTTCTCTGTTTTCAACCTACCTGGTTTAGGTATCAGTACCATGTCTGTGTCATAAAAGAATTTGGTAGGTCTCCTTCATTCCCTATTTTTTCAAATAATTTATATAGCATCGGGGCTAATTGTTCTTTCAGTGTTTGGTAGAATTCACATGTAAATTCATCTAGTCCTGGAGATTTTTTTCTTAGGGAGTTGATTAATACCTTGTTCCATTTCTTTTTCTGAAATGAGACTATTTAGGCAATTTACTTCCTCCCCTGTTAACTTGGGAAGCCTATATATTTGGAGGTAATTATCAATTTCACTTAAGGTATCAAATTTATTGGCAAAAAGTTGGGCAAAGTAACTCCTTATTATTGCTCTAATTTCCTCTTCATTGGTGGAAAGTTCTCCCTTTTCATTTTTAGGATTTACAATTTAATTTTCCTCTTTCCTTTTTCTAATCAGATTTACCAAAGATTTATCTATTTTATTGTTTTTTTTTTTCATAAAACCAAGTCTTAGTTTTATTTATTAATTCAATAGTTTTTTTTTTTACTTTCAATATTATTAATTTCTCCTCTTAATTTTAGAATTTCAAGTTTAGTATTTGATTGGGGTTTTTTAATTTGGTCTTTTTCTAGCTTTTTACATTGCAGACCCAATTCATTGATCTTCTTTTTCTCTATTTTGTTCAAGTAAGCTTTTAAAGATATAAAATTTCCTCTTATTACTGCTTTGGCTGTATACCACAAATTTTGGTATGATGTCTCATCATTGTCATTATCTTGGGTGAAAGCATTAATTGTGACTATAATTTGCTGTTTCACCCAATCATTCTTTAAGATGAGATTATTTAGTTTCCAATTACTTTTTGTTCTATTTACCCCTAACTTTTTGTTGAATGTAGTTTTTATTGCATAGTAATCTGAAAAGAAAGCATTTACTATTTCTGCCTTCCTGCAATTAATTTTGAGGTCTTTATGTCTTAATATATGGTCAATTTTATGTAGGTTCCATGAACTGCTGAGAAGAAAGTATACTCCTTTCTGCCATCATTCAATTTTCTCCAAAGATCTATCAGACCTAATCGTTTTAATATTGCATTTACCTCTTTAATTTCTTTCTTATTTGTTTTGTGGTTTGATTTATCTAATTCTGAGAGTGCAAGGTTGAGATCTCCCACTATTATAGCTTTGCTGTCTATTTCTTCTTGCAACTCTCTTAATTTCTCCTTTAGGAAGTTAAGTGCTATACCCACTTGGTGCATGTCTGTTTAGTATTGTTATTGCTTCATTGTCTATGCTACCCTTTAGCAAAATATAGTTTCCTTCCTTATCTCTTTTAATTAGATCAGTTTTTGCTTTTGCTTGATGTAAGATAAGGATGGCTACCCATGCTTTTACTTACTTCACCTGTAGCATAATAGATTCTGTTCCATCCTTTTACCTTTACTCTGTGAGTATCTTCCTGCTTTGAATATATTTCCTGTAAACAATATATTGTATGGTTCTGACTTTTGAGCCAGTCTGCCATCTGCCTCTGCTTTATGGGAGAGTCCATCCCATTCACATTTACAGTTAAAAATTATTAATTCTTTATTTCCTGCCATCTTATTATCCCCAGATTATTCTTTTCTCTTTCCTTTTTTCTTTTCACTTCTCTTTTCACTACTTGCCTCAATCAGCCCTTTCTCTTTACAACCCCTCCCATTTTAGAGTCCTTCTCTCTTTCTTATACCTTTCCCCTATTTTTGTTTCCCTCTACTTAGCTTACCCCTTTCCTTTTTGCCTTTCCCCTCCATCTTTTCAATAAGGTGAGAGAAATTTCTCTGTAAACCAAAAATGTCTAATATTTTCTCTTTGAGCCAAATCTGATGAAAGTAAGATTCACACAATGTTCATCCCTCTCCCTTCTTTACTAGATTCCTTTGCCTCTTCATGAGATGTAATTTCTCTCATTTTACCTCCACCTTTTCCCTTTTTTTGGAACAATCCCCTTTCCCCTAGTTCCTTTTTTATATTATAATAATAAAATCAAATTATACAAGCACTCTCTATGTATAGCCATAACAAAAATAGAGTTCTCAATAGTTCTTTTTTTTATGCTTCTCTTGATTCTTGTATTTGGAGGTCAAATATTTTGGTTTAGCTCTGGTCTTTTCATCAGAAATAAATGGAATTCATCTGTTTCATTGAATGTCCATCTTCTTCCCTGAAAAAAATACTGCTCAGTTTAACGTAGTTGTTTATTCTTGGCTGCATTCCAAGTTCCTTTGTCTTTTATAATATCAGATTCCAGGCTCTTTGATCCTTTAAGGTGGAAGCTGCTAGATCCTGGCTAATCATTATTATAGCTCATTGTTATTTGAATGTTTTTCTTTCTGGCTGCTTATGATATTTTCCCCTTTGTCTGATAGTTTTGAAATTTAGCCATGATATTCCTTGGAGTTTTGATTTTGGTATCTTTTTCAGGAGGTGTTTGGTGAATTCTTTCAATGGCTATTTTACTTTCTGATCCTATGACATCAGTGCAGTTCTCTTTGGCGATTTCCTGAAAAAATATTGTCTAGGCTATTGGTTTCTTAATAGTTTTTAGGGAGCCCAATAATCCTTAGATTGTCTCTGCTAGATCAATTTTCCAGATCAGTTGTTTTCCCAAGTAAGTATTTTACATTTTTTTCTATTTTTTTCTTTCCTTTTTTTTTGGGGGGGGTTTGCTTGATTGATTCTTTTTTTTTTAATTTTATTTTATTTAATAATAATTTTATATTGACAGAATCCATGCCAGGGTAATTTTTTACAACATTATCCCTTGTACTCGCTTCTGTTTCGATTTTTCCCCTCCCTCCCTCCACCCCCCTTCCTTTGACTGATTCTTAATATCTGTCTTATCAAACCATTCATTTCCATTTGTTCAGTTCTGATTTTTAGTGAATTATTTTCTTCACTTACTTTTTTTTTTACTTCTTTTCATATTTGCCCAATTGAGTTTTAAAATGAGTTGTTTTGTTCTATGATTTGTTTCCATTTTACAAATGAGAGTTTTCCTGAGAGTTATTTACCTTTTCCATTTAACAAATTCTGTTTTTCAGGCAGTTGTTTTCTTTTTCCATTTTGTCAAATCAATCTTTTAATGAGCTATGTGCATTTTCCAAACCCTCTTGAAAAATTTTCCTTCCCTTTCCCAATTTTTCTTTTAGCTCTCTTTTGAGAACCTTTTAAATTTTTTCTTGGACTTCTTGTGTGATGGGGACCAGTTTATCTCATCTTTTGGGGCCTTCTTCTGAAGACAATCACTTTTAATTTCCTCAGGGTTTGAAATCTGTTCTTCTCTTTCACCATAAAAACTATCTGTGGTTAGAATTATATTTTTTATATTTATGTATTTCCCCCTTTCTGGGAGAAAATTATCCTTGATAATATTATTGTTCTGTAAGAAATGACCAGCAGGATGAATACAGAGAGGCTTGGAGAGACCTACATGAACTGATGCTAAGTGAAATGAGCAAACCAGGAGATCATTATACACTTCAACAACGATATTGTATGAGGATGTATTCTGATGGAAGTGGATTTCTTTGACACAGAGACCTAACTGAGTTTCAATTGATAAATGATATACAGAAGCAGCTACACCCAAAGAAAGAACACTGGGAAGTGAATATGAACTATCTGCATTTTTGTTTTTCTTCCCGGGTTATTTTTACCTTCTGAATCCAATTCTCCCTGTGCAACAAGAGAACTGTTTGGTTCTGCATATATATATTGTATCCAGGATATACTGCAACATAACTAACATATATAGGACTGCTTGCCATCTAGGGGAGGGGGTGGATGGAGGGAGGGGAAAAATCGGAACAGAAGTAATTGCAAGGGATAATGTTGTAAAAAAAATTACCTTGGCATGGATTCTGTCAATATAAAGTTATTATTAAATAAAATAAAATAAAATAAAATATTAAAAAAAAGAAAATTATCCTTGATGCTTCTAATTTCGAACTAAATGAGTATTCTTTAGGATTCTAGAATTCATCAGGGTCAGATTCTATAGGTTATGCTTAAAGTTACCCTATAGTTAAACTGGAAGTGTCATGCATTTTTCCTATGACTTAATAATCTAAGATCAGTGATAATGAATTGCTTTTTCAAATAAAATATTCTAGCTATATGGAAGTTTGCCAAGAAATTTGAAATTCTTAGCAATATCAAATGGATAAAACTCCAGATTCTTTTTTCAAACATAAGGGATCCTCCCCAGAACATAAAACTCCCCCCATCCAGTTTCCCCTTAGAGGATGCAGTTCTTGATCAAAACTCAGCAAAAGAGGTGCTGTGTTTTATTCAAAAAGAACTGATTTAAAAAGGCCAACAATATGGAGATAGTCTCACACAAGGAATGCCACAAAGATAATATTTTGAGCAATATATAGTAAACTTAAACAGTAGAATTTAGAAATATGCATTACAGAATGAGATGAATTATTAGCGAGATGAGCTAAGGACAAGAGAAAAGGAAAACTTTGTGAAGAGAATATTTCTAGTACAATATTGAATAATGGTGATAATGGGCATCCTTGTTTCACCACTGAATCTTACTAGGAATGCTTCTAGCTTATTCCCATTACATACACTGATTTTTTATGGTTTTAAATAGATGCAATTTATCATTGTATGGAAAACTGCATTTATTCTTTTTTTTATTTAATAATTACATTATATTGACACTCGTTTCTGTTCCGATTTTTTTTCCCCTCCCTCCCTCCACCCCCTCCCCTAGATGGCAAGCAGTCCTTTATATGTTGGATATGTTGCAGTATATCCTAGATACAATATATGTTTGCAGAACCGAACAGTTCTCTTGTTGCGTAGGGAGAATTGGATTCAGAAGGTATAAATAACCCGGGAAGAAAAACAAAAATGCAGATAGTTTACATTCGTTTCCCAGTGTTCTTTCTTTGGGTGTAGCTGCTTTTGTCCATCCTTGATCAATTGAAACTCAGGTCTCTTTGTCAAAGAAATCCACTTCCATCAAAATATGTCCTCATACAATATTGTTGTCGAAGTGTATAATGATCTCCTGGTTCTGCTCATTTCACTTAGCATCAGTTCATGTAAGTCTCGCCAGTCCTCTCTGTATTCATCCTGCTGGTCATTTCTTACAGAACAATAATATTCCATAACATTCATATACCACAATTTACCCAGCCATTCTCCAATTGATGGGCATCCATTCATTTTCCAGTTTCTAGCCACTACAAACAGGGCTGCTACAAACATTTTGGCACATACAGGTCCCTTTCCCTTCTTTAGTATTTCTTTGGGATATAAGCCCAATAGAAACACTGCTGGATCAAAGGGTATGCACAATTTGATAATTTTTTGGGCATAATTCCAGATTGTTCTCCAGAATGGTTGGATTCGTTCACAACTCCACCAACAATGCATTAGTGTCCCAGTTTTCCCGCATCCCCTCCAACATTCATCATTATTTTTTCCTGTCATCTTAGCCAATCTGACAGGTGTATACTGGTATCTCAGAGTTGTCTTAATTTGCATTTCTCTGATCAATAATGATTTGGAACACTCTTTCATATGAGTGGTAATAGTTTCAATCTCATCCTCTGAAAATTGTCTGTTCATATCCTTTGACCATTTATCAATTGGAGAATGGCTTGATTTCTTATAAATTTGAGTCAGTTCTCTATATATTTTGGAAATGAGGCCTTTATCAGAACCTTTAACTGTGAAAATGTTTTCCCAGTTTGTTGCTTCCCTTCTAATCTTGTTTGCATTAGTTTTATTTGTACAAAGGCTTTTTAATTTGATGTAATCGAAATTTTCTATTCTGTGATCAGTAATGGTCTCTAGTTCATCTTTGGTCACACATTTCTTTCTCCTCCACAAGTCTGAGAGATAAACTATTCTATGTTCCTCTAATTTATTTATAATCTCGTTCTTTATGCCTAGGTCATAGACCCATTTTGATCTTATCTTGGTATATGGTGTTAAGTGTGGGTCCATGCCTAATTTCTGCCATACTAATTTCCAATTATCCCAGCAGTTTTTATCAAATAATGAATTCTTTTCCAGAAGTTAGGGGCTTTGGGTTTGTCAAACACTAGATTGCTATAATTGACTATTCTGTCTTGTGAGCCTAGCCTTTTCCACTGATCCACTAATCTATTTCTTAGCCAATACCAAATGGTTTTGGTGACTGCTGCTTTATAATATAATTTTAGATCAGGTACAGCTAGGCCACCTTCATTTGATTTTTTTTTTCATTAATTCCCTTGAGATTCTCGACTTTTTATTGTTCCATATGAATTTTGTTGTTATTTTTTCTAGATCAATAAAATATTTTCTTGGAAGTCTGATTGGTATAGCACTAAATAAATAGATTAGTTTAGGGAGTATTGTCATCTTTATTATGTTTGCTCGGCCGATCCAAGAGCACTTAATATTTTTCCAATTATTTAAGTCTGACTTTATTTGTGTGGAGACTTTTTTATAATTTTGCTCATATAATTCCTGACTTTCCTTTGGTAGATAGATTCCCAAATATTTTATGGTATCAACAGTTATTCTGAATGGAATTTCTCTTTGTATCTCTTGCTGTTGGGTTTTGTTGGTGATGTATAAAAATGCTGAGGATTTATGGGGATTTATTTTGTAGCCAGCTACTTTGCTAAAATTATGAATTATTTCCAATAGCTTTTTGGTAGAATCTCTGGGGTTCTCTAGGTATACCATCATATCATCTGCAAAGAGTGATAGTTTGGTTTCCTCATTGCCTACTCTAATTCCTTTTATATCTTTCTCGACTCTTATTGCCGAGGCTAGTGTTTCTAATACGATGTTAAATAATAATGGTGATAGTGGGCAACCTTGCTTCACTCCAGATCTTACTGGGAAAGGTTCCAGTTTTTCCCCATTGCATATGATGCTTACTGATGGTTTTAAATATATGCTCCTGACTATTTTAAGGAAAAGTCCATTTATTCCTATGCTCTCAAGTGTTTTTATTAGGAATGGATGTTGGATTTTATCAAATGCTTTTTCTGCATCTATTGAGATGATCATGTGGTTTTTGTTTGTTTGGTTATTGATATAGTCAATTATGCTAATAGTTTTCCTAATATTGAACCAGCCCTGCATTCCTGGTATAAATCCTACTTGGTCATAGTGTATTATCCTGGTGACAATTTTCTGTAATCTTTTTGCTAATATTTTATTTAAGATTTTAGCATCAATATTCATTAGGGAGATTGGTCTATAATTTTCTTTCTCTGTTTTCAGCCTACCTGGTTTAGGTATCAGTACCATATCTGTGTCATAAAAGGAGTTTGGTAGGACTCCTTCAATCCCTATTTTTTCAAATAGTTTATATAACATTGGAGTTAATTGTTCTTTAAATGTTTGGTAGAATTCACATGTAAATCCATCTGGTCCTGGGGATTTTTTCTTAGGGAGTTGATTGATAGTTTGTTCTATTTCTTTTTCTGAGATGGGACTGTTTAGGATATTTACTTCTTCCTCTGTTAGTTTGGGCAAGCTGTATTTTTGGAGGTATTTTTCTATTTCATTTAAGTTGTCGAATTTATTGGCATAAAGTTGGGCAAAGTAACTCCTAATTATTGCTCTAATTTCCTCTTCATTAGTGGTGAGTTCTCCCTTTTCATTTTTAAGACTAACAATTTGATTTTCCTCTTTCCTTTTTTTAATCAGATTTACTAAGGGTTTGTCTATTTTGTTGGTTTTTTCATAGAACCAACTCTTAGTTTTATTAATCAATTCAATAGTTTTTTTTACTTTCAATTTTATTGATCTCACCTTTTACTTTTAGAATTTCAAGTTTAGTGTTTGACTGGGGGTTTTTAATTTGTTCCTTTTCTAGCATTTTTAATTGCAAACCCAATTCATTGACCTTCTCTTTCTCTATTTTATACAAATAGGCCTCTAGAGATATGAAATTTCCCCTTATTACCGCTTTGGCTGCATCCCATACATTTTGGTATGATGTCTCATTATTATCGTTTTCTTGGGTGAAGTTATTAATTATGTCTATGATTTGCTGTTTCACCCAATCATTCTTTAGTATGAGATTATTTAGTTTCCAATTATTTTTTGGTCTACTTCCCCCTGCTTTTTTGTTGAATGTAATTTTCATTGCATCGTGGTCTGAAAAGGATGCATTTACTATTTCTGCCTTACTGCATTTGAGTTTGAGGTTTTTATGTCCTAATATATGGTCAATTTTTGTATAGGTTCCATGAACTGCTGAAAAGAAAGTGTATTCCTTTCTGTCTCCATTACATTTTCTCCAGAGATCATCATATCTAACTTTTCTAGTATTCTGTTTACCTCTTTGACTTCTTTCTTATTTATTTTGTGGTTTGATTTATCTAATTCTGAGAGTGCAAGGTTAAGATCTCCCACTATTATAGTTTTACTGTCTATTTCTTCTTGCAGCTCTCTTAGTTTCTCCTTTAAGAATTTAGATGCTGCCCCACTTGGTGCATATATGTTTAATATAGATAGTGCTTCATTATCCATGCTACCCTTTAGCAAGATATAGTGTCCTTCCTTATCTCTTTTAATTAGGTCAATTTTTGCTTTAGCTTGATCTGAGATCAGGATGGCTACCCCTGCTTTTTTGACTTCACCTGAAGCATAGTAGATTTTGCTCCAACCTTTTACCTTTAACCTGCATGTATCTCCCCGCTTCAGGTGTGTTTCCTGTAAACAACATATTTTAGGATTCTGGCTTTTAATCCATTCTGCTAACCGCTTCCTCTTTATGGGGGAGTTTACCCCATTCACGTTTATGGTTAGAACTGCATTTATTCTTTTGCTGCCTAGTGCTTTTAAGAGGTATGGGTGCTTCATCCCATGAGTTTTGGTATGTACTTTTAAAAAAAGTTGTCTGTGAAGTTTTTTCCTATGTCACCAATTGTAATTTTTTTTCCTTCAAAATACATACATGCATACATACATACATATTACATTTTGTAAAATCTGCCTTTTAAGAAGTTATTTTCTTCAGTTAATTTTGGTGCTTTCATTTCTAAGTTGCTGGCTTTTTTTCATCATTCTGCAGAACTCTCATTTCTTTCATTAATTTTTCTTCTACCTTCTTACTTGATTTTTAAAATTCTTTTAGAATCAAATTATTGGAGGGTTTTTAAAGTACATTTCTTTTTTTCCCTTCTATATTTATTGCTAATCAATAATATCATTGGAAAACTGAAATTCAGCAAATCTCCAAAGAAATCTGTCAGTCCACAAGTATTTACTAATAATTTACTTGGTTCCAATCACTGCCTATGCGATGCGAATAAAAAGACAAATTGAAAAATAATTCTTTAAAGGGGAAGGGGAGCAAAAGTACTTCTTGGGCTTTGGGTGAGAAATTTGTAGAGAAAATCTAGAGAGAATGTTGGAGAGACATAGTTATGATTGGTCTGAATGCCCTTACAAAATGGAATTTCTGGAAGGAGCTGTACAATTAGAGGTAGAACTTTCAGGTGACAGTTACATCCAATCATTGATTGCCAGTGCTGGTATGAATCTTCATGCAGAAAAGCTAAGATATAATAGAGGAAATTTGGAGTGTAGCCGCATGAGGAATGAGGATAACCTGATATTTTCTTTTACTAGCAATTTATATATTCTTATCCTCCAGAGTTCTTATGCTTTTCTTGGTAATTAATGCCTTACCTCACCTAGAAATAAATAGATTTATAATGATAACCTCCACGTAATGTACCAAATCTCAGTCAAAAGTGGTTAAAATTTTATGTACTTTCTGCATAGACACCAAAATAATATGCACGATTATGACCATTTTGATCATAATCTAAACAAATTCCATAATGCTTTATTGTCACAGAAAGAAATCTATTTGTTACATAATTGGAAATTACTGCTTAAGGCAAAACCTCTTGAACCATCATAGAGAAACTCCAGAAGATTTTAAACCACTTAATGGAAACCACCACTAAAGGGAACAGAGTAATATGCTTGAAGTAAAGAATACTTCGGTTCAAATTTTGCCTCTGACACTCAAAAGCAATATGAAAACTGACAAGTCTGCATCTAAACATTCCTAACAAACCCCTGAGAGTTGCATAAATGATAAAAGTATATAATCTTTTTGTGTATTCAATTATTGCCAGTGCTTTTGTTTTCTCTTTGGCTTTATTTTATTATTATTATTTTTTTTTGGTTCATTCATTCATTCTTTCATTCCACTATTTAAAAAGCTGGAGTTTCAGAGACAGCTTTTTAGTATAGAGGAGACATACAAAAATTTAGGAAAAGTATTAAAGGTTTAAAAATCAAGTAAGTAACTTGCCCCCAACCCTCATCAACTGATAATGGATCAATATACTGGCCAACATAATAGAAATCTTATCATGTGATGTTTTCATTTAACTCATTTACCATTTATTTCTATTGCAGCAAAAATTTTAGTGATATTTCACTCTCTGCAAAGATTTTAGCACATCTCTTTTTGGGGGCAGTGGGGAGATATAATACATATTACATATGAGGTAGAATATATTAGTCACTTCATTATTTTTGTGAACCAGCAATGTTTAGGAAAATTAAAGATTTAGTTGTCTGTGCTGTGTTTCAGAATTTAATCTCCATATAGTCACAAAAGGACTTTGGCAAAGTTATAGATTAAAAATAAAAATATAATGACATCAGATATGTATTAATTATGAAATTTCTAGCTTCTAATTATAATGTTCCAAAACAGTTTTTTTTTTTCCTGAACAGACTAAAGGACGTCTAAATTGATGAAATAAAGAAAATAAGAAAAAAAAATATTTACAACTGTAGAATTTATATAGCACTTCAAAGTGCTTTGTCAAATGTTTCACAAATATTATTTCATTTGGTCTTCACAACAACTCTAAAATTTTAGGGACTACTGTTATTTTCATTATACAGATATGTGTCAGAATTTGAATTCTGATTTTCCTGTCTCAAAATCCAATACACTTGTTCAGTATGTGACCTAGCTGCCTTAATTGAAAATGCAAAATTTTGACTAGTTATTATGGCTAAGTTTAGAGCTGGGAAAGAATTGAGAATATATGCTTTCCTCTTTGAAGATTTGGGGGAATGTGATGTATTACATATGCTACAAGATGGAATTCATATGTTGACAGATACAGTTGAGAACATCTGATAATGTATACAGTATTCTATCTTTTTTCCCTCCCCACCTGCAAAAAGGGGAAGGCTTATTTGTGTCTTCTCTTCCCTGAAACATTTTAATAACACCATTAGCTTGTTATTAGTTTTGCTAATTTTGTACTTCATTGAGGCATACACTTCTGGTGATGTTTTCTCTGCATTCCTATTATTCACCATTTCTTACTACTTAAAGATAGAATAATTCCCATAACAACAAAAATAATGATATCTATTATTTAAATAAGACTTTGCAAAGCATTTTACAAATATTCTCTCATTTAATCATCACAGCAAATCCATGATAAAGCTGTTATTTCTGTTGTACAACTGAAAAATCTAAGGCAGACACAGATTAAGTAATGTTTCAGGATCATACAGATAGTAGGTTCTTGAGGCTGAATTTTAACTTAGGTCTTCCTGACTCCAGACTAAGTGGTTTTCTGTGTTACTTTAATGTGTGAATGTATAATATGTATATACCACAGAATAATATTCTGTCATTTTCCTTGAATTACTATTCTTGATGTGTATACATACTGGTAGGTTCTAGGCTTATAATACAAAAAAAGTGGTCAATAAAATAAAAATCTGTTTGGAATCATAAGAGGCAATTTATTGGATTTTTCACTTTTCAAGTCATTTTTACCTTTAAAAAATGAAGCTTTACTTACAAAGATTACTCCAGGTGGTAAGAGTACATTTATAGACCAGCTGTCTATAAGAAGCCCTTATTCAAAAATCTTCACTTGACACTCACAGTTTATTGTTTTAATTCTGTATATCTTTTTGTCTTAGAAATATTTCCATTTGATTCAAAATTTAGTCTCTTAACTGACTCACAGCAAATGTGCTCATACTAATTTAGTCTCATCCAATATCCTATGATTTTTAACCTTTCTTTACACAGTCATACAGTCATGACAAAAATCCATAGCCTGCCTCAGAATCTACTGCTCCCTTTGGCATAATCTCACAAATTTGTCACTCTTTAGTTCAGCAATATTACTGGAATCAATTACCTTTTGCAAAGCTTCATTTTTTAATGGTTTATTAAGCACAGGACAGAAGAAGCATTTCTTCAGAATGCTCTTTGCAAAGGTTAAACATATACACTTACTGCATGGTACATGACTCACAGTAATGCATTTTGGGAACACTGATTCATCCTATTTTCTGTTTTGATAACATACTTGATTTCCTCTTACTCCAATATAGACCATCAAAGGAACATTATTCTGAAAAAAAAAAAAGCTTCAATATCTCTTCTATTGAATACAATAAAGGACTCTGAATATGTTTAAATGGGTTGCTTTTTCATGGCTCTACCATTCATCAAATAGAAGCTTTATGTTATTCCCATTGATATTTATGTCTTTCTCCTAACTAACTCCACAGTGCATAAATGAAGTTTATAGACTCTGTCAAATCGTGTAGATGAAATGCTTAAAAACAGAACACTGTCCTTGAAAACACAAGTCTCAGCTATTTCAATGCCCTCTGAAATCAATTCAAAATATTAAAATAACTCCTGCTGTTATATTTTTAACATGTCCTATTTATGGCTGTCACTATAGTACAAACATTTCTATTATAATAATTGAATTACCTGTACTCAAGCAAAGGTGAAAAAACAATATGTAGCAGTGATTTAAAATATAAACTTAAATGACCATTCTTTATACAGAATATAAGGCTTGCTATAATTGCCTACTTCTGAAGACCAACCCCTTTTCCTACTGTTTTCCTACTAGAACTTGTTTGTTGCTGTTGAAGTTCTTGTAGAGTTATATTTATCTTACTTTTTGATGTCACAATATCTTCTAAGTGGAATATTTTTATCACTTTTATATTTTGGGAAAGATATACAAACATATATTTAGAAAGATACTATAGCATAATTAATAAAATACTAACTACAAAGTTTCAATCCTTCTTTAGACATTTATTAGATATGTGACTCTTGGCAAGTTTTTCCGATCTCTTATTTGTAAAACAGGAATAATAATAACATCTTCTTTTCAGGACTTTGGGAGGATTAAATGAAATAATATGCATAAAGTAGTTTGTAAACAATAAGCCAGCTCTAATCATTTTTTTTATCATCTCATTCTTCTCAATGTGTCTGATAGAGTTTACAAAGAAAAGGTCTAGAGATGAGTTGGTATCAACAACTATTCCTTTTTTACTTAATACTCCAAAGACTATTCCTCAAATAGATTAAACTTTTTTTTTTCTTATAGTGGAATGAAAACATTATGATTTAAGCTCATCTTCTCTAAGCTAAAGGAAAGTATCCCTTGTACAAGGGTAGTAGCAAAGATAACTATAATGATCTATATATCATTTATTGCCTTGTGGTTTTGTGCTTTTTGAGACAGATTTTGTTGTTGTTATTGTTTTGAAATGCTTTTAGTCAATGTAGTTCAGAGACAATGAATATTTGATATGGTGGCATCTGTTATAAATGTTGGTCTTAAGTTTTATGGATCAACGTTGTATCCAGGAAATTTTGTATAATAGCATTCAAGTTCTGATACAGTTTATTAATTACAATTTCATTAGTATCTTGCTATTTATCTTGGTCATATAGGGATTCACCATTTGCTAGGTCATGAAAATTAGTGCCCTTCCAATGTATAATTATATTAAAGATGACACATCTTGCTGGTATTTGGTAGATAATATACTTTTGGTGGAATGTTGTGGTGAATTACATATATTTATTTTTGTTTTTATCATTTCCTTGCTTCTTTGTGCAATTCCATCAATTTCAGTGTCCATGACTTTCCCCTAAGATGCCCCTCTATTTCAACAGAGAATTCTGCATGACTCAGTAATTTTATAATGTTTGTTTGAGCATGTTGTTAGCTAATTTCATGTAAACAATGCCCATTGAAGGCCTAATGTTTCTGATCTTCTGACATTTTGTAATCTCTAACTATAGGCAGTCCACTCGCAGTTACAGACAAGTCAAATTGTGAGCACTTTTTTCAACTTTTATTATTGCTTGGCGAAGCAGTGCTTATTTCCTATTTTTATAAGTTCTTCATATGCCCTAACATGTTTATCAGTTCTCTTTCTCTTTTTAATAAAAGTGTTAATCTTTCAATATCTCTTTGAGAATAATATGATAATTTTAATATTTTCTTAATATTGTTCATATTTTTGTTAGGAGAACTTTCAAATACGATATAGTTCATTGAATGGGTACAAAAGATTAAGACTTGTGTTGAGAGAATGTCATTTGCATTAAATATGTTTTTCTCTAACTGCATTTTCATTTCAAAATACCGGTAAGCCTCTTATTGTATTTAAGCACAGGTTTCTTTATGACAATTCTATGCTCCATATGTCTGGTCTAGAAGAGACCAAGTTGTTTGTAAATATTGCATTCAAGCTACTGTTTCAATTCTGCCTTCAGAGTCAAGTAAGAAGCTTTTAGTCTTTCTTCTTTTATTGGCACACAAAAGTTTTTCATTTGATACCAAGTGACATTTTGATTTTTTTGGAGAAAGATTCAATGAAATGAGGAGTTGCTTAATGTATTTTTCAATAGAACTAAATAGTGTGATATCATTCATGTATATCAAGTGATTAGTAAAATATTTTGAATTGATTCCCTCTTTAACTTGGAAGACATCCTGAGTGTTATTTAAGAAATAATAGATTCATACTTAAGCAAATCCATAATGATACATTGTTGGTGGAATTGTGAACACATCCAGCCAGCAAATTGAGATAAATTTGGAACTATGCTCAAAAAGTTATCAAACTGTGCATACCTTTTGTTTCTTGCTGGTGTTTCTATTGGCCTTTTACACCAAAGAGATACTAAAAATGGGAAAGGGACCTGTATGTGCCAAAATGTTTATGGCAGCCCTGTTTGTAGTGGCTAGAAGCTGGAAATGAATAGATGCCCATCAATTGGAGAATGGTTGAGTTCTCTATATATATGGAATATAATTGTTCTTTAAGAAATGACCAGCAGGATGAATACAGAGAGGACTGGCGAGACTTACATGAACTGATGCTAAGTGAAATGGAGCAGAATCAGGAGATCATTATATACCTCAACAACAATACTGTATGAGGATGTATTCTGATGGAAGTGGATTTCTTCAACAAAGAGCTCTAACTCAATTTCAGTTGATCAAGGATGGACAGAAGCAGCTACACCCAAAGAAAGAACACTGGGAAACGAATGTAAACTGCTTGTATTTTTGTTTTTCTTCCCGGGTTATTTATACCTTCTGAATCCAATTCTCCCTGTGCAACAAGAGAACTGTTCGGTTCTGCACATATATATTGTATCTAGGATATACTGTAACCTATTTAACATGTATAGGATTGCTTGCCACCTGGGGGGGGGGGAGAGATGGAGGGAAGGAGGGGAAAATCGGAATAGAAGTGAGTGCAAGGGATAATGTTGTAAAAAATTATTTGTCAATTAAAAGTTATTTTAAAAAAAAGAAAAGAAAAAGAAATCATTTAAATTTACTTTATTATATTGGTAATGTGTTTTATATAAAGAACTAGTTTTTCATATGGATATCAAATAATCTAGCATTCTCAATGTTTAGTTCTATTTTATGTGTTTCAATATATGTATGTATGTATATATGTATGTACACACACACACAAATAAAGCATGTGGATGGAACTGAATCAACATTTGATGATATTCAGTAAAGGCAGCAGAAATGTTTTCATGCAGCCTGTTCATTAATTACTGAATCAGTGATAAATTACTCTTTATCCTCCTAGAATTGGAGGTCATTTCCTGTTTACTCTTTGATTAATATTTATTCTTGCAATTTATTGTAAGCTTATATAAATATATTAAAATAATATGAAGGATGAAAGTATAGAATTTATACATTTTATGAGTAATAAATGATAATGTTGACAAGTACTTAATGGTGCAAATATTATTTGTTCTGAGGTATCAGTGACATTATATTTGTTAGTAAATATGTGATGCCTTTTTCAAGAAAAGTTGTATTTATGAAGAGACTGGCAAAGGCTTTGCTTAAAATTCATGTGGTATTGTATGAAGCATTTGAGCTAATGCTTATGGTTTTCATTTGATCCTGAAAAATTCCAGTTGTTTTTTTTTTACTATTTTTTAGCAATAGCCTTTAATTTACCTATCCAATCATTGATATATGATCTTAATGATTCAAACTGGAATTATATAACCTATATAGATCATCAGACTTTTTTTTTCATATGGATATCAAATAATCTAGCATTCTCAATGTTTAGTTCTATTTTATGTGTTTCAATATATGTATGTATGTATATATGTATGTACACACACACACAAATAAAGCATGTGGATGGAACTGAATCAACATTTGATGATATTCAGTAAAGGCAGCAGAAATGTTTTCATGCAGCCTGTTCATTAATTACTGAATCAGTGATAAATTACTCTTTATCCTCCTAGAATTGGAGGTCATTTCCTGTTTACTCTTTGATTAATATTTATTCTTGCAATTTATTGTAAGCTTATATAAATATATTAAAATAATATGAAGGATGAAAGTATAGAATTTATACATTTTATGAGTAATAAATGATAATGTTGACAAGTACTTAATGGTGCAAATATTATTTGTTCTGAGGTATCAGTGACATTATATTTGTTAGTAAATATGTGATGCCTTTTTCAAGAAAAGTTGTGTTTATGAAGAGACTGGCAAAGGCTTTGCTTAAAATTCATGTGGTATTGTATGAAGCATTTGAGCTAATGCTTATGGTTTTCATTTGATCCTGAAAAATTCCAGTTGTTTTTTTTTTTTTTTTTAACTATTTTTTAGCAATAGCCTTTAATTTACCTATCCAATCATTGATATATGATCTTAATGATTCAAACTGGAATTATATAACCTATATAGATCATCAGACTTTTTTTTTCATTTGCTTTTAATAATTCTTTCTCTCTCTCTCTCTTTTTTTTTTATTTCTTATACCTCTGAGGTGATGTTTTTATTGATCTCAAATTATTTTATTATTGTTCTGTCATGGTTAGTTGTGTTTTCCTTGACCATCTTAATTTTTATTTCAATTTAAAATTATTGATTCTAAATTTTATATACTTTTGTTTTCTGCATTTAATTTTATTATTCATGATTTCTACTGTACATATAAACTAAATATTAGTTTAATCTTTTAGTATCATTATTTAGTTTTTCAGCAGCTTTCTCATATTACTTTTGACATGGTGCGGTTTAATGTTTATCTAGAGTATTAGTCTCTGATAGCTTGAGGTTTGCTTTTATGCTTCTTATAAGCACATTGATTGCTAATTGTATTTTTATGTTCAGACTTCAAAATTTTTTTTAACTTTAAGGACCAACTTTTTCACACTGCGGAGGTGTTAATTCCATCAATTATATACTCAGAGACAATTTGACCAAAATTTAGTGTTCTTGCCATTTTTATGTTTTTTGTAAAATTTTGTGGAATGATACATCTATTAATGATGTTCATAGGAGGTGCTTATTTAAAAACACTATTTTGGCATTTTTGGTCTACTCAGTGAATTTGGCTTTATAGCAGAAAAAAATATTTTAAACTTCCATTCTAAGTATATACATTTATCTTTCAAAATAATTTGAGTCATTATTGTTATTTTTGTCATGCATTTAATTTTAGAAAGAATTTTTGAAGTTTTCCTGGAATGGAAAATTATATTGGTATCAGTTTCTTTAACATTTGCCTCTTCAGAATTTAGAAATTATTTGGTTTCATCTAATCAATACTAAGAAATGAAATTATTTCTTATATTATAACTTGAAACTCAAATAGAAAATGATTCCTGTAGGTCACAAATTGACTTAGAAAACTTCATATCAATATTATTTATGTTGCATTGCAATTTTTTTGTTAAACATTTCCAATTACATTTTAAGATGGCTCAGTTTCAACTCACAATTTTCTGTGCCCTGCACCAGTTGGAAATGGAATTTTGTGTGAGTTGGGGCTAAAGATACCTTTGACCAATGTCAAATAAGTAAACAGAGCAAAGCAAAATAAAATTTTAAAAAATCTTATTAACAACAGTTAAATCTATGCATTTTAAAAATTATGATATGACATAATGAAAGAATTAACATCTTCAATCCATTTTGTGTACATTATGGTTTGTTTATTTTTTTTTTCAGTGTTATCTATACTAAAGAATTTGCAGTTGATAGGGCATTGGAATTTTGTATTTGTTCTGTTTTATATAGCCTTCTTGGGCTACCAAAATGCTAAGAATTATACATTCTTTCATTTCTCATATAAAACTGAACAATATGATAGTGCGGCATTAAGACCAGTATATATGTCTCTCTCTCTCTTGCCCTTACTATTTGACTTGAAGGAATTTTCCCCACATTGCTGAAGTTGCTAGATTCATCAATTGTATATCCAGAGCTCAATTTAACCACATTTTAGTGTCCTTGCCAGTCTTTCACAGATACTATTATAATCTTTACATGAAGGAAGAATAGGCATTCTCCTAGTTTGTTCTTGCTCACCCTTCCATTTCCCTTAGCATTGAATATTAGCCTATTGGAATCTTTACAAACTGCTAACTAATTAGAGTTGATCTAATCTTATAAGAAGATGTTTTGGGCAGAACCTGAAACAAGGTACTAAGTAGAACTAATTAATACAAGGCTTGCGTTCACATCTTTACTCACTGGAGTTCACAAGTATGCCAGCTTCACAAAGTAAACTTTCTAACTTCAAGGGAGTTCACACCTCCCTTAAAGCTCTTTGGGCCAGAGAGCACTATGGGAGAAAACCCATAATCCCATTCTCTCAGAAGATTCACATATAAGGAGAGAGAGCTATTCCAGAATACACTTTTTCCACTTGGCTGGCTGGTCACAGAGGAGAGTTCAGCTGGACTGGAGAGGAGCGACTCTGGTGGCAGACGAAGAGTTTTCAGAGGATAAAGCTATGAGTGGAGAGTTCAGTGGACAACCAGATTCATCTTCATCTCACACCACTGTAGTTGGTGGCTGGGCTCCCCAGAAGGAGACAAGAGAGTCTTTCCATCTCTGTGTTGTTTGGAGACTGAAGAAAGCAGAGGCAGAGGCTGAAGGACAGAACCTTTGGATTTGGAGACATCCGGAGGGCTCTGAGCTAAACCGGCTGTGTTTTGAGAAGAACAAGAACCCCAACATTTGAACTCCAACATTTTGGTGCCCAGCATGGGAACCAAGGACCCTACTTTCACTGAAGAAGTCTCCAGTGACCAGGAACTGAGTGAGTACAACCTTTTTTGGCTGAAATGGGACAGATCCTAGGTAAAGATTCTCCATCCTCCACCCCAACCCCACAAACCCCAGCCCCACCCAGGAGTGGTGCTATAGAAAGCCTGCTTAAGCTGATAGAAGATCAAGGGCTACTTGTAACTTGGGGACAGGCAGCTAGACTTCTGGCTACATTAAAATGCATCTCCCCTTGGTTCTTAGAGGAAGAGCAAATCTCTCTAAAAAACTGGGCATTGGTTGGTCAACAGCTCTCCACATATAACAAATAAAACGGTCCTCATTCAGTTTCCATTGAAGTATTCTATTTATACAATACGATAGAGTTGGCCTTAAAATACCGTATTAGTTCTAGGAGAAAAGGAAAAAAAACTCTAGGAATAGTCAAAGGGGGAAGCCTGAGATAAAGGTGGAAGACAAAGAACAGATTAATGGCCATATCCCCACAGGGCAGGGAGACTTAAGTGAGGCTCAAGGGCTGGGTGAATCTGAGGCAGCTTCAGTCCCACCTGAGGAGCAGGTAATTGACTCTCCTCCATCAACTCCACCCTCCAGGATGGAGGGAGGAGGGGTAGTGGGGGGGGCAGTGACAGCACCAGCACCTCCCCCCCAGCATCCAGCACCTCCCCCCCAGCATCCAGCTGCTCCTATGAGTAGATTGCAAAAGGGACTAATTAAGGCCAGAGAAGAAGGGAAAAATGTATCAGAATTTCAACACCACATTTTTCCTGTAATTCAACAGTTTAATTCTTCAGGTCAAGAAAGTAGAAGATACTCACCTTTTGATATAGAAATCCTCAAAGACCTGAAAAAAGCTTGCACTATTTATGGGGCTACATCAGCTTATGTTAAGATGCTATTACAAAATTTGTCTTTTGAAATCTTGACCCCTAATGACTGGAAATCTATAGCAAGAATATGCCTAGAACCTGGACAGAACTACTTGTGGCTTTCTGAATATAGTGAGCTCTGTAGGATACAAGCCCAACAAAATAGTCAAAGTGGAGTTCATGCTGCAATCACCTGTGGCCTACTAACAGGTGCAGATCCTTATGCAGATGTCGCAGCACAAATTAGTTATTCTGTAGCAGCATATCAGCAAATTGCTGATAATGCTATCAAAGCATGGGCTTCTCTTCACAATAAAGACGACAAAGTGGGGGGGGGAGGCCTTCACAAAAATAACACAAGGGCCAAATGAACCCTTTGCTGACTTTGTGGGACACTTGCAGACAGCTATCACAAGAACAAATGGAGAAAATGCAATAACAGACATTTTGATAAGGCAACTTGCTAAGGAAAATGCTAATGAGATTTGCAGAAGAATTATACTAGGACTGCACAAGGATGCTCCTTTAGAGGAGCTCATAAGATGCTGTGCCACAGTGGGCACAGGTGCCTTTTATAGCCAGGCTATGATGCAGACTTCCCAAAATCCAGACATGAGAAGACAGAGTCCCTCCTGGCAAGGGACTTCCAGAGAGACTCGTAGATGCTTTCAGTGTGGAAAAGTAGGACATATGAAAGCTCAAAGTTGGTATAGAGATAGAATGGGAAAACAAGGTGGGAGAACAAGACCCCAAACCCCATGTCCAAAATGCAACAGAGGCTTCCATTGGGCCTCAGAATGCAGACAGATTCAGGGAAACAGGATGAGGGGCCCAGCCCCAGGGCCCAAGGCAAAAAACACTTGGGGCATGATGGTAGCCAATGGTGCACCCAGAGAGTGCCTAGAAGTCCAGTACCCAGACATGACCAATCAGCCAGAAAGCCATATGATGGGAGAAGGGGATTACACAGTCAACCAGCCAGGAAGCAACCTGATGGCAGAAGGGAATTACAATTGGGGAGAATAGAGCTGTATGCAGCTGGGACAACTGAGATACCCCCTGGAGAGGTGAAATCTGTTCCTCTCCAGCCTATGGGATCCCCTACCTCCAGGCACAGTAGGCTTGACCATTTCACCTCCCTGTATGTACAAAACAGTGTCCATCCACACACTGATGTGGGAAACTGGGGAATGTGTAGATAATATCCCAGTCACTAATATAGATAGACAATGTGTGACTTATCACCCAGGAGACGTAGTAGCATCAGGTTTACTCATACAGAATCCTAATAAGCAGCCTGGTGATAGTCACCCAGGTTCTGACTCCAGACCACAAAATTCAGGAATATACTGGACAGCAGCTGTAACGGCTGACCGACCTATGCTCAATAACTATATAAATGGCCTACCATTGGAAGGATTGGTAGACACAGGTGCAGATCATACAGTCATTAGAGGTGCCAATTGGCCCAGTCACTGGCCAAAGATTAAAGCAGACACCTATATGTCTGGAGTAGGAGGATCAATAATAGCTGAAGTTAGTGCTGCCCCTATGAGATGGACTTTTGAAGGCAAAACAGGAGTTTTTACTCCGTTTATAGTTGAAAAACTCCCCATCAATCTGTGGGGAAGAGACGTTTTACAACAATTGGGGTTAAAAATGAGTACTTCGGTTTTTTAAGCAGGGCTGCTATTGAAGGCCTGCCAACACTTTCACCTGTTCCTATCCAATGGAAAACTGATACACCAGTGTGGATAGAACAGTGGCCCTTAAGTAGCGATAAAAATTCAGGCCTTATAGTACAGGAGCAGCTTGAACAAGGGCATTTACAACCTTCTCTAAGTCCTTGGAATCCCCCAGTGTTGGTTGTAAAAAAGAAATCGGGAAAATGGAGGATGCTCACTGATTTAAGAAAAGTGAATGAACAGATGGAAACTATGGGAACTCTTCAGCCTGGACTTGCATCTCCTACTCAATTGCCTAGAGAGTGGCATCTTTGGGTCATCGATATTAAGGATTGTTTCTACTCTATCCCTCTGGATAAGGAGGATATGAAAAGATTTGCCTTTTCAGTGCCCAGCGTTAACTTAGCTGAGCCTTATAAAAGATATGAATGGACAGTTTTGCCACAGGGAATGAAAAATAGCCCTACTATATGCCAAATGTATGTTGCTGCTGCTCTTGCTCCAATAAGAAAAGCATTTCCAAAAGTTATGCTATTACATTATATGGATGATATATTGGGATGTGCACCTGAGGAACAAGTGCTAGAAGCATGTCTACAAAAGACCATAGAAACACTAAGATACTACAAACTTCATATCACTACAGAAAAAATTCAAAGGCATGCTCCTTTTCAATATTTAGGATATGAAATATATCCTAAGGCACTTACACTACAAAAACTGTCTTTAAGAACAGAGAGGTTGAATACCTTAAATGATTTCCAAAAATTAATAGGAGATATCCAATGGATGCGTCCAGTATTAGGTTTAACTACCAATCAATTGCAACCCCTATATGATATTTTAAGGGGAGA
Organism: Antechinus flavipes; assembly: GCF_016432865.1. Taxonomy (NCBI): domain Eukaryota; kingdom Metazoa; phylum Chordata; class Mammalia; order Dasyuromorphia; family Dasyuridae; genus Antechinus; species Antechinus flavipes. Next base: position 498,570,646 of record NC_067400.1, read on the forward strand.
CACTGCTTTAAATTCACCACGCCGGCTTACAAAAGAAGCTCAAGAGGCTTTGAGAGAAGTTGAACTGGCTTTATCCAATGTAGTTGAAAGAGTAACTCAAAAACCCTTGGAAATATCAGTTTTTGCTACAAAAGAAGCACCCACAACAGTCCTTCATCAAGGAGACAGTGTGATAGAGTGGGTGAACCTCCCAGCACAGGCAGAACAAAGCCTTACGCCTTACCCACTGCTTGTGGCTATTCTATTAAAGGCCATTAAGCGAGCAGTACAATTATCTGGGACAAGACCTGACAAGATATACACCTTTTATACAAATGCACAAATTAATGTATGCTGTGAAACCATCCCAGAGTGGCAAATTTTATTGGTCATGGCTCCAAATTTTGCACATGGATCTCCATTAAAGGTAACCAGACTACTGCATAATTGGCAATGGATTTTTGAGGAGAAGGTTTCTAAGGTTCCTCTTGAAGGACCAACTATTTTACAGACGCAGCCAAACAAAATATTTGTGCTGTATACTCTCATGATTTAACTGTAAAAAGAGTAGTCAGAACTCCTTTTCAGTCCACTCAGTAGAATGAATTATATGCGATCATGCTAGCTCTCACTTATTACCCAGGTGACATAAATATAATATCTGATTCAGCCTATTCAGTAGGTGTGGTACAAAGAATTGCCACAGCCCAAATAAAATTTGCAGCTTCTAATATATATCAGCTCTTTAAGGAACTTCAAGAGCAAGTGAGAAAGCATCCAGGAAAGATTTATATCCTGCATGTCCACTCATATAGTGGACTTCCAGGTCCTATTTTTGATGGAAATTCAAAGGCAGATAGCCTTTTAACTATGTTGGCCAGTATGCCTTTATTTCAGGAGGCCCAGGAATCCCATTCTAAATACCATCAGGCTGCTCGAGCTTTGCGTTTACAATTTGGGATTACAAAAGAAGAAGCTAGGAGCATAGTAAAAAGCTGTACAGCTTGCCTTCCCTTCCACACTCCTACACTGCCTCCAGGGAAGAACCCTCGAGGTTTGAGACCCAATGAAATCTGGCAAATGGATGTGACCCATTATAAATCTTTTGGTCGTCTGTCTTTTATCCACGTTGTGGTAGACACCTTTTCAGGATTCACTTTTGCCATACCAGCAGCAAAAGAGACAGCCCAAGTGGTCACTGAATTCCGCAATTATGGGTGTGCCACAAGAAGTAAAAACAGATAATGGACCGGCATATACCTCCAAACATTTTGAACACTTTTGTGCACAGTATAAGATTTTACACACTACTGGCATACCCTTTAATCCTCAAGGTCAAGCAATAGTAGAAAGAAGAAACAGAGACATTAAGACACTCCTCCAAAAACAAAAGAAAGGGGGAGCCACGGGTAACCCTAGAGAACTTCTAAATTTAGTTCTCTATACCATTAATTTTTTAATCTTTGATAAAGATGCACTGGCTCCAGAAGACAGGTTTTATAACCCACCAGAAGAGCAGTGTCCAGTGCGAGCAGCTCCACTATCTTTAGATAATCGCCAGGTGATGTGGAGAGACCCAGAAAGTGGTGAATGGAAGGGACCAGATAGGCTAACTGCTTGGGGGAGAGGATTTGCTTACATCTCTACATGTGAAGAAGGAATCAGATGGGTGCCTACGAGCCGCATTCGCCTTGTCCATCGCAGAGAGATGGAGCAGACCCTTGAAACAAAGGAGAAGACCCAAGAAATATTGGGTGGTTCTGTTGCTGATTGTGCTCACCATTGAAAGAGCATAGCTGACAAGGAGACTGTTAAAAAGACTTTAAAAATCTTCAGAAATCATAGGATTTCCTAACACAAGATGAAACTGTTTTAGTTCTTGAAAAACCAGCGAGAATCATTGGATTCCTTAAGATGAAAAATTGTTGATGAGACTTTTGCAGTTCTTCAGGGCTTACAGGAACTATTGGATTCCTGGCACATGAACTAATGGACAATGGATTCCTTATGGACTATTTCTAGGACTTATGGGCATGTGTAAATTTTCAGGTTGATTCATGTTGTTACATTACTACTAGCCTGTGTTATATTGCTATGTGCTTATGTAAATTATGTATAATGCCTCCCATATTGATGGATTTATGTGTACCCCTTCAGAAACCCGTTAATCTGATTTGAATTCCTATTTCCTTTGGTGTTTTCATCTCCCTTTCTGAGGTGTCAGGAAAGGCGTGATCACCTTTTTTGGGAGTTTGCACCTCCTTGAGAAATCAGGGAGGTCATGACCATCCTATGTTCCAAAAACAAAAGAAAGGGGGAGATGTTGGAATCTTTACAAACTGCTAACTAATTAAAGTTGATCTAATCTTACAAGAAGATGTTTTGGGCAGAACCTGAAACAAGGTACTAAGTAGAACTAATTAATACAAGGCTTGTGTTCACACCTTTACTCACTGGAGTTCATAAGTATGCCAGCTTCACAAAGTAAACTTTCTAACTTCAAGGGAGTTCACACCTCCCTTAAAACTCTTTGGGCCAGAGAGCACTATGGGAGAAAACCCATAATCCCATTCTCTCAGAAGATTCACATATAAGGAGAGAGAGCTATTCCAGAATACATTTTTTCCACTTGGCTGGCTGGTCGCAGAGGAGAGTTCAGCTGGACTGGAGAGGAGCGACTCTGGTGGCAGACGAAGAGTTTTCAGAGGATAAAGCTACGAGTGGAGAGTTCAGTGGACAACCAGATTCATCTTCATCTCACACCACTGTAGTTGGTGGCTGGGCTCCCCAGAAGGAGACAAGAGAGTCATTCCATCTCTGTGTTGGTTGGAGACTGAAGAAAGCAGAGGCAGAGGCTGAAGGACAGAACCTTTGGATTTGGAGATATCCGGAGGGCTCTAAGCTAAATCGGCTGTGTTTTGAGAAGAACAAGAACCCCAACATTTGAACTCCAACATTAGACAAAAATAGTTAAACATTATTGTAATGGGCTGAGGCTCGAGTTGATGCACTGAGGTCCCAAGCACATTAGTCTAAATAGTAATTGGACCATACTATATTAATACATAAGCTTGGAGAAAGAATGGCCCCTGCCCATCTTTGTGCAAGTCCTGATGTGTTGTACAGGAAATGACGATTTTGTTGGGTAGAGGCAGGGGAGTGGAAAGGGAAGTGGATAGAGAGACTGATGGCTGGCGTCTTGACACAGGTGCTTGCATTGCTATTGCGACCGTCCTTCACCTCCAATCCCCCTCTGCTAGCTGGCTTCCTGTCACAGCTGCCCATATTACTAATGCAATCCTTCTTCACCTCTTCACTTCAATAAAGATTGAAGATTTTTCCCTTAATTTAAATTCCTGACTCCGACTGATTTTAAATACACAGTCATCACACATTATTACTGTTGTTATTAAATTTTCAATTAAATTCAACATTCTTTCATACAGAGGTCAAACCAGAGTTGGGGGTTTGTGAAGGTCAAAAATCTTTGAGCTAGATAACATTGCTTTGTGAGCCCTGAAAATTTACAGATCCGAAGCCTGTCCCTCATATCCTGGAAAAAATACAACTTTCAATACCATTAAGAAAGCAATAAGACTAGCCCAGAGCTTTGACAGTGTTCAATCCTAACATCAAGTCCAAAATCAGGGAATAGGCTGGAAGAATTGGGGGGGAAGGGAAAAGAACAACAGCATAAAAAACTATTAGTGGAAAGAATAATTTGAAATTCAAATGCAGAAAAGAAAGATTTTCAAATATTTACAAGCAATGTTTCAGAGAAAAACACAGGCTGAGAAAAAAAAAAAAAAAAAAAAAAAAAAAAACAATGGGAATACCTGCAAGAGACAAAGCAAAAGTTTTAAGTTTAAATATTTTTTAAAGAAATTGATAGCACTTGAAAATAAGTGCAAATTATGGAGAAAAGAGCTAAAAAGGGTATTACCAGCTTGCCAAAAGAGATGCAAAACTTTGCTCAAACAAAAACAAACAAATAAACAAAAACATAAAATAAAACAAGAACAATGAAAATCCAAAACAAATAAAAAACCCTCCTTAAAGATTCAAATGGAGCTAATAGGATATGGATAATCCATAAAGAAATATTGAAACAAAGTGAAAAAGTTTAACAAAAGAAAAAGAAAATGTTAGGTATCTCAAGACCAAAACAACTGACCAAGAAAACAGATGGAGAAGGAAAAAAAAAAATCATTGGGATAATACTTCAATTGATAAATGGACAAAAGATGTGAACAGACAATTTTGAGATGAAGAAATTAAACTAATTTCTAATTATATGAAAAAATGCACTAAACCATTATTAATCAAAGAAATACAAATTAAGACAACTTTGAGGTACCACTACATGCCTCTCAGATTGTCTAAGATGACAGGAAAAGATAATGTTGAGGGAAAATAAATGTTGGAGGGAATGTGGGGAAATTAGGACACTAGTACATTGTTGGTGGAGTTGTGAACTGATTCAATCAATCTAGAGTGCAATTTGGAGCTATACTCAAAGGGCTATCAGCAGATCCAGCAGTGTCTCTACAAGCTGTGTATCCCAAAGAGATCATAAAAAGGGGGAAAGGATCCACATGTGCAAAAAATGTTTGTAGCAGCCCTTTTTGTAATGGTGAGAAACTGGAAACTCATTGCATGCCCAATATTTGGAAAATGGCTCAATAAATTCTGGTATATGAGTATTATGGAAAAAAAATATTTTTCTATAAAAAAGCAATCAGCATGATAATTTCAAAAAGGCCTGGAGAGATTTACATGAACTGATGCTAAATGAAATGAGTATAACCAAGAGAAAATGTACATAATAGTAACAAAATTATATGATGATCAGCTCTGATGGATTTGGCGCTTTTCAACAATGAGGTAATTTAGGGCAATTCCAATGGGCTTGTGATGGAAAAAAGCCATCTCCATCCAGAAAGAAGACTGTGGGACAGAATGTTAATCACAATATAATATTTTCACTTTTTGTTGTCGTTTGCTTGATTTTTTTCCTTTCTCATTTTTTTTTCTTTTTGATCTGATGTTTCTGGAACAGCACGATAATTGTAGAAATATGTATAGAGGAATTGTATATGTTTACCATATATTGGAATACTTGGTGACTAGGGATGGGGATGAGGGGAAATAAGGGAGATATTTAGAAAAAAATGTTTTGCAAAAATGATTGTTGAAAACTATCTTTGCATATATTTTCAAAATAAAAAAGCTATTATTTATTTATTTATTTATTTTTATTTTTAATTTAATTTTATTTAATAATAACTTTGTATTGACAGAATCCATGCCAGGATAATTTTTACACAGCATTATCCCTTGAAATCACTTATGTTTCATTTTTTCCCCTCCCTCCTTCTTCCCCCCCCCCAAGATGGCAAGCAGTCCTATATATGTTAATTATGTTGCAGTATATCCTAAATACAATACACATTTGCAGAACCGAACAGTTCTCCCACTGCACAGGGAGAATTGGATTCAGAAGGTAAAAATAACTCAGGAAGAAAATCAAAAATCAAATAGTTCACATTCATTTCCCAGTATTTGGTGTAGCTTTGGGTGTAGCTGTTTCTGTCCATCATTTATCCAATGAAACTCAGTTAAGTCTCTTTGTCATAGAAATCCACTTCCATCAGAATACATCCTCATACAATGTGTTTCTAATACAATATTGAATAATAATGGTGATAGTGGGCAACCTTGTTTCACTCCAGATCTTACTGGGAAAGGTTCCAGTTTTTCCCCATTGCATATGATGCTTACCGAAGGTTTAAAATATATGCCCCTAACTATTTTAAGGAAAAGTCCTTTTATTCTTATGCTCTCAAGTGTTTTTATTAGGAATGGCTGTTGGATTTTATCAAATGCAAAAAGCTATTATTTAAAAAAAAGAAAAAGGAAAACAATTTTAAAAAGAATCCTTGGCTATATGAAAAATAATATTAAAAAATTAAACTTATTTATCATATGTCAAGAAATTTGGGGAGGATTCTGGGAAGATGGAAGTGTATGTCAGAAAATTTCGTGATCTACAGATTTCCTCCACAAACAAAACAAAATTGCTCCTCAAACTGACCATAGACTGGGGAACACCAGATAAGACATGGGGCAGACAAGGGTCTTCCTGGGACAACCTGAGAAGACCAGAGGAAAGGCCTCCACACAGAGTTTAACTTCTGTGAAATGTAAATAATTCCAGGCTCTTTCCTGCAGAAATAACAAGGAAGGTGCCCTAGGGATAGCTAGGTTCAGAGAGTGTCTCAGCTCAAACCACAGTTCCTATACAGCAGTGAATATGGGGATGGGTGGCTGAATCCAGGAAGACTGAGGAACTTCTGCTGATTAGGAATAACAGGCCTAGATGTCCTGCTGAGAAAGTCCTGGGCAAGAGGAACCAGCACAACCTGTGAATATAGAAGAAATGAGACAGGAATGTAGCTGCTATAGGCACTTGCAGGAGGGTCAAAATTTTGATTTAGGGGTCCAGGGCAGAGAGTAGAGTTGATCTGAGGCTTAAGGCACTATCCCTCCAACTCAGAATTAAAGATGTTTACACTAATAATTATCATAAAGAATCCAACCATAGAAACTTAATATGTGAATAGCAAAGACCAAGGTTGATCTTCAGAGAAGGACAGTAAGGAAAAAAAAAAAGCCTCTTCTACCCATAATGTTAAATTATTACGTCCCCAGTAAGAATTTATAGAAGAACTCAAAAAAAATGAAAAATGAGAGAGAGAGAGAGAGAGAAAAGAGAAAGAGAACCATTCAAGAAAAACAAGAATATGAAAAAATATTAAACAAATAGAAAAGATTTTTTTTTTAATTATAGCGTTTTATTGACAGTACTCATGCCTGGATAATTTTTTACACCACTATATGTTGCATTCACTTCTATTCAGACTTTTCCCCTTTCTCCTGCCACCCCCTCCCCCAGATGGCAAGCAGTCCTATACATGTTAAATGTGTCACAGTATATCCTAGATACAATATATGTGTGCAGAACCAAACAGTTTTCTTATTGCACAGGGAGAATTGGATTCAGAAGGTAAAAATAATCTGGGAAGAAAAACAAAAATGCAAACAGTTTACATTCATTTCCCAGTATTCTTTCTTTGGGTGTAGCTACTTCTGTCCATCATCGATCAATTGAAACTGAGTCAGAAGAAATCCACTTCCATCAGGATACATACAGTATCATTGTTGAGGTATATAATGATCTCCTAGTTCTGCTCATTTCACTTACCATCAGTTCATGTGTCTCCAAACCTCTGTATTCATCCTACTGGTCATTACTAGAACAATAATATTCCATAACATTCATATACCACAATTTACCCAGCCATTCTCCAATTGATGGGCATCCATTCATTTTCCAGTTCCTAGCTACTACAAACAGGGCTGCCACAAATATTTTGGCACATACAAGTCCCTTTCCCTTCTTTAGTGTCTCTTGAGGGTATAAGCCCAGTAGTAGCACTGCTGGATCAAAAGGTATGCACAGTTTGATAATTTTTTGGGCATAATTCCAGATTGCTCTCCAGAATGGTTGGATTCATTCACAACTCCATCAACAATGCATCGGTGTCCCAGTTTTCCCACATCCCCTACAACATTCATCAATATTAGTTCCTGTCATCTTAGCTAATATGACAGGTGTGTAGTGGAATCTCAGAGTTGTCTTAATTTGTATATCTCTGATCAATAGTGATTTGGAACACTCTTTCATGTGAGTGGAAATGGTTTCAATTCCATCATCTGAAAATTGTTCATATCCTTTCATCATTTATCAATTGGAGAATGGCTTGATTTCTTATGAATTAGAATCAATTCTCTATATATTTTGGAAATGAGGCCATTATCAGAACCTTTAACCATGAAAATATTTTCCCAAGTTGTTGCTTCCCTTCTAATCTTGTTTGCATTGGTTTTATTTGTATAAAGGTTTTTTAATTTGATGTAATCAAAATTTTCTATTTTGTGATCAATAATGGTCTCCAGTTCATCTTTTGTCACAAATTTCTTCCTCCTCCACAAGTCTGAGAGATAGACTATCTTATATTCCTCTAATTTATTTATAATCTCATTCTTTATGCCTAAATTATGGATCCATTTTTATCTTTTAGTATATGGCGTTAAGTATGGGTCCATGCCTAATTTCTGCCATACTAACTTCCAGTTTTCCCAGCAGTTTTTGTCAAATAATGAATTCTTATCCCCAAAGTTGGGAACTTTGGGTTTGTCAAACACTAGATTGCTATAGTTGACTATTCTGTCTTGTGAACCTAACCTTTTCCACTGATCAACTAATCTATTTCTTAGCCAATACCAAATGGTTATGGTGACTCCTGCTTTATAATATAGGTTTAGATCAGGTACAGCTAGGCTACCTTCATTTGATTTTTTTCCCCATTAATTCCCTTGAGATTCTCGACATTTTGTTCTTCCACATAAATTTTGTTGTTATATTTTCTAGATCATTAAAATATTTTCTTAGGAGTCTGATTGGTATAGCACTAAATAAATAAATTAGTTTAAGGAGTATTGTCATCTTTATTATATTCACTCAGCCTATCTAAGAGCACTTAATATTTTTCCAATTATTTAAATCTGACTTTATTTGTGTGGAAAGTTTTTTTGTAATTTTGCTCATATATTTCCTGACTTTCCTTTGGTAAATAGATTCTCAAATATTTTATACTATCAACAGATATTTTGAATGGAATTACTCTTTGTATCTCTAGCTGTTGGATTTTGTTGGTGATGTATAAAAATGCTGAGGATTTAAGGGGATTTATTTTGTATCCTGAAACTTTGCTAAAGGTATGAATTATTTCTAATAGCTTTTTAGTAGAATCTCTGGGATTCTCTAGGTATACTATCATATCATCTGCAAAGAGTGATAGTTTGGTTTCCTCTTTACTACTCTAATTCCTTTAATCTCTTTCTCGACTCTTATTGCTGAGACTAGCATTTCTAATACAATATTGAATAATAATGGTGATAGCGGGCAATGTTGTTTCACTCCTGATCTTATTGGGAAAAGTTCCAGTTTTCCCCACTGCATATGATGCTTACTAATGGTTTTAAATATATGCTCCTCGTTATTTTAAGGAAAAGTCCATTTATTCCTATGCTCTCAAGTGTTTTTATTAGGAATGGATGTTGGATTTTATCAAATGCTTTTTCTGCATCTCTTGAGATGATCATATGTTTTTTGTTAATTTGGTTATTGATATAGTCAATTATGCTAATAGTTTTCCTAATATTGAACCAGCCCTGCATCCTTGGTATAAATCCTACTTGGTCATCGTGTATTATCCTGGGGATGATTTTCTGTAATCTTTTTGCTAATATTTTATTTAAGATTTTAGCCTCAATATTCATTAGGGAGATTGGTCTATAATTTTCTTTCTCTGTTTTCAACTTACCTGGTTTAGGTGTCAGTACCATGTTTGTGTCAATAAAGGAATTTGGTAGGATTCCTTCAATCCCTATTTTTTTCAAATAGTTTACATAGCATTGGAGTTAATTGTTCTTTAAATGTTTCATAGAATCCACATGTAAATCCATCTGGTCTGAGGGATTTTTTCTTAGAGATTTGGTTAATAGCTTGTTCTATTTCTTTTTCTCAAATGAGATTGTTTAGTCTATTTATTTCTTCCTCTCTTAATCTGGGCAAGCTACATTTTTGAAGATATTCTTCCATTTCTTTTACATTTTCAAATTTATTGGCATAAAGTTGGGTAAAGTAACTCCTCATTATTTCTCTAATTTCCTCTTTGTTAGTGGCATGATCTCCAATTTCATTTTTAAGACTAACAATTTGATTTTCCTCTTTCCTTTTTTAAATCAGATTTACTAAGGGTTTGTCTATTTTGTTGGTTTTTTCATAGAACCAACTCTTAGCTTTGTTAATTAATTCAATATTTTTTTTTACTTTCAATTTTTTTAAATTTTTATTTAATAATTACTTTATATTGACAGAATCCATGCCAGGGTAATTTTTTTTACAACATTATCCTTTGCACTCATTTCTGTTCCAATTTTTTCCCCTCCCTCCCTCCACCCCCTCCCCTAGATGGCAAGCAGTCCTTTATATGTTGGATATGTTGCAGTATATCTTAGATACAATATATGTTTGCATATTGATCTCTCCTTTTATTTTTAGAATTTCAAGTTTTAGTATTTGACTGGGGGTGTTTTAATTTGTTCTTTTTCTAGCATTTTTAGTTGCAAGCCCAATTCATTGACCTTCTCTTTCTCTATTTTATGCAAATAGGCCTCTAGAGATATGAAATTTTCCCTTATTACCACTTTGGCTGCATCCCATACATTTTGGTATGATGTCTCATTATTACTGTTTTCTTGGGTGAAGTTATTAATTATGTCTATGATTTGCTGTTTCACCCAATCATTCTTTAGTATGAGATTATTTAGTTTCCAATTTTTTTTTTGGTCTATTTTCCCCTGGCTTTTTGTTGAATGTAATTTTCATTGCATTGTAGTATGAAAAGGATGTATTACTATTTCTGCTTTATTGCATTTGAGTTTGAGGTTTTTATGTCCTAACGTATGATTAATTTTTGTATGGGTTCCATGAACTGCTGAGAAGAAAGTATGCTCCTTTCTGTCTTCATTTAGCTTTCTCCAGAGATCTATCATATCTAACTTTTCTATTATTTTATTTATCTCTTTGACTCCTTTCTTATTTATTTTGTGGTTTGATTTATCTAATTCTGAGAGGGCAAGGTTGAGATCTCCCACTATTATAGTTTTGCTGTCTCTTTCTTCTTTCAGCTCTCTTAATTTCTATTTGAATAATTTAGATGCTACACCACTTGGTTCATATCTGTTTAGTACTGATATTGCTTCATTATCTATGCTACCCTTTAGCAAGATATGGTTCGCTTCCTTATCTCTTTTAATTAGATCAGTTTTTGCTTTAGCTTGATCTGAGATCAGGATGGTTACCCCTGCTTTTTTGACTTCACCTGAACCATAGTAGATTCTGTTCCAACCTTTGACTTTTACTCTGGATGTATCTCTCTGCTTCAGGTGTGTTTCCTGTAAACAATATATTGTAGGATTCTGGCTTTTAGTCCATTCTGCTAACCACTTCCTCTTTATGGTGGAATTTACCCCATTCACATTTATGGTTAAAATGACCAGTTCTGTATTACTTGCCATCTTGTTAACCCCTGTTTATGCTTTTCTCCCTTCCTTCCTCCTTACCCCTCTCCCCAGTATTTAACTTGTGATTACCTCTTGCTTCTCACAGCCATCCCTTTTTAATATTCTCCCCCCATCTTAGAATTCCTCCCCCTATCTTACTCCTTTTCTTCACAATTTCTGTATTCCTTCCACTTAGTTTATTCCTTCCCTTTTCACTTTTCTCTTCCCATTTTTAAATGAGTTGGGAGAAGTTTCACCATAAATTGAATGTCCTATTTAACATGTATAGACTGCTTGCCATCTGAGGGAGGGGAAAAATTGGAACAGAAGTGAGTTTAAGGGATAATGTTGTAAAAAATTACCCTGGCATGGGTTTTGTCAACAAAAAAGTTATTTAAAAAATTGAATATGTCTAAAATTTTTCTCTTTAAGTCAATTCTGATGGCAGTAAGATACACACTATATTCACCCCCCTCCATTCTTTCTCTCAGATATAATAGGTTTTCTTTGTCTGTTCGTGAGATATAGTACCCCCACTTTACCCTTTTTCTGGTACAATGTCCTTTCTACCTCTAGTTTCTAGAACAAGGTATACATGTATTCTTTACATATCTTTATAGAAGAAATATAGTTCCCAAGATTTCTTTTTACTTTTTAGGATTCTCTTGAGTTCTATATTTGTAAATCAAACTTTTTGTTAAGTTCTAGTTTTTTCATCAAAAATAGGTGAAATTGCTTATTTCGTTGAATGTCCATTTTCTTCCATGGAAAAAGATGCTCCTTTTGGCTGGGTAAGTTATTTTTGATTGCATACCAAGTTCCTTAGCCTTTCTCAAGATCATATTTCAGGGCTTTCAATCTTTCAATGTGGAAGCTACTCGATCCTGGGTAATCCTTATTGTGGCTCCTCTATATTTGAATTGATTTTTTCTAGCCACTTGCAGTATTTTTTCCTTTGTCTGATAATTCTGGCATTTGGTCCCTATATTTCTTGGTGTTTTGAATTTAGGATCCCTTTTCAGTAGGTGATTGATGAATTCTTTCAATGTCTATTTTAACCTCTGTTTCTATAACTTCTAGGCAGTTCTCTTTGATAATTTCCTGGAAAAATAGTGTGCAGCTCTTTTTTCATCATATTTTTCAAGGAGTCCAATTATTCTCAGATTGTCTCTCCTAGTTCTATTTTCCAGGTCTGTTGTTTTCCCAAGACATATTTGCCATTTTTTTCCATTGTTTCATTTTTTTGGTTTTGCTTGACTGATTCTTGTTGTCTCCTCAAGTCATTCAATTCCATTTTTTCAATTCTGATTTTCAATCCAATATTTTCTTCACTTACTTTTTTAAAATATTTTTTTTTCTAATTGTTCAATTATGTTTTTAAGTGTGTTATTTTGTTCTCTGGAATTGTTTTTCCATTTCACCAATTTTATTTTTAGAGAGCTATTTTCTTTTTCCTGTTCACTAATTCTATTTTTCAAGGATTTGATTTCTTTATCCACTCTGTCTTTAAATGAGTGGGATAACTTCTCCAGACTCTTTGGCCAAGCCTCCCTCTCCTTTTCCCATTTTTCTTCTAGCTCTCTTGTGAGAGCCTTTTTAATTTCTTCTATGAGATTCATCTGTGCTGAGAAACAGAGGATATGCTCCTTTGGGGATTCACCTGGAGACAGTCTGTTTTTAGTCTCCTCAGAGTTTAAAATCTGTTCTCTATCCATATAGAAGCTATCAATGGTTAAGGTCTGTTAATTTTTTTTTCTCATTTTGTCAGGGAAGAATTAAAGAAGACAAATTAGCAAAAAACAAAACAAAACAAACAAACAAAAAAAATGGATTGTGTGACTTTTTTTTTGGGGGGGGGAGAGGGTTGGGCCGCGTTGTGTTACTGAGTTTCCCCTATAGACTGCAGGGGCAAGCAGTGAGACACTAGCAGGACAGCAATGGCTGTGTTATTGTTATTTATTGTTCTGTAAAAAATGATGAATGGAATAGTTTCCACGAAATCTAGCAAAACATGTAAGATCAGATTTTAAATAGTTAACTAAGATATCAATTTATTCAATGACATCAGTACAGCAAATGCAAACAACTTGGAAGGAATTAAGAATTCTTACACGCCTAGTAAGTGACCATAATTCCAGAGAATCGATGATGAATCTTGCTCCCTGCCTCTTGGTTATAGTACTAAAACACTTAGAATATATAAGCCAAAACATTTGTGGACATATCTTATGTAGAAATTGGTTTTGATTGATTCTACATATTAGTACAATGGTTTCATTTTCTTTAATTCTAAATTTGGAAGGTGGGGTGGCAGGGTGAAAAAAAATTGCTGATGTACATACATAGATACAGGTAAAATATACACATATTACATATAAAAATGTATACATGTAAGACATGTATAAATATATATGAAATATATGTTAAATGTGTAGATATATGTTACATATATGCATATATCTGTATGATTTGAAAAAAAATATGTTGTAATCACCCAACACCACTACAGTATGTTTTGCTGTCTCTTTCTTCTTTCAGCTCTCTTAATTTCTATTTGAATAATTTAGATGCTACACCACTTGGTTCATATCTGTTTAGTACTGATATTGCTTCATTATCTATGCTACCCTTTAGCAAGATATGGTTCCCTTCCTTATCTCTTTTAATTAGATCAGTTTTTGCTTTAGCTTGATCTGAGATCAGGATGGTTACCCCTGCTTTTTTGACTTCACCTGAACCATAGTAGATTCTGTTCCAACCTTTGACTTTTACTCTGGATGTATCTCTCTGCTTCAGGTGTGTTTCCTGTAAACAATATATTGTAGGATTCTGGCTTTTAGTCCATTCTGCTAACCACTTCCTCTTTATGGTGGAATTTACCCCATTCACATTTATGGTTAAAATGACCAGTTCTGTATTACTTGCCATCTTGTTAACCCCTGTTTATGCTTTTCTCCCTTCCTTCCTCCTTACCCCTCTCCCCAGTATTTAACTTGTGATTACCTCTTGCTTCTCACAGCCATCCCTTTTTAATATTCTCCCCCCATCTTAGAATTCCTCCCCCTATCTTACTCCTTTTCTTCACAATTTCTGTATTCCCTTCCACTTAGTTTATTCCTTCCCTTTTCACTTTTCTCTTCCCATTTTTAAATGAGTTGGGAGAAGTTTCACCATAAATTGAATGTCCTATTTAACATGTATAGACTGCTTGCCATCTGAGGGAGGGGAAAAATTGGAACAGAAGTGAGTTTAAGGGATAATGTTGTAAAAAATTACCCTGGCATGGGTTTTGTCAACAAAAAAGTTATTTAAAAAATTGAATATGTCTAAAATTTTTCTCTTTAAGTCAATTCTGATGGCAGTAAGATACACACTATATTCACCCCCCTCCATTCTTTCTCTCAGATATAATAGGTTTTCTTTGTCTGTTCGTGAGATATAGTACCCCACTTTATCCTTTTTCTGGTACAATGTCCTTTCTACCTCTAGTTTCTAGAACAAGGTATACATGTATTCTTTACATATCTTTATAGAAGAAATATAGTTCCCAAGATTTCTTTTTACTTTTTAGGATTCTCTTGAGTTCTATATTTGTAAATCAAACTTTTTGTTAAGTTCTAGTTTTTTCATCAAAAATAGGTGAAATTGCTTATTTCGTTGAATGTCCATTTTCTTCCCTGGAAAAAGATGCTCCTTTTGGCTGGGTAAGTTATTTTTGATTGCATACCAAGTTCCTTAGCCTTTCTCAAGATCATATTTCAGGGCTTTCAATCTTTCAATGTGGAAGCTACTCGATCCTGGGTAATCCTTATTGTGGCTCCTCTATATTTGAATTGATTTTTTCTAGCCACTTGCAGTATTTTTTCCTTTGTCTGATAATTCTGGCATTTGGTCCCTATATTTCTTGGTGTTTTGAATTTAGGATCCCTTTTCAGTAGGTGATTGATGAATTCTTTCAATGTCTATTTTAACCTCTGTTTCTATAACTTCTAGGCAGTTCTCTTTGATAATTTCCTGGAAAAATAGTGTGCAGGCTCTTTTTTCATCATATTTTTCAAGGAGTCCAATTATTCTCAGATTGTCTCTCCTAGTTCTATTTTCCAGGTCTGTTGTTTTCCCAAGACATATTTGCCATTTTTTTTCCATTGTTTCATTTTTTTGGTTTTGCTTGACTGATTCTTGTTGTCTCCTCAAGTCATTCAATTCCATTTTTTCAATTCTGATTTTCAATCCAATATTTTCTTCACTTACTTTTTTAAAATATTTTTTTCTAATTGTTCAATTATGTTTTTAAGTGTGTTATTTTGTTCTCTGGAATTGTTTTTCCATTTCACCAATTTTATTTTTTAGAGAGCTATTTTCTTTTTCCTGTTCACTAATTCTATTTTTCAAGGATTTGATTTCTTTATCCACTCTGTCTTTAAATGAGTGGGATAACTTCTCCAGACTCTTTGGCCAAGCCTCCCTCTCCTTTTCCCATTTTTCTTCTAGCTCTCTTGTGAGAGCCTTTTTAATTTCTTCTATGAGATTCATCTGTGCTGAGAAACAGAGGATATACTCCTTTGGGGATTCACCTGGAGACAGTCTGTTTTTAGTCTCCTCAGAGTTTAAAATCTGTTCTCTATCCATATAGAAGCTATCAATGGTTAAGGTCTGTTAATTTTTTTTTCTCATTTTGTCAGGGAAGAATTAAAGAAGACAAATTAGCAAAAAACAAAACAAAACAAACAAACAAAAAAAATGGATTGTGTGACTTTTTTTTTTGGGGGGTGAGGGTTGGGCCGCGTTGTGTTACTGAGTTTCCCTATAGACTGCAGGGGCAAGCAGTGAGACACTAGCAGGACAGCAATGGCTGTGTTATTGTTATTTATTGTTCTGTAAAAAATGATGAATGGAATAGTTTCCACGAAATCTAGCAAAACATGTAAGATCAGATTTTAAATAGTTAACTAAGATATCAATTTATTCAATGACATCAGTACAGCAAATGCAAACAACTTGGAAGGAATTAAGAATTCTTACACGCCTAGTAAGTGACCATAATTCCAGAGAATCGATGATGAATCTTGCTCCCTGCCTCTTGGTTATAGTACTAAAACACTTAGAATATATAAGCCAAAACATTTGTGGACATATCTTATGTAGAAATTGGTTTTGATTGATTCTACATATTAGTACAATGGTTTCATTTTCTTTAATTCTAAATTTGGAAGGTGGGGTGGCAGGGTGAAAAAAAATTGCTGATGTACATACATAGATACAGGTAAAATATACACATATTACATATAAAAATGTATACATGTAAGACATGTATAAATATATATGAAATATATGTTAAATGTGTAGATATATGTTACATATATGCATATATCTGTATGATTTGAAAAAAAATATGTTGTAATCACCCAACACCACTACAGTATGTTTTTCTATCCCTTTCCATCTCCCTTCGTTTCAGCTACTTATTTTGGCTTGATGCTTTTGGATTACTTCCAATTTAAACCAAAATTATAACCTACATGAACACATTCCTCAATAATTAACTTACTCCCCCGATCTCAATCTCATCTCAATGATGTTGTTGTTTAAAATCCATTCTCTATCCCTGCTTTCTAATTCCTTTTTTTCTGACCCCTATAAACCAAGCCCACAAAAATTTTACTCTAAAGTTACTTAAGCTTTCTCCTCTTTTGTCATGAATGACTGTTGCCTAGGGAGTAAAGTTGTTTTCATAATAAATCTCAATCTTACCTATTCCTGTATTCTTACATTTTTTTTTCTATTTACATTCTTTTCTATCTCTCTACAGTTTTTGGCATGTGATCACTATAATCTTTTTGATGTTTTCTTCCCAGTAGCTTTTGGGGTAACACTCTTTTTTGGCTTTCTTCTTGACTAGCTGATTTAACATCACTTTCCATTACAAGATCTACTTTCAATTCATGACCTCTAACCATTATAGGGTTCTGATCTGGGCCATTTTCTCTTCTTCTATAGTATTTAATTTGTTGATTTCATCAATTTACCAGAATGTGGATCCTTTCTGATGCTGTAGTTTCCCTAGCCACCCTTTCCCATAATTTTGTATTTTCATTAATATATGTGGCATATTGATCATGATTCAGCAGTTGCAATACTCCTTTCTCCCTGTTACCTTTCAGGTTTTCCTTCTATCATAACATCATCAATTGGTAACATTTCTTTTTGGATTTATTCAATCTTTATTTAGTATTCCAATCATTACTCCTTGGCTATTTTCTAATAATTCCTAGAATACTCTTCTTTCTTCAGTGAGTTCAATATCTGTCTCAGTCTTTCTCTTCTCCACATTTACTAACTTCATACTAGCTTAACTCAAAATACTCTTAGTTTTTTCCAAGCTACCCAGTTTGCTTAAGCTCTTCCTTCTTCCCCACTCTCATTTCAGTCACACACAAAGCCTTCTCTATTACTGTCAAGATCAATACCATCATCCTAATCCTACAGGTTCACAAATGAAGAGACATTCTAACTACCTAGCTTATATTCAATCTCTTGCAATAGTCTGTTGATGTCACTTTTGCAATATCTTTTATTTCCCTTCTTCTTCTCTGGCACTATTATCACTGTTATATTTCATATACGTGGAATATTGCTAACACCCACCAGTGTAATACCTACACATTAAAGAATCTCAAATTTTCTTTATCTGACTATAGTCTACTAACTATTCATCTATCACTCTACTTTCCAATACCCATCCTACTCCTCATTTTTATGAAGATTCTCAATTCTCTCCCAGACTATCTCCCCTACATTGACCATTCTTTATTCTTTTACCTTTCTTGATGTTTTGGTGAACCAATTCAACATTGTATTGTCATCTTGTCTTGAGTCCTTAGTCCCTAATTATTTTACCAATTTTACATGGCTAAGCCTTAGCCTTGGGTTATTCTCATCATGTTATCTGTATACTTACATGGTGTAGTGCTGAATGAAGGCAAAGAAAATCAAGTAACAATTACAGCTCAACTACTTGTGCAACCTCAATGTGACTCTCATCACTGCTAAATAAACTTATTTTATCTTTCTGTTTTATCAGCTCACTGCTTTATTCTCCACTATTCTCCACATTCTTCCCTTCTTCTTTACCTCTTCTTTACCCCTTCCAACTTGGCTTATATATTTATCATTCCACTGAAATTTCTTAGTTGCTAAATCCAATGGTCTTTTCTTAATCCTTATTCTTTTCTATCTCTCTACAGTTTTTGGTCCTGTGAACACTATAAACTTTTTGATGTTTTCTTTTTGGTAGCTTTTGGGGTAACACTCTTTTGTCTTTCTTCCTGACTAGTTGATGTATCATTAGTTTTTATTACAGGATTTTCTTTCAGTTCATGACCTCTAACCACTGCAGGATTCTGATCTGAGTCATTTTCTCTTCTCCTTTTATACTACTTCACTTGGTAATCTCAATTCTAATTAATTTAGTCTTTAATGATGATAACTCAGAACTATCTATCCAGCCCCAAGTTCTCCTGATTTCCAAATTCACTTCTACTACTGCCTTTTAGACATCTATAATTGGTCTAATAAACATTTTAAATTCTATATAGCCAAAATTAAACTCATTGTCTTTCTCCCTAAGCCATTTTCACTTTCTACCTTCTCTTTTACTGTCAAGACCAATACCATTATCCTAATCCCACAGGCTCACAAATGAAGAGACATCTAATTCCCCACTACTTCTTAATATTCAATCTCTTGCAATAGTCTGTTGATATCACTTTTGCAAAATCTCTCATTTATTTCCCTTCCTCTTCTTTGGCACTCTTATCACTCTGGGATAGGTCCTTTTCACCTCACACTTGGATAATTGCAAAATTCTTTTGTGAGTCTGCTAACCCCAAGTTTCTCTTCACTTCAGTGATTCTCCATTCATTCACCAAAGTGATTTTCCCAAAGTTTAGGTTCTATCATTATTCAATAAACTTCAATGTTTGTTCACCTTCAGTATCAAACACAAAATCCTGTGATTGACATTCAAAACAATTCAAATTCTTCCTCTCTTATATTTCTGGTTTTATATTTTTCTTCCTCCTATGTGTACTGGCCTTCTTGATATTCCATGAACAAGACAGTCTCTAAACTGGATATTTTTCCTAACTCTCTCCCATTCCCTCCCTTCTCATGTCTGATTACTGATTTCCCTTGCTTCCTTTAAATTCCAACTAAAATCTCACTTTCTATTAAAAAGCCTTCCATGGTACCTCTTAATCCATGGATCTTCTCTCTAGTAATTATTTCATATTTATACTGTATATAGCATATATATATGTATGTATATATATAGATAGATAGATAGATAGATATTTGAATATTGATGTCTATATAAATATAAAAATATATTTTCATGCATTATCTATGTCATTACATTGGGAACTCTTTGAGGGCAAGGACTGTTTCCCACAAATAGTTCCCTCCTTTCCACACCTACTTATTATCCCTCTTCACGAAAATATGTTTTTCCTTCTTTCTCCTTCATCTCTATTTCATGTGACAATGTATACTTTCTTGTGAAGGGAAACTCCTCTTCATGCACATTTGATACTTTATATTATTTTCACTAGATTTTTCTTATATTTCCCCACTCTTCCAGGACTCCCCTACTATAATTTGTTTGTATGTGTGTGTATGTGTGGGGTGTGTGTGTGTGTGTGTATGTATTGTCCCCTTTTGTGATCAAACTCCTGGATAAGGATATCTACAAAGAATACTTCTATTTCCTTTTCTCCTTAACTCTCACTAGTTGTTCTTCTGACCTTAATTCAATTGAAACTGTTCTTGCCAAAGTTAGCAATGATCTATTAGTTGCTAGATCTAATAGTTTTTTTTTTTAATTCTCAATCTTTTTAACCTTCTTAAAGTTTTTAACTTTCTTAATTAATCACTTTATTCTAGTCTTATTTTTTATTTTTTGCTGACACTATTCTCTCCTAATTCTCTCCCTTCAAGTCTGACTATTTCCTTTTCTGTATTTTTACTTACATCATTTTTAGGCTGTGCCTATTAAACAAGGATCTCTCCTAATGCTCCTAATGCTATACTATTTCAATTCCCAATGTAATCAGCTAACATTATTTCTATTATAACTGCTAGGCAGATAATTCTTTTTTTTTTTGACTTGCCCTAACCTCTCTCTTGACCTCCAGTCTCTCTTCAACTGCCTATGTCAACATACCCATTATCCATATTTATCAATTATCAACATGTTTATTCATTGTCTTTCCCTAAAATCTTTTTCTTCTTCCTAACTTCCTTATTAGTATATAGGGTATCAAAATTCTCTCAGTCATTTTGGATCACAATATAGATGTCATTCTCAATCCCTAACTCTCAAGTGATTTCCGGCCAAGATGGCAGAGAGGAGGCACACAGCTGTGTAAGCTCCACGTTTTCTCTCAGAATCCATTTCATTACAAACCTCTGAATTAATGCTTGACTGAAAAAAAAAACACACAAATAGTTACCAAGAGAAGACATACTTGAAATTCACCAGGAAAGGTCTGTTTTTGCTCGAAGCCAGGGAAGGCTTTAGACGGGGTGCAGGCTGAGGGCAAGAGGCAGTAGCTACAGCCTGGCAGGCAGCTCACAGCTGAGCAGACCAGAGCGGGGTGGGGTGTGATTTCAGCTGTCTCTGCTTGGGGGAGCTTTGCTACAGGATTGGATACTTTGCCCTGGCAGCAAGTCAGTAGCCCAGCAGAGAAGCTAAAAACACAGGGGGTGAAGAATACAACCCAAACAGCTGGAGTCTCTCGGGACCTGGCCACCCCTCCCCCACAGTGTCTCGCTATGCTCTAGGAATCTCAGAGCGCAGACGCTGCACAGTCTTGTTAGTGCCTTGCTGCTGCCCCTGCAGTCTGTAGAGAAAGCTCAGTAACACCACCCCGCCCCTACACCCCAAAAAGCAGACTCCATTTAGGGTTTTTTCTTTTTTTTTTTCCTTGCTAGTTTGTCTTTGATTCTTCTCTGACAAAATGAGCAAAAAAATTGAAAAGGACCATAACCCTTGACAGCTTCTATATGGATAGAGAACAGACTCTAAACCCTGAGGAGACTAAAAATAGACTGTCTCCAGGTGACTCCCCAAAGGAGGAGATCATCTGTTCCTCAGCACAGATGAATCTCATAGAAGAAATTAAAAAGGCTCTCACAAGAGAGCTAGAAGAAAAATGGGAAAAGGAGAGGGTGGCTTGACAAGAGAGTCTGGAGAAATCATCCCACTCATTTAAAGATAGAGTGGATAAATAAATCAAATCCTTGAAAAATAGGATTAGTGAATTGGAAACGGAAAATAGCTCTCTAAAAAATAAAATTGGCGAAATGGAAAAAAATTCCATAGAACAAAAGAACTCAATTGGACAATTAAAAAAAATATTAAAACAATTGAGTGAAGAAAATATTTCATTGAAAATCAGAATCAAACAAATGGAATTGAATGACTCGAGGAGACAAGAAGAACCAGTCATGCAAAAAGAAAAAAAATTAAACAATGGAAAAGAATGTGAAATACCTTCTGGGGAAAACAACAGACCTGGAAAAGAGATCCAGGAGAGACAATCTGAGAATTATTGGACTCCCAGAAAAGCGTGATGGAAAAAAGAGCCTGGACACTATTTTCCAGGAAATTATCAAAGAGAACTGCCCAGAAGTCATAGAAACAGAGGGTAAAATAGACATTGAATGAATTCATCTATCACCTACGGAAAGGGATCCTAAAATCAAAACACTAAGAAATATAATGGCCAAATGCCAGAACCCTCAGATGAAGGGAAAAAAATACTACAAGAGGCTAGAAAAACCCAATTCAAATATAGAGGAGCCACAATAAGGATCACCCAGGATCTAGCAGCATCCACATTAAAAAATTGAAGGGCCTGGAATATGGTATTTCAAAAGGCTAAGGAACTCGGTATGCAATCAAAAATAACTTACCTAGCCAGAATGAGCCAGGGAAGAAGATGGACATTCAATGAAATAAGCGAATTTCACCTATTTTTGATGAAAAAAACTAGAACTTAACAAAAAGTTTGATCTACAAATATAGAACTCAATAGAAACCTAAAAAAGATAAAAAGAAATCTTGGGAACTATATTTCTGCTATAAACATGTATAAAGAATACATGTATACCTTGTTCTAGAAACTAGATGTGGAAAGGACATTGTACCAGAAAAAGGGTAAAGTTGGGGTACTACATCTCATGAAGAGGCAAAGGAAGCCTATTATATCTGAGAGAAAGAATGGAGGGGGATGAATATAGTGGGTATCTTACTGCCTTCACAATTGGCTTTAAGAGAAAAAATTTAGACATATTCAATTTATGGTGAAACTTCTCCCACCTCATTGAAAAGTGAAAAGGGAAAAGTGAAAAGGGAAGGAATAAGCTAAGCGGAAGGGAATATGGAAACTGTGAGGGGAAGGGGTAAGATAGGGGAAGGAACTCTAAGGTGCGGGGGAGGGATACTAAAAAGGGAGGGGTATGAGAAGCAAGTGGTGCTCACAA
Source organism: Antechinus flavipes (assembly GCF_016432865.1). Classification (NCBI taxonomy): domain Eukaryota; kingdom Metazoa; phylum Chordata; class Mammalia; order Dasyuromorphia; family Dasyuridae; genus Antechinus; species Antechinus flavipes. The sequence goes on from NC_067400.1 coordinate 498,593,362, forward strand.
GTTTAATAATGGGAAGGGGGGTAAGGGGAAAAGAAGGGAGAAAAGCATAAACAGGGGTTAACAAGATGGCAAAAATATAGAATTAGTAATTTTAGCCATAAATGTGAATGGGGTAAACTCCCCCATAAAGAGGAAGCGGTTAGCAGAATGGATTAAAAGCCAGAATCCTACAATATGTTGTTTACAGGAAACACACCTGAAGCAGGGAGATACATGCAGAGTAAAGGTAAAAGGTTGGAGCAAAATCTACTATTCTTCAGGTGAAGTCAATCTCAGATCAAGCAAAAGCAAAAATTGATCTAATTAAAAGAGATAAGGAAGGGTAGTATATCTTGCTAAGGGGTAGTATAGATAATGAAGCAATATCAATATTAAACATATATGCACCAAGTGGTATAGCATCTAAATTCTTAAAAGAGAAATTAAGAGAGCTGCAAGAAGAAGTAGACAGCAAAACTATAATAGTGGGAGATCTCAATCTTCCACTCTCGGAATTAGATAAATCAAACCACAAAATAAATAAGAAAGAAGTCAAAGAGGTAAATAGAATACTAGAAAAATTATATATGATAGAACTCTGGAGAAAATGTAATGGAGACAGAAAGGAGTACACTTTCTTTTCAGCAGTTCATGGAACCTATACTAAAATTGACCATATATTAGGACATAAAAACCTCAAACTCAAATGCAGTAAGGCAGAAATAGTAAATGCATCCTTTTCACGATGCAATGAAAATTACATTCAACAAAAAGCTAGGGGAAAGTAGACCAAAAAATAATTGGAAACTAAATAATTCCTAACTCTTTCTCACTTTACATATCTTATCATTGCCAAGTTTTATATTTCTACCTTAATAACATTTAATCAGGTTCCTTTTCTTATCTGACACTGTGAATATTCTGGTGCAAGTCCTCATTACCTCACACCTAGATTATTTATTTTCATTTAATTGTATTTTTTTCCAATCACATATTGTTAGTTTTCAACATTTATTTCTATAAGATTTTTATTTCCAATTTTTTTCTCCCTCCCTCACCCTCTCACAAGATGGCAAGCAATCTGATATAGATTTTAATATAAAATCATATTAAACATTTCCAAATTATTTATGTTAGGAAAGAAGTATCAGAACAAAAAGGAAAAACACAAAAAATGAAAAAAAAAGAAAAATAGTATGCTTCAATCTGCATTCAGACTTCTCAATTCTTTCTCTGGATGTGGCTAACATTTTCCATCGTGAGTCTTTTGGAATTGTTGTAGATCATAGCATAAATATAAAGAGCTATCAAAGTTTGTTTTATTTTTATTTGTTTTTGGCCAGGCATTTGGGATTAAGTGACATATAAGAACACACAGCTGTAATGCGTTAACTATCTGAGGCCAGATTTGAACTCAGGTCCTTCTAATTTCAGGATCACTCTTCTCTATACTCTGCCATTTAGCTGCCCCTAAGTATATCAAAGTTGATCACTGTACAGTGTTGCCCTTACTATACACACACACACACACACACACACACACACACACAGAAAGTTAGATGTGTGTGTGTGTGTGTGTGTGTGTGTGTGTGTGTGTATCAGTGTATCCTTCACTCCTCTGTCATTTGATCTTCTGAAAGCACAGGTATGACCATGTTACCTATAGAGATCCATGTCATTCAATAATCTTCAATTACTTCATATCTTCCCCAGGATCAAATATAACATCTTGTTTGACATTGAAAGATTTTCATACCCTCACTCTTCTACATTTCTGGTTTATTTACACTTTAAACACACACACACACACACACACACACACACACACACACATCTATCCAGTACTATTGGTATTTTTGTATTCCTCACTCAAGATACTACATTACCCAAACCTGAGCATGTTTGCTGATTCTGCACTATGTCTAGAAATTTTCCATCCTCCTCTCAAAAAGGGAGAGAGAGATGGAGTGATACAGACAGATTAGAAAGCCAGTGAGAGACAGAGAGATTTGATTTTATAAGTTTTTTTTTAAAGAGTAAATAGATGATTTTCAATGGATTTTTTAGAACAAGTATTTTGCCACTTTCAAAAGCCAATAAATCATTACTATCCACTTTCTGCCTCCTCAAATCATCCAAATACTCAGGCACAGAAAGTTAAATGAACACTTATTACAGAAAATCATTAGGGCCTTGGATGACTAATAACTTTTTATCACCTGGGAACTAACTCTCTCTATGGCAGAAAAGAAACCACTAAATTGGATCAATCAGTATATTAGAGAAGAACTGACATAGCTCACCTTGTATATCTTCTGTTGAAATGCAAGAAACAAAACAAAACAAAAAATACCAAACAACTTTTCCCTCCAAAAATAATCCTTTATAAATCACAAAACTGATGTTGAGATTTGGAACTAAAAAAGAAATACCTATTTGGTGAATTCTGGAAACAAATTCTCTTATTCTTTTCAAGGTAGGCTTTGCCTTTATTTAAAAGGCCTCAACCCAACCTCTCTTCTCACAATCTCACCAAGATTTATTTATTTAGAAGGCAGAACAACCAAGAGCTTCATTTCCCTCTTTGTCCCCTAGCTGGATTTTAATTTCATCCATATTTTCTGAGTAAATGGAGAGATTATATATAGTTTTTGACCTTCCAAGCTATGTCTCCTTCATATGATTAAAATTGCTTTGAAAACCCACAACACAGAAATATGAGAGAAGTTACTTTTTAATTTGGTGTCAAAGTTTTTTATATCCATTTTAATCAAAGTTGTTGTCAGTTTCCAATCAGGCAGCCAAAGATCTTTTATGATAAAATAGTCTCTTCTTTTGTTTATTCTTTCCAATCCCATTTTTTTTTGAAAATTTTGATTCTGTTATCTGGGAGAGATAAAGATATTAGTAGGAATAATAATATCTCATCCAGAGGTCCTCCAGAAAGCTAGCCCAGACATTACATGAAATCTTTTTTTTTTCCCTCAAGCAATTTACACTTAGTTGAAAATACAATGTGTATATATTACAGAATAAAATAAAAAAGGAAGGAAAAAGAACCAAAATAAGAAAGAAAGAGTTAAAAGAAACAATATAGTGTGCATATACTTAAAAGACTAGCATAGAGATTCAAATTCATAATAAAAAAATAAATGACTTGAATAGGAAGTATACTCCCAGAGGTTCTGATAGCGTTGTGAACACTAAAAGAATACAAAGGTAGGAAGGGCTATCAAGAAATAAAGTTTCTCACAATAGGGAGACTAGGAGCATGGGAGACAAGCTTTAATGATTTCACTATTTTGTTTCCTTTATCATTGTAAACAATCATAAGATTGTTCATCATGTTCCCTAAAATTTCACCAACTTCAAAAACAACACAAGAGCAATGAAAAGAAATTTTCCTAATATATGAACCAATCCTCATTGTATCTATTCTGCATAGTAATTTTGATGACAAAGTAAATCTATTTTTCAATGTAATACATTGCAATAAGTGCTATTAAGTTCAGAGACAATACTCCCATTTGTCTTTCTAAAAAGTCATATTCTCTAATTTGTTTCTTAAATATAAGTTTAAAATATTTATTAATTTGATAGATATATCCTGCAGGCTGGCACATTGAGATGTTGTACTGGGTTTGGTTTTCTTTCTGATACATTCTCTCTGTGACCATTACTCTAGTAATTTCTTGTTGGAATCCTTACTAACTGCTAACTAATTAGAGTTGATCTAATCTTACAAGAAGATGTTTTGGGCAGAACCTAAAACAAGGTACTAAGTAGAACTAATTAATACAAGGCTTGTGTTCACACCTTTACTCATTGGAGTTCAATGAGTTCACACCTCCCTTGAAGCTCTTTGGGAGCATAAATAGAGCTTCAATGGGCCAGTGAAGGAAGTTCTTCAGAGTGAAGAAGCTACAAGTCGAGATTTCAGCAGAATGACATGAAGAGTGGTGCTGGCTCTGGAGGCTGAAGAAAGCAGAGGCAGAAGCAAAGGACAAAGCGGCAAGAGCTCTTGGAACCAAGCAGAGAGATAGGCCTCTAAGCTAACCGGGCTATATTGGAGATAATAAAAGATCTGAACTTTGATCACCTGGCTGTATTTTGAGAAGAAAAAGCTCACCACAATTTCTCAATTTTTGTTTATTTTTCATTTATCCCTTTTCAGATTGTGAGGACATCAGATGAATTTGTTTTTTTTTTTTCCAATTATTACCTTTTTTCAAATTATGAACTTTTAAGAACATAGAGTTTTGACAATTTCATGTTTATATAACTAGTTTCTTTTCTAACTATATATTTTATTTTATATGTTAAAAAAATTTCCTCAACAAGAGGTACATAGTTTTCAATAGTATGCCAATGGAATTCATGATATACAAAATAAAGGACCTCTAGGTTTCTACATGACCTGACAATGAACTGAGATTCTGCTCTTCTTATGTTAGATTTGTCTTTGCAAAATAAGGATACTGTTTCTCTTTGTTCCCTCTTCATTTTTTTCTCTTTTTCCCCTTCTCATCTTTCCCCCATTGCTTTAACCTTTCTCAATTAAGAATTCAGTGCTCAGAATGTAAAGAAATATTAAAGAATGAGAATCACTATCCTGATAATAGGGAATGTAATTAAGCTCAATAGGAGAGAATTCTTTGAGTTTTCTTCTTAAAACATTTTATGTCTGATTTGTTTAATAATAAAAAATGCAGTTTTTTCTCATATTTTCATAAAGCAAAGTAAAAAAAAATCAAATAAAAAACAAGTCAAATCAAATCAACAAAACTAAATATCCTTTTAGAAAATATGGAAGAGGTGTTATCTATCTATTGATTAGTGTTGGGGTAAAATATCTGCCTTTTTCTACTTCTGATAAATATTCCTATAATGGTGATTTGGCAAATATGTAGACTCAATAAACTTTCTTGGCTTATGTAAATTTTCAATAGAGGATTATGGAAATACAGCTTTCAGGAAAACTGAAATGAAATGTAAGGGGAGTGTCTTGAAGAGGCTGTGGAGCATAAATAGATATTTTGTAATTGTTTTTGGTAGGTTCGCCATTGGGCAGTTTTTTATTGAAATCAGAGGCACTAAAAATGCAAGTCAATTTCAACTCTATTTATTTATATCTGAAAAAAATTCATGATTCTTTCTTTGTTGATATAAAGTAAACACCATCAGGTTATTACTTAAACTGCAAGGCTATAGGTAATATGGCTTATTCTTTTACTTTTTCATTTGTTCTTTTTCATTCTGGGTGAAAATTGTTGTAAAGATTTGTATATAGAGTCACAGACACTTAGGAGTCAGCTGAATTTTGCAACCAGTACAGTTTTGATGTGTCAAAGAGTAAGGAATGATTTTAAGAGGAATCTTCAGGAAACCATCTAGCAAAAGGACGCAATTGTCTGCAATACTGCATCTGGACACAAACATGAGGTGGGATAATTGTTTATGGGAAATGTACAACAATTTGAGCCTACATAAAAGAAGATTATAACCTATTCAGGGGATAGCAACACAAAAGTAATCTGAAAAGTGGTGAAGAGAAAGGTAAGAGAAGTTCAGAGTACATGAGAGAAGGAAAGGTGATGTTTTATGAAATGAAAAACAAGCATAGTTGCTTATGAAAATGAATTCAATTACCTGCAAAACTTTGTAAAATTAGAAGTTTATTATTAAAACTTCTAGTCCTTTAATCATAGAAGAGAAGCAAGTGAGGGAGTTGAAAAAGATGTTGAGCATGAAACAATTGAGTTGATCTGTATGGTAATGTCAAAAGTTCATTGTACACTGGGAGAGATGCCATTTTCCGTAGGATGGAAAACCCAAGCAAAGAAACCAAATGCAATTGATGTACTAGTCTTGCCTCCTAACAATGAGGAATAATAAGTAGTGGGCTCTTAGATCAATGACAGAAGAAAAAAAATGCCCCAGAAACTATTTAGATACTTTATATTGTGATGACCATGTATTTTAAAATCAGCCAGAGTCAGGAATTCAGGTTAAAGGAAAATTCTTCAATCTTTATTCTTTTTGGAGGTAAAGGGGGATGGCAATCGAAATGTGAGTGGCCATGACACGAACCCGGCCAGCAGTCTCTCTGCCTCTCTCTCTGCCCCTCTCCTTTCACCCACCAAAACCGTCTCTACATCATTTACTATATAATACATCAGAACTTGCACAAAGAATGGGTGGTGGCCATTCTTTCTCCGAGCATATATTAATAGAGTATGGTCCAATTACTATTTAGCCTCACGTGCTTGGGATCTCAGCGCAACAACTAGAGCTTCAGACCATTACATTATATGTAGGATGGGACAGAGAACAAAAGACACCATGATTAATTTTATGATGTTACTTGGATCTATTTTCGGACTGATGGTGTTTTTTTGCTTTTTTTGAGGGTATTTTTTTGGGAAATATATATGTATTTTTTTCAACTGAAAATCAAAGCCCACTCTTACATGTTCCTACTTTTTAATTTTCCATTTGCAGTATTCCTCTTGGTCATGCTTTCACAAAAATGTACCATGAAAGGAAAACTTAATGTGGTAGAACTCTTTCTTGAGTTTATAAAAAACAAACAATAACAAATAATTCACAATTACACAGTTTTGTTAATTGTGGATTGTTTTCTTCATGTTACATTGTGAAGTAGGTAGGTATAGAATAGGAATCCTGATTCCCTTATGTGGATAAGAGAATATGATTCATTCCTTCTTAGCTTATTTAACTTATTCCCCATACACCCATCCCTGGGAAATGATGAAAATGTAAAGCTTCCAGTATCTAAGGAAAAAAAAAAACATTTCAAGGTATATTTTTTTTCAAAAGAACAAATTACTATTTTCAAAACTTTCTCTCCTTAGAGGCATTGTTAGATTTAGAGAATCCAAAGGTCCTGTCACACAGGACACCTTTTAGTAGGCAAGACTTTTTTAGCATCCAGTATTTTAAAAGGAACATTTGAAAAGAAGTAGCTGAAGTAAAGTAATATTTGTGCATAACAGAGACTTTTTAATCTAAAATCCATGGTATGTGTTGCTGAGAAATAACCATGGTAAAGTGGGAAATAATTAAATGAGAGAGCATTGATTAATATTTTGAGGCCATTAGGCTTGATGTGGTGATTTAATGGCACTTCTCTCAAGGGTTCTCTGCATCAATTGTAACCTATAGCCAATCCAAAGTCAGAAAATATCTTCAGTAGTTGGTAGAATAGATGATCATAGCCCCTTCTTCTTAACTGATGTCTATGATTTACCAATTATAGCCTCCAATGGCTGCTTTGGGATAGATTGGATTTATGTCTGCTTTCACTAATGTTCCTGAGAGAATAGACCCTGGATTACAAGTTTCAAAGTCCTAAATTCAGCTCCCTACTGAGAAGAACAGGGAGTAGACTCAGAGGTACTTCTCTCAATTAAGATTCAAGTACAAAGAATGCATTTTTGTAGAAAGAAAATCTGGTCTTTCTGGGAAGCAAAAAATTTGAAGTAGAAAAAGATACTCTCCCAATCTCCCCAGTACCACAACAAGAGTGACAACACAAAACCCCAATGTGGGTGAGCAATGATCAAAAATTTCCTTTTCATTAATAACATGTATTATTTGGATAGTACAATCTAAATGAAAAGATAATATCTCTAACAATCTCAATTTGGTTTTCTATCTAGGGTGTATAGACAGCCATCTCATAAGGCTAGATGCTTGTAGGAAATTTTTGTGGTGAAAGTGAGACTAACCAGATTATTAAAAGTTTGATATAAGGGAAGCAACAAACTGGGAAAATATCTTCACAGTTAAAGGTTCTATAAAGGCCTCATTTCAAAAATATATAGAGAACTGACTCTAATTTATAAGAAATCAAGCCATTCTCCAATTGATAAATGGTCAAAGGATATGAACAGACAATTTTCAGATGATGAAATTGAAACTATTACTACTTATATGAAAGAGTGTTCCAAATCACTATTGATCAGAGAAATGCAAATTAAGACAATTCTGAAATACCACTACACACCTGTCAGATTGGCTAAGATGACAGGAAAAAAATAATGATGAATGTTGGAGGGGATGCGAGAAAACTGGGACACGGATGCATTGTGAGTGGAGTTGTGAATGAATCCAACCATTCTGGAGAGCAATCTGGAATTATGCCCAAAAAGTTATCAAACTGTGCATACCCTTTGATCCAGCAGTGCTACTACTGGGCTTATACTCCAAAGAGATACTGAAGAAGGGAAAGGGACCTGTATGTGCCAAAATGTTTGTGGCAGCCCTGTTTGTAGTGGCTAGAAACTGGAAATTGAATGAATGCCCATCAATTGGAGAATGGTTAGGTAAATTGTGGTATATCAATGTTATGGAATATTATTGCTCTATAAGAAATGACCAGCAGGATAAATACAGAGGGGCTTGGAGAGACTTACATAAACTGATGCTAAGTGAAATGAGCAGAACCAGGAGATCATTATACACTTCTACAACAATATTGTATGAGGATGTATTCTGATGGAAGTGGATTTCTTTAACAAAGAGACCTAACTGAGTTTCAATTGATAAATGATGGACAGAAGCAGCTACACCCAAAGAAAGAACACTGGGAAACGAATGTGAACTATTTGCATTTTTGTTTTTCTTTCCGGGTTATTTTTACCTTCTGAATCCAACTCTCCCTGTGCAACAAGAGAACTGTTTGGTTCTGCAAACATATATTGTATCTAGGATATACTGCAACATATCTAACATATACAGGACTGCTTGCCACCTAGGGGAGGGGGTGGAAGGAGGGAGGGGAAAAAGCAGAACAGAAGTGAGTGCAAGGGATAATGCTGTAAAAAATTACTCTGGCATGGGTTCTGTCTATATAAAGTTATCATTAAATAAAATAAAATGAAATATTAAAAAAAGTTTGATATTGTATTAAATCCAAGTTTGGCTAATATCAATATAAACATATATTATATATGTATACTGTCCTTTTAACTTTGCTTTTTCACTTTCATCATGATATGTTATTAAATTCTCTATTTTTGTCTTCATAATATTTATTTATTTTATACATCATAATTTGCCATTTTCTAATCATTAGATATTTGCTATTTTATTTTCTATTCAGATTATTTTCCAATAACTATTTATTTGGCAATAATAGTCTTAATATATAATCCTGCAGTTATTATGAGGTCACAGAATATGAACATATTTGAAGTGATTCTTGTGTAAATTCACATAACTTTCAAAAAGATTGAAATAAATCAAAGCTAAGCAACTGAGTATTAAGGTACCTTTTATTCAACAACTATATAAATACTAAATTTGCTGATTAGATGAATGGAATGTGATATTTCTGAGTTGCTGATGATTGTCACTTCTATCCAAGTAATATTCTGCAGTTGACTTGCAGAAACAGGAAATTTTTGGGTTACTTATAATTTTTCCTGTGACATGCTATGAAAATTAGGTCAAAAATTATACCTACTGTGTGGCAAACCTGGTCATATAGATTCAAAGCCAAGTGGACAAGCTCTTTTAACCAAGGTGCTATTCCTTTTCACTTATTTCAAGGACATTGTTTTTGACTTCATTTTTATTATATGCTTTAGAATAATGTATATATTTGAGAGCAATCATAATAAATCCCAATATTTCAAGATCTCCAATTTTTCCCTAGCCAGAAGATATATTTTGTTCATTTATGGGAAATAATATTCTGAAGATGAAGGAAACTGCCTTTTTTCCATTTCTCTGTAGTCCTTCATTAGACATATCTGTTGTGCAATGTTCTTATACTATTATACTTACTTTAATATGGCTATAATTTCATGTAGAACACACTTTCATATAATTTCCCTTTTCTCTTCCCCTATTTTTCCCTATTCTGTAATTTAATATTTTCTTTTCCCTAATTATGTGGAAAAACAATTTTTACATTTTTTTTCAAATTTTAGGCCCCAAATTCTCTCTATTCCTTCTCTACCTCCCTTTCTTCCCCCATACTGAGAAGACAAACAATTTTATATAGGAGGCACATAAGTAAACATGCAAAAGATATTTCCATGTAGGCATGCTGTCAAAGAAAACACAGACCAAAAACCCAAGAAAATGATAAAGAAAAAGTATTTTCATTCTATATTCAACCTCTACAAGATCTTTGCTATAGATGCACAACATCTTTCAGCATAAGTCCTTCAGAATTATCTTGGATCATTGCATTGTAGTTCAAGTAGATAATCTGTGCAGTGGTGTTTAAAAATAATCCAAAACTCAGGCCATCTTCAAATCAAGTAAAAGCATCTATTAAGGTTTATTGAGAATCATGCATTCATACCAGGTTGTGCTCCTTTTAGGAATTTAGCAGGAGGTAGCTACCTGGCAAAGCAAGATAAATATATTTATGAAACAATTACATCACAAAAAATGCCAATTTTGAGGTTACAAGAAAAGTTTACTAACATGTGGAAGTCCTAAAACTTTATGGAATTGCTTATGTGGTTACCCAGAATGCATAAAGAAAATCTTACTGAGGTGGGGTATTAATGAATGGTAATGAAATCATAATTAGTCTGACTTCATCATAAATTCATCCAAAGAACAACAAATGATGATACTGTAAAAATACATTTCAGGGGGAAAAATACTTTATTGTAGTTTGTGGTTCAATGTCCTGGTCTGTATCCTGTTGGTGCTAATTTTTTATTGACTGATTTCTTTGTAAACCTAGGAAGTCTAAATTTGATTGATGATAGGAATATGTCTGTAAAATTTGTACCTGGCAGCAAGCAATTGAGGATTTCTAGGGCATTGGGAGCTGAGAGCTAGGCTGGGAGCAACAGCCAGAAGTCCATCAATTGCACTGGTAAGATTAAGTAAATCTTTCTAGGTTTTTCTGAGACCATCCTGCTCATTCTTTCTTTCTTTTTTTATATGCCAAGCACTGTACTGAGTTCTTTTTTTATTTTTTTATTACAGCTTTTTATTTATAAGATATATGCATGGGTAATTTTTCAGCATTCACAATTGCAAAACCTTTTGTTCCAATTTTCCACCTCCTTCCCTCCCACCTCTTCCCCTAGATGACAGGTAGATCAATACATGTTAAATATGTTAAAGTATATGTTAAATACTATCTATCTATCTATCTATCTATATATCTATATATATATATATATATATATATAGAGAGAGAGAGAGAGAGAGAGAGATAAATACACACACACACACACACACACACATATCCATGCAGTTATTTTGTTGCACAAGAAGAATCGGACTTTGAAATAATGCATAATTAACTTGTGAAGGAAATCAAAAATGCAAGTAGACAAAAACAGAGGGATTGGAAATAATATGTAGTGGTTCATTCACACTCATTTCCCAGATTTCTTTTGCTTGATGTAACTGGTTCCATTCATTATTGCACAAACGGAACTGATTTGGTTCATTGCATTGTTGAAGAGAGTCACATCCATCAGAATTATTCATCATATGGTATTGTTGTTGAAGTATATAATGATCTCCTGGTCCTGCTCTTTTCACTCAGCAGCAGTTCATATAAGTCTTTCCAGGCCTTTCTGAAATTATCCTGTTAGTCATTTCTTACAGAACAATAATATTCCATAATTTCCATATACCACAATTTATTCAGCCATTCTCCAACTGATAGACATCCACTCAGTTTCCAATTTCTATGCTCATTATTTCTTAGAGCACAATTCTTTTTAATAATATAAGATTTCTTGATCACCCATTCCCCAAATGATAGATATTCCCTCAATTCCCAACCCTTTGTACCACTAAAAGAGTTGCTTTAAATATTTTTGTATACATAAATCCTGTCCTCCCCCTTTTTTTTATCTCCTTGAGATATAGACCTAGTAGTAGTATTGTTTAGTAAAAGAATATGCACATGGTGCAGCTAGGTAGTGCAATGGATAGAACACCTGCCTTGAAGTCAGGAGGAGCTGAGTTCAAATCTAGTCTCAGACATTTAACACTTCCTAGCTTTGTGACCTTGGGCAAGTCACCTAACCCCAATTGCCTCAGCACAAAAGAAGAAGAAGAAGAAGAAGAAGAAGAAGAAGAAGAAGAAGAAGAAGAAGAAGAAGAAACACAATCTTGTTACCCATTTGTTCTACTTACAAATTGTTCTTCCAAATGATAAATGATTGGATCAATTTGTAACTTCAGTCACAATGCATTGGTATTTTAATTTTCTGTACATTTTCCTTTGTTATCATATAAGCTAATCTGATAGATATTGGTAATGGTTCAAAGTTGTTTTAATTTGTATTTCTTTAATAAATACTGATTTAGAAAATTGTTTTTCCGTTGTGACTATAAGATATCTCTGCTTACTTTATTTGAATGCTACCTATTCATATTCTTTGGTCGTTATCAGTTAAGGAATGGCTCTTGTTTTCACACTAATGATTACAAACTGTGTATTTCTCTCTATCCTATTCCCCCTTCTCCAATGCTTTTCCTACTTTCTCTTTTAATTTTGTCCATTCTTAGAAGTGTTTTACTTCTGGTTTTACCTCCCCAAAATTGCCCTTTCTTCTATCACACACACCACACACACACACACACACACACACACACACACACACAGACACACAGCCTTCTCTTTTCCCCTTTACCTCTAACTTTCCTATTTGGTAAGATTGATTTTTTTATACCCAAATGAATATGTAAATTATTCTCTCTTTGAGTCAATTCTATTGAAAACAAGGTTTACATACTCCCCTCCTTTTCTCTCACTTCCTCCTCCATTTTAAAATCTCTTTATGGTTTCTTTAATTTATTCCATTTTACCTCTTTTTCTCCTTCTCCCAAAGTATTCTTCTTTTTCATACCTTAATTTTATTTTTAAGACAAGCTTACCATCACATTCAATTCACACCTCTGTTTTTCTGTCTATGCATACTCCTTTGAACTATCTTAGAAAGTTTTTATAAGTTAAAAGTATCATTTTCCCATGTAAGAATAATCTTTTGAGTCTTTTCATCCGGATTGTTTGAAAATCCCCCAGTGCATATCCATCTCCCTCTGAAGGATTATACTCAGTTTTCCTAGCAAGATGACAATTGGTTGCAACACTAACTCTTTTATGCTTCAGAATACCATATTACAAGTCTCTCAATTCTCCTAAATTTTGTGTTAGCCTGATTGGAGGTCCATAATATTTGAATTGGCTGCTTGCAGTATTATTTTTTGACTTAAGAGATCTGGAAATTGACTATAATATTTCTTTGGGTTTTCATATTGTGATCACATTCAGGAGGTGAATGGTGAATTTTTTCACTCTGCCCTCTGGTAATAGATTATCAGGTAAATTTTCCTTGATAATTTGTTGAAATATGCTATCTAGGTTCTTTTTTGATCAATTGGGTAGCCAAATAATTTTTTTTAAATTATCTCTCCTGGACTTATTTACCAGGTCTGTTGCTTTTACAATAAGATATTTCAAATTATTTCCAATTTTTAATTTTTTTGATTTTGTTTGTTTCTCAATGTTTCACAAAGATATTAACTTCCATTTGTCCAATTCAAATTTTTAAGTTATTATTCTCTTTAGTAAGATTTTTAAAAATCTCTTTTTTATATTAGGCAACCCTATTTTTAAGGGGTTCTTTGTTTCAGTGAATTTTTGTGCCTCTTTTCCTTTTTGGCCAATTCTGCTTTTTAAGGATTTCTTTTCGTCAGTAATTTTTGTGTTTCTTTTACTGCCTGGGCTATTCAATTGTTAAGGTCTTAGTTTCGTCATTATTTTTTGTGTCTTTTTTATCAAGCTGTTGACTCTTTCCCCCATGATTTTCTTGGATCCCACTCATTTTTCTTCCCAATTTTCCCTCTACCTCTTTTATTTGGTTTTCAAAATTCTGTATGAGGTCTCTGGAGCCAAGATTTTCTATGGGATTTGAATATAGGAGTTTTGACTTTGTTGTCATCTTCTAAATTTGTGTTTTGAACTTTTCTGTTAGTATAGTAATTCTACAACCGGGAATCTTTTTCTGCTAGTACTCATTTTCCAAGCTTTTTATTCACTTTTAAATTTATGCTACAGTGAGACTCTGCTTCTAGAGTGGAAAAAGTCCTAAGATTCAGACTTTTGTGCAGAGGTGATTTTTCTGAAGTAATTCTGAGAACTTGAAAATTATTGGTCTTTCACTGTTTTCAGTGATTTTCTATGGTGTTTCTTGAATTATATTCCCATTCTCTTGAATTTCCTGTTGCTAGCAGGTATCTCCATAAATGGCCAATAATGGAGCAAGTTGAATGAAGTCAGTGATAAACCTTACATGTAGTAGTAATTCCTAATCATTTAACTTTTTACCTGACTTTTATCCTTTTATCTCTTGTTTCCATTAGAAAAGAGCCATGTTACATGTTCTCATTCTGTGATTAGAGTGATCTTTTCTATGGTGTCTTTATCATTCTATTGGGTCTAGGTGGCAGAGTGGGGAATGTGCTGGACTTGGAATAATGAAGATCTGAGTTCAAATCTGACCTCAGACACTTTCTGACTGCCCTGATCACAACATATAACCTCTGTTTGTCTCCGTTTTCTTATCTGTAAGATAAAAATAATAGCTCCTACTTCTCTGGGTTATTGAAAGGATCAAATGAAATAATATTTGTAAATCACTTAGCACAGTGCCTAGTATACAGTATATTTAGATGTCATTATTATTAATAATATCTCAAGTCAAACTGCTTTAGTGTAAATTTCCTATCTTATTTTCCCTTCCTGCTGCTCAACTCTTTAGAGGTTATTATATATAAAGGGTTATCTTGGGGGACATTTTGAGAAGGGTTGGTAGCATCCTGAAGCACCAAAATACCATACTTCATGAAGATCAATTAAACATACTTGGACTTTGAAAGCTGAGAAGGGATGACAGAAGAGAGAGGATCACAATATGCAAATATTTCAAGATATTTTAAATATTTAAAGATCTGTCAAATGAAAGAAAGATTGGATTGCTCTGCTTGATCCCAAAGTACAGAACTATATTATAAGCAATGGGTAAAATCATAGTAAGGAATATTTCACTTTACATAAGGGAACATTCCAAATAATTAGTGAGATTCCAAAATTAAGGTGGATACTTACTCATAAATATGTGTAATAAAATGGAGTTGTTGTTTTTTTTTAATTTTCTTTTATTTACCCAATTGAGTCTTCAATTTTGACTTTGAGTTTTGCAACTCATTCCCTGTACGTACTTTTAAAAGTCACTTGATCGTCAGTCTTCATGTTGTTATTGTTGTTTTAATGCACCTTTCAGATTTAGTATGTGATCAATGCAACGAACCACTGAAATTTCAAAAGATTTAATGAAAAGTCCTATTTCCAGATTGACAACTGACAGACTCAGAGTGCAGCACATTATTTCCCTTTTTTATATTATTACCCAAGTTCCCAGAATTGGCTAAAATAGAAATATGCTTTGCATGACTTTGTAAGTATAATTGGTATTATATTTCCTAACTTTTAAATATGGGTGGGGGAATGTAACAAAAGGTGAAAGAAAATATAGAGCTAAAAATAAAATGAAATCTATCTTTAAAATTATTGTTATATTAGACTCTGAATTCTTTTCCAGCTATAATTCTGTAATGTTCTTCTTTAGCGTATCATCTACAGTCTAAAAGGTCTGAGAGTACTCATGATATTTGAAATAAATAAGTAACTACAATTACTTCACTTCGGTTTTCTAGCTTAAAAAATGAGAGTAATAATATTCATTACACCTGCTTCTTGTGAAGACAAAATGAGAAAATATTTCTAAAATATTAAATACAAAATAAACGCTAACATTTTCTATTATTATAGAGAACTATTTAACAAACTGTCAATAAATAACCCTTTATTTATTTGAAGATAGTTATTCAATTAAACCAAGCATTCCTTTGTTTGTTTTTGGATAAACAAATCCTAGACCTCCTAGACTGTAGATGATACAGTAAAGAAGAGTATTACAGTAACATCATTGTTATAGTACATGTAAAGGGTTGAAACTCTGAGTAAGTGCACTTGGACAACCAAGCACTTAAGGCTAATTACCTATTGGACAATACTGTATTAGAATATGCTTGGAAAATGGCCCTTCCCACTATTCTGTGCTGGCTCAATTGTTTGGTATATACAGAGAATTGTAGGAGGGACTAGGGGTGGAATAAAACAGGCCAGAGAGACTTTGGTGGGGGAGAAAGAGAAGAGAGATGGTGGAGATCCTGCATCTACTCCTTCACATCCTAAAGACCAAGGACTTTTGCTTATCCTGACTCTGGCTGATTCTAAGGTATGCAGAATGCTAACTTAGTCCTCACATGTACATCATTGTGTATTATCTTCCCTAATTCTAGGAGTCCAGCACAGGAATTGTAAAATGAACATATACAAGCACACACACCCCACCCCCACACACACACAAATGTAGGTGATTTTGCATAAATTTACATAGAAATATTTGGAGGTAATCCCTGTTCTGAAGCTTACTAGTATGAGCTTCTCTCCTTATTGGTGGAATGAATATCCTGCCTTGTGTGAAAGGTAGGATGGAGTTGGTGAGAAGTGAGGAAGATCAAACATTTACAAGTATCCCTTTTGGCTCTTCAAAACCAGTTGTCTTTGAGAGAAAATGGAAAAGGTCAACCCTTCTTCAAGGTACTGAAATAAAAAAAGAAAAAAAAAAACCTTACAAAGTCATGAGACAAGCAGTCTCCCTCTGTTCCTATTTCCAGCTAGCTACAGTAGAGACTTTGAGGCGTTTCCCACTGAGTGAGATCAAGAACACTCAAATATTTCACACAGACACACCCACACACACCCACACCCACACACACACACACACACAGAATGCATATATACATATAGAGATGATATAATTTCATGTAATTGGTTTATATTGTTACCTATTGTATTTTGTTTTATGTATTCAGTAACATTATTCTGAGAATAGCCTCATTATTCCAAACCATAGACCTCACCAGACTGCCAAAAGAATTACTGACATGAAAAAAATTAAGAACCCTTAGTCTACTTAGATACAGAAAAGTAGAAGGGAGCTTGCTGAGGAATCTTCAGAATTTATAGATGTAAATAGATGAAAAAGACAATTTGAATGGGGAATAAGTTTGAATTCACCTGATGATATCTAAATATTACAAAAATACTCAGAAATATTAGGAATCTGAAATACTGGAGAAATAGTCCTGGTTTTAGAATAATGAAGTCAAAAGTAAACTTTTTTATTTATTTTCTTTCTATTTTTGTTATTTGATTTCAAATCTGTGATTTTATTGATGTAGGTCTGAAAACTTCTTAGACTGATGCTCATGGACACTTCTTGTAAGTTGTAGTCTTAGAGATTTGCCTATGGGTCCCAAGACACTGTGACTTACCATCATGCTTCTTTTCACTTTTTTAGGTCACCCATACTTTAGTCTCTTGTGAGATGCTAGCCATTGTGATTATATCACCATGAAAAGTGATATGGTAAAGTTGGGCTTTTGCAGCCATGAATAGGTTTTGTTTTTTTTTTCACCAAAAAAAAAAAAAAAAAAAAAAAAAGCTGCATTATTTTTCAAATGCTTTCTAGTCTATTTTCCTTCTCATTTTAATAATAAAACTAGTTTATGATTTATGTCTAATGTCTATTGAAGATATGGCAAATGAGGTAGTTATTGTTTTAAAAAGAAAAACTGCTCATAATCTTCCATTGGCTATCTCTATATTCTTTTGCAAATGAGTACATATGTTGCTCTTAGCTACCAGGTTGTTTTGCTTGACAAAAACCACATACTTGCTTGCTGAGTTGATTTCTAAGCAATTTGTACAACTTTATTGCAAAAACTCTTTTGGTTCAACTAAACCTTGCATAAATAATGATAGTCACTTGGCCCATCTCCAGAATTTTAGAGTCAAAAATTATATAAACAGGTAGGGTTGGGAATGAATAGATACATCCTGTGGATTTTTGAATTACATAACCTAGAAAATGAGGAAATACATATTTTCTCAACTCACAGACTCTTGAACATCTTTAGAAATATCTGGGTCATATATGAAGCAACTTCTGCTGTTTCTATAGTTTAGGATGCCCCCATACCAGAAGAAGGCTAACATAAATGAACTGACATTTATCCTGAGTTCACATAGAACTTCTCCTATTTTTCCAACATGCTACCAACAGTTAGGGTTCATTTATTAACTCAAGTTCTTGATCTACAGTCATATAATAAAATTCAGTTCTGCTCCTCATACCCTAGCCATTTCAATTTCAGGATCAAGAGGATTCTGGTTTCAGGCTGCCAAAGTTTGTTCCAGACATTTTGTCTAGGACTTTGGCAGCATTCTTAGATGCAAAAAGGTTTCTGTAGGGAAAAGGGAGAATGGGAATGAATAGATTTCTTGAAACAAACCTCAACCCCACCTATCTCTTCTTTCAAAACATCTGAGATGAAACTTCAAAGGACAGAAATCACATCCAGTTTCAGTGACATCAATGTGGTAGCATTCTGAACTGCTTGGTTAGAGAAGTAAGAACAGAATCAATGGGATAGTATACTGTATATAGGGGGAAAGGATTTTATATAATACTCAAACCTGATAGAAAGATTACAGTATCTATCTGGGGCTCAATCTGTACCCCACCAAAGTTATTTGGGACAGAGACAAACTGCTAAAACGTCATGGGTTATAGACTTCATAAACAGGAACATACTTTAAGGAGAATGCTAGTATGTAGCAGATCTCTCTCTATTATTTGCAGAAATTGGCATTGTTCTAGTTGTGAGGTGCAATAGAAGTTCTCCTGGGACATGGCAGAAACTTCCTAGAGAGGAGAACTCAATGTGAATACCTTGGAAGCCTTGAGTCTATAAGAATAGACAGGACTAATCAAAGAACTGGAAAGGAAGGGGAAATCTATTTGACTATTGAAGAAAAAGAAGGGAAAATAAAAATAACCAAATCAAAGCAAGAAAAATAGGAATTAAGTAAAACTCCAAGAGGAAAGCACTAATTAAAAGAAGGATATCAGTGGTAAGGAGAAAACAACTATTAACAATAAAGTCACTTGAAAAAGTTAAGTTTTTAGTTTTAGAAATTTTTTTATCGTTAAATCTTAATTTAACTTCTAGAGTTCCAAAAATATGATCTCTGTCCAATTACAAATGAAGCTCCTTATGAAGCTAAATGAAGGGATATAGTATTAAGTTTAAGTGAAGGAAAAAATGAAGGAAAGTTTCATAACTTGAAAAAAATCAATGTTAGAAATAAAGGAAGGAAAATATAAAGCTAATACTCCTAACTTGAATCAAACAATCAAAAACAATATAGGTTGAATAAGGAAACTAACCCTTATAATTTGTTATTTAGAATATGCATTTTGTCTCATTTTCATTCTTTCTTCTCATTGATATTACTTTTGACCTTTATTTTTTAAACTTTCAATGATCAGATTCAGTATGCATTCTGAAATGACTCATTTATCAGTAATCAGATATTCCCTATTTTTGAGATAAAGTCAAATACTGTGTGTGTGTGTGTGTGTGTGTGTGTGTGTGTGTGTGTGTGTATGTATGTAGTGGGTGGATATGTTATTTAGTACTGGCCATATCAAGCATTTTAAATACCTCTCATCTTTCCCTAATCTATTAATGTCTCCCTCTCTAATGCATATCTCATCTAGTCTCTTCATATTTTGCATTTACTTACTTATTTACATTGTCCATTAGAATCTAAATTCCTTAAGAGTGAGGTCTGTTTGACTTCTCTCTCTCCTTGTATCTTTGTATTTCCATTATCTGGCACCTGTTTGACCCATTGTAAGCACTTGATATATCCATATTGACTTGATTGGACTGCACTCATATTAAGTAAAATATTCACAGCAGTGGTCTGTGAATAGTAGGCTACAAGTCTTTGACTTCATTAATTCCTTGTTCCTGTCCCTGATTTTCTTAATTTTTGCTGCCCTCCCTGTGTTTGCTTTCATAATATCATCACTGAATGTCATTCAGTTATAAAGGATTTTTTCAAATGTTTTATATACTTCTAGTTCTCCACCTTATACATAAACTATAATTATCTTTAAGGTGATCTCTTACTTATGAGCCTTAGAAGGAATTCAAGGTAAATGACCATGTGTCCTATTGAGTTGTCAATAATTATTGCTTTCAATAATAAAAGTAATTCTTCTGATTAAGAAGACTTGAAAACAGCTGAAAGTCAACATTAGATTTAGTTATAGCTACTTTATGTTTTCTGACCTAATTTATTTTGAGAATATCATTAAAAATGATTCAGCATCTTTAGTAGTACATCAATTCATTTATCATAGGACAAAAATAATTCTTTGGGTGAACTAGTAGTTAAATTGAGGTTTGCAGATATAAAAAGGTTAAAAACTTTTTGATTGTTTGCACTTTCCCCCCCTATTTTCTGACACTCTACAGCCTTCATTGTAAAAATAGAAAAGAGCAAGTAAAAGCTGTTATGTATATATTATTCTCCCTGATTAGTGGGTCTCAAAAGTATCTCGCTTCTGATGGAGCCTTTCCACACCTGATTCTCAGACAACAGGTGCAGCCTGTCCATTGAACCCATCCAAATTTGTAGCCTCTGCCAACAAGAATCCAAGGTCACCTCCAAGCCAAGATGTAGTACATGAGCAAGACTTTTGTCCAGAATGAAATAAAAGAACATATAAAATAAAATTTAGAAAAGGGATGATTTGATCTAAGACAATTGAATTTCTTTAAAAGACATTTGCTTTTGCCTAAACATCCAAACAAACCACAGGATTGTGTGATCAGGTATTCTGAAAGGATTCAGTGAATTTATCAGTGGCCAAGACATATGACAACCCTCAAGGCAATTTAAGAGCTACTGGTCTGAACAACTGCTTCTATAGGAGTCTGCCAAGTAGTCAGGCAATGCAACAGAACTAATCACTCTCAACCTGGCACCAGGGATTTCAGAGTCTTCATGCTGTTGAAATAGGGACAAAGAATGGCACCCATTGTGAAATACAGAGCTTTCATATGAATTATATATTTGCCTTTTCTTAAGTATTTTACTCATTTTGAGTAACCGACCTAGTTGTGGTTTTCCTCCACAAATAATGTTTTAAGTATGAAAATATAAAACCATATACACCTAATAATAGGGGGTACCCACATTTGAATTTCATGGCAAATTTAATCCGTAGCTCAAATATTTTCAGTTGGCAGTCTATGAAAGTATAGGCTGAACTATGAAAGTATCATCCAAAATCCAAACACATACTATTATTTTTAGTCTTTTTTTACTGAAAAAAATAATGCCCCAAATAAAAAGCACATAAATTCAATCACATTCAACAAATTTTATGTTATTCATTATGTTATTCAACTCATATATTTCTTTTGGAAGACAGGCTTATATATAAACATGTGTTTCTTTACTTTTTACAAATATATGCATGTATATAATTTTAACCCAATAAATTAAAAGTGTCTATAAGTTTAATAAATTGAAATTAAAACAAATGGAAATTGCATTTCCATTGCAAAGGTGATAGAAAATATGATGTTCATTTCAATCTTGTCTGGAAGAGAGCCCTTTTTTATTCTAGAACCCATGGCTTTTCCCAGCTAGTATCTATCCAAGATACTCAAGGTATACTTTTCTTTCTTCCCAAAAAATCTTATGTAGAGCTGCTTTTTCAACACCAAAAGCCAACCCCCAATATGGATTTACAATTTTAGAACCATAATGAAATAAATTTTCCCCTTGGTAAAAAAAATGATATGTTACTTCTTAACTTTGATACATAATTTAATATCATAATTTTCAAAATCAAAATACTATTCCTTGCCATAATTCCCTCATCACAACTATTAGATTATAATAGAAATTATATGTAGACTATATAGGATACAATCACTCCAATCCTCAAGGAAACATGCTAGCATGGTTTTTTTTTTTTTAATTTGTATCACAGCAGGTGTGCATGGTACTTGGCATACAGCAAATGTTCATTCATTCATTCATATTCTTTCAGAATTTAAGAAGAAATTAAAAAAAAATAAGGATTACACTAAGAATGAATCCTCTGGAATTTGGTGACCTGCAAGAACTTAAATTACCAGCAGATTTTCTTCACTGAGTGAATACCTTTATAAGAAGAAAAGCTTTTAAAAAGTCAAACTGGTCATGGTGTCAAGATGGTGAAGACAAGACAGGGATTTGACTGAGCTTTCATAAATCCCTCTCTAAACAACTTTTAATAATACCAACAAAAATTTTTTGAACAGATAAACCTGCAAAAGAACAGATTGAAACAATTTTCTAGCCCAATGTAACTTAGAAGAATTGAAGGAAAGTTCTGTCTCACTCAGGTAAAAGGTAAATGCAACCCAGAATAGTTAGCATCCAGATAAGCCAGAGGGAAGTCCCCAGCCCCATAAAAAAATCAACTTCTGGAGCCCCAACTCTAAGGTCTCCAGACTTTGTGCATCAGGCAACCTGCCAGTCCTAAAACACTCAGTACATTGATTGTGACTAGGCCCAGAGATCCCAGCATAGCAGGACAGTGGCCCAGGCCCTGGTCCCCTGGTGTTAGATACCAGCCATTATACCCCAAGATAGAACTAAGTTTTAAAAGTCATGAAATAGTTTGGAAAATGAGAAGAAAATAAAACTAATAAAAGAAAGGGTTTAAGCAAATATGGTGACAAGGAAGATGAAAACACAAATTCAGAAAAAGAAAATATAAAAGCATCTACCTGCAAAATCTAACAAAAAATATGGATTTATCTTATCCCTAAAAGAACTCATGGAAGAGCTCAAAAAGCATTTCAAAAATTAAATGAGAAGTAGAAGAAAAAAAGAAATGAGAGTTATGGAAGAGGATCATGAAAAAAATAATCAACAGCTTGGTATAGCAAACACATTAAAAATGGAAAAATATATGAAAAAAATCCATTAAGAAGACAACACCTTAAACAATAGATTTGGGAAAATTGAAAAAAAGAGGTATAACAAGTAATGGAAGAAAATAATTCTATAAAAATTTAATTGGCCAAGTGGAAGCTAATGGCTCCATTTTGCATAAGTAATTAATCAAATGAAATCAAAAGAATGAAAAAATAGTATACAACATGGATTATATCATTTGAAAAATGACTACCCTGAAAAATGGTCCCAGGAGAAATGATATAAGAATTATTGAACTATCTGAAAGTCATGATCCAAAAAAAAAAAAAAAAAAGAACATGGACAGCATCTTTCATGAAATTATCAGCAAAAACTTCTTTGATATCCTATAACCAGACTAGTAATTGAAAGAATCCACTGATGACTTCCTGAAAGAGAACCCAAAAATAAAAATTTCCAGAAATATTATAGCCAAATTCTAGGACTTTCAGGTAAAGGAGAAAATACTGTAAGCATCCAGAAAGAAACAAATCATATATCATGGAATTACAATGAAGATTACAAAAGATGTGTCAGCTTCTATATTAAAGGATCAAAGGACTCATGATATGATATTCCAGAAGACAAAAGAGCTTGGATTACAACTAACAATCACTTTCCCAGAAAACTGAGCACAATACTTCAGAAGACAAAAAATAAAATAGAGGATTCTCAAGTATCTCTGATAAAATGACTAGAGCTAAGCAGGAAATTTCATTTTCAAATATAAGGTTCTAGATGAACATAAAAGATAAATAGAAAAGATGAAAATAAGGAATTGAATGGTACCAAAGAATGTCACTTTTCCCCTTTTAGAACTATTAAAATCTTTCTAGCATATGAAGAAGGAAGAAGTTAAGGAAGTGAATAGAATTTTAGAGAAATTAGATATTTTGAGGATAGAAAGGAATGCACACTTTTTTCTGAGCAATGTATAGCACCTACTTTAAAAAAATAACTATGCAAGAGGGCATAAAACCACTTCAAAATCAAATGGAAAAATATTAATTGTATCCTTTTAAAATCATTACATAATAAATTATATTTAGTAAAGAACTATGGAAAAATAGGTTAAAATTTAATTGAAAACTAAATAACAAAAGTCTAAAGAACAAATCATAGAAACAATAATTTCTTTAAAGATAATGGCAACAATGGAACAATATAGTGAAATGCCCAATTAAATTATAATATATAATATAATTAAAATGCCCAATTAAACACCAAATCAAAAATTCTGAAAATCAAGGAAAAAGTAATAAAATTGAAAATTAGAAAACTATTGAACCAAAAAATAAAACCAGGATCTGGTGTCATGAAAAAAAAAACAATAAAATAAATAAAGTATTGGTTATTTTGAGTTGCAAAAAAGTCAGAAAATTATATCAGTAGCAAAAATGAAAAGGATGAATTCATCACCAATGAAGAGGAAATTAGGAAAAACCTAATTAACAGTAATTAGATTCTACTGGCCTAGAGTAACAGGGGAAGAAATTTAAAACTTAAATAACCCCATCTCAGGGAAAAAAAAAAAAACAACACACAAACAAGACATAAATTAACTCTGTAAGAAAAAAATCCCCAGAACCAAAGGGGTTTACAAGTGAATTCTACCAAATTTTAAATAATAGTTAATTCTATACAAGTCATTGCTTAATTGATAAATGATCAAAGGACATGAACAATTTCCAGATGACAGAATTAAAGCCATTTATAGCCATAAGGAGAAAAAAAAATGATCGAAGTCCCTATTGTTTGGAGAAATGCAAATTAAAACAGCTCTGTGGTACCACCTCACACCTATCAGATTGACTAAGATGACAGGAAATTATAATGATAAATGTTCAAGGGGATTTGGGAAAACTGGGATCCTAATGTGTTGGAGTTCTGAAGTGATCTACCTATTTTGGAGAGCAATTTGGAATGATGCCCAAAGGTCTATGAGGCTCTTCATACCCCTTGATCCAGCAGTGTCACTATTGGGTCTTTTTTCCCAAGCAGATCAAAAAAGTGGAAAAGGACCACATGTACCTATCAATTTGGGAATGGTTGAATAAGTTATGGTATATGACTGTAATAAATATTATTGTTCTAAAATAAATAATGAGCACACTAATATCTGAAAAGCCTGGAAAGACTTAAATGCACTGGTGCTGAGTAAAATGAGTACAGCCAAGAGAATAATGTACACCATAACATCAAGATCATGATGATCAACTATCATAGACTTAGCTCTTCTCAGAAATGTGATGATCCAAGATTTGTTAAGGAAAATGTCATCTGCATCCAGAGAGAGACCTATAGAGACTAAATGTGAATTGAAGCATAGTATTTTCAACTTTTTTTTTATTTGTGTTCTTTTTTCTTTTTTCCTTTTGCTCTGATTTTTCTTATGCAATAAAACAAATATAAAAATATGTTTAAAATTGTTGTACCTGTATAACCTATATCACTTTGCTGCTTTGGGAAGGGGGGAGACAAGGGAAAGAAGGAGAAAAAAAATTGCAACTCAAAATATAACAAAAATGAATGTTAAAAATTATCTTTACATGTGATTTAAAAAATAAAATACTATAGAGAAACAACAACAAAAGGTTGAAATACATTTATCATCTCCATTTTTTCTGTTAGATATTGGTGTTGTTTTAAAGTGTTTTTCAAAGAGCATATAAAAAATGTCCTTAAATCACAATATGTTATTAAATTATTCAAAAAGTGGGGGGCTTTTCTCAGCAGTACAATAGCCTGAAGAATATTAAAAACAAATAACATTTGCAAGATAAAGACGTATCAGAAACATTTTACCAGAAATAACTGAAAAAATATAATGATATTTTATTAGTATCAGGCATTTATATAGTATTTTAAAATTTGCAAAACAGCTTAAATAAAATATATAATTTGGTGGTCACATAAAAACATTTATGTCTAATATTATATAAACAATTTAGAAGCAAATGAACAAAAAGTCCTTATCAAATTATTTTTATAACATTAATATGATGTTGATACCTAAATCAGGAGGAGCCAAAACAGAAAAGAAAACTAAGGACCAATTTCCCTAATGAATATTTATGAAAAAAAATCAAATGAATAACAAAAAGTGATAACTATTATTTAAATCTAATCTAAAGCCATCAGCAAGCATTATTTGTTATGGGGACAAGGTGGAATCCTTCCCAATAAGATTATGAGTGTAGCAAGAATACTCGTTATCATAATTATTGTTCACTATTGTACTAAAAATGCTAGCTATAGGAATCAGGAAAAAATGAAGGAATTAGAATAGGCATTGAGGAAACAAGCTTTCTTTTGCAGATGTTATGATAGGTATATTTAGAGAATCAACTGAAAAAGCATTTGAAATAATTAACAACTTTAGAAAAGCTGCAGGATATAAAATAAATCCACATAAATTATTGGCATTGCTATATATCACTACCTAAGCTCAGCAAAAAGAGATAGAGAAAGAAATCACTTTTAAAATAATTGTGCACACACCCACACCCACACACACACACACACACACAAATTCTACATAATATAAAGTACTTGGGAACCTACCTGTCAAGACTACCTAAGAACTCTGTGCAATTAAAGAATATTCACACAAAGTCAAATCTAAATAATTGGGCAAATATTAATTAATTATAGGAGGTTTAGCTAATATAATAAAAATGACAATTCTACCTAAATAAATTTATTTATTCAGTGCCATACCAATTAAACTACCAAAAATAATTTATAGAGCTAGGAAATATACCAAAATCCATCTGAAGAATAAAAGTTCAAAAACATCAAAGAAGCAATAAAAAAGCAAAAAATAAAAACTCTCAAAGTGGTCTAGCTGAACCAAATCTCAACCTATATTATAAAGTAGAAATCATCAAAACTATTTGGTATTAGCTAGGATACATATGTTAGGTACACAAGACACAATAATCTAATGACTACACTAATCTACTATTTCGTAAATCCAAAGAACTCCTTTTTTAATAGGTTAGGTACACAAATAAATAGGTATAATCAATGATTATAGTAATCTACTGTTTGATAAAAACCAAAGATTCAAGCATCTAGGACAAGAACTACAATTTGAGAAAATCTGTTGGAAAACTGGCAGAAGTATAGCAGAAAATAAGTGTTGACTAACATCTCACACCATTTACTGAGATAAAATCAAAATAAGTACATTATTTATAGATAAAGGATGATACCAAAAGCAAATTAAGAGTGTAAGGAATAACTTTTTTCTGTGAAAAAGGGAAGAATTTAAGATCAAACAAAAATAGAAAACATTATTATACAAAATGGATAAATTTGATCACATCAAATTAAAAATGGTTTTTGCATAAAGAAAGCCAATGCAAACAAAGTTAGAAGGGAAGTAGGAAGCTGGGAGATAATTTTTATAGCCAGTGTTTCTGATAAAAGCTTTATTTTTAAATCTGTGGAGAAGTGAATCAAATACATAAAAATAAAAGTCATTTCACAATGGACAAATCATTAAAGGATAAGGCCAAGTAGTTTTCAGATGAATAAATCAAGTTACCTATAGTCATATAAATTGCTCTAAATCACCATTGATTAGAGAAATGCAAATTAAAATAATACTTGGGTACTAGAATATGACTCATATGACAGAAAAGAAAAATAATAAATATTGTACAGGATGTGGAAAACTTGGAACAGTAATGCATTATTGGGGAAATTGTGAACTGATCCTACTGTTCTGGAAAACAATTTGGAACTATTCTGAATGGGGTTTAAAACTATGCAAACCATTTGATTCAGTAATATCACTACAAGATCTGTATATCAAAGAGATCATAAAACTAAGAAAAGGAAAAACATGTACAACATAGTCTATAGCAACTCTCTTTGTGGTAGCAAAGAATTGGAAATTGAAATGATCACCATCAATTACAGAATGACTGAAAAAATAATCACCAATTTGGTGTTGTCTTAAGGTGATTTAATGGTGAATATAATGGAATGCTCTTGTTTTATAAGAAATGTTGAGCATGTTTACTTTAAAAAACTGCAATGATTAACATAAACTGATGCTGAAGTGAGCAGAAGCAAGAGAACAATGTACAGTAACAACATTGTGTGGTAATCAACTTGGATAGACCTAGCTTTTCTCAGTCATACAATAATCTAAGACAATTCCAAAAGACTCATGATGGAAAATTCTATTTACATTCAGCAAAAAAAAAAAAAAAAAATTATAGAGTCTCAATGCAGATGAAAACATGTTATTTTTACTTTAAAAAAAAAAAAAAGTTCTCATGGTTTTGTTTTCACTTTTGTCCTGATTCTTCTTTTGCAATATGACTAATGTGGAAATATGTTTAGCATGATTATGCATGTATAATCTATATCAGATTGTTTGTTGTCTTGAAAATGGGTGATAGAGGAAAGGAGGGAGAAATATGCAAATCAAAATCTTTAAAAAGTGAAGGACAAAAGATTATACAATGAACAATTCTAATGGATGTGACTGTTTTCAACAGGGAGGTGATTCAGGCTAGTTCTAATAAGCTTGTAATAGAGCCATCTTCATCTAGAGTGAGGATTGTGGAGGTCAAAGTTTGGATCACAACATAATATTTTCACCTTGTTTTGTTATTTGCTTGTATTTTTTCTCATTTTTCCATTACTGATCTGATTTTTCTTATGTAGCATGATAATTATCAATATATATATATAGAAGAACTACACATGGTTAACACTTATTGGATTACTTGTCATCTAGGATAGGGAGTAGGGGAGAAGGAAGGGAGAAAAACATTTGGAACACAATCTTTTGTAAGGGAAAATGTTGAAAACTATGCATGTATTTTGAAAATAAAAATGCTTTATAAAAATAAAAATAAAAAATAAATATTGACAAAAATTAAGACAAAAATTTATAGAATTGGAAAAAGAATCAAAACAAAATTTAACTGGAAGAATAAAGAGTAAAAAATATCAAGGTAATGAATGAAAGCAAATATGAAGGAAGATAACCTAACTGTAACAGATCTCAAACTTTATTATAAAGTAGTAACCATCACAATTATCTGATACTGGCTAAGAAACAGAGTGGTGAATCAGTAGAATAGATTAGGTCCCCCATAAGGGTGGAACCAAGATGGAAGAAAGCAGACACAACTTTCTGTGACCTCCTCTGAGCTTTCTCTCAAACCAAGAGCAGATTAAGCCTTTAAATTGGTTTTGAAGCCACAGAATCCACAAATATTTGGAATACAAGACATTTCTAGAAGAAGATATCTTGGAAGAAATTCAGAATAGGTGTGTTTCAACTGGGTAAGGTGACAGCCAAGCCAAGAAAATAGCACAGGGAGCCGGGAGCAAAGAGCTGGGGCAGGGAGCCAGAGTGTTGCTGAATCTGTAGACCAGGGAATCTTCTGTGTGTCTCTTAGGTTACTCTGCCCTGCTTACAAGTGGGTAGCTTATTAGATTTGTGGCAAGACACCGAAAAGCCAATACAAAAGACAAATTGTAAGCCTTTGAGCCCTAGAAGCACTCAGCACTTGGCTGCAATTACCCAGCAACATAAGCCAGTCAGAAACACCAGTCCCAGGGCAAACCCTTAAAAAATGAGCAAAAAAGTAAAAGAACTTTGACCATAGACAACTTTTATGGAGAACGAGAACAGACTTCAAACACTGAGGTTCCTGAAGGCAAATCAACTCCAGATGAATTCCTAAAGAGAGATAAGAGCTGGTCCCCATTTCACAAGGCCTTCTTGGGAATTCTGAAAAAGAATTTTAAAAGAGAGTTAGAAGAAAAATGGGAAAAGGAAATAAGATCTATGCAAGAGGCTGTGGAAAAGGAAAAACAGAAACTATCTGAAGAAAACTACTTAAAAATGGATTTGATGAAGAATATGAAAGATAAGTTTCAGATGATGAAATTAAAACTGTTTCTACACATATGAAAAAGGTGTTTCAAATCATTATTTATCAGAGAAATGCAAATTAAGAAAACTCTGAGACACTACTACACACCCATCAGATTGGCTAAGATGACAAGAAAAGACAATGACGATTGTTGGAGGGGATGCAGGAAAACTGGGTCAGTGATATATTGTTGGTGGAGTTGTAAAGGGACTAAACCATTCTGGAGAATAATTTGGAACTATGATCAAAAAGTTATCAAATTGTGCATATCGTTTGATCCAGCAGTATTACTTCTGTGCTTATATCCCAAAGAGATCTTAAAGAAGGGAAAGGGATCTGTATGTACAAAAATGTTTCTGTCAGCTCTTTTTGTAGTGGCTAAAAAGTTGAAATTGAATGGCTGCCCATCAATTGGAGAATGGCTGAGTAAATTATGGTATATGACTGTTATGGAATATTGTTTTTCTGTAAGAAATGCCAGCAGGATGAATACAGACTGGCTTGGAGAAAGTTACATGAACTGATGCTAAGTGAAATGAGCAGAACCAGGATATCATTATATACTTCAACAATGATACTGTATGAGGATGTATTCTGATGGAAGTGGCTATCTTTGGCAATGAGAGGATCCAATTCAGTTTCAATTGATCAGTGATGAAGAGAACCAGCTAGATCCAGCAAAAGAACACTGGGAAATGAGTGTGGACTGCTTCCATTTTTGTTTTTCTTCCCAAGCTATTTTTATTTTTCTAAATCTGATTTTTCTTGTGCAACTAGAGAACAAATAGGTACACTTTAACATGTTTAACATGTATGAGACTGCTTGCCATCTAGGGGAGGGGGTGGAGGGAAGGAAGAAGTTGGAACAGAAGTGATTTCAAGGGTCAATGTTGAAAAATTACCATGCATATTTTCTGTCAATAAAAAGCTATACTAATAATAAAAAAGAATAAAAAACTCATTAAAATAAGAAAATGGATTTGATAAAATGGAATAAGCATATACCTCCCTTCAAAATAGATTTGATGAAATATAAAAAGCATATAATTCCTTACAAAATAGATAAGAAAAAAGATACCAATTTGCTGAAAAACAGAATTTGTGAACTGGGAAAAAAAATGCAATGAACAAAACAATTTGATTGGCCAAATCAAAAGGAGCTAAAAATGGCAAATGAAGAAAATGATACACTAAAAATCAGAATTGAGCAAATGGAAGTAAATGACTCAATAAGACTTCAAGGATCAGTCAAACAGAATGAAAAAAAAGTGAAAAAATAAGAGAAATTATGAAATCCTAGGAAAAAAAGAACTGATATGGAAAATATATCTAGGAGAGACAATCTAAGGATTGTTGGACTTCCTGAAAGAAACTGATGAAAAAAGAGCCTAGATATTATCCTTCAGGAAATCATAAAAGAAAATAACCTTGATGTTCTAGAATCAGAAAGCAAAATAGCCATTGAAAGAATTCACCAATAAGACCCCAAATTAAAAACCCCAAGGAATATCATGGCTAAATTTCAGAATTAAGAGACCAAGGAAAAATATTGCAAGCCAAAAAGAAACAATTCAAATACCAAGGGGCTATAATCAGGATTACCTAGGATCTTGAAACTTCCACTATAAAGGATAAAAGGGCCTGGAATCTGATATTCCAAAAAGCAAAAACTTGGATTATAGTCTAGAATAAGCTATCCAGTTAAAATGACCATTATCTTTCAGGAAAGAAGATAGACATCCAATGATTGAGGTGAATTTCATCTATTTTTGATGAAAAGATCTGAGCTGAACAAAAATTTTGATCTCCAAGTAAGAACTCAAGAGAAGCATGAAAAAGGTAAAAAGGAAAAAAAAAAATAACCTCTTGAAAACTATATCTCTGCTATGCATAAACATAGAGAGTATATGTATAATTTAATTTTGTTGTTATAATACTTAAAAAGAAACTAGAGGTGGAAAGGGGATTGAACTGTAAAAAAAGAGAGAAAAGGAGATAAAATAAGGGAAATTACCTCTCATGAAGAGCAAAGGAGACTTATTATAATTAAGGGAAAGAAAGGACATACAGAAATAGTAAATGCAATTTTTTTTCAGATAGTGTTGCAAAAAAAATCACATGTAATATAAAGCCAGGAGAAAATAAACCAAAAATTAATTGGAAACTAAATAATCTAATCCCAAAGAATGAATGAGTCAGGAAATTATAGACACAATCATTCATATGCATGTATCTTGTAAATAAAAAGCTATAATAAAAAAAATAAAGGGCCTTTGTAATTGTAAAAAAAAAAATCGACCTTGTGTTAAGGGCACTAGGAATGGGAATGGAATGAACTCTCATAAAATGAAAGCACAATCATTCACTTCACATAAAAGAATGACAATAATGAGACAACATACTAGAATTTGTAGGATGCAGCCAAAGTGATGGTAAGGGGAAATATTAAGTCTCTAGATGCTTGCTTTCATAAAAGAGAGAAAAAGAAAATCATTAAACTGGGCTTACAACTAAAAAAAAAACAAACTATAATAAGAACAAATTAAAAATCCTAAATTAAATACAAAATATGAAATTCAGAAAATAAAAGGGAAGATTAATAAAATTGAAACTATGAAAACTATTGAATTAATAAATAAAACTAAAAGTTGGTTTTATGAAAAAACCAACAAAATAGATAAACCTTAAGTAAATTTTATTAGAAAAAGAAAAGAAGAAAATCAAATTGTTAGTCTCAAAAATGAAAAGGAAGCATTTTCACACATGAAGGGGAAATAGAGCAATAATTAGGAATTATTTTACCTAACTAAATGTCAATAAGTTTGATAATTTAAGTGAAATTTAGGAATTCTACAAAAATATGGATTTCCCAGGTTCACAGAAGAGGAAATAAATCATTTAAATAGTCCTATTTTAGAAAAAGAAATAGAACAAGCTATTAATCAACTTTGCAAGAAAAAATCTTCAGGACCAGATGGATTTACAAACATTTAAAGAACAATTAATTCTAATACTGCAGAAACTATTTTTAAAAATAGGGAATAGGAGTCCTACCAAATTTCTGTTATGAAACAGATGTGGGGCTGGTAGCTAAACTATGTAGGGTGAAAACAGAAAGAAAATTATAGACCAATTTCCCTAAAGAATATTGATGCAAAAATCTTAAATAAAATATTAGTAAAGAGATTACAGAAAGTCATCCCCCCAATAATACACTATGACCAAATAGGATTTATACCAGAAATGCAGGGATGGGTCAGTATTAAAAAAAAAAAAAAAACTATTAGCATGATTGACCATATCAATAATCAAACTAACAAAAATCTTATAATTATCTCAGTAGATTCAGAAAAAGCATTTGATAAAGCCCAACACCCATTCCTATAAAAAACCTTAGAGAGTATAGGAGTAAATGGATTCTTTCTTAAAATGATCAGTAGTAACTATTTTAAAAAATCAGCAAGCATCTTATGTAATAAGGACAAACTAGAACCATTCCAAATAAGATCAGGTGTGAAACAAAATTGCCTACTATTACCATTACTGTTCTTTATTGTATTAAAATTGTTAGCTTTGGCATTAATAGAAGAAAAAGAGATTAAAGCAATTAATGTTGGTCATGAGGAAACCAAATTGTCATTCTTTGCAGATGATATGATGGTATACTTAGAGAACCCTGGAGAATCAGCTGAAAAAACTACCAGAAAAAATTCACATCTTTAGCAAAGTTGCAGGATAAAAAAATCAATCAACATTAAAAAATAGCATTTTTTTATATTAACAACAAAGTCCAGCAGCAAAAATACAAAGAAAAATTCCATTTTAAAAACTGTTGATAATATAAAATATTTGGGAGTATATCTGCCAAGTGAAAGCTAGGAACTATATGAACACAACTACAAAACACTTTCAAAACAATAAAGTCAGATTTAAAAAACTGGAAAAATATCAAGTACTCATGGGTAGGCCAAGCAAATATAATAAAAATAACAATACTACCTAAATTAATCTATTTATTTAGTGCTATACCAACCAAACCCCCAAGAAATTATTTTACAGATCAAGAAAAAAATAATAACGAAGTTCATCTGGAAAAAACAAAGATCAAGAATTTCAAGGGAATTAATAATATTTTTTTAAATGCCAATGAACATGCCCTAGCTGTGCCAGACCTAAAACTGTATTAAAAAGCACTGTCATGAAAACTATTTGGTACTGCCTAAGAAACAGAGTAGATTAGGGTCACAATACAAAATAGTCCGTAACTATAGCAATCTAGCATTTGACAAACCCAAAGATCCCAGATTTTGGGATAAGAACTCATTATTTGACAAAAACTGCTGAGAAAATTGGAAACTAGTAAGGCAGCAACTAGGCACTGATCCACACTTAATATCATATACCAAGATAAGGTTGAAATTAGGCCATGATTAGGCATAAAGAGTAATATTATAAGCATATTAGAACAACATAGGATAGTGTACCTCTGAGATCTGTGGAAAAAAGAAGGAATTTGTGATCACAGAAGAACTAGAACTTATTAAACACCAAATAGATAATTTTGATTATATTAAATTGAAAAGTTTTGTACCAACAAAATTAATTCAGATAAGATTAGAAGGGAAGCAATAAATTGTGAAAACATTTTTACATATAAGAGTTCTGATAAAAGTCTAATTTCTAAAATATATAGAGAATTGAATTACGTTTGTAAGAATTTGAGCCATTCTTTATAATGGGCTGAAGCTCTTGAGTCATTACCCTGAGGTACCAAGCACTTAAGGCTAAATAGTAATTGGACAATACTCTATTAATATATACTTGGAGAAAGAATGGCCCCACCCACTCTGTGCAAGTTTGATGTGTTGTACAGGAGATTGCATAAAGGATTTGGTGGGTGGAGTGTGAGAGGCAGAGCACTGCTGGCGAGATTCATTTTGCAATTGCTCTCACTTTGTATCACCATTTCCCTTCATCTCTGCAAAGAATAAAGATCAAGGATTTTCTCTTATTCTGACTCTGGTTGATTTTAATATATTCTGGGTACTAAATGTGGCCATCACAATTCTTTAATTGAAAATATATTCAAAGGATATGAACTGACAATTTTTAGATGAAGAAATTAAAACCATTGGTAGTAATATGAAAGGAAAATATGCTCTAAATCACTATTTATTAGAGAAATGCAAATTAAGACAACTGAGATACTAGTACACAACTCTCAAATTGGCTAAAATGACAGGAAAAAAAATAATGATTAATATTGGAGGGAAGGGGGGAAAATTGGAATATTGTTGGTAGAATTGTGAACTGTTCTAGCCATTCTGAAGAACAATTTAGAATTATGCTCAAAAAGTTATCAAACTGTGCATATCCTTTGATCCATCATTGTTTGTATTGGATTTATATCCCAAAGAGATCTTAAAGGAAGGAAAGGGACCCGCATGTGCAAAAATGTTTATTTATGTAAAGCCTTTCTGTAGTGGCAAGAAACAGGAAACTGAGCAGATGCCCATCAGTTGGAAAATGCCTGAATACATTATGGTATATGAATGTTATGGAATATTGTTCTATAAGAAATGATCAGCAGGATGATTTTAGAGAGGCCTGAGGAGACTTGCATGAAGTGATGCTAAGTGAAATGAGCAGAATCAGGAGATCATTGTACAGGACAACAAAATTATATGATGATCAATTCTGATGGATGTGACTCTTTCCAAAAATGAGATGATTTAAAAACAGTTCCAATAAACTTGTGAAGAAGAGAGCCATCTAAACTCAAAGAGAGGACTATAGCAACTGAACGTTTTCACTTTTTCTGTTGTTTGCTTGCATTTTGTTTTCTTTCTCAGCTTTTTTCCCCCTTTTTGATTCTATTTTTCTCATGCAACAAGATAATTGTACAAATATGTATACATATATTGGATTTAATGTATATTTTGACATTTAACATGTATTGGATTAATGTATTGGATTATCTGCCATCTAGGGAAAGGGGTGGAGGGAAGGAGGGGAAAATTTGTAACACAATATTTTGCAAGAGTCAGTGTTGAAAAATTACCCATGCATGTTTTGTAAATGAAAATCTTTAATTAAAACAAAACAAAACAAAAACAAAAACAAAAACAAAAACAACAAAAACAAACAAAACAAAAAAAAAAAAAACAGAAGACTCAATAGTAAATGAACATTATAATCTAATATTTGATATACCCAAGGAAGTTCTCTTCTGGAATGAGAACTCACTATTTGAAAAAAAAAAAAACTGCTGGGAAAAGTGAAAAACAATATGACAGAAATGAGGTATATAGAACATCATACACTGTATATAAAGATTAGTCCAAATGTGTATTTATTTTAGATATAAATGGTGATACTATAATCAAATTAGGAGAGTAAGAAATGATTTGCCTGTATGATCTTTGGAGAAGGCAAAAAAAAATTGTATGACAAATAAGACATAGAGGGAACTATGAGAAATAAAATAGATAATTTTGTTTATATAAAATTAACTTTTTTCACAAACAAAATTGATGCAACCAAAATTAGAAGAAAAAAACAGAAAACTAGAAAAGATATTATATCAATTGTCTCTGATAAAGGCCTCATTTCTCAAATATATATATTGAGTTGGACAAGTTATTCCTCAATTGCTTAGTGGTCAAATGATATGAACAAAAATTTTTCAGATAAAAAAATCAAAGCTCTTTATAATCATGTGAAAAAATATCCTAAATCATTATCAATTAGAGAAATGAAAATTAAAACCTCTCTGATGTACCATCTCCCTCCTCTCTTAGATTGACTAATGACAAAAGAAGGGAAATGATAAGTTCCATAAGGGATGGGGAAATTTGTATACTAATGCCCTGTTGGGGTTGTGAACTGATTAAACTCCAGGGAGTTTAAAGGGAGAGAAATTTGAGACTATGCACAAAGGACTATAAATTCTACATATCCTGCATACTGCAATACCAGTGCTATGATTGTATGCTAAAGAGATTTTTAAAAATCAGACCTATTTATTCAAAAATATTTAGATCTGCTTTTTTTTTTTTTTTTTTTTTTACTGTCAAAGAATTGGAAATTGAGGGCAGGCTCATTAAGTGGGGAATGGCTAAACAAGTTATGATATGCCATTGTTAATGGGAATATAACAAGCTGCATGAAATGATGAGCAGACTGATTCACAAAAATCTGGCAAGCCTCATCCAGATGCAAAGGGAAATAAATGTTACCAGGAAAATATTGGAAATAATAACAGCAATATTGTATGATAATTACAAATCAATTATTTAGCTGTTCTCAGAAATGTTCTGCTATCATTCCAAAGGGTTCATGATGAAAAATGCTATCCACTTGTTGAGAAATAACTCATGTAATATGTGTGCAAATTGAAACATATTATTATCCACTTTATTTATTTTTGTGTTTTCCCCCTTTGGGTCTCTATGTTCTTTCACAACATGGGCAATATTCTATTTTCCATGATTGGACATGCACATATTGAATCAAACTACCTACTATCTCAGGTAGGGCAAAGTTGTGGTTGGAAATGGCAATAATTTATAACTTGATTTTCTTAAACAAAATAAATATTAAAAAAATTTTTAGACATATAATTGGTGGGCAGAGCCAATATGGCGGAAAAGGCACACACGACTCTTTGAGCTCCTCTCATTCCCCTCATAACCAACTATTTATTCCAGCCTCAAAAATAGCTCTTCGCTGCTTAAATTCATGAAGATTAGAAGGACTACAATTTACCAGCGGAAGTCTCCAGGAAAGGTTTGTGCTGAGGGGCCAGAAACAGACTATCACAGGCATCGAGAGACTAGCATCCTGAGGAGAACAGGGGCGGGGTGATCTCTGTGGCTAGAGAAGTTATAGAGACGACTCTGCTATAGGCTAACTGCTCTACCTTTACTACAAAGTAGTAAACTGGCAGAGAAATTAAAGCCTAAAACAGAGGGAACTCTAAAAAAATGCCAGAAACTAACGAGATCTGGCTGTAACCACTCAAACCCCGAAGTGACTCAGGCAGACTGTAATGGAGCCCTGCAGCCACATCCTGCAGTTCCAGGCTTTTGCGGAGGGGGGTGGAGGGGGCAGTTATAAATCAGCACAGCAGCGGGGCACAGCCTGGGCAGTCTATAATCTGCACAGTGGGGGGCTCAGCCTGGGGTAATAGAACTTCCCCAGCAAACTGTGCTGCTGGGGCAGACATTTCTGGTCCTTGTAAGTCCATTCATTACTCAACTGCTAACACCTACAGCCCCAGGGCAGGCTTTGGCTTGGGGTAGTGAAACTCTCATTGCTCAGCACCTAGTCCCAGGGCAGTCGTTATCTCACAAAGCAAGGGTTCTTTGCAGGGCACTGGCCCTGCAGGCCTGAGTTACTCCCAGGTGGGGAACTCTTTCCCAGAGCACTCCAGTACCTCGCTGCTTTTTATAGCAGGCTGGCAGTTCAGCTACCCATCCATACACCTTTCATTGCTCTGCAGAGGAAGCTGGTAACCTCCTGGCTCTGAAGGCAGACCTTACAGACTTTAACAAAATGAATAAAAAAATCAAAAGAATGATTGATAGTTTCTATACAGAAAGAGAACAGCTTTTCAATCCTGAAGAGACTAATAGCAGACAGTCTCCAGACAATTGTTGGTCTCCAATAAAAAAGGGTCTCCTAGGAGAGACTATTAAAAACCTTAAAAGAGAACTAGAAGAAAAATGGGGAAAGGAAAGAGAAGCTATGCAAGAGAGCAACAATTTGCTAAAATGTGAATTGGAAAAGACAAAAAACTCCCAAGAAGTGCAGGGAAACAGAATTTGTGAATTGGAAAAAGAAAATAACTCACTAAAAAAAAAAAAAACAAAAATAGTGAAATGGAAAAAAATTACATAGAGCAAAACAACTCAATTGGACATATACAAAAAGAAGCAAAAAAAAAAAAAACTAATGAAGAAAATAACTCACTAAAAATCAGAATTGAACAAATAGAAATGACTGATTCATTGAGACATCAGGAAACAGTCAAGCAAAAGCAAAAAAAAAAAATGAAAGATTGGAAAAAGATGTCAAATATTTACTTGGAAAAACAACAGATCTAGAAAATAGATCTAGGAGAGATAACCTGAGGATCATTGGACTACCCAAAAACTATAATGAAAAAAAGAGCCTAGATACAGTTTTACAGGAAATCATCAAAGAGACTGCCAAGAAATAATAAAACCGAAAGGGAAAATAGGTGTTGAAAGAATTCATCGAACACCTTCGGGAAAAGACCCTAAAATAAAGACTCTGAGGAATATTGTGGCCAAACTTCAGAATTTTCAGACTAAAGAAAAAATTTTACAAGCAGCCAGGAAAAAACAGTTTAAATACCGAGATGCCACAATAAAGGTCACACAAGATCTGGCTGCCTCAACATTAAATGATCGAAGGCCCTGGAATCAGATTTTCTGAAAGGCAAAAGAGCTTGGAATGAGGCCAAGCATAAACTACCCAGCTAAGCTGAGTATTTTTTTTTCCCATGGAAGAAGATGGATATTTAATGAAATAGAGGAATTCCATCTGTTTCTAAGGGGAAAAAAAAACAGACTTAAACAAAAAAAATTGGAGTCCTCCAATAACAGGACTCAAGAGAAGTAGAAAAAGGTAAAAAGAACTCTTGAAAACTTTATTTCTGTTGTGGATATACATAAAAACCATATGTATAATTTGATTTTACCGATATAACATAAAAAAGGGAAGTAGAAATGGAAAGGGGATAGTGTCAGAAAAAAGGGAAGAAGGGAGATAAAAAGAGGGAAACTACATGCGACAATGAGGCAAAGGAAAACTATCATATATGAGGCAACTTAGAGAGGGAGAGGAACATTGTGTGAATCCTACTCTCATCAAAGTTGGCTCAAAGAGGAAACAATTGACATATTTGTTTTATACAGATTCTTCTCTCACTTCATTAAAAAGTGGAATAGGAAAAGGGAGAAGGAAAAAGAGTAATAAGGGAAGGGTACAAGAAAGGAAAAGTGATTCAAAAGGAGGAGGGAGCGATACTAAAGAGGGAGAGCTGCGTGACATAAGTGGGAACAATAAGTGTAATACTAGGGAAGAAGGGAAGGAGGGCAAGAAAAAGAAAAGTATAATCTGGGGATATTGGGATGGCAGGAAATACAGAATTAGTAATTTTAACCGTAAATGTGAATGGGATGAACTCTCCCATAAAGAGGAGGCAGATAGCAGACTGGATCAAAAGTCAGAACCCTACAATCTGTTGTTTACAGGAAATACATTTAAAACAGGGAGATACATAGTAAAGGTAAAAGGCTGGAGCAGAATCTATTACACTTCAAGTGAAGTCAAAAAAGCAGGGGTAGCCATCCTTATCTCAGATCAAGCAAAAGTAAAGATTGCTCTAATTAATTTTTTTTTTTTATAATAAATTTTATTTTATTTAATAATAACTTCGCATTGACAGAATCCATGCCAGGATAATTTCTACACGACATTATCCCT
This sequence comes from Antechinus flavipes, assembly GCF_016432865.1. Classification (NCBI taxonomy): domain Eukaryota; kingdom Metazoa; phylum Chordata; class Mammalia; order Dasyuromorphia; family Dasyuridae; genus Antechinus; species Antechinus flavipes. The sequence continues at coordinate 498,633,745 of NC_067400.1, forward strand.
TGCAATCACTTATGTTTCGTTTTTTCCCCCTCCCTCCCTCCTCCCCCCCCGAGGATGGCAAGCAGTCCTATATATGCTAAACATGTTGCAGTATATCCTAGATACAATACATATTTGCAGAACCAAACAGTTCTCTTGTTGCACAGGGAGAATTGGATTCAGAAGGTAAAAATAACTCGGGAAGAAAATCAAAAATGCAAATAGTTCACATTCATTTCCCAGTATTCCTTCTTTGGGTGTAGCTGTTTCTGTCCATCATTTCTCCAATGAAACTCAGTTAAGTCTCTTTGTCAGAGAAATCCACTTCCATCAGAATACATCCTCATACAATATCGTTGTCGAAGTGTATAATGATCTCCTGGTTCTGCTCATCTCACTTAGCATCAGTCCATGTAGGTCTCTCCAAGCCTCTCTGTATTCATCCTGCTGGTCATTCCTTACAGAGCAATAATATTCCATAACATTCATATACCACAATTTACCCAGCCATTCTCCAATTGATGGGCATCCATTCATTTTCCAGTTTCTAGCCACTACAAACAGGGCTGCTACAAACATTTTGGCACATACAGGTCCCCTTCCCTTTTTTAGTATCTCTTTGGGGTATAAGCCCAATAGAAACACTGTTGGATCAAAGGGTATGCACAGTTTGATAACTTTTTGGGCATAATTCCAGATCGCTCTCCAGAATGGCTGGATTCGTTCACAACTCCACCAACAATGCATCAATGTCCCCGTTTTCCCGCATCCCCTCCAACATTCATCATTGTTTTTTCCTGTCATCTTAGCCAATCTGACAGGAGTGTAGTGATATCTCAAAGTTGTCTTAATTTGCATTTCTCTGATCAATAGTGATTTGGAACACTCTTTCATGTGAGTGGTAATAGTTTCAATTTCTTCATCTGAAAATTGTCTGTTCATATCCTTTGACCATTTATCAATTGGAGAATGGCTTGATTTTTTATAAATTTGAGTCAGTTCTCTATATATTTTGGAAATGAGGCCTTTATCAGAACCTTTAATTGTAAAGATGTTTTCCCAGTTAGTTACTTCCCTACTAATCTTGTTTGCATTCGTTCTGTTTGTACAAAGGCTTTTTAATTTGATATAATCCAAATTTTCTATTTTGTGATTGGTAATGGTCTCTAGTTCATCTTTGGTCACAAATTTCTTTCTCCTCCACAAGTCTGAGAGATAAACTATCCTATGTTCCTCTAATTTATTTATAATCTCGTTCTTTATGCCTAGGTCATGGACCCATTTTGATCTTATCTTGGTATGTGGTGTTAAGTGTGGGTCCTTGCCTAATTTCTGCCATACTAATTTCCAGTTATCCCAGCAGTTTTTATCAAATAATGAAATCTTATCCCAAAATTTAGAATCTTTGGTTTTGTCAAACACTAGATTGCTATAGTTGACTATTCTGTCTTGTGAACCTAACCTTTTCCACTGATCAACTAATCTATTTCTAAGCCAATACCAGATGGTTTTGGTGACTGCTGCTTTATAATATAATTTTAGATCAGGTACAGCTAGACCACCTTCATTTGATTTTTTTTTCATTAATTCCCTTGAGATTCTCGACTTTTTATTGTTCCATATGAATTTTGTTGTTATTTTTTCTAAATCATTAAAATATTTTCTTGGAATTCTGATTGGTATAGCACTAAATAAATAGATTAGTTTAGGGAGTATTGTCATCTTTATTATATTTGCTCGGCCTATCCAAGAGCACTTAATATTTTTCCAATTATTTAAGTCTGACTTTATTTGTGTGAAAACTTTTTTGTAATTTTGCTCATATAATTCCTGACTTTCCTTTGGTAGGTAGATTCCCAAATATTTTATGCTATCAACAGTTATTTTGAATGGAATTTCTCTTTGTATCTCTTGCTCTTGGATTTTGTTGGTGGTGTATAAGAATGCTGAGGATTTATGGGGATTTATTTTGTATCCTGCTACTTTGCTAAAATTATGAATTATTTCTAATAGCTTTTTAGTAGAATCTCTGGGGTTTTCTAGGTATACCATCATATCATCTGCAAAGAGTGATAGTTTGGTTTCCTCATTGCCTACTCTAATTCCTTTAATCTCTTTCTCGACTCTTATTGCAGAGGCCAGTGTTTCTAATACAATATTGAATAATAATGGTGATAGTGGGCAACCTTGCTTCACTCCAGATCTTACCGGGAAAGGTTCCAGTTTTTCCCCATTGCATATGATGCTTACTGAAGGTTTAAAATTTATGCTCCTAACTATTTTAAGGAAAAGTCCTTTTATTCCTATGCTCTCAAGTGTTTTTATTAGGAATGGCTGTTGGATTTTATCAAATGCTTTTTCTGCATCTATTGAAATGATCATATGGTTTTTGTTTGGTTGGTTGTTGATATAGTCAATTATGTTAATAGTTTTCCTAATATTGAACCAGCCCTGCATTCCTGGTATAAATCCTACTTGGTCATAGTGTATTATCCTGGGGATGATTTTCTGTAATCTTTTTGCTAATATTTTATTTAAGATTTTAGCATCAATATTCATTAGGGAGATTGGTCTATAATTTTCTTTCTCTGTTTTCAGCCTACCTGGTTTAGGTATCAGTACCATATCTGTGTCATAAAAGGAGTTTGGTAGGACTCCTTCAATCCCTACTTCTTCAAATAGTTTATTTAGCATTGGAGTTAATTGATCTTTAAATGTTTGATAGAATTCAGATGTAAATCCATCTGGTCCTGGGGTTTTTTTCTTAGGGAGTTGATTGATAGTTTGTTCTATTTCTTTTTCTGAGATAGGAGTGTTTAGGATATTTACTTCTTCCTCTGTTAGTTTAGGTAAGCTATATTTTTGGAGGTATTCTTCTATTTCATTTAAGTTGTCGAATTTATTGGCATAAAGTTGGGCAAAGTAACTCCTAATTATTGCTCTAATTTCCTCTTCATTAGTGGTGAGTTCTCCCTTTTCATTTTTAAGACTAACAATTTGATTTTCCTCTTTCCTTTTTTTAATCAGATTTACTAAGGGTTTGTCTATTTTGTTGGTTTTTTCATAGAACCAACTCTTAGTTTTATTAATCAATTCAATAGTTTTTTTACTTTCAATTTTATTGATCTCTCCTTTTATTTTTTGAATTTCAAGTTTAGTGTTTGATTGGGGGTTTTTAATTTGTTCCTTTTCTAGCATTTTTAGTTGCAAGCCCAATTCATTGACCTTCTCTTTCTCTATTTTATACAAATAGGCCTCTAGAGATATGAGATTTCCCCTTATTACCGCTTTGGCTGCATCCCATACATTTTGGTATGATGTCTCATTATTATCATTTTCTTGGATGAAGTTATTAATTATGTCTATAATTTGCTGTTTCACCCAATCATTCTTTAGTATGAGATTATTTAGTTTCCAATTATTTTTTGGTCTACTTTCCTGTGGCTTTTTATTGAATGTAATTTTCAATGCATCATGGTCTGAAAAGGATGCATTCACTATTTCTGCCTTACTGCATTTGAGTTTGAGGTTTTTATGTCCTAATATATGATCAATTTTTGTATAAGTTCCATGAACTGCTGAAAAGAAGGTGTACTCCTTTCTGTCCCCATTACATTTTCTCCAGAGATCTATCATATCTAATTTTTCTAGTATTCTATTTATCTCTTTGACTTCTTTCTTATTTATTTTGTGGTTTGATTTATCTAATTCTGAGAGTGCAAGGTTGAGATCTCCCACTATTATAGTTTTACTGTCTATTTCTTCTTGCAGCTCTCTTAATTTCTCTTTTAGGAATTTAGATGCTACACTACTTGGTGCATATATATTTAATATAGATACTTCTTCATTATTCATTCTACCCTTTAGCAAGATATAGTGCCCTTCCTTATCTCTTTTGATTAGATCAATTTTTGCTTTAGCTTGATCTGAGATCAGGATGGCTACCCCTGCTTTTTTGGCTTCACCTGAAGCATAGTAGATTTTGCTCCAACCTTTTACCTTTAACCTGCATGTATCACCCCGCTTCAGGTGTGTTTCCTGTATACAACATATTGTAGGATTCTGGCTTTTAATCCATTCTGCTAACCGCTTCCTCTTTATAGAGGAGTTTACCCCGTTCACATTTATGGTTAAAATGACCAATTCTGTATTACTTGCCATCTTGTTAACCCCGGTTTATGCTTTTCTCCCTTCTTACTCCCTTACCCCCTCCCTTACCCCCCTTCCCAGTATTAAGCTTGTGAGCTCCCCTTGCTTCTCACAGCCCTCCCTTTTTCAGTATCCCTCCCCCCCCTTAGAGTTCCCCCCCCAACTTACCCCTTTCCCTCCCAGTTACCGTATTCCCTTCCACTTAGCTTATTCCTTCCTTTTTCACTTTTCCCTTCTCACTTTTCAATGAGGTGGGAGAAGTTTCACCATAGATTGAATATGTCTAAAATTCTTCTCTTACTGCCAATTCTGAAAGCAGTAAAATACTCACTATTTTCATTCCTCTCCATTCTTTCTCTCAGATTTACTAGGTTTTCTTTGCCTCTTCATGAAATGTAGTACCCCCACTTTCCCTTTTTTCTAGTACAATGTCCTTTCCACAACTAGTTTCTAGAACAAGGTATACATGTATTCTTTATACATCTTTACAGCCGAAATATAGTTCCCAAGATTAATCTTTACCTTTTTAGATTTCTCTTGAGTTCTGTGCTTGTAGATCAATTTTTTGTTAAGTTCTGGCTTTTTCATCAGAAATAGATGAAATTCGCTTATTTCGTTGAATGTCCATCTTCTTCCCTGGAAAAAGATGCTCAATCTCGCTGGGTAAGTTATTTTTGGTTGCATACCAAGTTCCTTAGCCTTTCGGAATATCATATTCCAGGCCCTTCGATCCTTTAATGTGGATGCTGCCAGATCCTGGGTGATCCTTATTGTGGCTCCTTGATACTTGAATTGGGTTTTTCTAGCCGCTTGCAGTATTTTTTCCTTTGCCTGAGGGTTCTGGCATTTGGCCACTATATTCCTTGGTGTTTTGATTTTAGGATCCCTTTCAGTAGGGGATCGATGAATTCTTTCAATGTCTATTTTACCTTCTGTTTCTATGACTTCTGGGCAGTTCTCTTTGATAATTTCCTGGAAGATAGTGTCCAGGCTTTTTTTTTCATCATACTTTTCTGTAAGTCCGATGATTCTCAGGTTGTCTCTCCTGGATCTGTTTTCCAGGTCTGTTGTCTTCCCCAGAAGGTATTTCACATCCTTTTCCATTGTTTGATTTTTTTGGATTTGCTTGACTGATTCTTCTTGTCTCCTCGAGTCATTCAATTCCAATTGTTCAACCCTGATTTTCAGTGAGGTATTTTCTTCACTCACTTTTTTAAGATCTTTTTCTAATTGTCCAATTGAGTTCTTTTGTTCTGTGGAATTTTTTTCCATTTCGCCAATTTTGTTTTTTAGAGAGCTGTTTTCTGTTTCCAGTTCACTAATCCTATTTTTCAAGGATTTGGTTTCTTTATCCACTCTCTCTTTAACTGACTTCTCCAGGCTCTTTTGCCAAGCCTCCCTCTCCTTTTGCAGAGCCTCCCTCTCCTTTTCCCATTTTTCTTCTAGCTCCCTTGTGAGAGCCTTTTTAATTTCCTCCATGAGATTCATCTGTGCTGAGGGACATAAGGTCTCTTCCTTCGGGGATTCACCTGGGGACTGTTTGTTTTTAGTCTCCTCAGAGTTTGGAGTCTGCTCTTTATCTGTATAAAAGCTGTCCAGGGTTAAATTCTTTTTCAGTTTCTTGCTCATTCTGTCTATTTATCAAAGACAAACTATCAAAGAAACAGAAGGAAAAAAAACCCCTTGAATGGAGGCTGCTTTCTTTGGGGGAGGGGCAGGGTATTCGTGAGGCACAGGTCCTACTGTGCTATGGCGCCTGCGCACTGAGATCCGAGCGCTCTGAGATCCGAGCGCTCTGAGATCCGAGCGGGCTAAGACACTGTGGGGGAGGGGTGGCCAGGTCCCGAGAAACTCCAGCTGTTTGGGATTGTATTCTTCACCCCCGGTGTTTTTAGCTTCTCTGCTGGGCTGCTGACTTGCTCCTATAGCAAAGCTCTCACCGCAGAGACGGCTGCGATCGCGTCCTACCCCCTCTCCGCTCCACCCGGTTCTGAGCTGCTATCTGTGCTCTGGTTGCCGCTGCTGCCTGCAGACTGCTTCCAAATACCGTCCCCGCCCTCGCGCAAAAACAGACCTTTCTTGACGAGTCTCAAGGATGGTTTCTCTTGGTAAGTAATTGTATGGTTTTTTTTCAGTCGAGCATTAATTCAGAGGCATGAAATGAAATGAATAGTGAGAGAAAAACACGGAGATTACACAGAAGTGTATTTCCTCTCCGCCATCTTGGCCGGAAGTCCAAGATTGCTCTAATTAAAAGAGATAAGGAAGGAAACTATATCTTGCTAAAGTGTACTATAGACAATGAAGCAATGTCAGTATTAAACATATATGCACCAAGTGGTGTAGCATCTAACTTCCTAAAGGAGAAGTTAAGAGAGTTGCAAGAAGAAATAGACAGCAAAACTATAATAGTGGGAAATCTCAATCTTGCATTCTCAGATTTAGATAAATCAAATCACAAAACAAATAAGAAAGAAATTAAAGAGGTAAATGGAATATTAGAAAATTTAGGTATGATAGATCTCTGGAGAAAACTGAATGGTGACAGAAAGGAGTATACTTTCTTCTCAGCAGTTCATGGAACCTACACAAAAATTGACCATATATTAGGACATAAAGACCTCAAAATTAAATGCAGAAAGGCAGAAATAGTAAATGCTTTCTTTTCAGATCACAATGCAATGAAATCTACATTCAACAAAAAGTTAGGTGTAAATAGACCAAAAAGTAATTGGAAACTAAATAATCTCATCTTAAAGAATGATTGGGTGAAACAGCAAATTATAGACCCAATTAATAATTTCACTCAAGATAATGACAATGGAGAGACATCATACCAAAATTTATGGGATGTAGGCAAAGCAGTAATAAGGGAAAATTTTATATCCTTAGAGGCTTACTAAAATAAAATAGAGAAAGAGAAAATCAATGAATTGGGCCTGCAACTTAAAAATCTAGAAAAAGATCAAATTAAAAATCCCCAATCAATTACTAAAGTTGAAATTCTAAAATTAAAAGGAGAAATTAATAATATAGAAAATAATAAAAAAACTATTGAACTAATAAAACTAAGAATTGGTTTTATGAAAAAAACAATAAAATTGATAAACCTTTGGTAAATCTGATCAGAAAAAGGAGAGAGGAAAATCAAATTAGTAGTCTTAAAAATGAAAAGAGAGAACTTTCCACAGATGAAGAGGAAATTAATCAAATAATAAAGGGTTACTTTGCCCAACTTTATGCCAATAAATTTGATAACCTAAGCGAAATGGATGACTACCTCCAAAAATACAGGCTTCCCAGATTATCAGAGGAGGAAGTAAATTGCTTAAATAGTCCCATTTCGGAAAAAGAAATAGAACAGGCTATTAATCAACTCCCTAAAAAAAAATCCCCGGGACCAGATGGATTCACAAGTGAATTCTACCAAACATTCACAGAACAATTAGCCCCAATGCTTTATAAACTATTTGAAAAAATAGGGAATGAAGGAGTCCTACCAAATTCCTTTTATGACACAGACATGGTACTGATACCTAAACCAGATAGGTTGAAAACAGAGAAAGAAAATCAAAGACCAATCTCCCTAATGAATATTAAAGTTAAAATCTTAAATAACATATTAGCAAAACGACTACAGAAAATCATCCCCAGGTTAATACACCATGATCAAATAGGATTTATACCAGGAATGCAAGGCTGGTTCAATATTAGGAAAACTATTAGTATAATTGGCCATATTAATAATCAAATTAACAAAAACCATATGATCATCTCAATAGATGCAGAAAAAGCATTTGATAAAATCCAACATCCATTCCTATGTATATAGGAATATATATACATATTGAGAGTATAGGAATAAATTGACTTTTCCTTAAAATAATCAATAGCATCTATTTAAAATCAGCATGAAGCATCATATGTAATATGGGACAAACTGCAACCATTCCCAATAAGATCAGGAGTGAAACAAGGTTGCCCACTATCACTGTTATTATTTAATATTGTATTAGAAATGCAATAAGAGTTGAGAAAGAGATTAAAGGAATAAGAATAGGGAATGAGGAAACCAAATTATCACTCTTTGCTGATGATATGATGGCATATTTAGAGAACCCCAGAGACTCTACTAAAAAGTTATAAGAAACAATCCACACCTTCAGCAAAGTTGCAGGATACAAAATAAACCCACATAAGTTATCAGCATTCTTATATATCACTAAAAAAACCCAACAGCTAGAGTTTTAAAAAGAAATTCCATTTAAAGTAACTACTGATTGTATAAAATAATTAGGAATCTATCTGCCAAGGGAAAATCAGAAACTTTATGAGCAAAGCTACAAAACACTTTCCACACAAATTAAGTCTGTTCTAACCAACTGGAAAAATATTGAAGGCTCTTGGATTGGGTGAAGTTATTAATTATGTCTATGATTTGCTGTTTCACCCAATCATTCTTTAGTATGAGATTATTTAGTTTCCAATTATTTTTTGGTCTACTTCCCCCTGCTTTTTTGTTGAATGTAATTTTCATTGCATCGTGGTCTGAAAAGGATGCATTTACTATTTCTGCCTTACTGCATTTGAGTTTGAGGTTTTTATGTCCTAATATATGGTCAATTTTTGTATAGGTTCCATGAACTGCTGAAAAGAAAGTGTATTCCTTTCTGTCTCCATTACATTTTCTCCAGAGATCTATCATATCTAACTTTTCTAGTATTTTATTTACCTCTTTGACTTCTTTCTTATTTATTTTGTGGTTTGATTTATCTAATTCTTAGAGTGCAAGGTTGAGATCTCCCACTATTATAGTTCTACTGTCTATTTCTTCTTGCAGCTCTCTTAGTTTCTCTTTTAAGAATTTAGATGCTACCCCACTTGATGCATATATGTTTAATATAGATAGTGCTTCATTATCAATGCTACCCTTTAGCAAGATATAGTGTCCTTCCTTATCTCTTTTAATTAGGTCAATTTTTGCTTTAGCTTGATCTGAGATCAGGATGGCTACCCCTGCTTTTTTGACTTCACCTGAAGCATAGTAGATTTTGCTCCAACCTTTTACCTTTAACCTGCATGTATCTCCCCGCTTCAGGTGTGTTTCCTGTAAACAACATATTGTAGGATTCTGGCTTTTAATCCATTCTGCTAACCGCTTCCTCTTTATGGGGAGTTTACCCCATTCACATTTATGGTTAGAATGACCAATTCTGTATTACTTGCCATCTTGTTAACCCCGGTTTATGCTTTTCTCCCTTCTTTCCCCTTCCCCCCCCCCCTTCCCAGTATTAAGGTGTGAGCACCACTTGCTTCTCACAGCTCTCCCTTTTTAGTATCCCTCCCCCCACCTTAGAGTTCCTCCCCTATCTTACCCCTTTCCCTCCCAGTTCCCGTATTCCCTTCCACTTAGCTTATTCCTTCCCTTTTCACTTTTCCCTTCTCACTTTTCAATGAGGTGGGAGAAGTTTTACCATAGATTGAATATGTCTTAAGATTTTTCACTTAAAGCCAATTCTGAAGGCAGTAAGATACCCACTATATTCATCCCCCTCCATTCTTTCTCTCAGATATAATAGGTTTCCTATGCCTCTTCATGAGATGTACTACCCCCACTTTACCCTTTTTCTGATACAATGTCCTTTCCACATCAATTTCTAGAACAAGGTATACATGTATTCTTTATACATCTATATAGTCAAAATATAGTTCCCAAGATTAATCTTTACCTGTTTAGATTTCTCTTGAGTTCTATATTTGTAGATCAAACTTTTTGTTAAGTTCTGGTTTTTTCATCAGAAATAGATGAAATTCGCTTACTTCGTTGAATGTCCATCTTCTTCCCTGGAAAAAGATGCTCATTCTCGCTGGGTAAGTTATTTTTGGTTGCATACCAAGTTCCTTAGCCTTTCGGAATATCATATTCCAGGCCCTTCGATCTTTTAATGTGGATGCTGCCAGATCCTGGGTTATCCTTATTGTGGCTCCTTAATACTTGAATTGGGTTTTTCTAGCCGCTTGCAATATTTATTCCTTCATCTGAGGGTTCTGGCATTTGGCCACTATATTCCTTGGTGTTTTGATTTTAGGATCCCTTTCAGTGGGTGATCGATGAATCCTTTCAATGTTTATTTTTTCCTCTGTTCCTATGACTTCTGGGCAGTTCTCTTTGATAATTTCCTGGAAGACAGTGTCCAGGCTCTTTTTTTCATCATGTTTTTCTGGGAGTCCAATGATTCTCAGATTGTCTCTCCTGGATCTGTTTTCCAGGTCTGTTGTCTTCCCCAGAAGTTATTTCACATTTTTCTCCATTGTTTGATTTTTTTGGATTTGCTTGACTGATTCTTCTTGTCTCCTCGAGTCATTCAATTCCACTTGTTAAAGTCTGATTTTCAGTGAAGTGTTCTCTTCACTCACTTTTTTAAAATCTTTCTCTAATTGTCCAATTGAGTTCTTTTGTTCTGTGGAATTTTTTTCCATTTCGCCAATTTTGTTTTTTAGAGAGCTGTTTTCTGTTTCCAGTTCACTAATCCTATTTTTCAAGGATTTTACTTCTTTATCCACTCTCTCTTTAATTGACTTCTCCAGGCTCTTTTGCCAAGCCTCACTCTGCTTTCCCCATTTTTCTTCTAGCTCCCTTGTGAGAGCCTTTTTAATCACTTCTATGAGGTCCATCTGTGCTGAGGAACAGACGATCTCCTCCTTTGGGGATTCACCTGGGGACTGCCTGTTTTTAGTCTCCTCATGATTTAGAGTCTGCTCTCTATCTGTGTAGAAGCTGTCAAGGGTTAAAGTCCTCTTCAGCTTCTTGCTCATTCTGTCTATTAATCAGAGACAAACTACCAAAGAAAAACAGAAAAAACTGGAGTCTTTCTTTGGGGGAGGGGTTGGGTATGTTATCGAGCTTCCTCTACAGACTGCAAGGGGCAGCAGTGAGGCACTAGCAGGACTGTGCTGCGCCTGCGCTCTGAGATCCCAGAGCGTGCTGAGTCACTGTGGGCGGGGAAGGGGGGGGCAGCCAGGTCCCGAGAGACTCCAGCTGTTTGGGGTTGTGTTCTTCAGCCCCGGTGTTTTTAGCTTCTCTGCTGGGCTGCTGCCTTGCTGCTGGAGTAAAGTATCCAAACCTGTAGCGAAGCTCTCCCCGCAGAGATGGCTGCAATCACTCCCCCCCCCCTCTCAGCTCTGCTCCTGTCCTCTCACTGCCGCTGCCCTCAGCCTGCGCCCGATCTAAAACCGTCCCAGCCCTCCAGTAAAGACAGACCTTTCTTGGCGGATCTCAAGGATGGCTTCTCTTGGTAACTATATGTGGGTTTTCTTCAGTCAAGCATTGATTCAGAGGCTTGTAATGAAGTGGATAGTGAGAGAAAGCGCGGAGCTTATGCAACTGTGAGCCTCCTCTCCGCCATCTTAACCGGAAGTCCCCAATAACTTTAATAATATAGTGTTTGACAAACCCAAAGACCCCAGTTTTGGGGATAAAAACTCAGTATTTGACAAAAATTGCTGGGAAAATTGGAAATTAGTATGGCAGAAACTAGGCATTGACCCACACTTAATACCATACACCAAGATAAGGTCAAAATGGGTTCATGACCTAGGCATAAAGAATGAGATTATAAATAAATTGGAAAAACATAGGATAGTTTACCTCTCAGACCTGTGGAAGAGGGAGGAATTTATAACCAAAGAAGAACTAGAGATCACTATTGATCACAAAATAGAAAATTTTGATTATATCAAACTGAAAATGAACAGTGAAAAACGAAGTTACTCTGATCAATACAATGACAATACAAAGAATGTGACAAAAAATGCTGTCTCCAAACAAATGAACTCTGAGTGTAGATTGAAGCATACTTTTTCTACTTTCTTTTTTTTTTTCTTTTTTATTTAAAACATGGCTAATACAGAAATAAGTTTTGCATGACTTCACTTATACAATGAGTGTTCTACTATGTGTATTCTCAATAGGAGGGTAAATTTAGAAATCAAAAATTAAATTAAAAAGATGGAATGCATATGCATTACTCTTTGATCAAGGGCAGATTTTCCTGAAATCCTCATGAGATAAACAGAAAAGAGAATAGATTATATAATGATTGTAATGAGTACATCCCTACAAGATAAATGGAAGAACTGTCACATTTCAAGTGAAGTAATCATTTCCAAATCCTACAAAGTAAATCCAAATCATTACTGCCATTATTTCACCTCTGTTATACCATCAGTGATAAAGGTCACTATATACTTTTTTTTTTTCATTTGCCAGGTTCAATACTCAGGATGTGTTCTTTTAAATGATACTTATCTCTGTCTGTCTGTCTGTCTGTCTGTCTCTGTCTGTCTGTCTCTGTCTGTCTCTGTCTCTGTCTCTCTGTCTCTCTTTCTTTCTCTCTCTATCTTTCACTCTGTGTGTGTGTGTATGTGTGTGTGTGTGTGTGTGTGTGTGTGTGTGTGTGTGTATCTAAGCATGTGTGGTATTCCCTTTATATATTATAGATCCATAAAGGATGGAACCATATTGTTCTTTATTTAAATTATTCATTTTTATAGTGTATAGTATAGAGCTGGGAAAATTAAAGGCATTTGCAAAATAGTGGAAGTGTGGTTAGGTGGATCCAGTAACTGACTGAAAATAAAAATAAAAAATCTGGGATCCAATCATTACTCAAATACTTATTGGCTGTAATCTACTAAGCAAATTGCTTCATCTCTTTGAGTCTCAACTGAAAAATGAGATAACAATAATATCCTACCTCTAGAGTATCCTAGAGTCAGCTAAAATTGGCTCTCTGAGAGATAATTGTTAAGCATTCATTGTGCAAACATATACAACCCAGAAATCTGAACACATTAAATATCAATAGTTCAGACTTAAGATAAAATTTAAGGAAAATGTTAATAATGCACATTAATCTTGAAAATATGTAGTGGAAACATTTCCCCTCCAAGATATTAACTATTTTCTAGTATATCCTGATAGATTTGATAGAAACATTGTTAGATTTAAAAGGGATAATATATGTAAAATGATTTTCACATGTTAAAATGGTGCAGAAATGTCACTCAGACCATTAATAAGCATTTAAGAGCTTACTGTGTGCCAAACATGGAGCAATGTATTAGGACTACAAAGACAAAATAATCTCTGCCCTCAAAACCCTTAATGGCTTGGAGATGACTTGGGATCCAGGCATTTGCTACTGGAATGAGAAACAAAGGTGTCCTGGAGTAGGTAATATTTAAACTTATTTATGATGAAGCCAGAGAAATTAAGACCACTGGATAAAAAATAGTATGTGTTGGGCATAGGGAACAGCCAATGAAAAGGAGAGAATTTCATGTTTGAGGAAAAGTAATTAGATCAACATAGAGGCCAATGGATAATATGGTAAAGTATATGGAGTTCTGTATAATTGGACTAGAAAAACAGGGGGGAAAGGGTTATAAAGTGTTTTAAATACTTAGGAATTCATATTTGAATTTGAGGAAAGTTACTAAAAATCATTGATTGAAACTAAGGTTTGAGGGGAGATTGGGCAAGAAGTGTTTGGCATCATTAGACCTATGTTTTAGAGGGGGGATAAACTTTGGATGCCAAATGAAGGGTAGCTTGTAGTAGAGACAGGCCAAAAGAGGGAAACCAGTTAAAAAAAAAACTATTTTATTGTCCATTAAGGGCTATATAAGTGAACAAAAGGAGATATAGATGTGAAATTTTAACATAGACTAGATTTATGGATTGAAAGAATTGATCATGGTACTTAATTACCAAATTGGCTAACTAAAGCTCATTGTTTGCTTTGGAAAGAACAGCTATATGAAAAACCCAAGATAATTACTGTGACACATTGAGGACTATTGCTATGGTACAGAGAGCATCTAAAGCCATCATTAGACTTTTAAGGGAACAAGCATTTATTAAATTCCTGCTATGTCTCAGACATGCTCCTTTACTGGGAGTGTTGAGACAAAGTTAATGGAAAAACAACCACCCAAATGAAACAGTAAAAAGGACACTGCTCATATGTTCTTCCAGTTGGAAATAGAGTCCAGAGACCCTGCAGAGGCCCTGGAAAGGAGAAAAGAGGGAGTTCAAAGAACTCACAGGAAGAGATGCATGGCCTTGCATTGTCTGCAACAATTTTATGATATCAATCCCAAACTTAGCTACTTGACTTAGTAGAGAGGATGGATGAATGCCAACAGTGTTCTTGTGGCCAAGAAGCTATCAAACCATTCTAGATTTGGGCTCTGATAAAATAGAAGGAACGCTTCAAATGCAGGCAGAGACACCAATTAAAATGTTATGATCTATTGAAATCTATGAAATACCAGGATAGATATACCTTTCTGATGCTTCTTAAAATGTCCTTGCCACATTCTCTGAGGGGATGTGAATCACTCTGGTAGAAGTACAAAATATGATTCTATCCTTTCCTGTCCACTTCATTAGCCGTGAACTTTAACTGATTCATTTAAACTGCACCTTTTTCTTCTACCCTACTTCACAAGTTTTTTTTTTTTTTTAAACCCCATAACCTTGAAGTATGGTCCTTTGAAGCTCTGAGGTTAATTATATTGTGGATAATATTACCAAACTGTGATGCTTTAAATAAGTGATTCTTTTGGAATAGAGTAAGTTTACTGGATAAAAGGAGGGATGTGTTTTTCATTTTACTGTCTGAAATGAGTTTTAATGATGATAGAATTAAATGAGAAGTCAAAGTATCATAGAATTAGAATGGAAAGGAATTTAAGATTTATCTAGTAAACCTCTCAGTTTTTAGATAAGGACATTGTAGCCAAGTGATGTGATTTCCCCAAGGTTATAAAGATAATAAGTAGCAGATCCAGAATTTGAACCTAGGTCCACAAACTACAAATCCAGTAGTGTCAACTAAATATCTTTCCCCTCATCCCCTATACTTGAGAAAACATTCTTGAGTCATAGAGAAGTAAGATTTTGTTTCAGCCTAGGTATAATTGGTCATGTCACTTAGAAATCAGCATCATGGAATTTTGAAAAATAAAAGGACTTCTGGTCCAGTTCTTACATTTATTCATGAGGAAATGGAGGCTAAAAGAATTGACTTTCCAAGGTAACAAGTACAGAAGCTAGAATGCATTTTTAAGTAATAGTTTTTTTTAAAAATCCTATTTTTTATGTTTTTAAATTTTATTCATTTTAATAAAAAAATCTATTTTCTTCCTGAGGAGGGGGCAAAAAAAAAGGAAACACATATGGCAAATATATATACTTAGGAAGTTAAATTTCTATAGTATTCTTGTCAGTGAATATGAAATGCTTACAAGAAAAAACAGGTAAGGTTTTTTCCCCATAAATTATCTTAGTAACTTTGTATTGAGTTTCATTGTGTTTACATAAAACTTTTTTTTGATCTTATGTAACATTCATCTGTAAATGGTTTTTCCCCTTGTTTGTTCATGAACTCTTTCTCTATCCATTGATCCAAAAAGTAATCTTTTTTGGTTGCTGTTCCCTTATTTTCTTTACGAATTCAGCCTTTATACTTGTCATTTATCCTTTTGGAGCTTGATATATGGTTGAATAGTTGTTAAAGGCAATAAGGGGGCACAGTGGATAGAATATTGGACCTGAAGTGCAGACGACATGAATTCAAATGCTATCTCAAATCCTCACTAGTTATGTAACACTTAGAAAGTTTTTTAAAACTCTATCTGAAAGCAAAGCAAAGCAAAACAAAACAAAACAAAACAAACAAACAACAACAACAACAACAACAACAACAAAAAAACCTCTATTTGGCTCAACTTCCTTAACTATAAAGTGAAGATAATAATAACAATACCTATTTCTCATGATTATTGCGTGTCAAATTCAGACTGTTTTCCAGGTTATACAGATATTTTCATCACATAATTAGTTTGTAACCAGTAGCTGAATCTTTCTTGATGAGCTGAGATTATCAGTGATTAGGCAGTATGGTTCCTGCCACTATGCCATGTTGCTTCTACAGCTACATATGTCACTTTATAGGCAAAAAGATGAATGCTGGACAAAAAATCTTTGAGCTTTCTAGATCTAACAGCTTGTGATTTAAAATACTGATTGACACCTATAAATGATGAGGGTTGCTCTTATCTGATGTCATACATTCCAATTTACTTAGAGACAGAAAGGAATGTTTAAAATTATTTTACTTATTTATTGAAACAATAAAATTATTTGGTTGCATGCTGGGAAAACTTAGTCCTTAAATAATAGAATTTATTCTAGGGTCTTCTCCATGTATCACTTATTTTGATAAGGTATCTTTTTTGACTTTCCCCTGAATTAATACCCTAGTCCCAGGATGTTAAACATTAAGTCTAAACACATTAATGAATATTGCCTTGATTTGTCCCTCCATTGGAATGAGGATTTGGCATTGTAGAGGAATCTTGACTCAATACAGAATTTGACCTTGAGTGTATTGGGACTACAAGAAAAAAACAGAAAGAGAAGCATAAGTTATAAGTGAAATGGGCAGCCTTGGAAGTTTTCATTTAAGTGTAAGAAAGCTAGTAAAAATTCAGTGAAGTGAAAATTTAGGCTGCATAGGAGATTTTTCTCATTTATTTTCCTGAGCAAATTAACATCAAATTTATGTTATAAATGAACATTATTTTATAACTGAAAAAAGGTAGCTGTTTTAAACCTTTATCATTTAAAGAGCACAAACCATTCATGTTCATAATGTAAGTTTTAATTGTAGGTTAGATTCTACTATAAGATCAACTCAGAATATAAAATTACACTAATGAGATCTCTATTTTTATGTTGATCATTAAGAATATTTCACACTAGAGATTTGTTATATTTAACAGGACCAAAATTACAGTATATCAATTAAGTATATTACACAGTAATTAAACTGAACAGATAATTGAATTACTATTTTTATTGCTTTGGGGAAATACTGTTTAAAAACTAAGATAATACTTTTCTTTAAAAATGCAACTACTCTGTGTGTTCCTTGTCTCCTCTATTATTAAATGCCTCCACTGCTCTTGATGACTCTCTAGTGCATTCTTCTAAAGACTACCTTAGCTAGTATTCAATGTCACCAATAACACTAAATGAAGCCAATAAGGAATTCCTTCTTTTTCTTCCTACTTTAAGCCTACATTTTAGTGTGCATGGGTAGGGGGACTGTAGCAAGAATATCACATTGGGTAACCTGATTGAAACTTAGACTAGTCTTTTGATTTAGATGTCAGTTATTTAACTAACCTCTGGGGTTGCTTTGATTGGGATTTATAGTCTCTCCTTTGCTCCATCTGTCCTTCTGATTATATGATTCTGAGGATATCCCCATAAAACTAAAACTAAAGTTCTTTTACAACTATGTTATAAATATTAGTTCTCAATCTGTGACTTTTATAATTTTCCATAATTGCTTTATTGTGTTAGAGTTCAAATGTTGGATTTTGTTCTCAGAGGGCAGCCGGTTTAGAGGCTTAGAGCCCTTCGGATGTCTCCAAATCCAAAGGTTCTGTCCTTCAGCCTCTGCCTCTGCCTTCTTCTGCCTCCAACAGAGATGGAAGATCTCTCTTATCTTCTTCTGGGGAGCCCAGCCACCAATTTGCGGAGAGAGGGCTTCTGGCGTAGCTCCACTGAAGTCCGTCAAAAGTGTTCTCTGCAGCAGAGTCGTTTCTCTCGAGTCTAGCGCGATCAGCCAGCCAAGAGGAAAAAATGTATTCTGCCATAGATCCTTCATCGCTGGCTTTTTATCTGCCTCTTCTGAGAGAATGGGATTATGGGTTTTCTCCCATAGTGCTCTCTGGCCCAATGACTTTAAGGGAGGTGTGAACTCTCTTGAAGTTAGAAAGTGTACTTTGTGAAGCTAGCATACTTGTGGAGTCCAATGAGTAAAGGTGGGAACACAAGCCTTGTCTTGATTAGTTCTACTTAGTACCTTGTTTCAGGTTCTGGCCAAAACAACTTCTTGTAAGATTAGATCAACTCTAATTACTTAGCAGTTAGTAAGGATTCCAACATCTCCCCCTTTCTTTTGTTTTAAAACATAGGGGGTTTCTGAGGGGGTACACATAAATCCATCAATATGGGCCAGAACTTTGTAACAGATATACATGGTATACATAAATCCATCAATATGGCAGGCATTATACATAATTTACATGAGCACATAGCAATATAACACAGGCTAGTAGTAATGTAACAAATAACAAGAATCAATCTGAAAATTTACACATGTCCATAAGTCCTAGAAACAGTCCAATAGGATTCCATTGTCCATTAGTTCATGTGCCAGGAATCTAATAATTCTTATGAGCACAATCAGCAACAGAACCACCCGATATTTCTTGGGTCTTCTCCTTTGTTTCAAGGGTCTGCTCCATCTTTCTGCGATGGACAAGGCGAATGCGGCTCGTAGGCACCCATCTGACT
Source organism: Antechinus flavipes (assembly GCF_016432865.1). NCBI lineage: Eukaryota > Metazoa > Chordata > Mammalia > Dasyuromorphia > Dasyuridae > Antechinus > Antechinus flavipes. Next base: position 498,652,310 of record NC_067400.1, read on the forward strand.
CCTTCTCCACCTGTAGAGATGCAAGCAAATCCTCTCCCCCAAGCAGTTAGTCTATCTGGTCCCTTCCATTCACCACTTTCTGGGTCTCTCCACATCACCTGGCGATTATCTAAAGATAGTGGAGCTGCTCGCACTGGTAGGTTATAAAACCTGTCTGCTGGAGCCAGTGCATCTTTATCAAAGATTAAAAAATTAATGGTATAGAGAACTAAATTTAGAAGTTCTCTAGGGTTACCCGTGGCTCCTCCTTTCTTTTGTTTTTGGAGGAGTGTCTTAATGTCTCTGTTTCTTCTTTCTACTATTGCTTGACCTTGAGGATTGAAGGGTATGCCAGTAGTGTGTAGAATCTTATATTGTGCACAAAAGTGTTCAAAATGTTTGGAGGTATATGCCGGTCCATTATCTGTTTTTATTTCTTGTGGCACACCCATAATTGCGAATGCTTGAATGAGGAATTCAGTGACCACTCGGGCTGTCTCTTTTGCTGCTGGTATGGCAAAAGTGAATCCTGAAAAGGTGTCTACCACAACGTGGATAAAAGACAGACGACCAAAAGATTTATAATGAGTCACATCCATTTGCCAGATTTCATTGGGTCTCAAACCACGAGGATTCTTCCCTGGAGGCAGTGTAGGAGCTTGGAAGGGAAGGCAAGCTGTACAGCTTTTCACTATGCTCCTAGCTTCCTCTCTTGTAATCCCAAACTGTAAACGCAAAGCTCGAGCAGCATGATGGTATTTAGAATGGGATTCCTGGGCCTCCTGAAATAAAGGCGTACTGGCCAAGGCTATCTGCCTTTGAATTTCCATCAAAAATAGGACCTGGAAGTCCACTATGTGAATGGACATGCAGGATATAAATCTTTCCTGGATGCTTTCTCACTTGCTCTTGAAGTTCCTTAAAGAGCTGATATATATTAGAAGCTGCAAATTTTATTTGGGCTGTGGCAATTCTTTGTACCACACCTACTGAATAGGCTGAATCAGATATTATATTTATGTCGCCTGGGTAATAAGTGAGAGCTAGCATGATCGCATATAATTCATTCTACTGAGTGGACTGAAAAGGAGTTCTGACTACTCTTTTTACAGTTAAATCATGAGAGTATACAGCACAAATATTTTGTTTGGCTGCGTCTGTAAAAATGGTTGGTCCTTCAAGAGGAACCTTAGAAACCTTCTCCTCAAAAATCCATTGCCAATTATGCAGTAGTCTGGTTATCTTTAATGGAGATCCATGTGCAAAATTTGGAGCCATGGCCAATAAAATCTGCCACTCTGGGATGGTTTCACAGCATACATTAATTTGTGCATTTGTATAGAAGGTATATATCTTGTCAGGTCTTGTCCCAGATAATTGTACTGCTCGCTTAATGGCCTTTAATAGAATTCTAGCCACAAGCACTGGGTAAGGCGTAAGGCTTTGTTCTGGTTGTGCTGGGAGGTTCACCCACTCTATCACACTGTCTCCTTGATGAAGGACTGCTGTGGGTGCTTCTTTCGTAGCAAAAACTGATATTTCCAAGGGTTTTTGAGTTACTCTCTCAACTACATTGGATAAAGCCAGTTCAACTTCTCTCAAGGTCTCTTGAGCTTCTTTTGTAAGCCGGCGTGGTGAATTTAAAGCAGTGTCTCCCTTAAAATGTCATATAGGGGTTGCAATTGATTGGTAGTTAAACCTAATACTGGACGCATCCATTGGATATCTCCTATTAATTTTTGGAAATCATTTAAGGTGTTCAACCTCTCTGTTCTTAAAGACAGTTTTTGTAGTGTAAGTGCCTTAGGATATATTTCATATCCTAAATATTGAAAAGGAGCATGCCTTTGAATTTTTTCTGTAGCGATATGAAGTTTGTAGTATCTTAGTGTTTCTATGGTTTTTTGTAGACATGCTTCTAGAATTTGTTCCTCAGGTGCACAACCCAATATATCATCCATATAATGTAATAGCATAACTTTTGGAAATGCTTTTCTTATTGGAGCAAGAGCAGCAGCAACATACATTTGACACATAGTGGGGCTGTTCTTCATACCCTGTGGCAAAACCGTCCATTCATATCTTTTATAAGGCTCAGCTAAATTGACACTGGGCACCGAAAAGGCAAATCTCTTCATATCCTCCTTATCCAGAGGAATGGAATAGAAACAATCCTTGATGTCTATAACCCAAAGAGGCCATTCTCTAGGAAGCTGAGTAGGAGATGGAAGTCCAGGCTGAAGAGTTCCCATAGTTTCCATCTGTTCGTTCACTTTTCTTAAATCAGTGAGCATCCTCCATTTTCCCGATTTCTTTTTTACAACGAACACTGGTGAATTCCAAGGACTTAGAGAAGGTTGTAAATGCCCTTGTTCAAGCTGCTCCTGTACTATATCTAATAAGGCCTGAATTTTATCGCTACTTAAGGGCCACTGTTCTATCCACACTGGTGTATCAGTTTTCCATTGGATAGGAATAGGTGAAAGTGTTGGCAGGCCTTCAACAGTAGCCCTGCTTAAAAAACCGAAGTACTCATTTTTAACCCCAATTGTTGTAAAACGTCTCTTCCCCACAGATTGATGGGGATTTTTTCAACTATAAAAGGAGTAAAAACTCCTATTTTGCCTTCAAAAGTCCATCTCATAGGGGCAGCACTAACTTCAGCTGCTATTGATCCTCCTACTCCAGACATATAGGTATCTGCTTTAATCTTTGGCCAGTGACTGGGCCAACTGGCACCTCTAATAACTGTACGATCCGCACCTGTGTCTACCAATCCTTCCAATGGTAGGCCATTTATATAGATAGTGAGCATAGGTCGGTCAGCCGTTACTGCTGCTGTCCAATATATTTCTGGTTTTTGTGGTCTGGAGTCAGAACCTGGGTGACTATCACGAGGCTGCTTATTAGGATCCTGTATGAGTAAACCTGATGCTACTACGTCTCCTGGGTGATAAGTCACACATTGACTACCTGTATTAGTGACTGGGATATTATCTACACATTCCCCAGTTTCCCACATCAGTGTGTGGATGGACACTGTTTTGTACATACAAGGAGGTGAAATGGTCAAGCCTACTGTGCCTGGAGGTAAGGGATCCATAGGCTGGAGAGGAACAGATTTCACCTCTCCAGGGGGTATCTCAGTTGTCCCAGCTGCATACAGCTCTATTCTCCCCAATTGTAATTCCCTTCTGCCATCAGGTTGCTTCCTGGCTGGTTGACTGTGTAATCCCCTTCTCCCATCATATGGCTTTCTGGTTGATTGGTCATGTCTGGGTACTGGACTTCTAGGCACTCTCTGGGTGCACCATTGGCTGCCATCATGCCCCAAGTGTTTTTTGCCTTGGGCCCTGGGGCTGGGCCCCTCATCCCGTTTCCCTGAATCTGTCTGCATTCTGAGGCCCAATGGAAGCCTCTGTTGCATTTTGGACATGGGGTTTGGGGTCTTGTTCTCCCACCTTGTCTTCCCATTCTATCTCTATACCAACATTGAGCTTTCAGATGTCCTACTTTTCCACACTGAAAGCATCTACGAGTCTCTCTGGAAGTCCCTTGCCAAGAGGGATTCTGTCTTCTCATGTTTGGATTTTGGGAAGTCTGCATCATAGCCTGGCTATAAAAGGCACCTGTGTCCACTGTGGCACAGCGTCTTATGAGTTCCTCTAAAGGAGCATCCTTGCGCAGTCCTAGTATAATTCTTCTGCAAACCTCATTAGCATTTTCCTTAGCAAGTTGCCTTATCAAGATGTCTGTTATTGCATTTTCTCCATTTGTTCTTATGATAGCTGTCTGCAAGCGTCCCACAAAGTCAGCGAAGGGTTCATTTGGCCCTTGTGTTATTTTTGTGAAGGCCCCCCCTTTGTCGTCTTTATTGTGAAGAGAAGCCCACGCTTTGATAGCATTATCAGCAATTTGCTGATATGCTGCTACAGAATAACTAATTTGTGCTGTGACATCTGCATAAGGACCTGTACCTGTTAGTAGGTCACAGGTGATTGCAGTATGAACTCCACTTTGAATATTTTGTTGGGCTTGTATCCTACAGAGCTCACTATATTCAGAAAGCCACAAGTAGTTCTGTCCAGGTTCTAGGCATATTTTTGCTATCGATTTCCAGTCATTAGGGGTCAAGATTTCAAAAGACAAATTTTGCAATAGCATCTTAACATAAGCTGATGTAGCCCCATAAAGAGTGCAAGCTTTTTTCAGGTCTTTGAGGATTTCTATATCAAAAGGTGAGTATCTTCTACTTTCTTGACCTGAAGAATTAAACTGTTGAATTACAGGAAAAATGTGGTGTTGAAATTCTAATACATTTTTCCCTTCTTCTCTGGCCTTAATTAGTCCCTTTTGCAATCTACTCAAAGGAGCAGCTGGATGCTGGGGGGGAGGTGCTGGATGCCGGGGGGGAGGTGCTGGATGCTGGGGAGGAGGTGCTGGATGCTGGGGGGAAGGTGCTAGATGCTGGGGGGGAGGTGCTGGTGCTGTCACTGCCCCCCCCCACTACCCCTCCTCCCTCCATCCAGGAGGGTGGAGTTGATGAAGGAGAGTCAATTACCTGCTCCTCAGGTGGGGCTGAGGCTGCCTCAGATTCACCCCACCCTTGAGCCTCACTTAAGTCTCCCTGCCCTGTGGGGATATGGCCATTAATCTGTTCTTTGTCTTCCTCCTTTATCTCAGGCTTCCCCCTTTGGATATCCCGGTATTTTAAGGCCATCTGTATTGTATTGTATAAATAGAACACTGCAATGGAAACTGAACGAGGACCGTTTTCATTGTTATATGCAGACATCTGTTGACCAACCAATGCCCAGTTTTTTAGAGAGATTTGCTTTTCCTCTAAGAACCAAGGGGAGGTGCGTTTTAATGTAGCCAGAAGTCTAGCTGTCTGTCCCCAAGTTACAAGTAGCCCTTGATCTTCTATCAGCTTAAGCAGGCTTTCTATAGCACCACTCTTGGGTGGGTCTGGGGTTGGGGTGGGGGATGGAGAATCTTTACCTAGGATCTGTCCCATTTCAGCCAAAAAAGGTTGTACTCACTCAGTTCCTGGTCACTGGAGACTTCTTCAGTGAAAGTAGGGTCCTTGGTTCCCACGCTTGGGCGCCAAATGTTAGAGTTCAAATGTTGGATTTTGTTCTCAGAGGGCAGCCGGTTTAGAGGCTTAGAGCCCTTCGGATGTCTCCAAATCCAAAGGTTCTGTCCTTCAGCCTCTGCCTCTGCCTTCTTCTGCCTCCAACAGAGATGGAAGATCTCTCTTATCTCCTTCTGGGGAGCCCAGCCACCAATTTGCGGAGAGAGGGCTTCTGGCGTAGCTCCACTGAAGTCCGTCAAAAGTGTTCTCTGCAGCAGAGTCGTTTCTCTCGAGTCTAGCGCGATCAGCCAGCCAAGAGGAAAAAATGTATTCTGCCATAGATCCTTCATCGCTGGCTTTTTATCTGCCTCTTCTGAGAGAATGGGATTATGGGTTTTCTCCCATAGTGCTCTCTGGCCCAATGACTTTAAGGGAGGTGTGAACTCTCTTGAAGTTGGAAAGTGTACTTTGTGAAGCTAGCATACTTGTGGAGTCCAATGAGTAAAGGTGGGAACACAAGCCTTGTCTTGATTAGTTCTACTTAGTACCTTGTTTCAGGTTCTGGCCAAAACAACTTCTTGTAAGATTAGATCAACTCTAATTACTTAGCAGTTAGTAAGGATTCCAACATTATTGGAACAGAATATTAGAATATTAAGTTATCCCAAATCTCTTCCCACTACAATCTGTCCTCTACACTGCTACCAACATAATTTTGTTGGACAGTTCTGACCATATCACTCCTATATTCAGTCAATATTGCTGACTTCTTTTGCTGCTAGCATCAAATTCCTCTCTTTAGTTTTTAAAAGACGTTATTTTCCCTCCTTCATGCTGTCACTTTTGCTCTGTTACTCTAGCTTGTATTTCCATGTCTTTGTACTAACCCGTCTTTTGGATAGTAGGCACTCTTTTTGCAACTCTATCTCATAGCATTCCCCTCTTCCTTTAAGACAACCCATAACTTAGACTGGAGCCAAGATGCCAGAGAGAAGCTTGAGTTTTCCCCAGTTTGTCTCAGAATCAATGCTAGATTAAGCCTCTGAAAATATTCTGTAGTAACAGAACTCACAAATATTGGGAGTGAAACAATTTTCCAGTTTAAGATATGTTGGAAGGACTTCAGAAAATATCTGTCTCACTTAGAGAAAGGGACGGATGCTGCCAGTGTAGACATGGTGCAGGGAATCTAGCAGGAACCTCTTAGCCAAAGTACAGAAGCCTTAGCTACTCTGTCCTAGTTGAGAGAGCCAGTGGATCAGCAGACCAGCTGAGGCTTCATCCCAAACACAGAAGGCAAACTGTGAGCCCTTAAACCTCAGTATAATAGGCAGGATTAGGGCAAGCCAATCTAGTACCCTTGAAGAGCCAGCAGCACTGCCAGCCTTAGCACAGAAAGTCATTGAGAGATCTCTATCTCCACAGGAAAAAAAATGGGACAATCTCATCTATGCTTTAGGAACAAAACTTAGTTTTTTAAAATGAGCAAAAAAAAAAAAAAAAAAGAGCCCTGCATATAGAGAGCTACTGTGAAGACAGGGAAGTTCAGAATACAAACCCAGAAGAGGACAACAATGGCAATATGCCTACTATGAGGCCTCAAAGAGAAATACAAACTTCTCTCAAGTTCAAAAAACATTTCTGAAAGATCTCAAAAGGATTCTTAAAAGAGAGAGAGAAGAAAAGTGGGGAAAAGAAATGAGACCTATGCAGGAGAATTGTGAAAGACAACAATTTGGAAAAGGAAGGAAAGAAATTAACTGAAAACAATTACTTATAAAAGAAATCTGTGAAGATAGAAAAAAATTCTTTAAAAATAGAATTGGTGAAACTGTGGGGCAAAGCATACAGAAGAAAACCACTCCTTAAATGAATTGGTTTGAAAAAATGAGAAAAAAATCCACCGAACAAAACAACTCCTTTTGGCCAAATGGAAAAAAAAAAGGTAAGCAAAGAAAATATTCATAAAGATTATAATTGAAGAAATGAAGTGAATTGTTGGAATCCTTACTAACTGCTAACTAATTAGAGTTGATCTAATCTTACAAGAAGATGTTTTGGCCAGAACCTGAAACAAGGTACTAAGTAGAACTAATTAATACAAGGCTTGTGTTTACACCTTTACTCATTGGAGTTACAAGTATGCCAGCTTCACAAAGTACACTTTCTAACTTCAAGGGAGTCCACACCTCCCTTAAAGCTCGTTGGGCCAGAGAGCACTATGGGAGAAAACCCATAATCCCATTCTCTCAGAAGAGTCAGATAAAAGGCCAGCGATGAGGGATCTATGGCAGAATACATTTTTTCCTCTTGGCTGGCTGGTCGCGCTGGACTCGAGAGGAGCGACTCTGGTGCAGAGAACACTTTGACGGATTTCAGTGGAGCTACGCCAGAAGCCCTCTCTCCACGGCAAGTTGGTGGCTGGGCTCCCCAGAAGGAGACAGAGACATTCCATCTCTGTGTTGGTTGGAGGCTGAAGAAAGCAGAGGCATCAAACCACAAAATAAATAAGAAAGAAGTCAAAGAGGTAAATAGAATACTAGAAAAGTTAGATATGATAGAACTCTGGAGAAAATGTAATGGAGACAGAAAGGAATACACTTTCTTTTCAGCAGTTCATGGAACCTATACAAAAATTGACCATATATTAGGACATAAAAACCTCAAACTCAAATGCAGTAAGGCAGAAATAGTAAATGCATCCCTTTCAGACCACGATGCAATGAAAATTACATTCAACAAAAAAGCAGGGGGAAGTAGACCAAAAAATAATTGGAAACTAAATAATCTCATACTAAAGAATGATTGGGTGAAACAGCAAATCATAGACAGAATTAATAACTTCACACAAGAAAACGATAACAATGAGACATCATACCAAAATGTATGGGATGCAGCCAAAGCGGTAATAAGGGGAAATTTCATATCTCTAGAGGCCTATTTGTATAAAATAGAGAAAGAGAAGATCAATGAATTGGGTTTGCAACTAAAAATGCTAGAAAAGGAACAAATTAAAAACCCCCAGTCAAACACTAAACTTGAAATTCTAAAAATAAAAGGAGAGATCAATAAAATTGAAAGTAAAAAAACTATTGAATTGATTAATAAAACTAAGAGTTGGTTCTATGAAAAAACCAACAAAATAGACAAACCCTTAGTAAATCTGATTAAAAAAAGGAAAGAGGAAAATCAAATTGTTAGTCTTAAAAATGAAAAGGGAGAACTCACCAGTAACGAAGAGGAAATTAGAGCAATAATTAGGAGTTACTTTGCTCAACTTTATGCCAATAAATTTGACAACTTAAATGAAATAGAAAAATACCTCCAAAAATATAGCTTGCCCAAACTAACAGAGGAAGAAGTAAATATCCTAAACAGTCCCATCTCAGAAAAAGAAATAGAACAAACTATCAATCAACTCCCTAAGAAAAAATCCCCAGGACCAGATGGATTTACATGTGAATTCTACCAAACATTTAAAGAACAATTAACTCCAATGTTATATAAACTATTTGAAAAAATAGGGATTGAAGGAGTCCTACCAAACTCCTTTTATGACACAGACATGGTACTGATACCTAAACCAGGTAGGCTGAAAACAGAGAAAGAAAATTATAGACCAATCTCCCTAATGAATATTGATGCTAAAATCTTAAATAAAATATTAGCAAAAAGATTACAGAAAATCGTCACCAGGATAATACACTATGACCAAGTAGGATTTATACCAGGAATGCAGGGTTGGTTGAATATTAGGAAAACTATTAGCATAATTGACTATATCAGTAACCAAATAGATAAAAACCATATGATCATCTCAATAGATGCAGAAAAAGCATTTGATAAAATCCAACATCCATTCCTAATAAAAACACTTGAGAGCTTAGGAATAAATGGACTTTTCCTTAAAATAGTCAGGAGCATATATTTAAAACCATCAGTAAGCATCATATGCAATGGGGAAAAACTGGAACCTTTCCCAGTAAGATCTGGAGTGAAGCAAGGTTGCCCTCTATCACCATTATTATTTAATATTGTATTAGAAACACTAGTCTCGGCAATAAGAGTCGAGAAAGATATTAAAGGAATTAGAGTAGGCAATGAAGAAACCAAATTATCACTCTTTGCAGATGATATGATGGTATACCTAGAGAACCCCAGAGATTCTACTAAAAAGCTATTAGAAATAATTCATAATTTTAGCAAAGTAGCTGGCTACAAAATAAATCCCCATAAATCCTCAGCATTTTTATACATCTCCAACAAAACTCAACAGCAAGAGATACAAAGTGAAATTCCATTCAGAATAACTGTTGATACCATAAAATATTTGGGAATCTATCTACCAAAGGAAAGTCAGGAATTATATGAGCAAAATTATAAAAAAAGTCTCCACACAAATAAAGTCAGACTTAAATAATTGGAAAAATATTAAGTGCTCTTGGATCGGCCGAGCGAACATAATAAAGATGACAATACTCCCTAAACTAATCTATTTATTTAGTGCTATACCAATCAGACTTCCAAGAAAATATTTTATTGATCTAGAAAAAATAACAACAAAATTCATATGGAACAATAAAAAGTTGAGAATCTCAAGGGAATTAATGAAAAAAAAATCAAATGAAGGTGGCCTAGCTGTACTTGATCTAAAATTATATTATAAAGCAGCAGTCACCAAAACCATTTGGTATTGGCTAAGAAATAGATTAGTGGATCAGTGGAAAAGGTTAGGTTCACAAGACAGAATAGTCAACTATAGCAATCTAGTGTTTGACAAACCCAAAGCCCCTAACTTCTGGGAAAAGAATTCATTATTTGATAAAAACTGCTGGGACAAATTGGAAATTAGTATGGCAGAAATTAGGCATGGACCCACACTTAACACCATATACCAAGATAAGATCAAAATGGGTCCATGACCTAGGCATAAAGAACGAGATTATAAATAAATTAGAGGAACATAGAATAGTTTATCTCTCAGACTTGTGGAGGAGAAAGAAATGTGTGACCAAAGATGAACTAGAGACCATTACTGATTGTTGTGATCTAGTTCAGATGTTAGGAGTTCAAATGTTGGAGTTCTCTCTGGGTGCCTTCCCTGGAATCAGGATTTTGTCGGTCCCTGTTCGGGCGCCAAAATGTGGTGAGCTTTTTCTTCTCAAAACGCAGCCAGGTGATAAAAGTTCAGATCTTTTATTATCTCCAATATAGCCCGGTTAGCTTAGAGGCCTATCTCTCTGCTTGGTTCCAAGAGCTCTTGCCACTTTGTCCTTTGCTTCTGCCTCTGCTTTCTTCAGCCTCCAGAGCCAGCACTGCTCTTCATGTCATTCCGGTGAAATCTCGACTTGTAGCTTCTTCCTCTGAAGAACTCTTCTTCTGCCACCAGCCAGCCAAGTGGAAAATATTCTGCCTTGCCTCGGAGAGAGGTCTTCTGGTGTAACTCTACTGAAATCTGACCGAGAGCTTCTGTCTGTTTCTTTTATCCAAGAGGGAGGAATTGTGGGATACGAGAGAGAGGGATTATGGGTTTTCTCCCATAGTGCTCTCTGGCCCAACGAGCTTCAAGGGAGGTGTGAACTCATTGAACTCCAATGAGTAAAGGTGTGAACACAAGCCTTGTATTAATTAGTTCTACTTAGTACCTTGTTTCAGGTTCTGCCCAAAACATCTTCTTGTAAGATTAGATCAACTCTAATTAGTTAGCAGTTAGTAAGGATTCCAACAACTGATCACAAAATAGAAAATTTTGATTACATCAAATTAAAAAGCCTTTGTACAAACAAAACTAATGCAAACAAGATTAGAAGGGAAGCAACAAACTGGGAAAACATCTTCACAGTTAAAGGTTCTGATAAAGGCCTCATTTCTAAAATATATAGAGAACTGACTCAAATTTATAAGAAATCAAGCCATTCTCCAATTGATAAATGGTCAAAGGATATGAACAGACAATTTTCAGAGGATGAAATTGAAACTATTACCACTCATATGAAAGAGTGTTCCAAATCATTATTGATCAGAGAAATGCAAATTAAGACAACTCTGAGATACCACTACACACCTGTCAGATTGGCTAAGATGACAGGAAAAAATAATAATGAATGTTGGAGGGGATGCGGGAAAACTGGGACACTAATGCATTGTTGGTGGAGTTGTGAACGAATCCAACCATTCTGGAGAGCAATCTGGAATTATGCCCAAAAAATTATCAAATTGTGCATACCCTTTGATCCAGCAGTGTTTCTATTGGGCTTATATCCCAAAGAAATACTAAAGAAGGGAAAGGGACCTGTATGTGCCAAAATGTTTGTAGCAGCCCTGTTTGTAGTGGCTAGAAATGGAAAATGAATGGATGCCCATCAATTGGAGAATGGCTGGGTAAATTGTGGTATATGAATGTTATGGAATATTATTGTTCTGTAAGAAATGACCAGCAGGATGAATACAGAGAGGACTGGCGAGACTTACATGAACTGATGCTAAGTGAAATGAGCAGAACCAGGAGATCATTATACACTTTGACAACGATATTGTATGAGGGCATATTTTGATGGAAGTGGATTTCTTTGACAAAGAGACCTAACTAAGTTTCAATTGATAAATGATGGACAAAAGCAGCTACACCCAAAGAACGAACACTGGGAAACAAATGTGAACTATCTGCATTTTTGTTTTTCTTCCTGGGTTATTTATACCTTCTGAATCCAATTCTCCCTATGCAACAAGAGAACTGTTCGGTTCTGCAAACATATATTGTATCTAGGATATACTGCAACATATCCAACATATAAAGGACTGCTTGCCATCTAGGGGAGGGGGTGGAGGGAGGGAGGGGAAAAAAAATCGGAAAAGAAACGAGTGCAAGGGATAATGTTGTCAATATAAAGTAATCATTAGATTAAAAAAAAAAAAAAAGAAAGAAAGCAGAGGCAGAGGCTGAAGGGCAGAACCTTTGGATTTGGAGACATCCGAAGGGCTCTAAGCCTCTAAATCGGCTGTGCTTTGAGAAGAACAAGAACTCCAACATTTGAACTCATAACAGTGAATGAGTTCATAAGAACTCAAGAATCAATATAACAAAATGAAAAAAAAAAGAAGAAAATGTAAAATACCTCTTAGGAAAAACAACTAATCTGGAAAACAGATCCAGTAGAGATAATCTGTATTATTACTGTAATTATTACTTTTATTATTATTGTAATTATGTAATTATTGTATTACTTGAATGACATGATCAAAAAAAGTGTGGACCACATCTTTCAAGAAATTGTCAAGGAAAAGTGACCTGATATCATAGAACCAGAAGGTAAAATAGTCATTGAAAAAAAATCTACCAGTCACCTCTCAAGAGACCCCAAAATGAAAAGCACAAGGAATATTGTAGAAAAATTCCAAAATTATCACATCAAGGAGAAAATACTATAAGTAGCCAGAAAGAAAGAATCTAAATATCAAGAAGACAAGATCAGGATTAAGCAAAGACCTAGCAGCTTCCACATCAAAGGATCAGAGGGATTAAAATATGATATTCTAAAAGGCAAAGGAGCTTGGACTACAACCAAGAATCAACTATCCAGCAAAATTGAGTGTTATCTGTTCCAGAAAAATGAACATTCAATGAAATAGGGAATTTTGAATCACTTCTGTAGAAAAGATCAGAGCTGAAAAGAAAATTTGATCTTCAGATACAAGACTCAGGAGAAGAATAAAAAAATAAAAAGAGTAGGAAAAACATAGTTTTTAAAAGATTACACTGTTAAGATTAATCCCTACATGGGAAGATGATACTTATAACTCTTGAAAATTGTATCTTTATCAGGGTAGTTAGAAAGGATATGCATAGACAGAAAGTATGGATATAATTTGACTTTAATGTGATGATATAAAAAAAAGTAAAAGGTGGAAAAGGGATTGTACTAGGAGAAGAGGAAAGGGGAAATAATATAAGTGAATTATATTACATAAAAAGGTACAAAGAATCTATTATAGTTATTTGAGAGTAGGGAGGGGAATGAGCATTGTTTGTATATTAAATCTCATTGGATTCACTCTATAAGGGAATGATATACATTTTCAGTATGGAATAGGAATTTATCTCAACACATAGGGAAGTAGGAGGGGAAAACAGAAGCTGATAGAAGGAAGGGTAGGATTGAAGAATGAGTAAGAAATGGAGGTTAATAAAAGGGATAGCAAACTGAAAAAATGGAGGCCAGAAGCAAGACACTGGTGAGGAAGAAAAGGTTGAAAGGAGAAAGAAATTAAATAGGAAAAACTAGGATGAAGAGAAATAGAGTTAGTAATTATAACTGTGAATGTAAGATGCATGCTCCCATAAAATGGAAGAAGATAGCAGAGTGGATAAAAAAACAAAATCACATAGTACATTGTTTACCAAAAACCTATTTGAAGCAGAGAAACACATAAAAAGGAAAAGTAAAAAGCTGGAGCAGAATATATTATGCTTCAGCTGAAGGAAAAGAAAACAAAACAAACAAATTAAAAAAAAAGTATTAGCGAACTTGATCTCAGACAAAGCTAAAGCAAAAATAGTTCTAATTAAAAGAGATAAGTAAGGAAACTAAACCTTGCTAGAGGGTACCATAAATAAAATAATAATATCAGTATTCAACATATATGCACCAAGTGGTATAACATCCACATTCAAAGTGGAGCAGTTAAGTGAACAAAAAGAAGATTCCCACCTTTTGTGTAACTGTTTTTTTCCTGATATCTCCTCTCTAAGTACTAAAGTCTTCCCTCACAAAATACCTGGTATTTAAACTATTTTCCATACTTATGCTTTTTACATATATCTTATGTATAATTTTAAATGTATACACACACACACACACATATAAATACTTGAGATTTTTCCCATTATAGGGTTAGCTTCCTGAAACTAAAGGTCTTGTTTGATTCTCTATATCTCTATCCATAGTATAGTGTTCTGTACATAGGAAATATTTGATTTCACTAATGGGTTGATTGACTCAAATCAAAGAGCTAGGGTTCTAGGGCAAGAAAGATTTTCAAAGGAAAGAAATGATGAAGAATCTGCTCCCCTTTCTTTGTCCCACTGATGCTGTCCCTGACGAACTGCTTGTTAAGTAATATATAAACTACTTACTAGTTTCTAACTTACTACTTTCCAACAGGTTTTCCTTTCTCCACAATTTCCCCATTTAAACTATTACTTTAGTGTCAGACTAATTTTCATTATAGACAGTTATACATGAAAGTCTATCATGATAAGGATTAATTCATACAGTTCTGGTGTAGGAGGATGTGCATTTAAATCTTGCCTCTTAAATTTGCTACAGATGTTATACCTTAGTAGCAGCTTCATCTTCTTAGAACTCAGTTTCCCACTATTTAAAATTATTGGGTTGAACTAAACTAGAGATTCTCAAAATTTTACTTTCACAGACTCACAGGCAGTCTATCATCATTTCATATTTGTAATGGCTTTCATATTTCTTGTTTATCACAGAACAGTAAAAAAGGAAGGCTTTTGTAGGAGAAAATCTGCAACAGAGAATAAAATAAAATTAAATTGTAAAGTGGAAAGTAATTGTTTTGAAATAGTTGTTTTATAGATATAGACATATATATTCATATACCATACACATACACAGATGTGTATATACAGAAATGTATTGTATTTCCCCTTTGTTGGGATCTGGAAATCTGTTTCTTGATTGAACTGAATTGTTTTCTTTTCAATGGGAGAATTTTCATTACGTTTTATCTGGTATATATTCTCCTGTGTATACTTTCTAAAATTTCTGGTTGGCTATCAAATTGGTTAATTAAGTTTCTTTGCTCTTTGCTATGTGTGTTACTCGTGGAATTGAAATCTACAATGTCTGCAATGTAAGGGATCAACCCATTGATATGGAGCTTAGGGCCCTGCTTTTTTGATTAAGAAATAGTGATCAGGATTATAGTTTGACTCTAAAATTTATAACCATTCTTAACATAGTAATAATATTTAAAGGAATAAATTGATATAGTTCTAGCCCAGTACTTTTCTCTTTCTGATGAGAACAGAATAGTCAGCCTATGGTCCCAGATCTGGGATTCCTATATATACTCCTGGCAGTAATGAAAATTACTATCTATGACAAGGATGAGGGGAGATGCTAGAAATGTTTACTCTTGTCTCTCAGTGTTGTCAGTTTTATGTTTAATAGTATTTTATTTTTCCAAATACATGCAAAAATAATTTTCAACATTCTCCTTTGCAAAACCTTGTGTTCCAATTTTTTTCCCCTTCCCTCCTCTATCTTCCCCTCCCCAAGATAGCAAGCAATCTGAAATAAGTTAGACAGGTGTAATTCTTCCAAATATAATATCCATAATGCTGTGCAAGAAAAAGCAGAGCAAAAGAGAAAAGAAAACATGAAAAAGAAAAAAAAATCAAATAAACAATGAAAAGGTGAAAATACTTTACTTTGATCCACATTCAAATGAATATGGCACTTTTTATCCCATTTATTGGAATTAGTGTGGCAATTTTAGATAAACCCATGTGAATATATAGCCTATATGGATGAAACAAAATAGCCTTACAATGAAATAGAAACATCTTAAGTCAGCAGGTAAGATGTCTATAAATGAACTCCCTTCTTCCATTAGTCTTCCATCAATCCCTATCTAACTACAGCTTTGACAAAAATGTTGATGCAATTAGCCCACAACCTAATTAGCTGTTAATTGCAGCTACAGTTTGGCAGAAGTATTCTGAATGCAGCAGTTCAAAAACCTACCCTTCATCATTAATACAGTTCCTATTGTACTTTTAATTCTAACATCTTGATCTGCAGTTGGTAATACTCTCTCCAAAAGCCACCACATCAGGATTGAATGTTTTGTAATTGTTGTTTGTTTTGTTTGCCTCTCAGCTATGTACTTATTTTGTGATTTGCTGAGATATTTGTTCTTATGTCATATCTGCCTGATTGTAAGGTCTATGAGAACAGGAACTAGACTAGAGAGATACTGGAAAGAAAATTATATCTGAATTAGATGACATAGTTTCAAACCATGTTTCTTCTATTTACTGTCTATATGAATTTGGGCAAAACATATTCTCTATATTTTCCTCATTTTCTTAAGATGATTGATTAAGTTCTCTGAGTAAGTTCTTTTTTGGTTTGAAACATGCTCTGTTCCATAAGAGTGTGACTTCCTTCACATAAATTTTATATCTCACTTAGTACCGAAGTTAGTTTCACATACAGTAGGACCTTGAGAACTAAAGAGAAAACAATGAATGTTTGAATATAATGTCTTTATGAGAAAAGGGTATGTAATATGTTTAATCTTTAGGGAATATGTTACTTTGTTCAATGGTAGGAAAGATATGATAAATATGTATGATATGTAAATACCATTTGTAATAAAAGAAAGTCTGGGAAGATCAAATAAAATTACAGTATGAAAATATTTGACAAGTTATTTTTTTTAACTATTCAAATGCAAGTATAATACACCGGCCTTTTCTTATGTAAATGTTTTATTTACTGAAAAGGGCATAAAAGCACATTCTATGAAAAACACAAAAAAAAATATTTTTGTTTCAATAAAACTCCTTCAATTAGATGTTATGTTTTCTTTTTTAAAAATATATTTTAATACATCAACATTAAGTTTAAACATTTTACATTCATATTTAAAAATTTTGAGCTCCAAATTCTCTCTCTCTCTTCGTTTCTTCCTCACCCCTTAAAGCAAGCTATATGATAATGATTATGCATGTGAAGTCATGCAAAATGTATTTTTATATTAGTCATGTTGCAAAAAAAAAAAACCCACAGAAAAATGAGATTTTTTTTTAATTGAAAATGTATGATTCAATTTGCATTCATAGTTTTTCAGTTTTCTCTCTTAAGGTAGACAAAACTTTTATTATAAGTCTTTGTTGTAGAGGGCTGAAATTCTGAAAAGGCGTACTTGAAACTGAGACAGCAGAGCACTTAAGACTAATTACCTACTTGATGTGAGATAATGTTCCATATACATATATGTTAGATGAGATGGTGATATGATTGCTCTCCTCTTGATTGGTGCTTGCTGAATGTGTGGTGGTGAAGTAATCATATACAAGGATGGAGGGCTGAGGGAGAGAGGTCAGAATCAATGTGCTGCAGGACAAGCAGGAGAGAGACTTTAAGCTCCGGACACCAGAGTCCAGGATTCATCTTTGGCAAGCTGTATGGCAGCTTGCCTGCCTCCTTCACTTCTCCTCCTAAAGACCAAGGACTTTGATTGATCCTGACTCTGATCTTGAGGCCCTCTAGAGAGCTAGCCTAGACATTATACTTTGTAAATTGCCTTAGATCATTGCCTTAATAAGGGTAGTAAAGTCTTTCAAAGTATATCATCATTACAATATTTATTATTATATAAAATATTCTAGTTCTGCTCACTTCCTTTTGCGTCAGTTAATGTAAGATTTAACTATTGTTTTTTTTTGTTTTTCCTGAAACCACAGTGCTCATCATTTCTAATAGATCAACAGCATTCTATCACAATTAAACACCGTAACTTCTTTAACCATTCCTTATTGATGTGGATCCCTTTAATTTCAACTTTTTTATCAGAAAGAGTTGTTATAAATATATGTGTATATGTACATACATGCAAAATTAGGTGATTTTATAAAAAAACTCTTAAAAATAAACAATAGTTCTTAGAAACTTAAATGAATCCCCTCTTTCAAACCGAAATACTACTGTCTGATGGATGAACTGCATTGGTTCTTAACAATTGATTTGAACATGATTTTCAGAACTTTGAAATTGATTGCTAGGAAATTCTGTATTAAAAAACTGCTTTGGGACTATGGTATATTATACAATAATCATAGCATCTGACAGTGATTTGGGGTTTTTCACCAGTAAATTATACATGAAGAAACTATTCTAAGGCATAGGAGCCAAAGAGGAGAAGCCATATCTCAAGACTGAGTCATCTATGAAAGAAATGGGATGCATAAGAGAGATCAGGGAAGATATTTACAGGGTGTGAAAAAAAAGAAGACAAAACATAGAAACCAAGGAAATAAGAGGAAGAAAGAAACTGAGCACAATGGATAGAAAGTCTCTACTATTGATTCAAGAAGTTTATAAAAAATGGAGAAAATCTCAGCTATTTGAATGATCTGATTGGCGGAAAGGAGACTCATATGCTTTGGCTTCCTCAAACTCCAGTTCTATCTGCATTCTAAGAGGAAACCTCCATTGTCCCTTAAGGGCCCTCTATGACTTGAGAGGCAAAAACTGAAACCAAATCAATCCCAAATCCTCAAAGTCTGTAGAAAGCAAGATCTGAATAGCTTTGAAGATTTCAGTATTAAAAGGAAAATATTTTTCACTGAACAAGTGTCACACTGGCTCTGCACTTAGATAAAGAAATATAACTTTAGTTCCATCCCCAGGCTTAAGACTCTTATTTGTTAAAAGGGCAGTTTAGTTGTTGTAGAAAAGTGACATTTTTCAGTATGAGAGTAGAGAGACTGAGCAGTGGAGCAGTCTCACTCAGCATGTGAGTGAGATCTATAGTAAAAATTATTCCTTTAAAAGATCATAGATATCTAGGTCTCCAGTCTAGAATCCAGAGTTACCTCATGAGTTTTCCTACTCTTGTATCTCTCTGCTAGGCTTATGTAAATTTATGTTATTATAGCTTGTTCATTCTTCCTTTTGCTTTCTCAATTAGTTGTGCCATTGTGATTGATTTGTGCATATTGGAAGTACTTTTTTGGAAGCTCACTAGCTATAGTCAGGAGTAGTTAGCATCTTCTTCTTTCCCATTTTATCCCCAAGTACCATCTGATGACTACATACATTATTTCCCAGAAGCACAGTTTACGTTGCTAACTCTTTTTTAGGAGCCCAAGAAGGAATTCACCTGTCTGTATATATGTGCTTGAATCTCAAGCCACGATTTCCTAAAAATACTTTTGACATTCCAGTAGGATACTAGGCTGGGGTGAGCTAGTTCAAATAAAATAGAAACATATAGGAATGAATTTATCATATAATGCACCACATTCTGGATCAAAGGTCTAAAACACATGGACCATGGACTACATTACACTCCATAAGACTACTATAATGCATTCAGAACCAGATTAAGACATAATCAGGAAAGACTTGACAAAGTAAATAAACATAAAACTATACATAGATAATATTAGGATGGCAGGCAATTAGTGAGCTTTCATTGGTTTTGGAATCAGGAAGATTTATCTTTATGAATTCAATATAAACTGCTTGCATTTTTGTTTTTCTTCCCAGATTATTTATACCTTCTGAATCAAATTTTCCCTGTGCAACAAGAGAACTGTTCGGTTCTACACGCATATATTGTATCTAGGATATACTGTAACCTATTTAACATGTAAAGGACTGCTTGCCATCTTGGGGAGGGGATGGAGGGAGGGAGGGGAAAAATTGGAACAGAAGTGAGTACAAGGGATAATGTTGTAAAAAATTACCCTGGCATGGGTTCTGTCAATAAAAAAGTTATTTAAAAAATAAAAATAAATAAATAAAAATCTTTATGAATTCAAATCTGTCCTCAGAAACTTACTAGTCATATGACTCTGGAAAAGTTACTTAATTCTGTTTGCCTCTGTTTTCTTATCTGTAACAAAAGCTGGAGAAGAAAATGGCAAACCACTCTAGCATCTTTGCCAAGAAAACCCCAAATGAGGTCACAAAGAGTCAGATATGACTGAATGACTCAAAACAAATGTTAGTATGTGGTTTTCTCAATCAATATTTGTTTAAAAGGATCCCTGTATGTGGTTTAGTGGGCCCTATTTTAATTGAGTTTCACATTCCTGTTCTTCATGACCTTTCCATAAGGAATTCTCATTCTTCTTTGGTTGATGAGAGTAGGAATGGATTATAAAATCAATATTCCATAGAGAAGTCTTGGGAGAATGCTGAAGCATAGAGTGACCCATTTCTAGCACTGGGGGCATTTAAAATAAAACAAAGCAATTGTGATTATAATTATATATCAATGGGACAGTTATGGAGAGGGTGAAAATCCTGGTGAAAATCTATCAGGGAGAAGAGCAAAGGAAGGATATGTAAAAAGGTCAGAGGAACATGAAAGGAGACCCAGAAAATGTAAGAGAAAGTTAATTTATTATTAGACATTAAAGTTACACTGACTAGGGTACCTCATGGGATAAAGAAAATGAACCTGGGAATTTAGAACAAGGTTGTAAAATAGACTAATAGGGAAGCAGATGGATAACAGAAAGCAAAAAGAACTCTGGCATATGGGGATAGTGGTGGAATGAGCAGTCAGCAAAATTCCTGGCACCATACATATTGATAGAGATGGTGTTATGAACACTTATTAATAATAGTTACATAAATGTGAATGATCATTGGATTATATCTAATTGAGATTGGAAATAAAGCATGCTTTCTGTTATCATAATTTTATAGCCAATATATATCTCTAATAAGAATGTGAATTACAGTTATGTCAGAGGAATACACATATTAGTTGAAAGTGCAAAAGAGGGCAAATGATGTTGTGGGTGGCATTTTCTTAAGATAAAAGTAATCTAGGGTTCTGAAAGAACATCTGGTATGAAATAACACTAGATCCTACAGTTAAACTAGGACATTAGTGGAATGAAATAAAGGGAAAAGAAGTAGATCAGTATTGATAAAATTGACCTATTTGAGGCTAGTGTATAGAGATTATAGGTATTGCTAGTTAGCACAGATTCACAAATTGGCAACTGGTTGTAACAATTTGTGTAGAATCTTAGATGACTTTCTGATTGCCATACAATTGGAAAGTGTCATAAGATTTAGGGCATTTATACCTGTGAGCATGTATGCTTTTATCTACATTGGCTGTTTTCCATAGGTGGTACATATATATCATGGAATGGGGTGTGATGACAAGATATAACCAATATTTGTAAATTCTCACTACCTCCATTCAAAACTACAAACAATTCTTTGATGATATTGAAGACAATAATCGTTTAATGTCTGAGCACCCTGAGGCTTGATGATAACAGATCATAGCATCATTGATTTAGAACTGAAAAGGAACTCAGAGGTCATCTAATCTGTGTGTCAACTCAAATACAAATGGAACTACATAATCATACAAAAAGATCCTTATGTGCTATATCTTAAAAAAAAATTCATGTTTATGTATTTCTTTTTTATTAATACATCAACACATTAAAATCAAATAGGAATTATATTTTAATCTGGTTCAAGACATACTTGGGAGTATTAAAGAATGCATGTGGCTTGTATTCTTCATGTTTGACATATCTGATCAAGTTTTTCCTCTTTATTTTGCAGATGGATAAATTAAGGCCCAGGTAGGTTAGGTGACTTAACCAACGTAACAAAGGTAGTGAATATTTGAGTTAAGATCTGCATTAAAGTCCTCTGGTTGCAGATCCAGCACTTTTGCCATTGTACTACAGTGTCTTACTACAAAATTGGTATCAATACTCATAAACTATCTGCTTGAAAATTTACCTCATGAGTATGCTTATTAGATAATCTAATTTAATTCACTTAATGACATAATTTATAGAATGTCCATCCTTATGTTAGGCCACATATCTGATCCTCAATAATTCCATTGATTCTCTCCAAATTATGAAATATATTTTTTAAAATCAATTCATTGTTTTGAAATATACTTTATCTGCATCTAACAATATTTTATCCTTCTATAGCATTTGCCTTGTGACATCTCTGTAAAGGAGAATGGTAGCTAAGTATTATTATCACCTTGATTATTAGCATTTTGGTAATAAGTTTCTTTCTTACCTTAATGATAGAAAGTAACCTCTCAGATCAAAACTTGCAACCTAAGTGGAAATGGGGGAAAAAACAGTGATTGAAAAAGTTATTGGGTCATAATAAACTCTACAGAAAGGTAATCTATATTGAATATGACTCATCTTTCAAGGAAGTTGGGTGATTATTACTTTTTTTTTACATAAAAGAAAAACTAAACAAGGGAAAAGATAATTAACCAATAACTGGGAGAGGAGAGAACAATCAAAATAATGTTAATAACTACCTAGTCATAAGGTTATTTTTCCTTTCTTAATGACAGCTTTTTGTGAGAATGATTGATATATATTCTAAGAGAATGGTTAATGAAAATATGATAAGAAAAAGATAAGGTTTTCACACATGGCATTCTATGGCAGGTCATAGCTTCATGATCACAATACTTGACTGAAAAGTGTGGAAGTCTCATATAAATAAAGTTAGATCTAAACAACTGAAAAAATATCTATTGCTCATGGATAGATTGAACTAATATCATACAAATGATAATTCTGCTTAAATTGGTCTATTTTTTCAATGCCATATAAATCAAACTGCCAAAATATAATTTTATAGAACTAGAAAATATAATAACAAAATTTACTTGGAAGAACAAAAAGTCAGAAAAATGCAAATTAAAACAATTCTGAGTTATTATCTCATATATCTCAGATGGGCCAAGAAGACAGGAAAAGATAATGATAAATGTTGGAAAAAATGTGGGAAAAACGGGACACTAATACATTGTTGGTGGAGACTCCAGATCTGCTTATGGGAACTTTGGTATCAGCTTAAGTTCTGATCATGGATGATAAATGAAGAGGTGGGAATCAGAAGGATAGTCAAGCAGGAGTCTGTTGATTCAAAGAAAAGCTTCACCTTATATACTGAATGCTTAAGTAATAAATTATTCAAATTATTCCTCAATTGAGAAATGCTCAAAGGATATGAACAGACAATTTTCAGATGAAGTAAATAAAAACATTTCTACTCATATGAAAAAAAATGCTCTAAATTACCTTTGATCAGAGAAATACAAATTAAGACAACTGTGAGGTATCACACCTCTCATATTGGCTAAGATGTCAGGAAAAGAAAATGATGACTGTTGGAGGAGATGTGGGAAAACTGGGACACTGATACATTGATGATCTAGTTATTAACTGATACAACCATTGGGCTTTTATCACAAAGAGATCATGAAAGAGGGAAAAAAGACCTACATGTGTAAAAAATGTTTGTAAAAGCCCTTTTTGTAGTGGCAAGGAACTGGAAACTGTTCTATAAGAAATGATCAGCAGGATGATTTCAGAAAGGTCTGGAGAAATTTATATGAACTCATGCTAAGTAAAGTGAGCAGAACCAAGAGAATATTGTATATAGCAACAACAAGATTATACCATAATCAATTCTGATAGACATGGCTCCTTTCAACAGCAAGGTGATTCAGGTTGGGTCCAATGATCAATTCTGATGAATGTGGCTCTTTTGAACTGTGAGGTGATTCAGATCAGTTCCAATAGTCTTGTGATGGAGACAGCCATTTGCACCCTGAGAGGGGACTATGGGGAATAACTTTTTTTGTTGTCATTTACTATCATTTTGTTTTCTTACTCATTTATTTCCCTTCTTGATCTAATTTTCTGTGTGCATCATTATACTTGTAGAAATATATGTGTGAAAAAATAGCATATATTTAGCATGTATTGGATTACTTGCCATATAAAGAAGGGGTTGGGGGAGGGGAGAAAAATTTGGTTCATAAGATTTTGTAAAGATGAATGTTGAAAACCATCTATGCATATGTATTGAAAATAAAAAGGTTTTAAAAATAAAATAAAATAAGTAAATTCTGGCATGAAATCACTTGTTTAATTGGATGACAATCCACTTTTCTAAATGCTTAGTGATATTCCATATATACTATATACTACCCCAATTCTCTCTATTCCTTGGCTCTCTATTTGAACTCCTTATGATTTCAGACTATTTTGTGCTTTGTAAAACTGAAAATTATGTTTAGAAAATGTGTCTTTCTCCCTTATTTTTAGGTACAGGAGACCATGAAAATGGAATGTTGTAGATATTTTGTGATTTGATATATTTATTTTTTCCTAAATTACGTTTTTCCTCTTCAAAAAAAAAATGAAATAGTTTGTAGTAGGTAATGAGCAAGAGAGGTTTTTTTTTTTTTGCAATGAAAGCTAAAAAAAAGAAATCTAATTTTTTAAAATGCTATGTAATTGTGAGTTAATACCACTTTTACTTCTACAACAACCCTCATCACACATTTCCTTAGTTGTTGTTTTTGCTAGTCATTTTATCTCCCTTATAAGCTTACAAAGGTCAGAAGCCATTGTCTCCTTCATTTTTGTATTCCTCACACTGCCTTGTAAATAATGCTAGCCACTGAAAATAACCAAAAAAAAAAAAAAAGTTATCTTTCATTAAAGAGCTTGCATTCCCCTGAAACACATAAAATAAAGACATAGGTACTAGGGTAAAAAAGAGTGCACTTGGCATAAGGAAGCTCCAGGCTGAATTCTTACATATTGAATTCTTACTCAACTTTTTTTGTTTTCCAAGTAATTGACACTAAAATTTGAATAATAGTTACAGTGAATAATAGTCTGCTTTGCTTAGTAGGGAGCTTCCTCAACAGAATTTCCTACACAAAGGAATATTTTCCTCTGCCCTCAAACAACCATCCCAAAATTCCAACTAATTTACTATAAAAAAAATTGAATCTTCATCAGGAAACACTGGGAAACAACCTTTTTTATAATGATGAATCTGAACACATTACCATGTTCCCAAAAACCATATTAAGTGATTTGAGTCATATTTTCTAATGGCAGCAAAAGCATCTGCTGGCTAGGTAAATATTGTTAGCATTTGTCAGAGCAAGTACTAAAAATCATCTCTTTATACTCATGTGCAGTATTTTTTCCTTTGCAATTCAGTTCTACTTTTCTCTCTCACCCTCTTTTTCCTATTTATTGTCTTCTGCATCTTTGATATTTTATTTCTCAAAAGTTGGTAATCTTCAGTTAGAGTTTTTAATATAGAATAGAACCTGTTATATCCTGTTTTGAGAGATTCTCCAGAGGGTCAAACCAGATTCTACCATGGTGAGCCAAAGCCAACTGAACATCTTATTCCTAGGACTGACTTCCTTATTTTTTTTTTTTTTTTAAGAGAAGCAGTGACATCATAGGATAATATTTTGATGCATATAGGAATTGGATTTAATTGAGGCCAAGTTGCAAAAAGTCATCATTTTTATACTCTCTTTTAGAGTCATTGAAATTCAATGGTGAGACAAAGATCAAGACGTCTAGTGATGGCCTGATACAATATTTGATGATTTTGGTGTCCCTGATTTCTAACCAAGCTCTAAGTTCTCCATTTTGCCTGTTTCAATGACCTTCAAGACAATGGGAACAAATTGTTCTCATCTGACTATTCTGCCAGGAGAAGTCTCACCATGCTCGAGGTTAAAAACTTTTATCCCAAATTCACTATCAGGTTTAAGCCTTGTCAGTTACCCTCAACCTGATTTAGCCCATTTGCCAAGATGTTGATGTTGGAATCTTTACAAACTGCTAACTCATTAGAGTTGATAGATTATTGATCTGCTCTTACAAGAAGATGTTTTGGGGCAGAACTTAAAACAAATATCAACTCTAATGAGTTAGCAGTTTGTAAACATTCCAACAGTTTTATGTATTCAGAAAGGACTAGCACCTCTGCTATGAAGGCTTGCTTACATCTTTTAAGACCTGCTCATCCATCTTTGGTATCTACTTGACATTTAATTGTCCTCTGTGCCTCCATGCATGTAGCATGCACTGTAGATCTGTCACAGTGAATTTTTCATATAATAGAATCTTTAAAATATTTGTTTCATTTAATAGATCTTTTTCTGAGTTTATTCCTGAGACTATAATAAAAGTAGATTAGACTTTCTGGCTTTCTCTACTTCCCACATTCTTGTGATTTCCTATAATATGGATTTCTTTTAAAGGAAGCACTCCTATTTTCATCAGGCTCTGAAGATGATCTTGAGTATTTAAAGTATAATTTTTTTGCCTCATAAGTTAATTACAACAAGTTAGATGGCATAGAACTTGAAGAACTTTGAATCCATTTAGGATGACAGATAATATCTCTCTCACCTGTAAGTCTAGTTCTGAGATGATTATCACCGAAGTTGTGTCTGTCAGGTATAAATTTCTTTTAGACAATATAAATAATAGATGACTTTATTTTTTTTTTTGTCCAGGCAGTTTGGGTTAAGTGACTTGCCCCTGGTCACAGAACAAGTGTTAAGTGTTTGAAGATAAATTTAATTCAATTTCTCCTGAATCCAGACTGGTACTCTATCTACTGTTTTATCTAGCTGTCCAGTAAGCAACATAAATTCTATAAATAATCTATTAAGAATTGTATTAGGCCCTGCATAGCACTATCACAGATTCTTGAAGTATTGATAATTATTTTAACATGTATTTTATGTTCTCTTGTATGGCTCTCCATTTTCTCTCATGGTAGTTTTGTCTTGAGTTAAAAAATAATTTATTGGCAGTTTCTTTCCTATAAATCTAAAAGATTTTCATTTTGGTAAAACCTAAAACAAACTTTAACTGTGTGTTGTGTATACTGTAGAGTAGTCAAAGGGGAAAGAAATTTTAATCCTATCTGACTAAAAGAATGGAAAGATGTTGAACTTATAGAGAATAGAATTTTTTAAAATAATTTTTTATTGACAAAACCCTTGTTCCGATTTTTCTCCTTCCTCCCTCCACCCCCTCCCCCAGATAACAAACAGTCCTATACATGTTAAATAGGTTACAGTTTATCCTAGATACAATATATGTGTGCAGAACCAAAAAGTTCTCTTATTGCACAGGGAGAATTGAATTCAGAAGGTATAAATAACCCTGGAAGAAAAATAAAAATGCAAGCAGTTTATATTCATTTCCCAGTGTTCTTTCTTTGGGTGTAGATGCTTCTGTCCATCCTTGATCAATTGAAATTGAGTTAGATCTCTTTGTTGAAAAAATCCACTTCCATCAGAATACATCCTCATACAGTATCGTTGTTGTATATAATGATCTCCTGGTTCTGCTCATTTCACTCAGCATTAGTTCATGTAAGTCTCTCCAAGCTTCTCTGTATTCATCTTGCTGGTCATTTCTTACAGAACAATAATATTCCATAACATTCATATACAACAATTTACTCAACCATTCTCCAATTGATGGGCATCCATTCATTTTCCAGCTTCTAGCCACTACAAACAGGGCTGCCACATTTTGGCACTATAGGTCCCTTTCCCTTCTTTAGTATCTCTTTGGGGTATAAGCCCAATAGAAGAATGTTTTTTTTTTGTTTGTTTTGTTCAGATACTTACCAGCTGTGTTATCCCAGGCAAGTCACTTAACCTCTTTTTGCCTAACTTTTCTCATTTGTAAAATGGTGATAATAATACTAAGTTACCTTCCATAGCTATGGTGAAAATCAAATGAGTTTTTATAAAGTATTTAGCATAGTGCTTGGCATATAGTAAACACAACATAAATGTTAACTATTATTATTATTATTATTATTAACTATTTGACACACCTAATTTTACTATATTTCACTTTATAGCAGTTCACATATGTTGTATTTTTTTAGAAATTTAGTATTCATGGTAATCCTTTTGTCATTATCATGTTTACTGGAACAATTTTTCCAGCATCATGTGCTCATATCATGTCTCTATGTTACTTTCTGATTCTCACAATAATTCAAATATTTTAATGACTATAATATGTCATGGTGATCTGTATTCTTTCATGTTATTGTAATTGTTTTGTGGTGCCACAAACTGGTGATTTTATAGTGCCATGAAATGCCAATAAACTTAATAGATAAATTTAATCTGAATTCTAATTGCTCCACTGATTAACCATTCTTCCATCTCTCTTCTTCTCCTCAGGTTTCTCTATTCCTTGAGATGCAACAATATTGAAATCAGGCCACTTAGTAACCCCTAGAGTTGTCTCAATGTGTTCAAATGAAAGGAAGAGTCATTCAATACTCCAAATTCCATTGCTATCTCATTCAGCCTTCACCAGCCACTACCCTAATTAACCAGCAACCATTAATGTCAAGGCATGATCCTTAATCAACAAAAATATAATAAATTAATGAATAATTAGATGAGAGCATTTTTTAGCAATAAAGTATTTTTAAATTAAGGTTTCTTCTTTTTTTAGAAATAATATCAGCAAATTTAATAGGCTATAATATAGTGTAAATGCAATTTTTATATGCATTGGGAAACTCCACAATTCATGTGTTTCACTTTTCTGAGATATATGCTTTATTGTGATGGTCTGGAACCAAACCTAAAATATCTCTGAGGTATGTCTATATTGACATTATATTTGCCAAATTAAAGGATATATTTCTAAAAAAACAGATTTGATATTATCCCTTTAAAATATCATGCCACTTTATTATATCAAGGCAAAACAAAATTGTAGAGGGCTGTAGATAGTGGAGGAACTCTGGGTGAGGTATGCCCTTCAGCCCAGAGGAAACCCGCTACATTATATGGTTTGCCCCCCACCCCCATTTTCTCTTTGGTGTTCTCCCCTTTCCTGAGAAATCAAAGAGGGCATGATACCTGTATTATATTTGAAACAAGGATACTTACAATAAGGTGTGAACTCAGTAGAATTAATGAGACAATGGTTATCTACTTCACATATACTTCGTATTTAGCATGGTGATGTAATGGTTATCTCATTCACACATATTCAGTATACTGTAATGATGTAATTGTAATAAGGTATATAAGGGCTAAGAAGGACTGAAATATAGAAATTCTATTTTTGAACATTCTCCTGCACTAAGATCAAGACTGAGCCAGAATAAAGAATTTAGACTCTATTCTTGACCATTCTCATGATGTCTATTCTGCTGAGACCAAGGCCCTGTCTGAAGGACAGCCTAAACATTACAAAATACTATCTCCTCTGTTAATAATTTGAAGTGTTTTACAATATGAGTTCAATCTTTTCAGGCTTATTACACATTAATACTCCCCATCACACATAATATATTCCAGAATTCCAAAGAAACTACTCAACTCCTTCTCCCATTTCTGGACTTTTGTGTAAGCCTGGCTTCCATGCCTTATATACACTCTTTTTTTTCCTATTTATTAGAAATGTTAGTTTCCTACAAAGAGACACTCCATTGCTAACTCTTACAAGAAGCCTATTCTGATTCTCCCTACCCCACCCCAATTACTAGTGCTTCTTGAAATTATTTTGTATTTATTAGAATTTGTGCTTCTTGTTGGAAGGTCTTATTTCTTTTTGTCTCTATATCACAAATGACTAGCACTATCTGAAATCTAGTAATTAATGGATATTTGTTGAATGAATAGAACAAGGAATAGCTATAGAAAAGAGGAAAGGCACTAATAGTGCACTAATAATAATAATTTTACTTTTTTATATACTTTGTCTTATATCAGAACTTGATTTGCCATTTTATCATTTCTATCAGTTGTTCTGAATTTTTCTCTCTAGGGCCAAAGACACTTTTTTTCATTTTTCAGTCTCAGTCCTGAAGAGATAAGAGATAAGAGAGCCATGATCCCTCAATATCTTCTTGTTATGGGCCAGAACTTGAAACAAGGTGATAACTCAATGGAATTGATAGAAGCAATGCTTGTGTGTTTAAGTTAACACCTTTTAGAGTTCACACATTAGCTCACACACATTAATTCACAAGTTTAGAAGATATACAAGTGTTCACAAGTATGGGAAATACACAAAGTTAGCTTTGTAACTTTGTGAATTCATACCTCCCATAATCTCACTCTCGGAGGAGGAGTCAACCTTTGAGAGAGTATAAAAAGGAGATGAGACAGTGAAGTCAGTTCAGTTTGGAAGATTGCCAAGAGCCAGAGTTGAGCTAGAAGCAGAAGCTGCTAGCGGCAAAAAAAATTAGCAACAAAAGCTCTCAGAACCAAAGAAAACTCAAGTGAGTTCAGTTAAGGAGATTGACAAGTTAGAGACTGCAATCGAAGCTGCAAGAGCTCTTGGAACCAAGGAAGGAGAGAGGCCTCTAAGAAAGCTTTCTGGGCCCAAGAAAAGAAAGACTTGGAAGAAGAAAATAAATGTTTGGATTTTATTAGCTGGCTGCATTTGGGGTGATTATTACTCTGAACTGAAATTAAGGCTGCCTCCAGAAAACCTCCCCAAGAAACCTGCTCCCAGAGACCCATCATATATTATAAAAAAGAAGAAAACACCACATCTTCTCCTTTTCAGATTAGATATAACTAATTTTTTACAATCTATCCACACAATTCATGATCATTGCTCCCTTCACTATCCTGGTTTTCTTCTCCTGAAGTCTTTTCAACTTACCAACATCCTTCTCCTTTCTTCTTCTGTCTCCTTCCTTCCCTTCCCCTTCATACTCCTCTCCTATCTTTTTCAGTTCTACTCCTACTAGCTTATTCTACTTAATCCTACATAACTTTTATCCTCTTTGGTTTACCTGATATATAGTAACAAATTATGAGTATCAGGGAAGAAAATATCAGCCACCCAGTTAATTTTTCACTGTTGCTCTGGGTACTGATATTGCTTATTATATGGCTTCCTACAACTTACCTTTTGCTCCTTGTGACACATAGGAAGCTTGATGATAAAGGCTAGATCTCTATTTAATTCTATGGGGATAAGAGAAAAGGGTAATTTGAAATTTTGGTTGCAACAAGAATGCATCTAAATATGACCATGTATAATTAGGCATTTTTTTTTTTCCCAACAAAATAAAAGACTTGGAATAAGTCTTGAGCTACCTTGCTTACTAATGATTACTACTCACTAATCAAGAATTATCATTGTAGTTCCAATGCATGCTTCTTCAGAAAAATCCAAGATAGAGATAGAATTACATATATTTCAAGTTGGAAGAAAGTTATTGAAGTCCCTGAACAGAGTATCTAAATGCTAAGGGTTGAGCAAAACACCTGATTTTCTCATTTTTTCTACAATTTAGGCATTTATTGTACATTCCTGATATTTCTTATGTTGGGTTTGACTGTAATTTCAAGAATATTTTTAAAGTCTTAAATTTACAGAACATCATTCAATATTTAAAGGAATCTATCTATATACATGCTAAAATCACAGGCAGCCAAGTATGACTAACATAATACTCCTATTTAAACCTGTCAGCAGTTCTTCCTCTAACCAAAACAGTTTCCTCCCTGTTCTTCAGATAATGGATTTTTAGTTACACACATTGAATCAGAAATGCTATCAGCATTTTTAAAACTGAATTTTTTTCCCTCAAAAAGGAGATAAAGCCCATAAATCTGAAAGAAATGCCTAAATAGATTCATTTGTATGAGGCTGGTCTATTCTTGCATGTGGGAGATGCTGAAAGATGGAGTTAACTTTTAATGAGACAATCTGTCTGCTTAGTTGAAGACAGACAAACATGCATAATAATGCTGACAGCCATGGTACTGAATATTTGTACTTTGGAGTTTTTATAAAAAAATTTTTCATGGATGCTGAAAATTTCTTCTTTAAGAGATAGGGAGGTGAAGGGGAGGGTTACTGGGATTATAAAAAAAGACAACTAATTTATTTGAAATTATTAAAATTCTAATTTCTACATGTATTTCCATGTAATTTCTCCCTTCCTGTTCTGATTTTCCTTCAATTTATATCACCCTATACTGCAAAAAGAAAAAAAGGACTTTATTAGCTAAATAAATCCCCATTTATATTGCTTCCTTTTTTTCTATATTGCAGCAAATTTTCCTTTCCTTTGAAATAACTGCACAAAAATTTTAACCACTAAATAAATAGACCGAAGGAATCCTATGAAGTGCTAGGGCAAAATCTTCAATTTCATTTGAATATTTCATGAACATATCTACTTAGCATACAACTTAAGATGCCTTTTCAATTTCTTTGATATTTATGACAATTGACATTATCATCATTATCTTCTGTTAGGTCAGAGGAATTCACAATTGCTTATTGTTTCCTGTTAACTCACAAATGAGTAAGCATTTCCGAGACATCTTCCTTTGTTTCTATGCAAAGGGAGAGGAAAAGATTCATTATCAGTATAATCTTGATTTATGGCTGCTTTATTTTTATTTGTTTATTTATTTTACTGATTCATTTATTATCATTGACCTTGACACTTTTAACTTTGTTCTTACCCTCCTCTAAATAGTCTTAACAGCAGGACTCCTAAAAGTCTGTCTAGAACTTGTAGAGTCTATAAATGACATTGATTACAAAAGAATTGTCATCTACAGCAATGCTATGAAACTGAAATAGAAACAATCCCTGTGGGCTATGTTTTGACTTAGAAAATCATAAATTAACATTAACATTGTTGGATTGTGTCTTTATTTTTTTGTTACACATTTCCAAAATAAATTTTAATTTTGCTCTCTGCAGAAGTCTTGAGCAGTCACTTAACCATATTTGCTTCAGTTTCTTATCTATAAGCTCACTTAAGAGAGCTTTGAGATTGATAGTGCTATTACATTTTACCTTCCTCATAGCTGATATGGAGGATTTCATTTTAGTTATTTTTTTTCCTCTGGGGGATAATAATCAATTGTTCTTTAACTATAAGTGTCTTCTAGACTGTGGGCTAATAAATATAATAGCAACAACAAAAAGATAATAAAATTATAACTTTTATTATGATTATATTAATGATAATAGATCAGTAAGTGATCCAATGGCTAGAGTGGTAGACTTAATTGCCTCAATACTTGAACTGTAAACCAGCCTGAAAAATTTACTAGCTGGATGAGCCTAGGCAAATCATTTAAATTCTGCTTCAGTTTTCTCATCTCACAAATTTGAATAATAATAGTACCTATCCCCCAGGATTGTTAAGAAGATGAAATGAGGTTTTTATTCATAAAATACTTTGAAACTTTGAAGCATTATATAAATGATAATTATTATTAATATTATTAGAAACATTATTAATCACTATCATCATAAATTATAATATCAAGATTTAATTTAAATCCTGTTCTACTCTTTACTAAGGAAGTGATCTTTAACAAGTCATTTTGATGAGGTCTTTAATGTTAGGTGTGGCTGGTAAAAGAATGGATCTCTGGGACTGTAAGCAGGTAGAAGATTCTGATAGAGATTAGTTGAGTTCTGTGGTCCTGCTTTTGGGGAAAGTGGGTCCAATCTGAAATCCAAGTTATGTCAAAATCCTCCCAGCCACTCTCTACAGAAGTCTTGAGCAGTCACTTAACCATATTTGCTTCAGTTTCTTATCTATAAAATAAACTGAACAAGGAAATAGTAAGCTAGCATATAAGCCAAGAAACCTTCAAATGAAGTCACAGAGTTGAACATGATTGAATGACAGCAATAAACATTCTTTTTGTGCTTCTCCCCCCCTATTGTTCCTTATTTTTAAACTTTTTATATGCAAATGATTGAGACTAGTTTTATTTGAAGTATATTCTTGATACCAGATCACTATTTTAAACTTTCAAAAGACCATAATCATAGTAGCTATCATTTTTATAATGCTATTACATAGATTGTCTTCTTTGATCCTCATAGGCATTAAATAAGTTAACTATTAAGTACTAGGATTCACATTTTATATTTGAAGAAATTGAATTTTAAGAGCTTAATTTTTTGCTCATGATCACTCAGCTAGTAAGGATCAGAATTAGGATCAAAATCCAGGTTTCCTTGACTCTTAGCCATTTATTCTTTTTATTAAGTTGTTTTCTTCAAAAAAGGGATTTAAAGATAAGATACATTAATATAAGTATAAGCATATAGAAAAATTAATATGTTTAAGGAAGATATTCATTATCAAGTTATAGTATCTTTGCTGGAATAAAACTGAAGCATGCATACTCATTAATTGTTGGGTTATCATTTTCATATCTTTTTTTTTTCTTTTTAAATCTATTTATTTATTTTTGATACACAATGCTTTATGAATCATGTTGGGATAGAAAAATCAGAAGAAAAGGGAAAACCATGGGAGAAAAAGAGCAGGAAAAAAAGTGAGCCTAGCATATGTTAATTTACATTAACATATTACACTCAATCTCCACAGTTCTGATTTCAAATGCCATTTTCTATTCAAAGTCTGTTGTGATTGCCTTGGTCTCTGAACCACTGAGAAGAACCAATACTTTCATAGTTGATCATCACACATTCTTGCTGTTATTATGTATAATGTATCATTGCTTCTGCTTGTTTCACTCTGCATCAGTTCATTTAAATCTTTCTAGTCCTTTCTAAAATCAACTTGTTCATCACTTTTGTAGAAAAATAATATTCCATTTCCTTCATATACTACAACCTGTTCAGCTTTTCCTCAACTGATGGGCATCTACTCATTTTCTAATTCTTTGCTACCACAAAAGGAGCTGCTACAAACATTTTTGCAAATATGGATCCTTTTCCCTCTTTTAGGATTTCCTAAATGCAGACTCAGTACTGATAGATCGAAGGGAATGCACAGTTTGATAATCCTTTGGATATAGTTCCAAATTGCTCTCCAGAAGGGTCATTTCATAACTACATCAACAATGCATTAATGTACCAGTTTTCCTATATCCTCTTCAATATTTATCATTATGTTGTTATGTTATTTTAGCTAATCTGAGAGGTATGAGGTGGTATCTGAGTTGCTTGAGTTTACATTTCTGTAATCAATAGTGCTTTAGAGCATTTTTTTCATATGACTGAGTATAGATGGCTTTAAGTTTGTCATCTGAAAATTGTCTGTTTATGCCCTTTGATTATTTATTTACTGGGGAATGAGTTGTATTTTTACAAATTTGACAGTTTTTTAAATATATTTTAGAAATGAGACCTTTATCAGAAACATTGTCTGTATTTCCCCCCCAGCTTCGTACTTCCCTTTTAATCTTGTTTCTATTGATTTTGTTTGCAGGGATTTTTTTTGGGGGGGGAGGGAAGAGAGGGAGGAAGGAGGAACAAACAAACAAAAAACTTTTTTAAATTTAATGTAATCAAAGTTGCCTTTTATAACACTCTTTAATTTTTTGTATTATTTTCATATTTTTAGTCAAAATCATCCCTTTTATCACTAATGTATGATATAAATGTATACTACACTGTAAATTATGCTACAAAACTAGTATAACGAGATGAAATATTTTAGTTTTTGACTTGAAAAACATTTTAGTTATAAAGTTTAACTCACTTAAAATAGAGTTCCAGAGTCAGAAAATAACTTTCCAGATGTATCACAAATTAGCAAAGTAGGAGTGGTTATTTTGAACTTGAGTCCAATCAGTGGTATATTATTCTATTATATTATTCTGCCTGCTTTTCTTAAGTTTCTCCACTCTATTTGAAGAAAGGAATGCACACAAAGTAGTATGGGAAAGGGATGGAAAAAGACATAGGACACAATTTCATTGATATAGTAAGAACTCTAAAGAGAGGACATTCTCTCAACCCATACTTGTTAGCACCTTCTCTGAGACATAATTTCAGAAACTATTTAAAGCTCAGAGAAGCTAAATCATTTACCTATGGTCTTACATAAAGTATGTGTCAGAAGTAGGACTTTAAACCATCTTTTTGACTCTGAGTCTAGCTTTCTATCCCAAACTATATTTCTATTAAGAAATGATTCTGTATAATAAACACTCATTTGTTGGAAAGAAAAGAAAAGAAAAAGAAATCTGAAGAAAAATGATTAATTTAGGAGGCATACT
The DNA here is from genome assembly GCF_016432865.1 of Antechinus flavipes. Classification (NCBI taxonomy): domain Eukaryota; kingdom Metazoa; phylum Chordata; class Mammalia; order Dasyuromorphia; family Dasyuridae; genus Antechinus; species Antechinus flavipes. Next base: position 498,688,014 of record NC_067400.1, read on the forward strand.
ACCATTTTGGATCTTCATTGTGAAATAAATAACCTTGAAAACCATTAACTGAACCCTATCTGTCATTTTAAAAGGATCTGAATCTATATCTTCATAAGTGATCTTAGCTATCATAGTAGTCCTGCATCTGTAACACATCATTTTCATTTTCTTTCCTTGCATCTAATATGATTATCAAGAAAAACTCCATATATATTTTTGCTTATGCTGTATCACTTTTTTTTTTTTTCTGTTTCACAATGCAAGGTGTATTTGCTTTCTGTCGGCAACCAGGTGTTAAAATGTGAAAAGTGTAGGACTGGAATTAAGAGAATCTGACTTTATATCTAGGCTCAGAAAATTACAAACCACATGACCCTGAGTAAATCATTTAACCTCAGTTATCTGTCTCAGTTTCTGTAACTATAAATTGGGGGTGATAATATTGATCTCCCCTACTTCTTGTGAGAATAAAATAAGATAATAATATTTTGTAAAGTGCTTTTAAAACCTTAAAACACTATATAAATGGTAAATTTTTTTGTTGATGTTAATATTAATTTATTTTGTACCTTTCTTTATGGTCATTGAGTTAGGGATGAATTCAATAAAATTCAAAATTTTTTGTAACCTTCATCTATACTCCTCAGTTATCTGACTTAATATTTCAAGCTTCTGAAATGTGAGTATTTTAGAACAGACAATTAACATCTCCCTCCAAAAAGAAGATAAAATCTACCCTTACATAAATTATAATGCTTGTGGTTTGAATTAATTTTGGAAATCCTTTCACAGAACCACATTCTTGAATTTGTGTTGGAATTCTTGATCAGGTAAAGGGGAGAACGAACTTGTATGATTCCCTATATGCATTAAAATGGCTTTATGTATGACCAGAACAAATTTCTCCAATTTATTATTTGTGGAGGATGACATAAATATTGGGGGGAGGAATCTGAAAGGCAAAATACCCTGATTAATTAATTTTAATTCAAAAATTGTTTTGATTTCCCATCATGCAAGAGATTGACTAATTTATTTTTAATTTAACAAGAACCATATATACCATTTCTATTTTTTTTGCAAATTCATACTATTTCTTCTCAGTCCAGATTAATATATATATAAATCTATAAATCTTGTGGGAAATTTTTGGAGTCATCAATTTTATGAGTAATTCTGGGTAAGAAGGGTCAAAATTTTCCAAAATCCTATGGTTGTATTGCTTCCTTCAGTCTTTCCTTACATTTCTTTTTCTTTTTGTTTCTCTGATCCTACTCTTCTCCTCATATTCTTTCTCTCCATCTCAGTCTCTGTCTCTATCTTTTTCTGAGTCACTGCTAATTCACTAATTATCTGTGTATTTTTTCTACTTCTTTTCCAATTCCCTACCCCCAGTCCTTTTTTTGTTCAGCATATTTTATAATTTTAGAGCAAAACTAGCCTACAAATCATTTGGAATTGAAGACTGAAGGAATCAATAACTAAGTATATTGAAGACAATGTTAAAAATGGCTCAGATAAAACTGGATTTATTAAGTGCCGATGATGAATGTAGTGTACCCAGAGTCGAGTAAAACAGACCCAGATATCATCTTTTCAAATTTTCTTCATGAAAGGACTACATCAACACAGACCAAATTGTAGAAAGTCAAAGAATGTTTATGAATATAAGTATACATGCATGTTTACACCCATATATATAGGTATTATTTTTCTACCATTTTGTCTGTATTGTGGGCATATATATTTATCTGCAAGTATGTCTACACACATACCCATACATATCAAGAAATAATATAACCATAAGAATTACCATATAAATAAAAGCAAAGAAAATATTTAAATATTTATTCAAGGTACATGTGAATATTTACCCTAGGAATCTCCTAAAGAAGTTCAAGTTGTAAACTAATTTCCATTTAAATCTTTTTTGAAATTTGATAATTCTTACCTTTGAGGAAAACAAAAATAATGTGTCATTTCTCCCTGAAGAAAGGCAGGTATCAAAAAAGAAAATAAAAACACAAGAAAATGCTAGTAGTCCTATAGTCGGAAGTACACAAGAATACAAGAATTATGTTGCTGCTTCTGAGATTAGGTCTTCAGCACCCTTGTGTCAATGAGCCTTTTACTTTGATCAGTCAGGAAAATGAGGCAGTTAGTTAACAATATTGCTTGAATTTTCAGTGGATTTGTTGCATTCCATTTGATGTATTTGTCCAGGAATGCCTTCTTTTCTTGTACAAACATTTCTATGAAGCAAATTATTGCAACAGTTCTACATTCAATTTGTAGTCTAGGTTCTGCAAATTAGAAAATATAGAGTGTTTGGAAAGGGGATTATGTTTCCTGTATCTTTTACCACACTTCTCCAATTAAACTGAAATGATGGTATTTGATTGTGATGGAATGATATGGTGCTATAACAGATGATGAGGAAGATGATTATAAAAAAAATCTGGGAAACAGGTATGAATTGATGAAATATGAAGTGAAAACAATCAAGAAACCATTTTATACAGTAACAACAATATTATTAATCAATTGTGAATAGCTTAGCTACTCTGATCAATACAGAAATTTGTGACAGTATTAAAAGGCTCATAATGAAAAAATATTTTTCTCCTACAAGAAAAAACTAACTTCAAGTGCAGATCAAAGCCATTATATATTTTTCTTGCCTTTTCTTTTACCAACAAGAATAATATGGAAATACTTTTCCATGACTTCACATGTAGGATGGTTATCATATTGCTTTCCTGCTCAATTGGTGGTGGTAGGTCTGGAAGAGAGTGAGATAATTTAGAATTAATTTTTTTTTAAAACTGTAAGTTAAAAAAAAACTGAAATGATAAAATCTATGCTACCTATGCTATCATAAAGCTATTATGAGGTCCAAATAAGATAATGGATTAGAAATCACTGTAAATTATGAAGCAACTCCAAATGTAAGGCAGGTATTTTTTTTCTTTTCCTTTATTTTCTTAGTTCTATTAAAAATAAGACATACAGGTAAACATATCTATGTGAAAAAGCTATTAAGTTATAATAGTATTGTATAGGAGTCAAGTGAGATTGTTTCTTTATCACCTCTGCTTGTAGAAAACTAAATAAATTGAAATATTCTTCCCTAATGGTCTTTATGAATATGATAATAATTTATATCTAGCTATTTGTTTGTATGTCAAATCTCTTAAGATTATAAACTTCTTGATATCATAGATCATCTTCTCTACAATATAGTACAGGTTCTTAATGTTGTGTTTAGTAAATATTGGTTGAATGGATGGATAACTGAATGAATGCAAAAAAACAAATACATACACACACACACACACACACACACACACACACAATCTATTCAATTAATTAGTGGTCTCTGTCTTTCCAGAATACAAAGGAATAGAGTTTATGTCAATATAAATTTTCCATTCTTATATACCATCATCCTATCTCTAAAGATCATGCTTAGGGCAGCTAAGTGGCACAATAGATGGAGTACCAGCTCTGAAGTCTGGAGGACCTGAGTTCAAATTTGACCTCAGACACTTAACACTTCTTAGCTGTGTGACCCTGGGCAAGTCACTTAACCCCAATTGCTTCAGCAAAATAAATGAATGAATGGATAGATAGAGAGATAGATGAATGAATAAATAAATAAAAGTTTTTTTTTTCTTTTTTAAGAAAAGACCATACCCTAAAATAAATTAACAGCTAGGACTCAGATGGAAAATCCCAACCATGCTAGCATTCACTCCATCCTCTCAGGCTCCCTTTTCTACAACTACTTCATCATCATGAAAACACCCATCCTTCATCTACCAAATCCACTCCAACCCCACTTTCAGAATTATGAAACACAATCAAATTAACTCAATAATGTAATTATATTTCTGTATAATTAGATTGATATTTTTAGTCTGCTACTCTTTGATCTCATTAACTAACCCTATAACTTTGCTAAAGAAAATTATTTCCCCTGGATATAATGTACTATATGTGTTATTTCCCCTTATATAAATTTCTTGAAGACAGAATTAGCTCTGATTTTGTACTATCTCTACCACTCAGTACAGTTATGAACACATATTATTTTTTTTTATTTTTAATAACTTTTTATTGATAGAACCCATGCCAGGGTAATTTTTTACATCATTATCCCTTGCATTCACTTCTGTTCCGATTTTTCCCCTCCCTCTCTCTACCCCCTCCCTCAGATGGCAAGCAGTCCTTTACATGTTGAATAGGTTACAGTATATCCTAGATACAATATATGTGTGCAGAACCAAACAGTTTTCTTGTTGCACAGGGAGAATTGAATTCAGAAGGTATAAATAACCCGGGAAGAAAAATAAAAATGCAAGCAGTTTATATTCATTTCCCAGTGTTCTTTCTTTGGGTATAGCTGCTTCTTGTCCATCTTTGATCAATTGAAACTGAATTAGCTCTCTTTATCGAAGAGATCCACTTCCATCAGAATACACCCTCAAACAGTATCATTGTTGAGGTATATAATGATCTCCTGGTTCTGCTCATTTCACTCATCATCAGTTCATGTAAGTCTTGCCAGTCCTCTCTGTATTCATCCTGCTGGTCATTCCTTACAGAACAATAACACTCATATACCACAACTTACTCAACCATTCTCCAATTGATGGGCATCCATTCATTTTCCAGCTTCTAGCCACTACAAACAGGGCTGCCACAAACATTTTGGCACATACAGGTCCCTTTCCCTTCTTTATGATTTCTTTGGGGTATAAACCCAGTAGAAACACTGCTGGATGAAAGGGTATGCACAGTTTGATAGCTTTTTGAGCGTAATGGACACATATTAATTGGTTTAAAAATATTTTCATTTATTCATCAAACTTCAATATGAATATTTTTATAGCCACCTTATTTGTGTACTGATTATTTTGTTTTATGGAGTTTTATCAGTATATATAGTTTGTATGATTATACAAAATAATCATTTCACCTTATGAGTAAGAATGGAATAAGAGAACTATAAAATTTTAAAGAGAATTAGTGCTAGTTGTGATTTAAGATACAGCCAATGCTTTGAAATAGCTTTCTAAGCTTTCATCACTAATGTAAATGATTCCCCAGATACTTCTCTCCTCCATTATAATGATAATAATAATTTTAAAAACAGTCATAGTTACAGTATTTCAAATTTGAATATCACTTTAACATTTTCAAAGTACTTGTTTCACAATGATACAGTGAGGTAAGTAGCTTTGATTCCTGATTCCCATGATAAGTATAATGTTCTTCTGAATTTGTGATCTTGAACAATTCCCAAGTTTTCTGAGAATCAGTTTCCTCATCTAAAATGGGTTTAATGATAAGATTATTATGTTGTTATATTACAAGATTATTATGTGACTTAAGTGAGATAATATTTGTAAAGGACATAGCATAGCGCCTAATACATAAGAGGTATTTAATATATCTTGTATCCTTCCTCCCACCTGAACTGGATTGATGTCTTCAGAACACTTTTTAACTCTATAATACTACTAAATTAATGTAAAATATGATTATCATAGACTAGGGATTTTTTTTTCCTCTTTTAGTCCTAACTTTCCTACAACTGGCTATTTAGAATTTGATTTGTTAATGGCAGTTGTACAATAAAATCTTCCTATAATTTGACTTTTACTTTGTTACATAATATCAGAAACATAAATTTACACATTTATAAAAAGTGATTTGAGTTCCCAGAATGTAAAGTCATTATTCAAGAAAATATAGATGAACCTTTTCTGAGAAAACTATATGCCACAACAACCAATAGTCATCATTGTTCAGTGGTTTTAAAGATCTTGTCTATATAAGTGAAGGTTGGCTAGGTGGCACAGTGGCATCTAGAGCCAGGAAGACTTATCTCCCTGAGTTAAAATCTGGCTTGAGGGGCAGCTAGGTGGTACAGTGGACTCAGCACCAGCCCTGAAGTTAGGAGGACTTGAGTTCAAATCTGGGATGAGACATGTAACACTTCCTAGCTTTGTGACTGTGTGTAAGTCACTTAACCCTCAGCAACAACAACAAAATCATATCTGGCTTGAAACATTTAAACCTGTTTGCTTCAGTTCTTACATTTGTGAAATGGAGAAATGGACTGACAAAGGAAATAACAACCATTCCAGTATTCCAATAAACCCTAAATTCAGTCCATAAAAAATAATAATAAATTTAATTTTTTTAAAATTAGAATCAGACACATCTGAAAAAGTTGAACAATAAAATAGAAGAGAAAAGTTCCAGAGAAAACAAGCAAAATTTCAGCCCAAATCCCTAATGTGAACTTTGAATAGCGTCTGTGATGTTTGTTTCTTATTTTCATTGAGCTTGCTTTCTTTAAAGTATATAATGATTTAAGATATGAGCCCTCTCAAGCCTTCCTTTTTAAGAATCTCTATACATTGATGCTATAGAGCCTGTCAAAACATTTAATCCTACAGCTTCATTGTAGAAAGGAGAAGATAGAAGCTCAAGAATAGTCAGCTTCTCATAATCCATGACATTATGGTTCAATAAGCCCTTGTGGATTAATCAATTCTATGTTAGCAATGGCGAATATAAAGGGAAAAAATAAAGCCAACTTTTCAAAGGCACAACTTGTCAATTTAGAGCTTAAGTTTTGTAATTTATGATGATTTGGTTAATACAATAAAATTTACCTTTCACTTAAATTAAGTAAATTAACCTTATAAGTATTTTTTGTTGGACTTGTTTAATCAACTGGAAAACATTCCATTTACTAAGACCTATAATAAACTGTTTTTTATTTATACATTAAAACAATACTTTCAAGGTCCTCAAGGTTTTATCAGTCAAAGCTGATAGTTGTGTTAAGTAGATTCTAAAAAGGAGGTGGGGACGCTAACATTCCACTAATTGTTGAGTCTGCTGTACCCACTCTAAAAGATTATTGAAAATCTTTCTAAGTCTTATTCATGGTACACTTGTCAAGCAAGAAAAAGAGATATTCAGTCAGAACTGTCAACATAGAAGCTATAGAAACATTCCAAATCACTGGCAAAATTATGATCAAATATAGACATACTAGAGAAGGAATGGTCAACAAAGAACAAAGAGACAAATTTAGTGATTAGAACTATCAACATCAGCACTTTGACAATCAGCTGAAGTCATTAGCTCTATATCCTTTATGACTTAGATATAACAAAAAATGTAATATTTAATATCACTAAAAATACAGCACACATTTTTTTCCTGAATAAAAAGTTATTGTGAATTGACTCATCTCTTATGTCCAAGAGGAGAGATATTAGCCTGAAGACTTACCACAGGGAAAAAAAAAATAAAATAGAGGAGGAAAAGAGAGGGAGAGGAAAAAGGAATGGCAAAGAATGAGAAATCATTTCTTAGTACAACTCCAGCTTGGAGCAATACCAGGACAGCAGGAGACTTTGTGCCACATTACTCCTTTATGGCCAGCTGGGAAGGCAGGTGGTCCAGAGATGTGCCAAGAGTATACCACTGGCCTCATTCACCAGAAGGGAAGAGAAGGCTAGGAATGAAAGGTAACTTTGCCAGTTTGAAGGGAAGAGAGAGTCAAAAGGAAAGGTCAAGAACAGAATTCTAGGGGCTCTCATTGTACGCCTTTGGACTACTGAGAAGTCAGGTTGAATGCCTTTAATAATTAGTCTTCTTGATTGCAAGGCTGTACTTCAGTTCTGATATTTGTGATCTTGGCATTATTTTGAACTACTCATTCTCACTCATCTTATATGTAAAGTTGTTGTTAAATGTAAATGTTTTTATCTTTTCAATGACTTTAATGACATTTCTCTATTTACATAACAACTACTTTCGATTATGCTTTCATGACATAGTACCTAGATTATTTTTAAAATTCTCTTAATTGTTCTCCATAGTTTAAGCCTTCTACCACTCTCGTCTATTTTCTATAATGCTACCACAATAATTTCCCATAAGCATAAAGCTTATGATGTGATTTCCTTATTCACTGGACTTTGGTAGCTTTAGGGGGTAACATTCTGTTCAGTTTTTGAAATCCTTCACTATCTGGTCCTAGCCTAATGTTCCAGTTTCTTTGAATATTATTCCCCTTTTATACTCTGAAATTCAACCAAACTGGCCTTTTAGTAGTTCTTCATTCATAACTTTCTGTCTGGAATATATTCTTTATTCCTAGAATGCACTCATCTCTACTTCAGTATCTTTCTCTCCCTTCCTACTAATCTTCCTATCACCTCCCTATTTAACGATACATATTGATCTTCTTTTGTTTGTTCTTTCAGCTACTTTATCCTCACAATTAATATGTACTTAATTGATTTGTACATATTTGGATTTAATAACTTCATATTTATATTTATTTAGTTATATACTTGTCTTGAGAGTTGTAATTGTTTCATTCTTTGCACTTGTACATTTAGGGGCTAACAGAGTTTCTGACACATAGCATATACTTAATAAATACTTGTTAACTGATCAAAAGTTGTGTGTGTGTGTGTATTTAAAGTGTTCAATAATATTAAGTTTCTGAAAGTCTTGGGTGTAGAAAACTGAGAAGCTTATTCCATTTCACAATTAGCAATAATGGATATGATCTAGAAATAAAGCACAAGGAAAGTGTGATAGATCCACATTTGAGTTGCCTCATAACTTTAGGAATAAAGCAATGGTTCAAATAGTTTTGCTTCCTAATAATAAATTTTTAAAAAAAGCAGTAAGGATGTACTATGTTTTATTTGTTTTCTCATTTAAAATTTCTTTATTTCTAAAATATGTGTTTTTGTGATATTTACTTTTTCTTTTTTTTATTAAAGCTTTTTATTTACAAAACATATGCATGGGTAATTTTTCAACACTGACCCTTGCAAAACCTTCTGTTCCAAACTTTCCCTTCCTTTTCTCGACCCCCTCCCCTAGATGGCAGGTAGCCCAATACATGTTAAATACATTAAAACATATTTAAATTTTGTGATATTCATTAAGATTACTATGAACCAAGCACTGTTCCAAGTTTTAGGAATACAAAAAAGTTAATTAAAAAAAAATTTCCTACCCTTCCAGGAGCCTTTATTCCAAAGAAACGATGAACCTAAAAATAATGAAATAAACAAAAGATAAAGACAGAGTAGATGGAAGGATACTTGGCATTTAAAGAGGGATAAAAATGGTGGGGGTAGGAAATATTGACTGCAGAAAATGCTATCTGAACCAACCGTTTTTTATTATATCTTTTTATTTACAAGACATATGCATGAGTAATTTTTTCAGTATTGACCTTTACAAAACCTTCTATTCCAACTTTACCCCTCCTTCTCCTCACCTCCTTCCCTAGATGGCAGGTAGACCAATACATGTTAAATGTGTTAAATTCAATATATGTATACATATTTATGCAGTTATCTTGCTGCACAAGAAAACTCAGATTTAGAAATAAGGTTAAAATAATCTGATAAGGAAAAACAATGCAAGCAAACAACAACAGAAGGAGTGGAAATGCTATGCTGTGGCCCACACTCATTTCCCATAGTTCTTGTGCTGGGTGTAGCTGGTTCTTTTCATTATTGAACAACTGAAACTGATTTGGTTCATCTCATTGTTGAAGAGAGCCATTTCCATCAGAACTGATCATCATATATTATTGTTGTTGAAGTGTATAATGATCTCCTGGTTCAACTTATTTTACTCAGCATTAATTCATGTAAGTCTCTCCAGGCCTTTCTGAAATCATCCTGCTGGTCGTTTCTTACAGAACAATAATATTCCATAACATTCATATACCACAATTTATTCAGCTATTCTCCAATTGAGGGGCATCCATTTAATTTCCAGTTTCTAGCCACTACAAAAAGGGCTGCCACCAACATTTTTGCATACTGTTCCCTTTCCCTTCTTTAATATCTTTTTGGGATATAAGCCCAATAGTAACACTGCTGGATCAAAGGATATGCAGTTTAGTAACTTTTGAGCATAGTTCCAAACTGCTCTCCAGAATAGTTGGATTTCTTCACAGTTCTACCAACAATGTATTAGTATCCCAGTTTTCCCACATCCTCTCCAACATTCCTCATTATCTTTTCCTGTCATCTTAGCCAATTTGAGATGTGTGTAGTGGTATCTCAGAGTTGTCTTAATTTGCCTTTATCTGATCAATAACTATTTGGAGCATCTTTTTATATGGTTAGAAATATTTCCCTTTTCTTCTTGTGAAAATTGTCTGTTCATATCCTTTGATCATTTATCAGTTGGAATTTCTTATACATTAGAGTCAATTATCTATATATTTTGGAAAGAGGCCTTTATCAGAAACTTTGACTGTAAAAATGTTTTCCCAGTTTATCACTTTCCTTCTGATCTTGTCTGCATTAGTTTTGTTTGTACAGAAACTTTTCAACTTGATATAATCAACATTTTCTATTTTATGATCAATAATGATCTCTAGTTCTTCTTTGGTCACAAATTCCTTCCTCCTCCACAGGTCTGAGAACTAAAGGTCTTCTAATTTATTTATTATCTCATACTTTATGCCTAGATTTTGACCCATTTTGACCTTATTTTGGTATACTATGACCTTATGATTATGGGTCACTATGATGCAGCCTTTCTGCCTTAATCTAATTTCCAATGCTCCACAAAACACTTTACTCTATAAACTTAAGAATGTTTGCATTTAATAACTTATAAATGGCTTTCTACTAAACTGGTACAGGTTATCTACTGATTCCAGTCCCCTAAAATTTCTCAAACAATATCTACTGGATTAGACTAGAAAGTCTCAGAAAACAAACAAAAAAAAAAAAGTGGTTATATGAAGGGAAAGGAATTATCTTTTACTCCATATATGGCGTTTATATGATTTTAACTTATTTATTTTCTTTTATGAATGGTTAGTATGTTTAAGTAAATAATGTCCACAATCACTGAGTTGTGGTTAATTTCCAACATAAACATCTGTTAAGGAATTTCCTTTATGTCTAGATTGATGAGCTCTTTCCAGTATTAACAAGAAAAGAGATTGGAATGGTTTTAATGCACTATGAGCTCAATATGAGTCACTAATGTGTTTGGTATAACAGCCAAAAAAGTCTAGGTGACCTCAAACTGTATTAATAGAAGCATAAAGTACAAAAGGAGGAAGTTGTGTGTCCTCCTGTATTCTGCCCTCTATAGTCTGGATTTAGAGTATGATATCTATAGCATTATATTTAGAGAGAACATTGAAAAACTTGAATCAGAAAATTGATCTAGGAGGGGAAGGAGGTACAATGAGGAAGACTGAAACCTTGCTAACTATGATCCAGTTGAAGGAGATGATTACTTTGAAATGTATGGGCAAGGGAATACTTGGAGGCTGCTTTCTACATGATACATTTTCTAATGTCCATTTGTGTTGGTACTCTTGCCTTTCAAGCTCTGCTTTTAAAAATCATATATAGATATACATATGTAGATATGATATTTAATTTAAAATAACTTCACTTTATATATTATATAAATATATATGAAACTTCACTACACAATTCATTACATGTGCATGTATACATGTATATTATATTTATCTCTGTAGATGTTATAGATAACTTGCCCTCAAATGGAATATGAAGTTCTATAAAAGAATATTTCTTTTTGTTTTTGTATATCACATATGTAGGAATACAGAGGTCTTTTTAAAACACAGTAGGTGCTTCATAAATATTTTTAATGGAATTTAACTGATGTATCTGTTATCAAGTGTTTCAGGGGCTATCATTAATGAATTGATCAATAAATCAATGAAACCACATTTATTTTCATTTGTTGTAAGGGCAAGCACTGTTTTCTAGGTATTAGGGTTGTAAATACAAAAGTGAGATAGTATTTGCCCTCAGGGAGGTTATATTCAAAAGTGGGGAATATAACACCCCTCACATACACATACACATACAAATATATACAAGTTTAGTAACTAGTGTGGAAAAGAGTTCTAGTTTAGACAATTTCAGTTATAGTGACTGGAGCCATGGAAAAGTAGATTCTCATGTTCTTTTCAAAACAAATTGTGTTCTTGATTTTGTCATTGTTTCCAAAGCAAAAACAAAAGATTGAAATAAGAAAGGATGATAGTATTTCAGATGGTACTGGTAATTTAGGAATTGACAGTATGGATAGCAAGAATTAGATAGCCATCTAGACATTCATTACTAATGTTTTGTGGATTATACATCTATAGACATGGAAATATAAACATATATATATGCACAGATATATTTACATTATAATACATATAGGTTAATATATATATATATTTATATTCAAACACATATTTAAATTTGTTTTTTGTAACAATATACACAAAAAGCAGGTGGGTTTGTCATGTGTTGCAAATTCAAAATGTGACTAAAGCTTGCACTAGGTATGCATGAAAGAGTAAAAATTCTAGAGAAAGGCATCCAGCATTTTTAGTAGATTATTGATGGAGTGAGAGAAAAAAAGAGCTTGCAAAAAAAGGTTCCCCATATAATTTCTGCCATAATCTTCTTCCCTTTTCACACTGTGATTCCACTGCCTACTCAGAGACTTTTAAAAGCCTGAGACACACATAGGTGTTAATGGTAGATCTTTTTACGCATAATCCTGGAAAAAAAAAGACTCTTGTATACATTAGGAGAAAAGAAAATTCAGACATTCTGGACTTTTCAACACAGAAGAGAGAGCCAAAACAGGTACATTGTGGTAATAAGCAAAATGTAGTCCTTTGGTGGGAGTTGAGTAAATAAGATAGTGGTGCTACTTATGATAGCACCAATGGGACTGAATATAATAGTGCAGAAAATTGGAGAAGGAAAGTTAGTATTGAAAAGGATAATACCATGCTTCAAAGGGATATCAGAAGAAAAGGAGGACTAAGAGCACTAAAAAGCAGCATGAAGAAAAAAAAATCAATCATCATAGATCACCAAAATGCACCTCATTTGTTTAGTCACTTTTCTTCTGTTATGTCTTCTACTGTTCTTTTGAAATGCTACTTAATGGGCATCTATTATTTAACTTAAAAAAAAAATCCTCAGATTGTAAACTTCTTTGAGATATTTCTGTTAAATTTCTCCATAGGCCAAGTAACGTCAATTAGAGTGTCTATTATGCATTCAATAAATCTTTATTGATTTGATTTGAATAGGTAAGGGAGTCCATATTATTGAAATTTTACTTGTAGGTAAAATAATTTTATTTTACTGAGATATTGGGGCAAAAATCATCCTTAAATTATAGAGTCATAAAATATGAAAGTACAAGGAGTTCTGGGGAAAATCTAGTAAAACTTCCTCATTTTTCTGACCTTAAAACTCACTGAAATTCACTGATTATCTAAGGTGGTCATATAAGCTAGTTAGTAGTTTATTCTAATTAATCACTGGATTAATTACTTTTTTAAAAAGACCATTTGTAGTTACATTGTAATTCCACCTAAATGATAATAATTTTTCTGTAAGATGTTTTTAAAAAAATTCTCAGTAGTACTACTACTGGACCAGATTATTATTAGAAAAAAATTACATGTATAAAATCTGGAATACATTTGAACTTTCTTTTACTTGCATCCCCCAAATAAGACCCCTTCGAATCATTTTACTTTCACATACATTTATTGAGTTCCCATTTTGAAAGTTTTCCTCTGCCCTCACTCACACCTTTTCTTCCATGTATATATATATACTAAGGGAGAATAAGGATAGAAATAAAATATTCTTTAAAGTGTTAGCAATTTTTTCAGATCCTGAGAATAAGCATCACAAATTAAGAAAAGTTTTCTCCTCAAAAGTAAATGATAATGTACTTCGGCTTTGATCTAGAGAGAAGCACATGGAACTGTGAGAAGGGTTGTGTAATGGGAAAGCATATTTTGGCTCAATAAAGGTAAAAACTTCTTATTAGAACTATTGTGGAAATGGATTAGACTATCTGGGAGAGCAGTGAATTCTTACAATTGAAGACCTTTAAATAGGACTCATGTTTATGTGTTAGAGATATTTCTGCTCAGGTTAATTGTTGAAGAAGACTTCTACAATTTCTCTCTCTCTCTCTTTTTTTTTTTTTTTTCATTCTCTCATTAATTTTTTTAATAACATTATATTGACAGAACCCATGCCAAGGTAAATTTTTACAACATTATCCCTTGCACTCACTTCTGTTCCGACTTTTCCCCTCCCTCCTCCACCCCTCCCCCAGATGGCAAGCAGTCCTATACATGTTAAATATGTTACACCTGTAGATACAATATATGTGTCAGAACTGAACAGTTTTCTTGTTGGACAAGGAGAATTGGATTCAGAAGGTAGAAATAACCTGGGAAGAAAAACAAAAATGCAAACAGTTTACATTCATTTCCCCATGTTCTTCTTTGGGTGTAGCTGCATCTGTCCATCATCGATCAATTGAAACTGAGTTAGATCTTCTCTTTGTCGAAGAAATCCACTTCCATCAGAATACATACTCATACAGTATCATTGTTGAAGTATATAATGATCTCCTGGTTCTGCTCATTTCACTTAGCATCATTTCATATAAGTCTCTCCAAGCCTCTCTGTATACATCCTGTTGGTCACTTCTTATAGAACAATAATATTCCATAACATTCATATACCACAATTTACCCAACCATTCTGCAACTGATGGGCATCCATTCATTTTCCAGTATCTAGCCACTACAAACAGGGTTGCCACAAACATTTTGGCACACACAGGTCCCTTTCCCTTCTTTTTTTAGTATCTTTTTGAGGTATAAGCCCAGTAGTAGCACTGCTGAATCAAAGGATATGCAGTTTCATAACTTTTTGGGGCATAATTCCAGATAGCTCTCCAGAACAGTTGGATTTGTTCACAACTCCACCAACAATGCATCAGTGTCCAAGTTTTTCTGCATCCCCTCCAACATTCAACATTATTTTTTCCTGTCATCTTAGCCAATTTGACAGGTGTATAGTGGTATCTCAGAGTTGTCTTAATTTGCATTTCTCTGATCAGTAATGATTTGGAACACTCTTTCATATGAGTGGTAATAGTTTCAATTTCATCATCTGAAAATTGTCTGTTCATATCCTTTGACCACTTATTAATTGGAGAATGGCTTGATTTCTTATAAATTAGAGTCAATTCTCTATATATTTTGGAAATGAGGCCTTTATCAGAACCTTTAACTGTGAAGATGTTTTCCTAGTTTGTTGCTTCCCTTCTAATCTTATTTGCATTACTTTGTTTGTGTAAAGGCTTTTTAATTTGATGTAATCAAAAGTTTCTATTTTGTGATCAGTAATGGTCTCTAGTTCATCTTTGGTCACAAATTTCCTCACCCTCCACAAGTCTGAGAGATAAACTATCCTATGTTCCTATAATTTATTTATAATATCGTTCTTTATGTCTAAATCATGGACCCATTTTGATCTTATCTTGGTATATGGTGTTAAGTGTGGGTCCATGCCTAATTTCTGCCATACTAATTTCAAGCTTTCCCAGCAGTTTTTGTCAAATAATGAATTCTTATCCCAAAAGTTAGGATCTTTGGGTTTGTCAAACACTGGATTGCTAAATTGACTATTTTGTCTTGTGAATCTAACCTATTCCACTGATCAACAATAGACCCAATCTATTTTTCAGCCAATACCAAATGATTTTGGTGACTGCTGCTTTATAATATAATTTTAGATCAGATAGAGCTAGAACACCTTCATTTGATTTATTTTTTATTAATTCCCTTGAGATTCTCGATCTTTTGTTCTTCCATATGAATTTTGTGGTTATTTTTTCTAGATCATTAAAATATTTTCTTAGAAGTCTGATTGGTATAGCACTAAATAAATAGATTAGTTTAGGGAGTATTGTCATCTTTATTATATTCGCTCAGCCTATCCGAGAGCACTTAATATTTTTCCATTTATTTAAGTCTGACTTTATTTGTGTGGAAAGTTTTTTTTTTTGTAATTTTGCTCATATAAGACCTGACTTTCCTTTGGTAGATAGATTCCCAAATATTTTATGCTGTCAACACTTATTATGAATGGAATTTATCTTTGTATCTCTTGCAATTGGATTTTGTTGGTGATGTATAAAAATGCTAAGGATTTATGGGAATTTGTTTTGTATCCTGCAACTTTGCTAAAGTTGTGAGTTATTTCTAATGGCTTTTTGGTAGAATCTCTGGGGTTTTCTAAGTATACCATCATATCATCTGCAAAGAGTAATAATTTGGTTTCCTCATTGCCTACTCTTAATTCCTTTAATCTCTTTCTTGACTCTTATTGACAAGGCTAGCGTTTCTAATACAATATTGAATAATAATAGTGATAGTGGGCAACCTTACTACACTCCAGATCTTACTGTGAAATTTTCCAGTTTTTCTCCATTGCATGTGATGCTTACTGATGGTTTTAAATATATGCTCCTGACCATTTTAAGGAAAAGTGCATTTATTCCTATACTCTCAAGTGTTTTTATTAGTAATGGATGTTCGATTCTATTAAATGCTTTTTCTGCATCTATTGAGATGATCCTATGGCTTTTATTTGTTTGGTTATTGATATAGTCGATTATGCTAATAATTTTCCTGATATTGAACCAGAACTGCATTCCTGGTATAAATCCTACTTGGTCATAGTGTATTATCCTAGGGATGATTTTCTGTAATCTTTTTGCTAATATTTTATTTAAGATTTTAGTATCAATCTTCTTTAGGGAGATTGGTTTAAAATTTTCTTTCTCTGTTTTCAACCTACCTGGTTTAGGTATTAGTACCATGTCTGTGATGTAAAAGGAATTTGGTAGGACTCCTTCAATCCATATTTTTTTAATAATTTATATAGCATTGGAGATAATTGTTCTTTAAATGTTTGGTAGAATTCACATGTAAATCCATCTGGTCCTGGGGATTTTTTCTTAGGGAGTTAGTTAATAGCTTGTTCTATTTCTTTTTCTAAAATGGGACTGTTTGGGATATTTACTTCTTCCTCTGTTAATCTGGCAAGATATATTTTTGAAGGTATTCTTCCATTTCATTTAAGTTGTCCAATTTATTGGCATAAAGTTGGGCAAAGGAACTCCTAGTTATTGCTCTAATTTGCTCTTCGTTAGTGGTGAGTTCTCCCTTTTCATTTTTAAGACTAACAATTTGATTTTCCTCTTTCCTTTTTTTAATCAGATTTACTAAGGGGTTGTCTATTTTGTTGGTTTTTTCATAGAACCAACTCTTAGTTTTATTAATTAATTCAATAGTTTTTTTTTTTTTTTACTTTCAATTTTATTGATATCTCCTTTTATTTTTAGAATTTCAAGTTTAGTGTTTGACTGGGGGTTTTCAATTTGTTTCTTTTCTAGCATTTTTAGTTGCAAGCCCAAATCATTGACCTTCTCTTTATCTATTTTATGCAAATAGGCCTCTAGAGATATGTAATTTCCCCTTATTACCATTTTGGCTGCATCTCACACATTTTGGTATGACGTCTCATTATTATCATTTTCTTGGGTGACGTTATTAGATATGTCCATGATTTGCTGTTTGACCCAATCATTCTATAATATGAGATTATTTAGTTTCCAATTTTTTTTGGTCTACTTTCCCTGGCTTTTTGTTGAATGTACTTTTCATTGCATAGTGGTCTGAGAAGGATGCATTTACTATTTCTGCCTTACTACATTTGAGTTGGAGGTTTTTATGTCCTAATAAATGGTAATTTTTTTTGTATGGGTTCCATGAACTGCTGAGAAGAAAGTGTACTTCTTTCTGTCTCCATTTAGTTTTCTCCAGAGATCTATCATATCTAATTTTTCTAATATTCTATTTACTTCTTTGACTTCTTTCTTATTTATTTTGTGCTTTGATTTATCTAATTCTGAAAGTACAAGGTCAAGATCTCCCACTATTATAGTTTTGCTGTTTATTTCTTCTTGCAGCTCTCTTAATTTCTCTTTTAAGAATTTTGATGCTACACCACTTGGCGCATATATGTTTAATATTGATATTGCTTCATTCTCCATGCTACCCTTTAGCAAGATATAGTGCCCTTCCTTATCTCTTTTAATTAGATCAATTTTTGCTTTTGCTTGATCTGGGATAAGGATGGCTACCCTTGCTTTTTTGACTTCACCTGAAGCATAGTAGATTCTGCTCCAACCTTTTACCTTTACTCTGCATGTATCTCCCTGCTTCAGGTGTGTTTCCTGTAAACAACATTTTGTAAAATTCTGGCTTTTAATCCATTCTGCTAACCGCTTCCTCTTCATGGGGGAGTTTACCCCTTTCACATTTATGGTTAAAATTACCAATTCTGTACTACTTGTCATCTTGTTAACCCCTGTTTATGCTTTTTCTCCCTTCTTTTTCCCTTACTCTCCTCCCCAGTATTAAACTTGTGAGCACCACTTGCTTCTCACAGCCCTCCTCTTTAGTATCCCTCCCCCTATCTTAGAGTTCCTCCCCCAACTTACTCCTTTTCCTCAAAGTTTCCATATTCCCTTCTGCTTAGCTTATTCCTTCCCTTTTCACTTTTCCCTTCTCACTTTTCAATGAGGTGGGAGAAGTTTCACCATAAATTGAATATGTCAAAATTTTTCTCTTGAAGCTAATTCTGAAGGCAGTAAGATACCCGCTCTATTCATCCCCCTCCATTCTTTCTCTCAGATATAATAGGTTTCCTTTGCTTCTTCATGAGATGTAGTACCCCCACTTTACCCTTTTTATGGTACAATGTCCTTTCCACATCTAGTTTCTAGAACAAGGTATGCATGAATTCTTTATACATCTTTATAGAAGAAATATGGTTCCCAAGATTTCTTTTTACCTTTTTAGGTTTCTCTTGAGTTCTATATTTGTAGATCAAACTTTTTGTTAAGTTCTGGTTTTTTTCATCAAAAATAAATGAAATTCACTTATTTTATTGAATGTCCATCTTCTTCCCTGGAAAAAAGATACTCATTCTGGCTGGGTAAGTTATTTTTGAAATATCATATTCCAGGCTCTTCGATCCTTTAATGTGGATGCTGCTAGATCCTGGGTGATCCTTATGATTGCTCCTCTATATTTGAATTGTTTTTTTTTTTTTTTATTTTTATTTATATTTTATTTCATATATATATATGAGGGTTCTGGCATTTGGCCATTATATTTCTTGCTGTTTTGATTTTAGGATCCCTTTCAGTAGGTGATCAATGAATTCTTTCCATGTCTATTTTGCCCTCTGTTTCTATGACTTCTGGGAAGTTCTCTTCTCTTTGATAATTTCCTGGAAAATAACGTCCAGGCTCTTTTTTTTTCATCATATTTTTCTGGGAGTCCAATAATTCTCAGATTGTTTCTCCTAGATCTATTTTCCAGGTCTGTTGTTTTCACAAGAAGGTATTTCACTTTTTTTTCCATTGTTTGATTTTTTAAAATTTGCTTGACTGATTCTTGTGGTCTCCTTGAGTCATTCAGTTCCATTTGTTTGATTCTGATTTTCAATGAAGTATTTTCTTCACTCACTTTTTTATATCTTTTTTCTAATTGTCCAGTTGAGTTCTTTTGTTCTATGGAAATTTTTTTTTTCCATTTTGCCAATTTTATTTTTTAGAGAGCTGTTTTCTGTTTCCAGTTCACTAATCATATTTTTCAAGGATTTGATGTCTTTGTCAACTCTGTCTTTAAATGAGTAAGATGACTTCTCCAGACTCTCTTGCCAAGCCTCCCTCTCCTTTTCCGATTTTTCTTCTAGCTCTCTTGTGAGAGCCTTTTTAATTTCTTCTGGGATTCATCTGTGCTGAGGAACAGATGATCTCCTCATTTTGGGATTCTCCTGGGGACAGTCTGTTTTTAGTCTCCTCAGGGTTTAGAGTCTGCTCTCTATCAGTATAGAAGCTGTCAATGGTTATGTTCTATTTCAAGTTTTTGCTCATTTTGTCAGAGAAGAATCAAAGACAAACTAGCAAAGCAAAAAAAAAAAAAAAAAAAAAAAAAAAAAGGCTGTTTTTTTTTTTTTTTTTTTTTGGGGGGGGCGGGAGGGTCTGGATGGTGTTACCGAGCTTCCTCTACAGACTGCGGGGGCAGCAGCGAGGCACTAGCAGGACTGTGCTGTGCCTGCATTCTGAGATTCCTAGAGGGACTTCCGGTTAAGATGGCGGAGAGGAGGCTCACAGTTGCATAAGCTCCGCGCTTTCTCTCACTATCCACTTCATTACAAGCCTCTGAATCAATGCTTGACTGAAAAAAACCCACAAATAGTTACCAAGAGAAGCCATCCTTGAGATCCGCCAAGAAAGGTCTGTCTTTACTGGAGGGCTGGGGCGGTTTTAGATCGGGCGCAGGCGGCGGGCAGCAGCAGTGAGAGCACGGGAGCAGACTGGAGAGGGGGTGGGGAGTGATCGCAGCTGTCTCTGCGGGGAGAGCTTCGCTACAGGTTTGGAACCTGCAGCAAGTCAACAGCCCAGCAGAGAAGCTAAAAACACCGGGGCTGAAGAACACAACCGCAAACAGCTGGAGTCTCTCAGGACCTGGCCGCCCCCCCCTTCCCCCGCCTCAGTGACTCAGCACGCTCTGGGATCTCAGAGCGCAGGCGCAGCACAGTCCTGCTAGTGCCTCACTGCTGCCACCTGCAGTCTGTAGAGGAAGCTCGATAACACACCCAGCCCCCCCCCAAAGAAAGACTCCAGTTTTTTCTGTTTTTCTTTGGTAGTTTGTCTCTGATTAATAGACAGAATGAGCAAGAAGCTGAAGAGGACTTTAACCCTAGACAGCTTCTACACAGATAGAGAGCAGACTCTAAATCCTGAGGAGACTAAAAACAGGCAGTCCCCAGGTGATTCCCCAAAGGAGGAGATCGTCTGTTCCTCAGCACAGATGAACCTCATAGAAGTGATTAAAAAGGCTCTCACAAGGGAGCTAGAAGAAAAATGGGGAAAGCAGAGTGAGGCTTGGCAAAAGGAGAAGGAAGCTTGGGAAAAGGAGAGGGAGGCTTGGCAAAAGAGCCTGGAGAAGTCAGTTAAAGAGAGAGTGGATAAAGAAGTAAAATCCTTGAAAAATAGGATTAGTGAACTGGAAAACAAAATTGGCGAAATGGAAAAAAATTCCACAGAACAAAAGAACTCAATTGGACAATTAGAGAAAGATTTTAAAAAAGTGAGTGAAGAGAATACTTCACTGAAAATCAGAATTGAACAAGTGGAATTGAATGACTCGAGGAGACAAGAAGAATCAGTCAAGCAAATCCAAAAAAATCAAACAATGGAGAAAAATGTGAAATACCTTCTGGGGAAGACAACAGACCTGGAAAACAGATCCAGGAGAGACAATCTGAGAATCATTGGACTCCCAGAAAAACATGATGAAAAAAAGAGCCTGGACACTGTCTTCCAGGAAATTATCAAAGAGAACTGCCCAGAAGTCATAGGAACAGAGGAAAAAATAAACATTGAAAGGATTCATCGATCACCCACTGAAAGGGATCCTAAAATCAAAACACCAAGGAATATAGTGGCCAAATGCCAGAACCCTCAGATGAAAGAAAAAATATTGCAAGCGGCTAGAAAAACCCAATTCAAGTATCAAGGAGCCACAATAAGGATCACCCAGGATCTGGCAGCATCCACATTAAAAGATCGAAGGGCCTGGAATATGATATTCCGAAAGGCTAAGGAACTTGGTATGCAACCAAAAATAACTTACCCAGCGAGAATGAGCATCTTTTTCCAGGGAAGAAGATGGACATTCAACGAAGTAAGCGAATTTCATCTATTTCTGATGAAAAAACCAGAACTTAACAAAAAGTTTGATCTACAAATATAGAACTCAAGAGAAATCTAAAAAGGTAAAGATTAATCTTGGGAACTATATTTTGACTATATAGATGCATAAAGAATACATGTATACCTTGTTCTAGAAATTGATGTGGAAAGGACATTGTACCAGAAAAAGGGTAAAGTGGGGGTAGTACATCTCATGAAGAGGCATAGGAAACCTATTATATCTGAGAGAAAGAATGGAGGGGGATGAATATAGTGGGTATCTTACTGCCTTCAGAATTGGCTTTAAGTGAAAAATCTTAAGACATATTCAATCTATGGTGAAACTTCTCCCATCTCATTGAAAAGTGAGAAGGGAAAAGTGGAAAGGGAAGGAATAAGCTAAGCGGAAGGGAATACGGGAACTGGGAGGGAAAGGGGTAAGATAGGGGGAGGAACTCTAAGGCGGGGGGAGGGACACTAAAAAGGGAGGGCTGTGAGAAACAAGGGGTGCTCACAAGCTTAATACTTGGAAGGGGGGGAAAGGGGAAAGAAGGGAGGACAGCATAAACCGGGGTTAACAAGATGGCAAGTAATACAGAATTGGTCATTCTAACCATAAATGTGAACGGGGTAAACTCCCCATAAAGAGGAAGCGGTTAGCAGAATGGATTAAAAGCCAGAATCCTACAATATGTTGTTTACAGGAAACACACCTGAAGCGGGGAGATACATGCAGGTTAAAGGTAAAAGGTTGGAGCAAAATCTACTATGCTTCAGGTGAAGTCAAAAAAGCAGGGGTAGCCATCCTGATCTCAGATCAAGCTAAAGCAAAAATTGACCTAATTAAAAGAGATAAGGAAGGACACTATATCTTGCTAAAGGGTAGCATGGATAATGAAGCACTATCTATATTAAACATATATGCACCAAGTGGGGTAGCATCTAAATTCTTAAAAGAGAAACTAAGAGAGCTGCAAGAAGAAATAGACAGTAAAACTATAATAGTGGGAGATCTTAACCTTGCACTCTCAGAATTAGATAAATCAAACCAGAAAATAAATAAGAAAGAAGTTAAAGAGGTAAACAGAATACTAGAAAAGCTAGATATGATAGATCTCTGGAGAAAATGTAATGGAGACAGAAAGGAATACACTTTCTTTTCAGCAGTTCATGGAACCTATACAAAAATTGACCATATATTAGGACATAAAAACCTCAAACTCAAATGTAGTAAGGCAGAAATAGTAAATGCATCCTTTTCAGACCACGATGCAATGAAAATTACATTCAACAAAAAAGCAGGGGGAAGTAGACCAAAAAATAATTGGAAACTAAATAATCTCATACTAAAGAATGATTGGGTAAAACAGCAAATCATAGACATAATTAATAACTTCACCCAAGAAAACGATAATAATGAGACATCATACCAAAATGTATGGGATGCAGCCAAAGCGGTAATAAGGGGAAATTTCATATCTCTAGAGGCCTATTTGTATAAAATAGAGAAAGAGAAGGTCAATGAATTGGGTTTGCAATTAAAAATGCTAGAAAAGGAACAAATTAAAAACCCCAGTCAAACACTAAACTTGAAATTCTAAAAGTAAAAGGTGAGATCAATAAAATTGAAAGTAAAAAAACTATTGAATTGATTAATAAAACTAAGAGTTGGTTCTATGAAAAAACCAACAAAATAGACAAACCCTTAGTAAATCTGATTAAAAAAAGGAAAGAGGAAAATCAAATTGTTAGTCTTAAAAATGAAAAGGGAGAACTCACCACTAACGAAGAGGAAATTAGAGCAATAATTAGGAGTTACTTTGCCCAACTTTATGCCAATAAATTCGACAACTTAAATGAAATAGAAAAATACCTCCAAAAATACAGCTTGCCCAAACTAACAGAGGAAGAAGTAAATATCCTAAACAGTCCCATCTCAGAAAAAGAAATAGAACAAACTATCAATCAACTCCCTAAGAAAAAATCCCCAGGACCAGATGGATTTACATGTGAATTCTACCAAACATTTAAAGAACAATTAACTCCAATGTTATATAAACTATTTGAAAAAATAGGGATTGAAGGAGTCCTACCAAACTCCTTTTATGACACAGATATGGTACTGATACCTAAACCAGGTAGGCTGAAAACAGAGAAAGAAAATTATAGACCAATCTCCCTAATGAATATTGATGCTAAAATCTTAAATAAAATATTAGCAAAAAGATTACAGAAAATTGTCACCAGGATAATACACTATGACCAAGTAGGATTTATACCAGGAATGCAGGGCTGGTTCAATATTAGGAAAACTATTAGCATAATTGACTATATCAATAACCAAACAAACAAAAACCACATGATCATCTCAATAGATGCAGAAAAAGCATTTGATAAAATCCAACATCCATTCCTAATAAAAACACTTGAGAGCATAGGAATAAATGGACTTTTCCTTAAAATAGTCAGGAGCATATATTTAAAACCATCAGTAAGCATCATATGCAATGGGGAAAAACTGGAACCTTTCCCAGTAAGATCTGGAGTGAAGCAAGGTTGCCCACTATCACCATTATTATTTAATATCGTATTAGAAACACTAGCCTCGGCAATAAGAGTCGAGAAAGATATAAAAGGAATTAGAGTAGGCAATGAGGAAACCAAACTATCACTCTTTGCAGATGATATGATGGTATACCTAGAGAACCCCAGAGATTCTACCAAAAAGCTATTGGAAATAATTCATAATTTTAGCAAAGTAGCTGGCTACAAAATAAATCCCCATAAATCCTCAGCATTTTTATACATCACCAACAAAACCCAACAGCAAGAGATACAAAGAGAAATTCCATTCAGAATAACTGTTGATACCATAAAATATTTGGGAATCTATCTACCAAAGGAAAGTCAGGAATTATATGAGCAAAATTATAAAAAAGTCTCCACACAAATAAAGTCAGACTTAAATAATTGGAAAAATATTAAGTGCTCTTGGATTGGCCGAGCGAACATAATAAAGATGACAATACTCCCTAAACTAATCTATTTATTTAGTGCTATACCAATCAGACTTCCAAGAAAATATTTTATTGATCTAGAAAAAATAACAACAAAATTCATATGGAACAATAAAAAGTCGAGAATCTCAAGGGAACTAATGAAAAAAAAAAATCAAATGAAGGTGGCCTAGCTGTACCTGATCTAAAATTATATTATAAAGCAGCAGTCACCAAAACCATTTGGTATTGGCTAAGAAATAGATTAGTGGATCAGTGGAAAAGGCTAGGCTCACAAGACAGAATAGTCAATTATAGCAATCTAGTGTTTGACAAACCCAAAGCCCCTAACTTCTGGGAAAAGAATTCAATATTTGATAAAAACTGCTGGGATAATTGGAAATTAGTATGGCAGAAATTAGGCATGGACCCACACTTAACACCATATACCAAGATAAGATCAAAATGGGTCTATGACCTAGGCATAAAGAACGAGACTATAAATAAATTAGAGGAACATAGAATAGTTTATCTCTCAGACTTGTGGAGGAGAAAGAAATTTGTGACCAAAGATGAACTAGAGACCATTACTGATCACAGAATAGAAAATTTCGATTACATCAAATTAAAAAGCCTTTGTACAAATAAAACTAATGCAAACAAGATTATAAGGGAAGCAACAAACTGGGAAAACATTTTCACAGTTAAAGGTTCTGATAAAGGCCTCATTTCCAAAATATATAGAGAACTGACTCAAATTTATAAGAAATCAAGCCATTCTCCAATTGATAAATGGTCAAAGGATATGAACAGACAATTTTCAGAGGATGAGATTGAAACTATTACCACTCATATGAAAGAGTGTTCCAAATCATTATTGATCAGAGAAATGCAAATTAAGACAACTCTGAGATACCACTACACACCTGTCAGATTGGCTAAGATGACAGGAAAAAATAATGATGAATGTTGGAGGGGATGCGGGAAAACTGGGACACTAATGCATTGTTGGTGGAGTTGTGAACGAATCCAACCATTCTGGAGAGCAATCTGGAATTATGCCCAAAAAATTATCAAAATGTGCATATCCTTTGATCCAGCAGTGTTTCTATTGGGCTTATATCCCAAAGAAATACTAAAGAAGGGAAAGGGACCTGTATGTGCCAAAATGTTTGTAGCAGCCCTGTTTGTAGTGGCTAGAAACTGGAAAATGAATGGATGCCCATCAATTGGAGAATGGCTGGGTAAATTGTGGTATATGAATGTTATGGAATATTATTGTTCTGTAAGAAATGACCAGCAGGATGAATACAGAGAGGCTTGGAGAGACCTTCATGAACTGATGCTAAGTGAAATGAGCAGAACCAGGAGATCATTATACACTTCGACAACGATATTGTATGAGGA
Organism: Antechinus flavipes; assembly: GCF_016432865.1. Lineage (NCBI taxonomy): Eukaryota > Metazoa > Chordata > Mammalia > Dasyuromorphia > Dasyuridae > Antechinus > Antechinus flavipes. The sequence continues at coordinate 498,714,131 of NC_067400.1, forward strand.
CATATTTTGATGGAAGTGGATTTCTTTGACAAAGAGACCTGAGTTTCAATTGATAAATGACGGACAAAAGCAGCTACACCCAAAGAAAGAACACTGGGAAACGAATGTGAACTATCTGCATTTTTGTTTTTCTTCCCGGATTATTTATACCTTCTGAATCCAATTCTCCCTATGCAACAAGAGAACTGTTCGGTTCTGCAAACATATATTGTATCTAGGATATACTGCAACATATCCAACATATAAAGGACTGCTTGCCATCTAGGGGAGGGGGTGGAGGGAGGGAGGGGAAAAAAATCGGAACAGAAATGAGTGTCAATATAATGTAATTATTAAATAAAAAAACTTAATAAAAAAAAAAAAAAAAAAAAAAAAAAAGAGATTCCTAGAGCGTGCTGAGATACTGTGCGGGAGGGGTGGCCAGGTCCAAAGAAACTCCAGCTGTTCAGGGTTATATTCTTCACCCCTGGTCTTTTTAGCTTCTCTGTTGGGCAACTGACTTGCTGCCATGGCAAAGTATCCAATCCTGCAGCAAAGCTCCCCCCACAGAGATGGTTGAGATCACACCCCACCCTCTCCAGTCTGCTCTGCTGTGAACTGCCTGCCGGGCTCTCACTTTTGCTGCCTGCCCTCATCCTGTGCCGGATCTAAAACCATCCCCTCCCTCAAGCAAAAACAGACCTTTCCTGGTGAATTTCAGGGATGTTTTCTCTTGGTAACTATTTGAGGGTTTTTTTTTTTTTTTTCATTCAAGCATTAATTCAGAGACTTGTAATGAAATGGATTCTGAAAGAAAATGCAGAGCTTACATAGCTGTGTGCCTCCTCTCCGCCGTCTTCTACAATTTCTCTTTTTTAACGGTGATATTCTAATTATTTTAGGAGAAAAAGTAGAGGGAGACCTCATTCACGCAAAAGAAATTTAAAAAAAATGTGTAGAGCTTTTTTTTTTTAATTTCTATTTTTGTAAATATACTTGTATAGACACCAGAGGAAGTTATAATATAGCTATTATCAGGACTCTGACTTGAATGACAAATAAGATAGTTCAAATTTGGAATGATTTGGATCTAAAGACAAGAAAAAGCCACTAGTATGGAGCAAGCAACTGATTTAATTCTCAACAAGGAAGTCCAATAGGAAGATTGATGAACAGCTTTGGACAATCAGTATCAGAGAGTTATATGAGTAAGCCGATATCTTAGAAGGCAGATGGATCATATCATGGAAGAGGGGGAAGGGAAAAGGAAGAATTTAGGAAGGCTAGGCACTGTAGTAAATGCTAATTATAAAAAATACAAAACAAAATATTTCCTTTCATTAAATCACATTAATTTTAAGAGCAAGGCAGAAATATCTTAAATGAAACCAATTTAAAAACAAAAATTAAAATTATGGAAAACTAGTGCAATGATGAAATGTTAAAAGTGATGATATTCTTGGGAATCGTCTACTCTAATCTACTTATTTTATAGCTGGAAACAAGTTCAGAGACTTGAAATCACTTGCCTGAATCAAAAAGAATGTTAATCAGAATTGTGGCTAGACTTGAGTGCCTGACCCAAATGTAATATTCTTTCTTTTTTCTCCAATATACCCACGATAAAACCAGAGTGATTCCACAGGAAAAAAAAAATATATGGTCCAGATTGTTTTCTGGACTGGGACCAATAAAATGATTGGCATTTGCATAATACAAACTATAAATTCTACAGAAGGATCTAGAAAAGTCATTACAATAACAGTAATAATGGTAATGAGGTAATATATAATTATTGATGTTTATATTATGCTTAAATGTTTACAAAGCACTTTAGTATCCCAAACACCAAAGCTTATTCAAGCAATCCAGAGTATAAAACTAGGAGTCATATTACCAAAGTAATTGAAGTTTGATTTTGGAAATCAAAGATAGAGCCTAGGGGCTCACTAAAGATTGTGCTGTCACAGTCCCAATTGCCTGACAACATTAAGAGTGAGTTTGTTTTAATAAGATCTTTTCCATACTTCCACTAAATGAGTTGTGGCCTTTAGTGGCATTGTAACTGTTTCTGGTAAAGAATAGGAGAAATGAAAGCTATTTATTTTCTTTTTTAGGCATTTGGAACTTGAGAGAAAATAAGATCCTCAAAATGAACTCCAATGTGTTGCTCAGAGGGCTTTTATACCTTTCTAATGGAAAATATGTTCTTGGTAGAATTGCTAGATTTCAGCATGGGGAAAGTTAAAACGATCAAAGCTTAATCTAAATGATTGTTCTTAATCTAAATTATTTGTTCTTTCCCTGTGCCATCAAGATTTTCTTTCCTGTGCTATTAGAATAATTTTCTATTGCTATAATTAGTCATGTTTTCCCTTGTAATGGTACATTCTAACCTGAAGACCTCCAGGAAAAAAATGAATGACAAGAGAAAATAAATGTTCCACAGAGTGAAGATTCTAAAACAAACCTGTTTGCCAAGTTGTACTTAGCACTTTGATGTCTGTTTCAGAATAGAAACTATATATTAGGGAACATTTTTCAATTGCCAGGGAGAGAAAAGGTACTCCTTGGGTCCGAATGTATTACTTTAGATGGCCTGCAAAGATTTCTCAATATTAAATAATAAAAAGAATTACTTAATTCCAAAGTTAACCTAAAATTTTGTTAGATATTTTGATTTTTATGTGTCAGTAAAATTAATAATTTTTTTTAAAAAAGTAATTTGATATGCCTTTACTACCACAGCAAAAACAAAAACAAAAACAAAACAAAACAAACAAAAACAAACAAACAAACAAACAAAAAAAAATGGCATGTTGTTCATTTATTTTATATAGACATAAAAATGTTAATTATAATAATACAATTACATGGCTTTTCAGGGTTTAAAGACTACTGTTCTCAGATCCCTTTAAAGAAAGTAGTAAAATTATTTTTATAACCATTTTTTTAGATGAAGAAACTGAAAATTAGAGAGATTCAATGACTTATCTAGGGTCACAAATCCCAGAGGTAGCAGAAATGCCAACAATCATCTGGTACAACAACTTACCTTATACATTAATATTTCTATAGTATCCCCATTACATTACCAACCTCAAATTGAACATCTTTACATAGTTTCAATTCATCCATATTTCATGAAGATTTTCATTGTTAGGAAGTTACTTTTCTTTGTACTATGTTTCTCTATCTTCTATTCATTGATCTTCCTTCTAGATTAAGACGAAATAAATCACAGTAAATAAGCATTTATTACACACTTAATATATGGGAAGTAGGATCTAAGCACTTGAGACAAAAATGAAAAGCAAAAATCTGTCCCTGCAAACATGGAATTCAGAGTCTAATTGGAAAGTCAATACAGAAACAGCTATGTACAAACAAGATATAGACAGAAAGGTAGAAAGATGAATAGATGGATAGAGACAGAGATAGATATGTAAAGATATATAGATTTGAGATATATAGTTATAGGTAGAGAGATATATATAGATATATGTATATGTATGTATACACATATATATATACATATACATATGTATATATATACACACTTATAGATATAAAAACATACATATATGTGTGTGTTTATGTATACAAGAACCAAAATCATCACAATTCTTGCTCTTACTGTATGCAATGTATTTCTGGTTCTGCTTGTTTTGCAAAACATTAGTTCATGTAAATCTTTCCAGGCCTTACTATAATCAGCTTTTTCATCATTTTTAATTGTACAATAATATTCCATTACCTTCATATAGCATAACTTGTTTAGCCATTCTCCAATTGATGGGCATCTGCTCATTTTCCAGTTCTTTGGTACCACAAAAAGAACTGCTACAACATCTGTGCACATGTGAGTCCTTTTCCTTCCTTTATGATTTCCTTGGAATACAGACCTAGTAATGGAACTGCTGGATCAAAGGGTATGCAGTTTTATAGGCCTTTGGGCATAGTTCCAGATTGCTCTCCATAATGGTTGGATTATTTCACAATTCCAACAACAATTCATTAGCGTCCCAATTTTCTCACATCCTCTCTGACATATGTCATTATCTTTTTCTGTAATCTTAGTCAACCTGAGAGGTGTGAGATGATATTTCAGAGTTGTTTTAATTTGCATTTCTTTAATCAATAGAGATTTAGAGAATTTTTTTCATATAAAAATAAATGGTTTCAACTTCATCTGAAAATTGTCTGTTCATATCCATTGACTTTTTATCAACTGGGGCTTCCTGTGATCTTGAAAAATGACCGTGATCTAGGCAATAACAGTTGACTGAACACATTGTTCATATAGGTTTTCAAGTCACTTTAACAGAAAGATCACACTTCTCTATAACTTCAGCTTATCAATGTCTCTCCTCAAATGTGATGCTTCATACATTAGTTATGTCACTTTGTTGAGACACATTGATCTTGTTAGCTCACTAAAATACCTAAAAGGTATTGCTATAAAACTATATCATCCATTCTGTATTTGACCAGTTAATTTCCTGGTTACCTGTGCTAGGGCTTAACCTTCATGCTTATTACAATTTTATTTTTTTTTCCCCACAGTTAACCAGAGTTGTAAAAGACTGGCAGGAGATAGTTAATATTTGAACCTAGTTTTTTACTGATGTGAGGCAGGTAGGTGGTGAAGTGGATAGAGTTCTGGGCATGGAGTCAGGAAGATTTAATTTAAATTCAACCTCAAATGCTGATCAGCTATGTGACTCTGGGGAAGTCATTTAACTTCAGCTTGCCTCACTTTCCTCAACTCCTACAAAGGGGATTAATATTAACATCTATCTTTCAAGGTTGTTGTGAATGTCAAATAAAATAATATTTGTAAAAAGTGGCTTAGTATATTATGTGGTTTAGAGCAGACACCATAAACAATTTTATTTTCCTTTCTCTCTATTTCCCTAATTCAAAGCCCAACTTTTTGTTTGTTTTTTGCTATACAACAAATCACTATAGAAATATTTTTAAATTTAAAAAACATAGTACTATGATGATTCATAAGGGTTCTTTTTTGTCTTCAGTAATCAGAGAATATTTGGTGGAAGGAGGCACCATATACTATAAGTTAAATAGTATTTTAACAAAAAAAAAGTATAAATTACATTGTAAAAAGAAGAAAGAGAAAGTCAAGGAAAGAGTCAATAAAGTACAAAGTATATTTGAAGAACAATGAATTTGGTGCAAAATATAAAGTGAATTTGGAGAATAATGACTACTTTTACTAAATAATAGAAAGTATGGGAATCTAACTGGAAAGGTAGATTAGATTTAGATTTAGAATTGCCAATATTTGGCTATGGCAGTTTTACTTCATATAATACTTGGAGGGATGGACTGGTTTTGCTTTGCAGAATTCTTAAATGTTATATTTTTTATTTGAAGTTTTGTTTCTTTGTTTTGTCAGAAGACTACTGAGTATTCATGTGAAAAAACAAAAGGTCAAGAATCTCAAGGGAATTAATGAAAAAAAAATCAAATGAAGGTGGCTTAGCTGTACCAGATCTAAAATTATATTTTAGAGCAGCAGTTACCAAAACATTTGGTATTGGCTAATGTTGTGATCTGTTTCAGATGGATCTGAATCAGTCCCTGTTCGGGCGCCAAAATGTGGTGATCTTGTTCTCAAAACACAGCCAGGTGATAAAAGTTCAGATCTTTTATTATCTCTAATATAGCCCGGTTAGCTTAGAGGCCTATCTCTCTGCTTGGTTCCAAGAGCTCCCTCCGAATGTCACCAAATCCAAAGGTCTGGTCCTTCAGCCTCTGCCTCTGCTTTCTTCAGCCTCCAACCAACTTAGAGATGGAATGAATCTCTACTCTCCTTCACTTGGGGCTTGGCTAGCTTTCTGGTGAGTCTTTTAGACCAGCTTGGTCTCAGTGGGGGGTGTGCAGGAGCCCAGCCACCACCTCCTCTCCAATGCAGCTGAACTCTCTTCTGTGACCAGCCAGCCAAGTGGAATATATATTCTCTCTTGCCTTGCCTCGGAGAGAGGGCTTCTGGCATAACTCCGCTGAAATCTCGACTTGTAGCTTCTTCACTCTGAAACTTCTTTGACTGGCCCATTGAAGCTCTATTTATGCTCCTTCAAGAGAGGGATTGTGGGTTTTCTCCCATATTGCTCTCTGGCCCAAAGAGCTTCAAGGGAGGTGTGAACTCACAAAGGTACAAAGTTTACTTTGTGAAGCTGGCATACTTGTGAACTCCAATGAGTAAAGGTGCAAACACAAACATTGTACTAATTAGTTCTACTTAGTAACTTGTTTCAGGTTCTGCCCAAAACATCTTCTTGTAAGATTAGATCAACTCTAATTAGTTAGCAGTTTGTAAAGATTCCAACAGGCTAAGGAATAGATTAGTTGACTAGTGGAATAGGTTAGGTTCAGAAGACAAAACAGTCAATAATTATAGCAACCTAGTGTTTGACAAACCAAAAGACCCCAGCTTTTGGGATAAGAACTTACTGTTTGACAAAAATTGCAGGGAAAATTGGAAACTAGTATGGCAGAAAATAGGCATCGACCCACACGTAACACCGTACACCAAGATAAGGTCAAAATGGGTTCATGACCTAGGCATAAAGAATGAGATTATATGAAGGTGGCCTAGCTGTACCTGATCTAAAATTATATTATAAAGCAGCAGTCACCAAAACCATTTGGTATTGGCTAAGAAATAGATTAGTTGATCAGTGGAAAAGGTTAGGTTCACAAGACAGAATAGTCAACTATAGCTATCTAGTGTTTGACAAACCCAAAGATCCTAACTTTTGGGATAAGAATTCATTATTTGACAAAAACTGCTGGGATAACTGGAAATTAGTATGGCAGAAATTAGGCATGGACCCACACTTAACACCATATACTAAGATAAGATCGAAATGGGTCCATGACCTAGGCATAAAGAACTAGATTATAAATAAATTGGAGGAACATAGGATAGTTTATCTCTTAGACTTGTGGAGGAGAAAGAAATTTGTGACCAAAGATGAACTAGAGACAACTACCAATCACAAAATAGAAAATTTTGATTATATCAAATTAAAAAGTCTTTGTACAAACAAAACAAATGCAAACAAGATTAGAAGGGAAACAATAAAGTGGGAAAACATTTTTACAATCAAAGGTTCTGATAAAGGCCTCATTTCCAAAATATATAGAGAATTGACTCTAATCTATAAGAAATCAAACCATTCTCCAATTGATAAATGGCCAAAGGATATGAACAGACAATTCTCAGACAAAGAAATTGAAACTATTTATAGACATATGAAAATATGCTCCAAATCATTATTAATCAGAGAAATGCAAATTAAGACAACTCTGAGATACCACTACACACCTGTCAGATTGGCTAGAATGACAGAGAAAGATAATGGGGAATATTGGAGGGGATGTGGGAAAACAGGGACACTGATACATTGTTAGTGCAATTGTGAACACATCCAGCCATTCTGGAGAGCAATTTGGAACTATGCTCAAAAAGTTATCAAACTGTGCATACCCTTTGATCCAGCAGTGTTTCTACTGGGCTTATACCCCAAAGAGATACTAAAGAAAGGAAAGGGACCTGTATGTGCCAAAATGTTTGTGGCAGCCCTGTTTGTAGTGGCTAGAAGCTGGAAAATGAAAGGATGCCCATCAATTGGAGAATGGTTGAGTAAGTTGTGGTATATGAATGTTATGGAATAATATTGTTCTGTAAGGAATGACCAGCAGGATGAATACAGAGAGGACTGGTGAGACTTACATGAACTGATGCTGAGTGAAATGAGCAGAACCAGGAGATCATTATATACCTCAACAATGATACTGTTTGAGGATGTATTCTGATGGAAGTGGATCTCTTCGATAAAGAGAGCCTTAATTGATCAAAGATGGACAGAAGCAGCTACACCCAGAGAAAGAACACTGGGGAATGAATATAAATTGCTTGCATTTTTGTTTTTCTTCCCGGGTTATTTATACCTTCTGAATTCAATTCTCCCTGTGCAACAAGAAAACTGTTCGGTTCTGCACACATATATTGCATCCAGGATATACTGTAACCTATTCTACATGTAAAGGACTGCTTGCCATCTGGGGGAAGGGGTGGAGGGAGGGAGGGGAAAAATCGGAACAGAAATGAATGCAAGGGATAATGCTGTAAAAAATTACCCTGGCATAGGTTCTATCAATAAAAAGATATTAAAATAAAAAAATAAAATAAAAAAATAAAAAAAATTAAAATTAAAAAAAAGCCACAGAAGGGTTTATTAAAATAGTTTAATTCCCAAAAAGACAAGAAAATAAAGGAAACTTACAGCTAGAAAAAAAAATGAGACAAAGAATAGCATTTTCTTACCTAGTTAAAAAAAATTGTCAGTGTGGGAGGGGGAGACCCTTAAAGTAAGCACAAAGAAGTGCTATGAGGCTTCAGGGTAGAGTTTCTCTGGGACCATTTTTTTAGCCAATCAATGAAAACCAAAGTGATCTGGATTTAAGAAATGATCCTTAAGAAAGAAACCTAGTCTGTGAAACCCAAGATAACTTGTAAAGTTTCAGACATCAAAGCTAACATTCCTTGGGGATGAGTACATTTCTTTTATAGGAGTCCAAATAAAGAACTGATAAATAGGATTATGCATAGAATAATTTTACATGCATCTGTTCATATACACACTTACATTTTTGGAGGAGAGGGAAGAAAAACAAGGGAGAAAATTACATAACCTTATTATATATTTAAAAGAAATTGCAATTACATGTTATAGATTTGCAGTTTTATATACAATCATCTTTTTAAAAATTATTCTGTGTTATGGAAATACTTTTTTTTTTACTTCATAGATTAAAAGAAATATTTTTTTTAAAAAGATATATGCTGAGATAGAATTGTCAAGAATAATCAAAGTATTTAATATGATTGATGGGTACTGGTGAAGAGTCAAGGATCATTTCAACTTTTTTTCCAGAGTTTGGTCTAAGAGAAACAGTTAGATTGTATAAATATGTTTATTTCTCCTAAGAAAGAAGATTTCAATGGGATCCCCTTTAGAATGGGGTTCAGGGTGAATCCCAGGGGTTATAAAGAAAAAAGACACAAATCAGCGGGTGGAGATAATCATAAAGTGGTGTTATCAGGTTTGGTCATTGTTACCTTGGACTGGGCTATGTCTTAGGATATATATTGTGAATTTATCAGGTTTGTTCCCTGGGCCAGGCTGCTCCTCTCAAATCTGGGCTGGGCTGCTGCTCCTGATAAGACTAGATTAAGAAAAGCTCAGTCTGCCTTCTGCTCAGCTGATTCTGATATTCAGGTTAATATGACTTCTTCTGGATAGTAGAGGTTTGAGTAAACCAAAACAGTAAAAATTATTAACTGCCTCAGTTCCACAATCATTACTGTAGTACGAGCCTGGATATAAGCCTGGCTGTCCAGGAAGTAGAGATGTCTTAACAAAAATGAGAGAATTAAAGAAAAGTGTGGGTTGAAAAGAAAAATATAGTGCATTAGTGTATATGTTGAATAAAATGACATGAAGAAAAATAGCAAAGTTATTTTTAATTCATTTTTCTCATCATTAGTGATGTGCTGACTTTTCTCTTGGTTTTTTAACATTTATATTTCTTCATCTCTGTTTTATATATTATATAATCCAAAGACATGATTTGTCCTATAATGATACAAGAGTCAGGAAATATCAAAGAAAGTTTTCATCTAGCTTTAGACATAAGAGAAGAAACCGTCTAAAATATGTATTCCCTTCTGATTTGTAGGAAATACTTAAGCTGCTAGCAAAAAACGAGATGCATGTTTCTGCCAAATATTTAGCCAACTAGGTTTAAGCAGGATGGGGATATCAAGAAGATAAATGAGATGCTAGGCTACTGCTATGGGGTAGCTAGTTTGGAATACATTTACTGATTTGAAAATGAAGGGAGACTCATTGGCAAACATTCATACTCAATCATTATTATTTCTATTGGAATGTTATTTTCCCTCTCTTATACTAAGGTTTTTTTTCTATTGATTATTTCAGTTTTTATCTTGTATATCCTGTCAATAGTCTGCTTGAACATAGTTGATTTCCTATTATCCTTTTCTATTTGATTGTGAACTCCTTGGTAGCAGGAACTATCTTTTGCCTTTTTTTGCAGTTCTCTGCATAGTTCCTTCTAAAATATAGTAGGTTGTAGTGCAGAGGCAGAGTCAAGATGGCAGAAAGGACACATGCTTCATTCTGAGATTCCCTACCACCCTCACTACTGATTACAAAATTCAGCCTCTGAAATAATGCTTGATTGGTAGAATACACTAATATTGGGAGTACAACAAATTATCAGCCGAAGATAACTTGGAAGATTGCCAGAAAAGATCTGTCTTGATTGGGCGGGAGGAGGCCAGTGAAAGCAGGGAGGCAGAACATGGAAACCAGTGCATGCTAACTGGACCAGGATTGAGGAGCAGTCTCTCTGGGTGGAAAATTGGCAGGGAGGACTCTACCACAGGCTAGCTGCTCTGCTTTGATTGTAAGGCAGTAGATCAGCAGAGAAGTTACACAAACACTAAAGGTAGAATGTACCCCAAAACACCAGAGTGTCACAGAACCTGGACCACACCCAGCACTGGGAGTGACAGCAATATCACAGCAAAAACACACACCCCAACTTGGCCACTCTTCCCAGGGCAGGTGCTGTCCCCAAGGCAGTTGCACTTCCCAGGGCAGTCAGACTTCTCTAACTCTGATGCTCTTCACAGCCTGTTTGCAGGAAAGTCAATATTTGTTTGTCCCTGTTCTTTAGAGGAAGTATAGATCCATCTTGCTCTGAAGGCAAACCCTAAGGGATTTTTTAAAAAAATGAATAAAAAAGCAAAGCAAGTGCTAAATGCAGATAGCTTCTATACTGAAAGAGAACAGATTTCCAACCCCGAGGAGACTAACAGCAGACAGTCTCCAGACAAAATGCAAAAGGGGGATATAACCTAGTCCCCATCACACAAGATTCTCATAGGAGAAATAATAAAACATCTTAAAAGAGAGGTAGAAGAAAAATGGGGAAAGGAAAGAGAAATTCTGCAAGAGAGTATGGGAAAGGCAAAAAACTCATTAAAAGAAATATTTGAAAAAGAAAACAACTTATTGAAATATGAAATGGAAAATGTAAAGAAATTCCAGGGAAACTGAACTTGTGAATTGGAAAAGATAAGGAACTCCCAGGAAAGTATGATTTGTGAATTGGAAAAAGAAAATAACTCATTAAAAAAATAATTGTGAAATGGAAAAAAAAATACCATAGAGTCAAAAAAACTCATTTAAAATCTCAATTAGACATATACAAAAAGAAGTTAAAAAAAAACTAAATGAAGAAAATAATTCATTAAAAATAAGAACTGAACAAATGGAAATGAATAATTCATTGAGACATCAAGAATCAATCAAGCAAAATACAAAAAAATGAAAAAAATAGGAAAAAAAAGGTTAAATGTCAACTTGGAAAAACAACAGACCTGGAAATAGATGTAGGAGAGATAATCTAAGGATTATAGGGCTCCCTCAAAACCCAGATTCTGACTCCAAGAAACAAAATCCAGGAATATACTGGACAGCATCTGTGACAGCTGACCAACCTAGGCTCACTATCTATATAAATGGCATACTATTAGAAGGATTGGTAGACACTGGTGCAGATTGTAAGTCATTAGAGATGCCAACTGGCCCAGTCACTGGCCAAAGATTAAGGCAGAGTTCTACATGTCTGGCATAGGAGGATCAATACCAGCTGAAGTTAGTGTTACCCCTTTGAGATGAACTTTTGAAGGTGAAAAAGTTTTTACTCCTTTTATAGTTGAAAAAATTCCCATCAATCTGTAGGTAAGAGATGTTTTACAACAATTAGAGTTAAAAAGGAGTACTTTGTTTTTTTAGGCAGGGCTGCTGTTGAAGGCCTGCCAATACTTTCACCTGTTCCTATACAATGGAAAACATATACACCAGTGTGGATAGAACAGTGTCCCTTAGCTAGTGATAAAATTCAGGCCTTATTAGATATAGTACAAGAGCAACTTGATCAAGGACACTTATAACCTTCTCTATGTCTTTGGAATTCCCCAGTATTTGGGGAAAGAAATCTGGAAAATGACAGATGTTGACTGATTTAAGAAAGGTAAATGAACAGATGGAAACTATGGGTACTCTTCAGCCTGGACTTCCATTTCCTATTCAGTTGCCTAGAGAATGGCCTCTTTGGGTTATAGACATTAAGGATTGTTTCTATTCTATCCCTCTAGATAAGGAGGATATGAAATGATTTGCTTTTTCAGTGCCTAATGTTAACTTAGCTGAGTTTTATAAAATATATGAATGGACAGTTTTGCCACAGGGAATGAAAAACAGCCCTACTATATGTCAAATGTATGCTGCTGCTGCTCTTACTCCAGTAAGAAAAGCATTTCCAAAGGTAATGTTATTACATTATATGGATGATATATTAGGATGTGCACCTGAGGAACAAATGTTAAAAGCATGTCTACAAAAGACCATAGAAACACTAAAGAACTACAAATTGCACATAGCTCCAGAAAAAATTCAAAGACATGTTCCTTTTTAATATTTAGGATATGAAGTATACCCTAAGGTGCTTACAGTACAAAAACTTTCCTTAAGAACAGAGAAACACCTTAAATGACTTTCAGAAATTGATAGGAGATACCGAATGGATGCGTCCAATGTTAGGATGGACTACTTATCAATTGAAATCATTATATGACATGTTAAGAGGAGACAGTGCTTTAAACTCACCACATCAGCTTACAAAAGAAGCTCAAGAGGCTTTGAGAGAAGTTGAACTGGCTTTACCCAATGTGGTTGAAAGAGTCACTCAAAACCCTTGGAAATATCCATTTTTGCTACACAAAAGACACCCACAGTAGTCCTTCATCAAGGAGACAGTGTGATAGAATGGGTGAACCTCCCAACACAACTAGAATAAAGCCTTACTCCTTACCCAGTGCTTGTGGCTAGAATTTTATTAAAGGCCATTAAGTGAGCAGTACAATTATCTTAGATAAGACTTGACCAAGATATATACCTTTTATAATAATGCACAAATTAATATGTGCTGCGAAACCATCTCAGAGTGGCAAATTTTATTAGTCATGGCTCCAAATTTACACATGGGGCTCCATTAAAGATAACCAGACCATTATATAATTGGTGATGGATTCTTGAAGAAAAGGTTTCTAAAGTTTCTCTTAAAGGACCAACTATCTTTACAGATGCATCTAAACATAATATTTGCACTGTGTACTCTAATGACTTAACTATAAAAAGAGTAGTCAGAACTTCTTTGCAGTCCACTCAGCAGAATGAATTGTATGCAATCATTCTAGCTCTTACTTATTACCCAGGAGATATAAATATAATATCTGAATCAGCATATTCAATAGGTGTGGTACAAAGAACTGCCACAGCCCAAATAAAATTTGTAGTCTTTAATATATATCAGTTCTTTAAGGAACTTCAAGAGCAAGTGAGAAAGCATCCAGGTAAGATTTATATCTTGCATGTCCACTCTCATAGTGGACTTCCAGGTCCTATTTTTGATGGTAATTCAAATCAGATAGCCTTCTAACTATGTTGGCCAATACTCCTTTATTTCAAGAAGCCCAAGAATCTCATTTTAAATATCATCAGGCTGCTCAAGTTTTATGATTAAGATTTGGAATAACAAGAGAAGAAGTTAGGAGCACAGAAAAAGCCTTCCTTTTCACGCTGCTACACTGCCTCAGGGAAGAACCCTCATGGTTTGAGACCCAATGGAATTTGACAAATGGATGTGACCCATTATAAATCTTTTGGTCATCTGTCTTTTATCCATGTTGTGGTAGATACCTTTTCAAGATTCACTTTTGCAATACCAGCAGCAAAAGAGACAGCAAAAGAGTGGTCACTGAGTTCCTCACACAGGCATTTGCCATTATGGGTGTGCCACAAGCAATAAAAACAGACAATGGTTCTGTTCTAAACATTTTGCACACTTTTTTGTACAGTATAAAATTTTACACACCATTGGCATACCCTTTAATCCTCAAGGACAGGCAATAGTAGAGAAGAGAAATAGAGACATTAAGACACTTTTCCAAAAACAAAAGAAAGTGGGAGCCACAGGTAACCCTAGAGAACTTCTAAACCTTCTTGATTTTTGACAAAGATGCCCGGGCTCTGGCAGACAGGTTTTATAACCCACTGAAAGGGCAGTGTCCAGTGAGAACAGCTCCACTATCTTTAGATATCACCAGGTGTCGTGGAGAGTGGTGGTAGAATGGAAGGGACCAGATAGGTTAACTGCTTGGGGGAGGAGGTTTGCTTGCATCTCTACAGATGGAGAAAGAATCAGATGGGTGCCAATGAGACATAGTCACCTATCTACTATGATCAGAGAGATCTGGATCTCAGATCAGAGAGAAATGGAGCAGACCCTTGAAATGAAAGAGAAGACCCAAGAAACATCGGGGTTCCATTGCTGACAGCCTATCATTGAAAGAGCATGGCAGTTATGGCATTTGACTCATGGACATCAAAAATTTTTGGACTTCAAAACCTTCAGGAATCATTGGATTATCTGAGACATGATAAGATTGTTGTAGGGGTTCTCACCTCCTTGAGTAATCATGGATGGCATGACCACCTGTGTTCTAAAACAAAAGAAAGCAGGATATGTAAAGGGCTGAAAACTCTGAGCAGATGCACTTGGACAACCAAGCACCTAAGGCTAATTACTTATTGGAAAATACTCTATTATCATATGCTTGGAAATTGGCCTGCCCCACTATTCAGTGCTGGCTGGATCTGTTTTTGTAGACAGAGAATTGTGAGAAGGGATTAGAGGGTGGAGTAACACAAGAGAGAGATACCTTTTTGGAGAAAGAAAGTGTGGAGATTCCTGTGTCTATTCCCCTGACTGCTACCCCAAAAGACCAAGAATAAAGATCAAGGACTTTTGCTTATCCTGACTCCAGCTTATTCTAAGGTATTCAGGTTGCTAACTTGGTCTTCACATCCTACCAAATTCCTTTTATGACACAGACATGGTACTGATACCTAAATCAGGTAGGTTGAAAACAGAGAAAGAAAATTATAGACTAATCTCCCTAATAAATATTTATGCAAAAATCTTGAATAAAATATTAGCAAAAAAACTATAGAAAATCATCCCCAGGATAATACCCCATGACTATGATTTACACTAGGAATTCAGGGCTGGTTCAATATTAGGAAAACTGTTAGCATAATTGACTATATCAATAACCAAATTAACAAAAAACATATGATCACCTCAATAGATGCAGAAAAATGCATTTGACAAAATCTAATATCCATTTCTATTAAAAACACTTGAAAGTATAGGAATTAATGGACTTTTCCTAAAAATAACCAGTAGCATCTATTTAAAACTATCAGTAAGCATCATATGTAATGGCGATAAACTGGAAACATTCCCAATAAGATCAGGAGGGAAACAAGGTTGCCCACTATCAACATTACTATTCAATATTGTATTAGAAATGCTAGCTTCAATAATAAGAATTGAGAAAGAGATTAAAGGAATTAGAGTAGGTAATGAGGAAACCAAATTATCACTCTTTGCAGATGATATGATGGTATACTTAGAGAACCCCAGAGATTCTACTAAGAGGCTATTAGAAATAATCCACAACTTTAGCAAAATTGTAGTATACAAAATAAATCCACATAAATCCTCAGCATTCTTATATATCATTAAGAAAATCCAATAGCTAGAGATACAAAGATAAATTCCATTTAAAATAACCACCAATAGTATAAAATATTTGGCAATCTATCTGCCAATGGAAAGTCAGGGACTATATAAGCAAAACTACAAAAAAAATTTCCAAACAAAGTCAAATCTAACTAACTGGAAAACTATGAAGTGCTCTTGGATAGATTGAGCTAATATAATAAAGATGACAATACTACCAAAACTAATCTATTTATTTAGTGCCATACCAATCAGGCTCCTAAAAAGCTATTTTAATGACCTAGAAAAAATAACAATAAAATTCATATGGAAGAACAAAAGGGACTTTAAGGGAACTAATAGAAAAAAAAATCAAATGAAGGGAGCTTAGCTGTACCTGATCTAAAACTATATCATAAAGCAGCAGTCACCAAAACCATTTGGTGTTGGCTAAGAAATAGATTAGTTGATCAGTGGAATAGGTTGGTTCACAACACAAAATAGTCAATTATAACAACCTTGTGTTTGACAAACCCAAAGATCTTAACTTTTGGGATAAGCATTCATTATTTGACAGAAACTGCTGGGATAACTGGAAATTAGTATGGCAGAAATTAGGCATGGACACACACTTAACACCATATACCAAGATAAGATCAAAATGGGTCCATGATTTAGGCATAAAGAATGAGATTATAAATAAACTAGAGGAACATAGGATAGTTTATCTCTCAGACTTGTGGAAGAGGAAGAAATTTGTGACCAAAGATGAACTAGCGACCATTATTGGGCACAAAAGAGAAAATTTTGATTACATCATATTAAAAAGCCTTTGTACAAACAAAACCAATGGAAACAAGATTAGAAGGGAAGCAACAAACTGGGAAAACATCTTCACATTTAAAGGTTCTGATAAAGGCCTCATTTCCAAAATATATAGAGAATTGACTCTAATTTATAAGAAATCAAGCCATTCTCCAATTGATAAATGGTCAAAGGATATGAACAGACAATTTTCAGATGAAGAAATTGAAACTATTTCCACTCATATGAAGGAGTGTTCCAAATCACTATTGATCAGAAAAATGCAAATTAAGACAACTCTGAGATACCACTACACACCTGTGAGATTGGCTAAGATGACAGGAAAAAATAATCATGAATGTTGGAGGGGATGCGGGAAAACTGGGACACTGGTGTATTGTTGGTGGAGTTGTGAATAAATTCAGCCATTCTGGAGAGCAATCTGGAATTATGCCTAAAAAGTTATCAAACTGTGCATACCCTTTGATCCAGCAGTGCTACTACTGGGCTTATATCCCAAGGAGATACTAAAGAAGGGAAAGGGACCTGTATGTGTCAAAATTTTTGTGGCAGCCTTGTTTGTAGTGGCTAGAAACTGGAAATTTAATGGATGACCATCAAATGGAGAATGGTTGAGTAAATTGTGGTATATGAATGTTATGGAATATTATTGTTCTGTAAGAAATGACCAGCAGGATGAATACAGAGAGGCTTGGAGAGACTTACATGAACTGATGCTAAGTGAAATGAGCAGAACCAGGAGATCATTATATACCTCAACAACAATACTGTATGAGGATGTATTCTTATGGAAGTGGATTTCTTTGACAAAGAGAAGATCTAATTCAGTTCCAATTGATCAATGATGAACAAAAGCAGCTACACCCAAAGAAAGAACACTGGGAAATTAATGTAAACTGTTTGCATTTTTGTTTTTCTTCCCCAATTACTTTTATCTTCTGAATCCAATTCTTCCTGTGCAACAAGACACACACTTAACATTGATGCATGACAAAAGTTCAATAAGTTTTAGATTATGTGTCTTTTAATTCAAAAAATGTATTATTGTAGAAGTTCTCAGGAGCAGCCAATTTATTTTGATTCATGGATAAAATTAATAATAGCAAACATACATCATTTAAAGATTTTCGAAGAACTTTGCTTTAGATCTGTTTATATCCTTTGACCATTTATCAATTGGAGAATGGTTTGTATTCTTATGGTTTTGAATCAATTTTCTATGTATTTTAGAAATGAGTCCCTTAATAGAACACTTGGATATAGAAAAAAAAATCCTCACTTTTCTGTTTCTCTTTTAATTTTGTCTATATTGGTTTTGGACAAAATTTGTCTTAAGTCCAATGCATGATGATTTATTTCAGCCTTCAGGATAACAACAGTGATAGGCTGGAGAGATACAACATCTCATCTAAATTGCAATTCATTCTCCTTCTTTTGATCTTATTAAAAATTGTCTTTATCATACATTACATACTTTTTATAGTCATTCCCCCCCACTCCTTTTTTTCTTTTAATTTGCAAACTTTGTTTTAAGAAAAAAGCAAACACTCATCATTGATTTGTCAAATAATGGAAATTGCCTATATTTTTGGGATTCTGTCCTTGCAACTCCTGAGACATAGAAGAAGTCAAAGAATTTAAATTATAGACAAAAGCTTATAATTAACTAAGCTTATAGTACTAAGAAGTTCATAATGTGCTTCAAAAATATTGAATTTATACACAAAATCTTCAAAAGATCCTTTCAACTCTCATATTACAAATAGAAAGAAAAGGAATTCAGAAATTATGAACTGTTGGTCTCTTAATTCAACACAATACAAAATTTTAACATCAGTTTTATTTCCATTCTTTTTAAAAAGATTTTGTCAAGAAATTATTCTGTGTATAACATCATCCTGGTGAAACAAAGACAGAAATTGAAACAACTGTCCTCAAGAAAATGACTTTTTATGAGAGAGACAAATATAAAACCACAGTATTTCAAGAGGCAGAGATGGAAAGGGATAGGGATAGCCAACCTGAGGGAGAAAAAGTTGGCCAATTTGAATGAAATGGAGAGTATTTACAGGGAGTATTATGGCTTAAATTAAAAGTAAGATCTGTTGTGACAGTGACAGCAAGGGAACAGCAAGGGATAGAGCTGTTGACAAAGAGTCAAGAAAACATTATTTCAAAACTAACCTCAGACACTTACTAAATTTATGTTGTTGTTCATTCATTTCTGACTTTTTGTAACCCCCTTTGGAGTTTTCTTGGCAAAGATACTGAAGTGGCTTGTCATTTCCTTCTCCAGTTCATTTATTGATGAGAAAACTGAGGGTGAAAAACTTACCCTGAGTCACATAGATAATAGGCATCTGAAGTCAGATTTGTACTCAGAAAAATGAATTTTACTGACTCCAGGCCCAGAACTTTATCTACTGTGCTACTTCTGTCTGCATCAGTTTTTTTTTTTTTTTTGTGTTTGTTTGTTAGTTTGTTTTTTAACTCTCAAATAAGGATAATAATAGTTTTTGTGAAGACCAAGTGAGATATTTGTAAAGTGTTTAGCACAGTGTCTGACACTTAATAAGAGTTTCATGCCTTCCAATATTGTGGAGAGTTTTAAATGCCTGCTGAGAGCTATAGGTCAGTGTGTGTGTGTGTGTGTGTGTGTGTGTGTGTGTACTTTTTTCTTTCAAAGTAGTTCGTACCTCAAGTGACCCTGAGTCATTGATATCAACTGAACAGCTCCATGTGTATAAGAATTATGATGCAGAAAAAAATATTTTCCCCAAGATTGATTTTTGGAATTTTTCTTGTAATTGAAACATAAAGTTAATAAAGTCAAGCCACCATTTCTGAAAGTAACTCCTTAAATGAAATCCATGCTACTCTAGTTGGTTATTATTTTCAAAATGGGAATCTACAAAGTCTGCCAATGTGCATAAGGAAAGGGGCCATGAAAGGTCAAGGCAATTATCTATATGACTCCAATGAAAACAATTTACTTTTGAGAAAAAAGAAGTTTAATTTATCCTGAATTATTTCACTTGGGGTGATGGGTGGAAATAGGTCATATCCATTAGATAACCACTGTTGACACAGAATCCTCATTATATAAAATACAAAAGAGATCAAATTTTATCTCCAAATTCAGCTTTTCAAAATTCAACTAGAGAACTGAAGTATAGAGCTAGTAATCAAAAAAATATTTGGAGGTAGTTTATAAGATAAATTGCTAGGGAAAAAGCAATAGGGATTCTAAAAAGAAGAATATTGGTCACTGAAAAGAGAATAGTGGCAGCAACATCTGAAAAGTTAGTATGCCAGAGGGGATTGAAGGGAAAAAACTTGTCAGTTCTCCCCATACCCATACCAATATTCTAGGTCCAGAAGACAAATTACAGGAGATAGAATTAAAATTGATTGAGCCTATGGGGCTTTGTCACTTCTCTGCTGAAATGTCATCAAAGAGTCAAGGGCCAGTATGAGAATTCTTAATTTCTGGATGTAAATGAGAGCTTTGGAAGTCAACAAGATGACAAATCTGCAAAGAAATCTTGGGAAGGATGCTTTTATTTTTCTGAAAATGTCTTGTTGCAACACTAACAAGAAAGAAAAGAGTTTTTAGTTATTAAAAAAATGGAGGGGATAAAGAGACCTAAGGGAAAGATAAAGGTTAGAGAAAAAATAATACATATTCTGAAGAAGTCCTGGTCAGCATCACCATAAGATTCCCCAGAGATTTTTTTTTCTGATGAAAAATAAAATCTCTAATTGTTAAAAAATATTTTGTGAGCATTAACTCATTTGAGTACACAACTGCTATAAATCAACTTTTCCTCTCAAACTCACAGATGGAAAACAGGCTGAAAGAGATTAAGGGAAGATGTGTTCATGGTTGCATAGTGAACAGAAATCACAGAGAGGATTTGAATCTAGATCTTCCTAATTTGAGGGCCAGCTTTTTCCCACAAGTAGTATACATTGTTTCTCTACTGACTCAGCTTTGGCTGAAAGTCATTAAATAAAATTCTAATTGCAGTATTTCAATTTGAATGTTAAGAGAAAAAAAAGTTAGAACAGAACCAAAGGAAGAAAACTTCTTATTCTGAAGGGAATGACTAGAGTTTAAATACAAGTGTTAACCAGAGGACATTCTAGCAGCTGTTTATTATCTATAATTAGTATGGGAAGCAGAATCTTACTAGGAGTATTTAGAATTTAAGCTTAAAATACATAATAGCATCAATACAGACAAATTGGGATTAAAGAATCATTGGTGAACACCTGAAGACTGGAAAAAGCATACATCCAGTAATCATTCTCTGCTCTCCTCAGCCATGCTGATTCTTTATTACCTCTAGGAATTTGGACTCAATGTTGGATTCTAAGAAACCTTGTTTTCTTTTTTTTTCTTTATTTTTTAAATTTTATAATAACATTTTATTGGCAGAACCCATGCCAGGGTAATTTTTTTTACAACATTATCCCTTGCACTTGCTTCTGTTCCGATTTTTTCCCTCACTCCCTCCACCCCCTCCCTTGGATGGCAAGCAGTACTATATATGTTAAATATGTTGCAGTATACCCTAGATACAATATATGTTTGTAGAACCGAACAATTCTCTTGTTGCACAGGGAGAATTGGATTCAGAAGATAAAAATAACCTGGGAATAAAAACAAAAATGTAAATAGTTTACATTCGTTTCCCAGTGTTCTTTCTTTGGGTGTAGCTGCTTTTGTCTGTCATTTATCAATTGAAACTCAGTTAGGTCTCTTTGTCAAAGAAATCCACTTCCATCAAAATATGTCCTCATACAATACCGTTGTCGAAGTGTATAATGATCTCCTGGCTCTGCTCATTTCACTTAGCATCAGTTCATGTAAGTCTCACCAGTCCTCTCTGTATTCATCCTGCTGGTCATTTCTTACAGAACAATAATATTCCATAACATTCATATACCACAATTTACCCAGCCATTCTCCAATTGATGGGCATCCATTCATTTTCCAGTTTCTAGCCACTACAAATAGGGCTGCTACAAACATTTTGGCACATACAGGTCCCTTTCCCTTCTTTAGTATGTCTTTGGGATATAAGCCCAATAGAAGCACTGCTGGATCAAAGGGTATGCACAATTTGATAATTTTTTGGGCATAATTCCAGATGGCTCTCCAGAATGGTTGGATTCGTTCACAACTCCACCAACAATGCATTAGTGTCCCCGTTTTCCCGCATCCCCTCCAACATTCATCATTATTTTTTTCCTGTCATCTTAGCCAATCTGACAGGTGTGTAGTGGTATCTCAGAGTTGTCTTAATGTGCATTTCTCTGATCAACAATCATTTGGAACACTCTTTCATATGAGTGGTAATAGTTTCATTTTCTTCATCTGAAAATTGTCTGTTCATATCCTATAAAGCAGAAGTCACCAAAACCATTTGGTATTGGCTAAGAAATAGATTAGTGGATCAGTGGAAAAGGTTAGGTTCACAAGACAGAATAGTCAACTATAGCAATCTAGTGTTTGACAAACCCAAAGCCCCTAACTTCTGGGAAAAGAATTCATTATTTGATAAAAACTGCTGGCATAACTGGAAATTATATGGCAGAAATTAGGCATGGATCCACACTTAACACCATATACCAAAATAAGATCAAAATGAGTCCATGACCTAGGCATAAAGAATGAGATTGTAAATAAATTAGAGGAACATAGAATAGTTTATCTCTCAGACTTTTGGAGGAGAAAGAAATTTGTGACCAAAGTTGAACTAGAGACCATTACTGATCACAAAATAGAAAATTTTGATTACATCAAATTAAAAAGCCTTTGTACAAACAAAACTAATGCAAACAAGATTAGAAGGGAAGCAACAAACTGGGAAAACATCTTCACAGTTAAAGGTTCTGATAAAGGCCTCATTTCCAAAATATATAGAGAACTGACTCAAATTTATAAGAAATCAAGCCATTCTCCAATTGATAAATGGTCAAAGGATATGAACAGACAATTTTCAGAGGATGACATTGAAACTATTACCACTCATATGAAAGAGTGTTCCAAATGATTGTTGATCAGAGAAATGCACATTAAGACAACTCTGAGATACCACTACACACCTGTCAGATTGGCTAAGATGACAGGAAAAAAATAATGATGAATGTTGGAGGGAATGCGGGAAAACGGGGACACTAATGCATTGTTGGTGGAGTTGTGAACGAATCCAACCATTCTGGAGAGCCATCTGGAATTATGCCCAAAAAATTATCAAATTGTGCATACCCTTTGATCCAGCAGTGCTTCTATTTGGGCTTATATCCCAAAGACATACTAAAGAAGGGAAAGGGACCTGTATGTGCCAAAATTTTTGTGGCAGCCCTATTTGTAGTGGCTAGAAACTGGAAAATGAATGGATGCCCATCAATTGGAGAATGGCTGGGTAAATTGTGGTATATGAATGTTATGGAATATTATTATTCTGTAAGAAATGACCAGCAGGATGAATACAGAGAGGACTGGCGGGACTTACATGAACTGATGCTAAGTGAAATGAGCAGAGCCAGGAGGTCATTATACACTTCGACAACGATATTGTATGAGGACATATTTTGATGGAAGTGGATTTCTTTGACAAAGAGACCTAACTGAGTTTCAATTGATAAATGACAGACAAAAGCAGTTACACCCAAAGAAAGAACACTGGGAAACGAATGTGAACTATCTGCATTTTTGTTTTGCTTCCCGGGTTATTTATACCTTCTGAATCCAATTCTCCCTATGCAACAAGAGAACTGTTCGGTTCTACAAACATATATTGTATCTAGGATATACTGCAACATATCCAACATATAAAGGACTGCTTGCCATCTAGGGGAGGGGGTGGAGGGAGGGAGGGGAAAAAATCGGAACAGAAACGAGTGCAAGGGATAATGTTGTAAAAAAAAAAAATTACCCTGTCATGGATTCTGTCAATATAAAGTAATTATTAAATAAAAATTAAAAACAAAAATAAAAAATAAAAAAATAAAGATATACATAGAAGAAGGTGAAGAAAGGGAGAATGAAAAATATTAGTAAGAAAATGAAGGGACATAGGTGAAAGAAAGTGAAAATGGGAGAGAAAAGGGAAAACAAAAACAAGTCAGGAGAGAAGTGGTATAGCAATGCACCAATTGTCTTAGACACTTCTTAATATTATATAGCACTACAAGTTGTTTGTCTCTGGTATCAAAAGAGATAGGGTAGGGAGAGGTTCAATAAATTGTTTAATGTCATGCCCCTTGTAAATGACTGAAGGAGAATTTGTACTTAGCTCTTATTGACTTGTAGCCCAGTGCAATATACAGGGCTCATCAATCTACCAACTAATATTTATTACATACCTACTACACATATCTACACACACACACACACATACACACACACACACACACATACACACACACACAAACATATGTAGGCAAATATTTATGCTATGCAAGAATGTGTATATGTACATGTATGTATGTGTACATATACATAGCACATCTCAATTAAATGTACATTTAATAGATATTTATTTATATATGTATAATGTGCTATTGAAAGAATGAATGATCAAAGTAGACATAGCAAAGTTTGTTGATTATTGATATGTATTTATGTATATGTGTGTGCATTTATACACACATAAATTTTATAGGATAGGGAGTGGATCTATGATTTTAGTAGTAAAGGGAACTTCCACATGAGAATAAATAGATTCCTCTACCAATGTAGATATAACTTTTTCTTTAACTTACTGTCTTTTGGAAGGCTTAAAGCCCTGAGAAATTAAACAATTCTGCCCAAAATTATATATTCTGTATGTTTCAAAAATGCTACTTGAACTAAGATCATCCTAGCTTTGTATATATCAAGTATCAGCTATACCATGCTGTCTTGAGCTGTTTGTCATAAACACTGCAAATGGATAAAGAACTGAGACTACAACATGTGGTAGCTTGGATTGCAGTTGAGAAATGTCAGACTTAAGTCTGCCTACATCAATTGATAAATCATTCAGTAATAAATTTGGTTTAAATGACACCAAGGTCCTTCCAGAAACAATCATTTTTTTTTTAAAAATAACAATTTTCTTACAGAATTTTATAATCTACAAAGAATTGAAATTGAGAATTATGCAAAGGGTAATTAATGTGTTGGCTTATGATGGTATGAGTAGGCCACAAAACTTTATAAATAGTAGAAAGAATATTGAATTCAAAGCACTGAGTCAAGTTCACTGAGTTTGAATTTTGGCTTAATTGCATAGTCCCTATATGGCAATGAGGAAGCCATTTAATCCTTGTATACTTCAGTTTGCTTTCTTGTTAAATGAGAAAATTGAAGTAGATGCTCCACAACTATGATCTTATTGAGGAGAACTCATATAAATTATATCAGGAACACAATCAATGGACAAAATAAGTGTGCTGATTGCATGATAAGGGAAGGACTAAAGTTTCACAATGCACAGACATGGCTATGTTGTGATCTGTTTGCTGGAGGGAAGATAAAAGCTGAGGGGATCACAGATCTTTTGTGGTATGTTAGTATTTCCCATTGACAAAATATTTTCTTATAACATTTTTGTGAGTTGGGTAGTGCATACCCACTTCCCAAATGGGAAAAGTGAGACTTTCAGAAGTCAAATGGTCTACCTAGTATTATAGAGCTATAATTTAAATTCACATTTTTCATACCAATGTCTTTTCCACACCACTGTACAGCATGTAATGATGACATTCTGTGAAGTTATGCAATTATTGCGTTCTAATACCTATGAGGGATTACTCTGTTAATCCTTTAAAAAAATCAGGAAAATTTGCTTTAAGTGGTCCAACTGATTATATGTCAGAGTTGAAAGATAATTAAGTAAAATGCTTTGCAGCAAATTGTTTTTTTTTTCTTTTTGTATCACAACTTTCCATGGGGATCCTGCTCTTTTATTTTTTCTTTCCAATCATTTTTACCTCTACCCCAAAATCAAATTTTAGATATATTGGACATTTTTATTTTCTAAGTTAACTATATTGGATATAGCTCAAATTATTTAGGGCTTGAAGCCAACAATCCAGGTTTTCCATGCAATTGTTGTGTGGCTCCAAAGGATATCATTTGAAATTTATACCTATGGAATAGCTATGGAATAGCTAATCTTTCTTTGGGGTATAGAATCATTCCATCATCCCTAAAAAATAGAATCCTTAACAGGATCTCTCTTAAAAGAAAAGGCCCTTCAAAGTAGATGTAAAATTCTTATTTCTCTTAAATATTTCTTTTTCTTTAACTTCTAATTTATTATTTTTAAAATTAATGACAGTTGAAAGATTTTCATTTACTTGTCAGATTCTACTTTCATCATTTGCTTTTATATAGAAGTTTTAGACAAGCTGAAGGAGAATATATTGCTAGATGTCTGTGTTGATATCAGCTGAAATAAGCATAAGACAGATTTAAGAACTATGTTAGACTTTGGAGCTGCATTTGATACAATAGCTCATGACATTCTTTAGATGAGAATCCACTTCATTTAGATGACTTAAGTCTGCCTACATCATTTGATAAATCATTCAGTAAGCATATTAAGTACCTAATATGTGCCAGGCATTGTAATACTTTCTAATGATATAAAATCAAAAACGAAAACTGTAGAGGGCCACAGATAGTGGGAAATCCTGGGAGAGACCCTTTAGGTCAATAAAAAGAACCCTGCTGACAGTGTCTGGTTTGGCTCCCCATCTCGCCTAAGGGTTCTTGGCCTTCCTGAGAAGTCAGGGAGTCATGACAACCTGTGTTGTAATTAAAGCAGAGTGATACCAAGTGGCAAAGAGTCATCTGCCCACAATAGCAAGGTGTTTGTGTGGTCCTCCATGTGCAGTATATAGTTAGCTCATGTGCAGTGTGCTATGGTAATTTAAGGATATTAGGGTATATAAGGCTGAGAGAATTTGGAATAAATGGACTCCATGTTTGACCATCAACAAAAGTCCTGACTCTTCATTCCTTTCCTAAGACCAAGGATGCAGGCTGGTATCAAGGTCCTTCAGAGAGCTGGTCCAGACATATTTCAACACAGGGTCTTGCAAAGCAGGGTACAAAGCAGCTCTACTGATAAGAACAATGCAAGCTCAGTTGAAAAGTCCCTGTTACCCAGGAATAAGGTAATTATAAACAAAGGCAAACAGGGAGATTTGGTAAAGGCCCCATTTCAGCCAAAATGGGGCAGATAGTAAAAAATGAGCCTTTTCCCCAAAGGAAGTATGAAGCATACTTGGTTTGGTTAGCAGAGAAACAAAGTTCGTTGGTGACTCAGAAGAAGATCATAGAGTTCTGAGATGCTCTGGAGTGTTCCTTGGCCCTCTAAGGAAGAGAGTTTGGAGCCAGAGATATGGAAGTCACTGGGAGAACAACTAATTGAATACAATGGGATAAAATAGGCTTTAAGGAATCCCACAAGTTTTAAAACAAGGAAAGATTTTAACTTGGGCAGTCAAACAAGGAAGTATCAGAAGAAAAGCAAGCAGAGAGTTGGTGGCCCTAAGCCTGGAGGGTACAGCACATGGGACAGAGCTATTGAAGTCTTTTTTTGTATTTTTTTTTGTTTACATATTTTGTTGCTGAGCTGGGAGATTTGAGAGGCATGGTGAGTTGGTCAGGAAAGGAGTTAAGTACTGTGCTGAAAAGGGAAGTGGTGCTTCTCCATTTCCCAGCCTATCTTCACTTCCACCTAAGCCATGCACACCTTGGGGCATCCTCTGCTTCCCAATCCTCCTCCCTCAATTTCATTTTCATGGCAGGAGAAGGAGGTGATGGAAGGGCAGTGACACTATGGGCCCTGCAAGCATAGTTTAACCTTCTTATTTCCCAAGGTGAGGCAAAAAAGAAGAGACATTTTACAGCACTTGGAATTACTACTGAATGCTATTGATTATATATATAAAACTTTTTATTGACAGAACCCATGTCAGGGTAATTTTTTATAACATTGTCCCTTGCACTCACTTCTGTTACGATTTTTCCCCTCCCTCCCTCCACCCCCGCCTCCAGATGGCAAGCAGTCCTATACATGTTAAATATGTCACAGTATATCCTAGATACAATATATGTATGCAGGACGGAACAGTTCTCTTGTTGCATAGGAAGAATTGGATTCAGAAAATAAAAGTAACTGGGGAAGGAAAACAAAAATGCAAGCAGTTTATATTCATTTCCCAGTGTTCTTTCTTTCGGTGTTGCTGCTCCTGTCCATCATTGATTAATTGGAACTGAGTTAGATCTTCTCTTTGTTGAAGAAATCCACTTCCATTAGAAAATATCCTCATACAGTATTGTTGAAGTGTATAACGATCTCCTGGTTCTGTTCATTTCAGTTAGCATCAGTTAATGTAAGTCTCTCTAAGCCTCTCTGTATTCATCCTGCTGGTCATTTCTTACAGAACAATAATATTCCATAACTGAATGCTATAGTTTTAAGTAGGGCCACTGTTGAAGGCCTGCCAGTACTCTCATTTGCTTCAATAGCAATTCAATAGAATTCTATTCAATAGAATTCAATTCAATAGAAAACTAATAAATCAATGTGCTTAGAAGAGTGGCTTTAACCAGTGAAAAAATTCAGGCCTTATTAGACATAGTTCAGGAGCAACTTCACCAAGGACACTTACAACCTTCTCTAAGTCCTTAGACTTCCCCTGCATTTGTTGTAAGAAAGAAATCTGGAAAATGGAGGATGTTGACTGATTTGAGAAAAATAAAGGAACAGATGGAAGCAATGGGAGCTCTTCAGCCTGGACTACCATCTCCTACTCAATTGCTTAGGGAAGGGCCTCTTTGGTCTATAGACATTAAGAATTGTTTCTACTTTATCCCTCTGGATAAGAAAAATGTGAAAAATTTTCCTTTTCAGTACCCACTATTAATTTAGTTGAACCTTATAAAAAATTTGAATAGACAGTTTTGCCACAGGGAATGAAAAAATAGCCCTACCATGTGTCAAATGTATGTTACTGTTGCTCTTATTTCAATAAGAAAAGCATTTCCAAAAGTTATGTAGTTACATTACATATATGATGTTTTAGAGTATGCATCTGAGGAGCAAATGTTAGAAGCATGTTTACAAAAGACGATAGAAATATTATGTGTATACCAATTGTGTATAATCCCAGAAAAAATTCAAAAGCATTCTCCTTTTCAATATTTAGAATATGAAGTATATCCCAAGGTATTTATGGTACAAAAACTTTCTTTAAGAACAGAGAAGTTGAACATCTTAAATGACTTTCAGAAATTGATAGGAGATATCCAACAGATGCATCCAGTGTTAGGCTTAACTACTTATCAATTATAACCATTGTATGACAAATTAAGGGGAGACATTGTTTTAGATTCACCATATCAACTTACAAAAGAAGCCCAAGAGGCTCTGAGAGAAGATGAACTGGCTTTATCCAATATGATTGAAAGAGTCACTCAAAAATCCTTGGAAATATCAGGTTTTGCTACAAAAGAGGCACCTATAGCAATCCTTCATCAAGGAGACAATATGATTGAATGGGTGACTCTCCAAGCACAACCAAACTAAAACCTTACTCCTTACCCAGTGCTTTAAGTGAGTAATACAATTATCTGGGATAAGACCTGACAAGATATATATCTTTTATACTAATGCATAAATTAATGTATGCTGTGAAACCATCACAGAGTGGCATTTTTTTTTGGCCACAGTTCCAAACTTCATATACGGGTTCCCCTTAAAGATAACCTTGCTATTACATAATTGGCTATGGATTTTTGAAGAAAAGGTTTCTAAGGTTCTTCTTAAAGGAAAGACCATCTTTACAATTGCATCTAAACATGATATTTGTGCTATATATTTTCCTGATTTAGCTATAAAAGGAGTATTCAGAAGTTCCTTTCATTCTACTCAGCAGAATGAGTTGTATGCAATTATGATAGCTCTTGCTTATTATTCAGGATATGTACATATAATATATGATTCAGCTTATTCAATAGGTGTGGTACAAAGAATTTCCACAGCCCAAATAAAATTTATAACCTCTAACATATTTCAACTTTTTAAGGAACTTCAGGAGAAAGTGAGAAACCATCCAGGTAAATATTATCTCTTGCATGTCTACTCTCATATGGGATTTCCAAGCCCTATTTTTTAATGGAAACTCAAAGGCAGATTGCCTTCTCACCATGTTAGCCAATACTCCTTTATTTCAGGTAGCCCAAGAATCTCATTGTAAATATCAGGCTGCTCAAGCTTTATGTTTGTAATTTGGAATAACAAAAGAGAAAGCTAGGAGCATAGTAAAAGCCTGTACAGCTTGCCTTCCTTTCCATGTTCTTATGTTCCCTCATATTTGAGACCTAATGAAATTTGGCAGATGAATGTGACCCATCATAAATCTTTTGGTCATCTGTCTTTTACTTTTGCCATGCTAGCAGGAAAAAAGATGGTCCAGGTGGTCACTGAATTCCTTTTACAGGCCATTGCAGTAATGGGTGTGCCACAAGCAATAAAAACAGATACTGGATCTATGTATACTTCCAAATATTTTGCACACTTTTGTGCAGAGTATTATATTTCACACACCATATCCTTCAATCCTCAAGGACTGGCAATTGTAGAGAAGAGAAATATCAAGACATTCCTCCAAAAACAAAAGAAAGGTGAAGCCACAGGTAACCTTAGAGAACTCCTAAATTTCACTCTTTATACTATTAATTTTTTTGATTTTTGATGAAAATGCACTGGCTCTGGCAGACAGGTTTCATAACCCACCAGAAGGTCAGTGTCCAGTGCGAACCACACCAGTATCTTTAGATAATCGCCAGATGATGTAGTGAGATCCAGAATCTGGTGAATGGAAGGGACTAGACAGACTAACTGCTTGGAGCAAAGGGTTTGCTGGTGTCTCTACAGATGGAGAAGGAATCTGATGGGTGCCAACAAGCTGTATCCATCTTGTCCATCAGAAGGAGATAGAAAAAGAGAAAATCCTCTAAATGAAAAAGAAGATCCAAGAACCATTGGGTGGTTCCATCTCTGACTATGTCTACCACTGAAAGAGCATGGCAGTTAGCCATATGTGTATGGCAATCGACTTATGAACGTCACCATGACCATAAAAATAATTATTAATGAGACTGATGCAAGACTTCAAAACTTTCAGGAATCATTGAATTCCATGACACAAGAAATGATAGAGAGTAGGTTGGCTTTGGACTATCTCTTGACTGATGAAGATATATGTGTAGTTGTGAATTAATAGTTATTTTCTATACCTTCCTTCTGGGTCTCATGGAAGTCTTTTAAAGTATCTTGTTTATTCATATTGTTCATTATATTACTACTTGCCTGTGTAATAATATTACTTACCTGTGCGATTCCTCCCATTTTGATGGATTTAACTACTGATGTATACCTGCTTTAATTAAATCAAAAGAACAGAAGAGATGTAGAGGGCCACAGATAGTGGGGAAACCTTGGAGGTATAAGACTCTTTAGTCCAGTAAAAAGCACCCTACTGACAGTGTCTGGCTTGGCTCCCCATTCTCTTAAGGGGTCTCAGCCTTCCTGAGAAGTCAGGGGGCAGTGAAAACCTGCATTGTAATTAAAGTAGAGTGATACCAAGTGGCAAAGAGTCATCTGCACACAATAGCAAGTTTTTTTATGTGGTCCCACATATGCAGTATATAGTTAGCACATGTGCAGTGTGCTATAGTTATATAAAGGTATTAGGGTATAAAAGTATGAAAGAATTTGGAATGAATGGACTCCATGTTTGGCCATGCATATGAGTCTTGCCTCTTCATTCTTCTTCTAAAACCAAGGACTTGGGCTGGTATCAAGATCCTCCAGAGAGCTAGTTTGGACACAATGACAACAACAACAACAACAACAACAACAACAAAACAGTTCCAGGTCTCCTGGAACTCACAGACTATTTGGTAGAAATCATATCTACATATATTGATATATCCAAAATAGATGCAGAGTGATTTTGAGGTGAGCTCTTAACAGTTAGAGATACTAGGAATAACCCAATATGGTAGATATTTCTTGAAGAATACTAAGTATTGTGAGAGACAGGAGGGAGTGAATTCCAATCATGTAGGGAAGTCAGTGCAAGATATGGTTGTAAGAGATGCAGTATCTTACAGAATGACAAATAAAAAGTTCAGTTTGATCAGACACAATGCATGAAAGGAAATACTATGTAACAAGGCAACAAAATTAGATTTGAGTCTGGTTTTGAGGGCTTCAAATATCAATCAAAGGGCATTTATCTGATCCCAGTTGTAACAGGGAATCAATAAATTAAGACTTATTGACTTGTTAAGTTTTTTGGAGAGATGATTCACTTGGCAAAGTTTGTGCTTCAAGATAATCATTTTGGCATTTTATGAAGAATGAATTCAAATGGAGAAAGATGAGTCATATAGATCTATTAGAATACTATTTTAATAAATTAAAAAATAAAAACTTAAAAAGATTAATTTAATAGAGAAAGGTTATTCGGAGCTTGAACAAGGGTAGTGTCTGTGTGTGTATAGAAAAGGGAAAGGATGGAAAAGATATTTGGAGGCGAAGTTAAGAAAAAGAGAAAGAATGATAATCCTAAGTGATTGTGAGATGAAGAGAAAGCAGATGACAAATGAATTCTGTTTGCTCAGTTAAGGTGTAACTTTTTAGTTATGAGTGTGAGGAGAAATGTTTTAGGAGATTTAAAGAGGGTAAGGAAGGTTTGAAAAAGAAATTGTTGGAGTGAAGTAGATAATGAATTAGGGAGTAGTAAAATTATTTCTTTGCTGTAGTGAGGATTCATTTGAGATTTGTGAACATAAATTTGTAATGGATTCACTAAGCATTGATGCATAACTTTCTACAACTCTGTTTATGTTCAGGTAATTAGAAGAGGTGAACTGTGGGCGTAATCCAGGTTAGATTTTAACATGAGATGAATATGATAGGACAAGGGAGCAAATGAATAGACAATATTAGAGAATAAAACTCGTCAATAAAAGTGTCAAGATTGAGAAGGAAGGCAGGAGAAGAAAACCAGAACAGGAATGATGTCTTGGAAGATATCAAGAGATGAAGGGAATGAAAGTCATGATGAAGATGTTGAATTGGTAATGAAAAAATAAGGCATAAATAAATATAGAATTATAAAAGATTATGATTAGAAAGTGGACAGATAGTGATACAGTGGATAGGGTTCCAGGCCCCAAATCAGCAAGTTGAGTTTTCCTAAACTCAAATATGACCTTAGACAAAGTATCTGTGTGATACTGGCCATATCACTTAACTGTATTTGCGTCAATTGTCTTATCAGTAAAAAATAATCTGGAAAAGGAAATGGTAAACCACTCCAGTATCATTTCTAAGAAAATGTCAAATGAATTTGTGAAGAATTAGACCCAATTGAAGTAAATGAACAGTAGTAGTAGAAAATTATATAAAAGAATTGTAAATTTCTTGATCAGGGAAGATGAGCAGTTGTTGGAGAGTTGGAGTTGTTGGAGTTGGAGTTGGAGAGTTGATGGAGAGATCAAAGTTTTGACCATCCCTATGTGCAGTTGTTGTACAAAGGAGTACTAATAGCTGGTAACATTTATAAATATCCTATTTATAAATTTATAAGTTGTATAATGTGCTAGTCACTATGCTAGTACTTTACAATTATTATCTTTTTTGAGTCTTATAAAAACCCTGGGGAAAAGATGCCGCTGTGAACTTCATTTTGAACATAAAAAAACTGATGCAAACAGAATTTAAATGATTTGCCAAGGATCACACAGCTAGTAAGTATGAGAGGCTGAATTTGACTCCAGAACCAATGCTTTATCAACTGCTTAACCTAATTTCTATGATTAAGCTATGGGAATGATGCAAATAGAAGATATTCACAGATAATTATTCTACAGTAATTATAACACATCTGTGGTTTTGTAATTTGCTCCAAAGTTCAAATGTGTCAAGTGACTTCCTCTATGCATTTATAAGACAGACCTATTTCCTTATCTCCTGTTATGTGTGTTACCCTTAAAGCTGCCCATCTTTCCTAAACTTGGTTTTAGATTTGTTGTTAGATTTTGATTTTGCTGTCAGCAAAAAGAAGGTTCTCTTTCACTTTTGAAATTCTTGATTCTTTGATTCTACTGTTGCTATCTCTCAGGCCATTATTGTTTTTACTACACTGTGTTATTTGTTATTATCTCCTAAATTGAGATATGGTTGTACCTCATACTCCCAAGAGTGCCAGACCTCCAGCCTTTAGTGCATTTAATGAAGCCTTTAGTGAAGAACTTTCAATGATGACAAGGTAAGTTGTGGGTACTATGTCACAGATCTCCCAGAAAGCTGAGCTAGTTCAGCAACAACTGCTATCCCCAAATGCTCAGAGATGCTACATTTCTCATGGCCAGAATCTTGGGTGAAAAATCTCCATTTGTAGGTTTAAAAATATATCATTTAAATCCTTTGCAAAGGGGTAAAAATTATTTTTGAAATACATGTGTTTTCTCAGCTGAACTTAGAGGAAATAAAAACTGCTCACTTCCTCCATTGGTTTTGGGACAGACAGTCCCATTTGTGTTCTAAGTGGAAATTTGCAGTGGCAATGATTAAATGCTTAATATAGATACCAATCTCTAGCTCATGTTGATTAGTTCTCCATGGATTTTTGCCATAGATTAATGCACAGCTGCAAAATAGATTCAGAATTTCCCAGAATATACCATTTTGATTGGCTGTCTTTATTTTAGAGATTTTGCCCCTTCAAGTACCAAGGACATGATATTTGACAGTTGGCTTTTTACCTGAATAGTATTGATAAATAATTAACTACATAATGATTTTTTTTTCTGCCAGGGATCTAACAATAAGTGAATAGGTAGAAGCAGGCAATCAATAAATGGTAACAGGTAACCTGTTATAGGAATAGAATATAGAAGTTCAAAATGCAAATCTGATGAGAATAAGCAATGTTTTCTAGTTTTGTCTTTGCAACCCCAGTGCATAGTAGGTTCTTATTAAATCTTTTGACTGAAAGTATATTAAGGAAAGGAAAAGTAGAAAGATTTGAAGTGTTCACCAAAGTCTTCATCAAGAAAATGAGACCTAACAATTTCTGAAAGACAAACTGGATTTTTATACACTGAATGTAAAACGTTTTTCAGACAGGTGGATCTTAAAACTGAGAATATATAAAGCACGATCAGGGGGAAGGGGTAGTAATGTGGGAAAAAGCTTGTCTAGGGTAAAACATTCATATTGAGGAGGAGTGAGTTTAGGGTGGAAAAAAATCTACATTATGTAGCCCATTCAATGAAAATAGTCTGCATTTTCTCCAGAAGCAAGTTTGTAGGTTATAATTTGTCAGTGTTTATGTTTTTAATCATTTGCAAGGGACATACATGTAAGAATTAGACCTATAATTTCATTGATGTAGGAAATTCCCAATGAGATACATCCTTCTGCTAAAACAAATTGGTATTTTATCTATGAATTTTAGTCTTAGACTCTGACTTCATAATCTGGGACCCATGAGCCTTTAAAAAATTTTTTTACAACTCTATTTAATATAATTGATAGTGGGTTTTTTTTTTTTTTTTGCTAATTCTTTGTATTTTATTTTATATTTTAAAAACATTATTCTGAGATGAGATCCATACGATTCATTAGATATGCAGAGGGGTCTATGGCACAAAAAGATTAAGAACCCCTATGTTAATTGGGTCCCTAGAACACTGTAAAACTTGCAACTACCCACAGACAGAACCAGATTCAAATGTAATTTAGAAATATTTAACAAAATAAAACAAAAATATAATTTTAAAAAGGTCAGCACTTTTATGCCAGTTCTAGGAGATATGTGTGGTATCTTTCCTTTACATAACAATGAAAGGGGACTAATTTATGCTAAAAATTGGGAAGTTAATATATTTATTTATTTTTTTAATGAGGGAGGGAAAACCTGTGGTATGATTAATTTAGAAAACTCTACGCATGAATTTCTTCATTCACCCCTCCTCCTCCCCCAACTCCAGCTGCTAAAGCATTAATGAGTTGAACTCAAATGAAAATTCACTTTGCTTGCACAGTAAAGCAAGCTATCTATAACTTGAAATTTTAAAATGTTCTATGAGTTCAATAAGAGGTTAAGTGACTTAGCCAAAATCATACATCTGATATGTGTCACAGAGAAGCTTTGAAAGGAAACTACTGATATTTGGTCCAAACAAAATGGCAGACTACACAAATAGATGAATCTTTTTTCAGTGAGAAAACTCAAGGTATTCTTTTCACTACTCTAATTGTAATGATCAATCTCATCCTCCAAAAAGAGAAGAGGAAATAGATCTCCTTTCTTTTTCTGTGTAAGAGAAGTTGTAGTTCTTCCTAGCTCAGGTAAGAAGAAGCTAACAAAAGATAAGGATTGGAAGGTTGAGCTCTGATACAATCAGAGTTTTTATGATTTCTGTCTCTGATGAGATGGGAAACAAAATGAAGGAAATTTAAGGATTTCTCTTGGACCTGTGGAGTAATAATCTTTTTCTAATATCAGTATTGATGATATTCAAACTCAGAGCTTCAAAGGAAACTGAGAGATGAAACTTAAAGCACCAAGCTATAACTATGGTTATATTTGCTGTTGTCTTAATTGTTTCTTTTTGTTTTTAATATCTTTAAGGAGGTTGGAAGGAGGTTGATAGAATAAAAGAACAGATATAAAAAAAATTACATCCCTTATCTCCTTCTCCTATCTTACTGAATTGAATACAATTGGGATCTATTTCTAAGGGTGTGACTAATGTATTTTTTTTTCTTTTGAACATCTCATTGTTGTGCATTTTTTGTTTGTGATATGGGACGTAGAGGAGAGAATGAGTTTTCCCATTATAGGACCTGGACTCCAACTCTTCAGTCCATTGGTAGAATTTTATTTGGAGCCATTCATGTTTCATAAATTAGATTTTTCAGGGGCAGGATGACAGCAAATTTGAAGTTTTTATATCTGTCCCTATTAGACCATGAATCTAAATCTGTAATGAAATCCAATTACATCCCCTGAAATAGGGAAACTGTGGCATCAAATATTACACAGAATATATATATTTTTGTTACAAGGAAAGGTTTACTGTGTGAGATAGAGATGAGAGGCATTATTATCTAAAAATAACTGATAGAAAAACAAAAGGTACCAAATAGAAACAAAAGAATGAGCCAGAAGCATCATCACAAATAATAACATTCCATACTTATTTTTGTGTACAGAAAAAAATAGTATTTTCACATTCTACTCTAACCCACTTACTCACCTGAAGACAATACAACTATGTACATAGAGATTCCTTGGGTCCCCTGAAGATTGTGAAGAGTGGCTGAAGTCCAAATGGATTATCAGAAGCCCAGGACTATAGGAGAATTTGGAAAGAGTAGTTAGAGATACAATGTGAGATGGTTAGGTTTCTGGGGGCAATACCTAATAATAAATGTTACCCGAAATGACTTAATTAGGTTCAGGACCAAATGATGAGGTTAGGACAGCAATTCCTAGTTCAATTATGAGACACAAGTGTAATTCACAATGTTGTTTTTTCTCTCAAAAGGTGACTTTATTTATGAGAAAAGGTTAGTAGAGATTTCAAAATGAATAGGTGAAATAGATACCAGGAGTGGTAATAGATATGCTAGAGCATATAGTTATTAAGGAAAGGTTTTTTTTTTAAACAATTAACATGGAAAAGAAGTTTTGTAATGGAACTCACAATTAATTAGGAGAAAGGGAATATGGCAAGAATAATGGTGGGAGTCCATCATTGACAGGCAGAGTAAATTCTTAGAGGAGTTTAGCACCTTAAAGAGTTAGTTAGCTATAGCAAGGCAAAAGACACCATGAGGCAGAACACAGTAGTGGGCTAATCCCAGTAAAGGTACAGCAAAGATCAAATACTCCATGGGCAGATTTATAGGGGAAATTTAACCTGGGAAGGGTTGAAATCATAACTTGGGATTTCTTATTGGATTAAGTAAGGAGGGGACTCAACCCCACCTAGTTACCCAAGACTTCATCAAAATCATATTTAAAAATGAGACCACTAGTCAATAGCAGACCATCCCAGATCCCATACTGCTTTCATACTTTCTGCTTTCATACTGCTGCTTAGAGGGAAGGACAAAGGCTAGTTAATTCTTATGTCATATTGTTCTAATCATTGTTATGCC
This sequence comes from Antechinus flavipes, assembly GCF_016432865.1. Lineage (NCBI taxonomy): Eukaryota > Metazoa > Chordata > Mammalia > Dasyuromorphia > Dasyuridae > Antechinus > Antechinus flavipes. Next base: position 498,751,948 of record NC_067400.1, read on the forward strand.
ACAGTCTCCTTGAATTGTTCTACCTCAGTTTCCCTGCACTAGTTTCACTTATTGTCTTGACTGAGTTTCCCTGAATTGTTCTATCTCAGTTTCTTTAACTCTTCTGCCTCAATCCCCTTAGTTATAATCCCCACCCCCACCTCTGGTTCATTAAGACTGAGGACCATTTGCTCTAAGATTATAAATTGTCAATGTGAGACTCAAGAAGAAGGGGAAATCAGACTTCTTGATGCCTAACTCCTTCTGCCCTCAAAAATTTATGACACTACCCCCTCTAAAATATTCCAAAAGATAAGACTATCCTGGATACCTCATTGACATCTTTACTTCTGTTTATTCAGACATCCTGACTCTAGCTTTTAGTAAAAATTTATAGCCTCTCCCTATCCTGACAGAACCAAATGGGTCTGTAAAGAAGTTTCCCGCTTCTTTCCCATTCTTTGTTTGAAAAAGGTATAAAAAGACTTGGGATTCTCCCATTCGTCACTGGATATTTTGAGATGAGACTCCTGTCCCAGTCAATTATACTCTCTCCAATTAATAAAATATTAAAAACTCTCTAATCTCTATCTTGCCTCAATTTCTCCAGCACTACACCATAATTCTTTTAAAAATTAAATGACTTCATAAAGCTGCTTGACCCATCTATGCAACTCTAATAGTAAACTAGACATACTAGGGGTAGGATAGCTGCTTGTAGAATATAGACATAAGCATTAAAATGATAAGATCATACATAACTTTGTGTGCTGGCACATCCTGAGGAAGCATTACTGCTGATCCACCCCTGAGGGAAAGGGCAAAATGAAGGAACAGTTGTAATGTTTGTCTCATGCTGAGCCAGACAGAGTAGGCTTATAATTTATGGAGTTCTATAAAATCATCATAGATTTTTCATAGGAAGGTTATTAAAGAACAGGTAAGTCAATCTTCACTTTGTAGATGAGGAAACTGAGGTATAGAATAAAACATTTTATTATCTGAGGAGACCAATAAAATTTTGACCTTTCATTTCAAATTTTGCATACTTTTCACTGAATCATATCACACTCCATTTCAGTACTGATTATTTTTTTTTATTCCAGTGTCTTTAATTAAACTATATTCCTATTTCCATTGTTGACCAGTCTTATAGAAGCTTGTCCTGAGCCTAAATATCCTAAATATCTTGTCCCTCTACAACTTTCTTTTTTCTAAGCTTAATGATATGTGTGGTATGTCCCTCCGGTTCAGTGGAATGTCCTTGAAGTCAAGGACTGCTTCATTTTTATCTTAGTATTTATAGTATATAGTTCACACATTAAATATATCTTTGTTGTAGTGAATTGAATTGGAGATTAATATGTAAAAATTTAGGATTGGAAAAGCCCTTAGGTGTTACCTTGTTCAGTCCCCTTGTTTTATTAATGAAGTAACTGAGTTCAAAGAGTGAAATGGCTTTATCCAGTTACACTAGTCAATGGCAATTGTTGTTCTGTCAGATTTTTGTGATCATGTTTGGGGTTTTCTTGGCAAGATACAGGAGTGGTTTGCTATTTTCTTTTCAACCTCATTTTACACATGAGGAAACTGAGATAAAAAGGGTGAAGTGATTAGGTTAACCCTTAAGAGACTAAGGGTTAAGTCTCCAAACTCCTAGTCATGCTACTGACTAGATAGAAGGACAATTGGCAAATACTGCTTGATCATTATTAAATTTCTTCACTTCAGACTTTCCTCACAGATTCACATATTTTTCTTAAGAGATAGAAAAAGGCAACCAGAGTAGAGAAACAAACAAAATAAATGCTTTTCATGTAGACAAAAATAGAAGTTTTAAAACAATTTCAAAATTCCCTAGTAATACATTATATTTTAATAGAAGCTCAATAACTTCTGAAGCAGTAAATGAGAAGGAGGGATGAGAGAGAAGGGTGGGGCTATATTTATGTGAGTTACAGTTCCCTGCAAACATGAACATTTCATTGAAAGAAGCAAAACAATAATGGACCTATAGTTATGAGAGTTTCACGTATTTTCTGGTTCATCCATGCCTCTGGGAAAAAGTGCATAAAGTAAACTGAAGAATAAGGACAATTGAAATTAGCAAAATGATTCATTTCCCTCAAATCTCCAAATAAATGATATGTCAAAAAAATTTAAATGTTCCTGGAGAATTTAAGCTCACCTTTTAAATAATATTGAAAAGTAGCTGATATCACTTCCAAAAAATGAAATCAAATACTCATTGGATTTTTAAAAATTGTTTTAAAATTTCTTTTTTTTTTGTCTACATGAAAAGCAAATATTTTTTTTTTATCCACTCTGCTATCTGCCTCTTTCTTATGATAGAGTTTATCCCATTCACAATCATGGTTATAATTACTACTTGTGTGTTTCCCTCCATCCTATTTTTTTCCTTTTGTTCTCTCTCTTCTTTCACTTTGTTCTTCCTCATCAGTGTTTTGCTCCTGATTATTACCTTCACTGATCTAACCTCCTTTTTATCAGTCCCCACTCCATCTGTCTTTACTTATTCCTTTCTTACTTCTCTGTCCAGTTAGACAAATATCTACATTATCTTGCTTATAGATATTATTCACTCTTTGATCCAATACTGATAAGAGTAAGGTTTAAGTGATGTTCATTGCCCACCATACCATAGTCCCTTCCACTGTAATAGATTTGTTATATCTCTTCAAATAAAATAATTTTATACTGTTTTACCTCTTCCTTCTGCACCCAATGTACTCCTCTTTCTTATCCCTTAATTTTTTATATCATTCCCTCAAATTCACTTTATACCCATATTCTGTGTCTGTGTAGATTCCTTCTAAGTATATTAATGATGATTTAATTTTTAAGAATTACAAGTATCATATTTCTATGAATAGATTTAAACAATTTGGCTCCATTGAATTACTTGTTTTGTTTTCCCTTTTTATCTGTTTGCTTTGTTTGAGTCTTGATTTTGGAGGGGAAAACTTTGGTTTATTTCTGGTCTCCTCATAAAAACTTGAAATCTTTCTATTTCACTTAATAAACTTTTTTCCTTTAACTACCTCGGTTTTGTGGGCAAAGGATATGAACAGACAATTTTTAGATGAAGAAATTAAAACCATTTCTAATCATATGAAAAGATGATCTAAATTATTATTGCTCAGAGAAATGTAAATTAAGATAGCTCTGAGATATCACTACATACCTGTCAGATTGGCGAAGATGACAGGAAAAGATAATGATGAATATTGGAGGGGAAGTGGGAAAATTGGGACACTAATACATTGTTGGTGGAACTGTGAACAGATTCAATCATTGTGGAGAGCAATTTGGAATTATGCTCAAAGAGTTATCAAACTGTGCATATCAAACTTTGACCTAGCAGTATTTCTACTGGGCTTATATCCCAAAGAGATCTTAAAAGAGGGAAAGGGACCCATGTGTACAAACATATTTGTGGGCAGCCCTTTTTGCAGTGGCAAGAAACTGGAAACTGAGTGAATGCCCATCAGTTGGATAATGGCTGAATAAATTGTGATATATGAACATTATGGAATATTATTGTTCTATAAGAAACAATTAGGAGGATGATTTTAGAGAAGCCTGGAGAGATTTACATGAATGCCATGAAATGAGCAGAACCAGGAGATCACTGTGCAAGGCAATATCAATATTATAGGATGATCAATTCTGATGATCATGATTCTTTGCAACAATGAAATGATTGATGATTGTGATGAAGAGAGTCATCTACACCCAGAAAGAGGACTTTGGGAACTGAATGTGGATCACAACATAATATTCTCACTCTTTTTAATTTTGTTTGCTTGCATTTTGTTTTCTTATTCATTTTCTTTCCTTTTTATCTGATTTTTCTTGTACAACAAGAGAACTATATAAACATGTTTACATATATTGGAATTAACATATATTTTAACATGTATAACATATGTTGGATTGCTTGCCATCGAGAGAATGGAAGGCAGAGGGGAAAATCTGAAACACAAGGCTATACTAGAGTCAATGTTGAAAAGTTATCCGTACATATGTTTTGAAAATAAAAAAAAAAGCTTTAAAAAAAAAGCTTAATTTTGGGGTAAGTGATTCTCTTTATTAAAGTTGCAAATCTTTTTATTTCATTGAGTGATCATTTTTTTCCCTTTGTGTAGTATGCTTATTTTTTCTGAGTATGTTGTAGTTTTAATTCCTTTGTCTTCCAGAATAGCATGTTCCATAATTTCTGATCCTTTCATATTGTAGCTGTCAAGTCCTGTGTGATTCTGATTGTGAACCATTGATATTTGAATTATTTCTTTCTGGCCACTTCTATTTTTCCTTGACCTGATAGCTCTGATATTTGGCTATAATATTCTTTAGAGTTTATCTTTTGGGATCGCTTTCTTGAGGTGAATGATGGATTCTTTCAAGGCCTATTTTGCCTGCTAGTTTCAGAATATCAGGACACTTTTCTCTGATAATTTTTAAAAGATGCTGTCCAGGTCCTCCTTTTCATTATGGTTTTCAGGTAGCTCAATGAGTCTATTATTATCAATCCTAAATCTATTGCTGGATCAGTTGTTTGTCCCATGGGGATTTTACATTTCCTTTACAGCTCCTTTTTTAAGTTCTTACATGAGTTCTTTCTAACTTGAGACCATTTCCGCTTTTTTCTTTATTTTTTCTTTTAAAAATTCATATGTAGTTTAATTTTACATGTATATTAACTTTTTAAATACACACTTCTTTATGAATCATATAGGGAGATAAAAATTAGAACAAAAAGGAAAAAAGAAAAAAGGAAAATTAGAACAAAAGAAAAAAAGAAAAAGTGAACAAAGCATGTATTGATTTACATTCAATCTCCATAGTTTCTTCCTGGATGTAGACGGCATTTTCTATACAAAATTTATTGGGATTGTCTTACATCACTGAACCACTGAGAAGAAAAAAGTCTTTTATGATTGATCATTTCACAATCTTACAGTTACTGTGTACAATGTATTCCTGGTTCTGCTTGATTCACTCAGCAGCAGTTCATATAAATCTTTCCTAACCCATTCTAAAATTCATTTTTTTGGAATATATTAAACTGAATATATTCAATTCCTTCCTCATTTTTTATAGAACAACAATATTCCATAACTTTCATATCCCATAACTTACTTAGCCTTTCCCCATTTGATGGGCATCTATTCATTTTCCAATTTTTTGCTACTCCCCAAAAGATCTGCTACAAACATTTTTGGTATAAACCTGTCCTTTCCCCTCCTTTATGATTTCCTTGGGATAGACATCCAGTAATGGTCAGGGGTCAAAGGGTATGCATAGTTTTATAGACCTTTGAGTATAGCTCCAAATTACTCCACAGAATGGTAGGATAACTTCACAATTTCACCCACAAATGCTCTAGTGATCTAGTTTTCCCATTTCCCTTTCAACATTTATCATTATCTTTTCTATGATCTTAGCCAATGGGAAAGGTGTGTGGTGGTACCTCACAATTGTTTTAATTTGAGTTTCTCTAATAAATATGGTTTTGTTGCATTTTTTAAATATGACTATAAATGGCTTTAATTTCATAATCTGAAACTTGTCTCTTCATATCATTTGGCCATTTATCAATTGAGGAATGACTTGTATTCTTACAAATTTGATAGTTTTTTTATATATTTTAGAAATGAAGCCTTTATCAGATACAATGTCTGTTAAAAAAAAATTCCCCAGCTTTGTACTTTTCTTTTAATTTTGTTTCTATTGGTTTTGTTTGTGCAAATTTTTTAAAAATTTAATGTAACCAAAGTTTTCCATTTTGCATTTCATAATGTTCTCTAGTTCATTATTGGGCATAAATTCCTCCCTTTTCCATAGATGTGGTAAGTAAACTATCCCTTATTTTCCTATGGTATATGGTATAATTTTTTACACACAAATCATGTACTCATTTTGGCTTTATTTTGGTGTGGGGTGGAAGATGTTGGTCTATGTTGAATTTCTGCCATATTATTTTCCAGTTTTCCCAGCAATTTTTAAATGAAATAGTTTTATCCCAGAAGCTAGAGTTTGGAGGCTTACCAAATAATGGATTATTATATTCATTGATTATTGTGTCATGTATATCTAATCTATTTCACTGATCTACCACTCTATTTCTTAGCCAGGGACAAATGGTTTTGATGACTGCTGCTTTATAATAGAGTTTTAAGTCTGGTATTGCTAGGCCATTGTGCTTTGTTTTTTTGTTTTTGTTTTTGTTTTTGTTTTTTTCATTAATTCCCTTGATACTCTTCATCTTTTGTTCTTTCCAGTGAATTTTGTAATTATTATAGCTGTGTAAAATAATTTTTGGCAGTTTGATTGGTACAGGAATAAACAAGTACACCAATTTAGGTAGAATGATCATTTTTATCATATTAGCTCTGCATACCATGAGCAATTGTATGTTTTGCCAAGCTTTTAGATCTGACTTCATTTGTGTGGGGATTTTTTGTAATCACATTCATATAATTCCTGGATTTGTCCTGACATTCTCTGGGGTTTTGTCCACAAGAGTTTTAACATGGCTGTCCTTTTCTGAATTTGTGTCTTGTTTTTTTCCCTATCACCATAATACCTTTTTTTTTAATTTTAAATTTTATTTAATTTAATAATAACTTTGTATTGACAGAATCCATGCCAGGATATTTTTTTTACAACATTATCCCTTGCACTCGCTTATGTTTCGTTTTTTCCCCTCCCTCCCTCCACCCCCCCACCACAAGATGGCAAGCAGTCCTATATATGTTAAATATGTTGCAGTATATCCTAAATACAATACATATTTGCAGAACCGAACAGTTCTCCCGCTGCACAGGGAGAATTGGATTCAGAAGGTAAAAATAACTCGGGAAGAAAATCAAAAATACAAATAGTTCACATTCATTTCCCAGTGTTCCTTCTTTGGGTGTAGCTGTTTCTGTCCATCATTTATCCATTGAAACTCAGTTAGGTCTCTTTGTCATAGAAATCCACTTCCATCAGAATACATCCTCATACAGTATCGTTGTCGAAGTGTATAATGATCTCCTGGATCTGCTCATCTCACTTAGCATCAGTCCATGTAGGTCTCTCCAAGCCTCTCTGTATTCATCCTGCTGGTCATTCCTTACAGAGCAATAATATTCCATAACATTGATATACCACAATTTACCCAGCCATTCTCCAATTGATGGGCATCCTTTCATTTTCCAGTTTCTAGCCACTACAAACAGGGCTGCTACAAACATTTTGGCGCATACAGGTCCATTTCCCTTTTTTAGTATCTCTTTGGGGTATAAGCCCAATAGAAATACTGCTAGATCAAAGGGTATGCACAGTTTGATAACTTTTTGGGCATAATTCCAGATTGCTCGCCAGAATGGCTGGATTCATTCACAACTCCACCAACAATGCATCAGTGTCCCCATTTTCCCGCATCCCCTCCAACATTCATCATTATTTTTTCCTGTCATCTTAGCCAATCTGACAGGTGTGTAGTGATAACTCAGAGTTGTCTTAATTTGCATTTCTCTGATCAATAGTGATTTGGAGCACTCTTTCATGTGAGTGGTAATAGTTTCAATTTCTTCATCTGAAAATTGTCTGTTCATATCCTTTGACCATTTATCAATTGGAGAATGGCTTGATTTCTTATAAATTTGAGTCAGTTCTCTATATATTTTGGAAATGAGGCCTTTATCAGAACCTTTAACTGTGAAGATGTTTTCCCAGTTTGTTGCTTCCCTACTAATCTTGTTTGCATTTGTTCTGTTTGTACAAAGGCTTTTTAATTTGATGTAATCAAAATTTTCTATTTTGTGATCAGTAATGGTCTCTAGTTCATCTTTGGTCACAAATTTCTTTCTCCTCCACAAGTCTGAGAGATAAACTATCCTATGTTCCTCTATAATCTCGTTCTTTATGCCTAGGTCATGGACCCATTTTGATCTTATCTTGGTATATGGTGTTAAGTGTGGGTCCTTGCCTAATTTCTGCCATACTAATTTCCAGTTATCCCAGCAGTTTTTATCAAATAATGAAATCTTATCCCAAAAGTTAGAATCTTTGGGTTTGTCAAACACTAGATTGCTATAGTTGACTATTCTGTCTTGTGAACCTAACCTTTTCCACTGATCCACTAATCTATTTCTTAGCCAATACCAAATGGTTTTGGTGAGCTTTATAATATAATTTTAGATCAGGTACAGCTAGAACACCTTCATTTGATTTTTTTTTCATTAATTCCCTTGAGATTCTCGACTTTTTATTGTTCCATATGAATTTTGTTGTTATTTTTTCTAAATCATTAAAATATTTTCTTGGAAGTCTGATTGGTATAGCACTAAATAAATAGATTTGTTTAGGGAGTATTGTCATCTTTATTATATTCGCTCAGCCTATCCAAGAGCACTTAATATTTTTTCCAATTATTTAAGTCTGACTTTATTTGTGTGGAGACTTTTTTGTAATTTTGCTCAAATAATTCCTGACTTTCCTTTGGTAGGTAGATTCCCAAATATTTTATGCTATCTACAGTTATTTTGAATGGAATTTCTCTTTGTATCTCTTGCTCTTTGATTTTGTTGGTGGTGTATAAGAATGCTCAGGATTTGTGGGGATTTATTTTGTATCCTGCTACTTTGCTAAAATTATGAATGATCTCTAATAGCTTTTTAGTAGAATCTCTGGGGTTTTCTAGGTATACCATCATATCATCTGCAAAGAGTGATAGTTTGGTTTCCTCATTGCCTACTCTAATTCCTTTAATCTCTTTCTCGACTCTTATTGCAGAGGCTAGTGTTTCTAATACAATATTGAATAATAATGGTGATAGTGGGCAACCTTGCTTCACTCCAGATTTTACTGGGAAAGGTTCCAGTTTTTCCCCATTGCATATGATGCTTACTGAAGGTTTTAAATATATGCTCCTAACTATTTTAAAGAAAAGTCCTTTTATTCCTATGCTCTCAAGTGTTTTTATTAGGAATGGCTGTTGGATTTTATCAAATGCTTTTTCTGCATCTATTGAGATGATCATATGGTTTTTGTTTGGTTGGTTGTTGATATAGTCAATTATGTTAATAGTTTTCCTAATATTGAACCAGCCCTGCATTCCTGGTATAAATCCTACTTGGTCATAATGTATTATCCTGGGGATGATTTTCTGTAATCTTTTTGCTAATATTTTATTTATGATTTTAGCATCAATATTCATTAGGGAGATTGGTCTATAATTTTCTTTCTCTGTTTTCAGCCTACCTGGTTTAGGTATCAGTACCATATCTGTGTCATAAAAGGAGTTTGGTAGGACTCCTTCAATCCCTACTTTTTCAAATAGTTTATTTAGCATTGGAGTTAATTGATCTTTAAATGTTTGATAGAATTCAGATGTAAATCCATCTGGTCCTGGAGATTTTTTCTTAGGGAGTTGATTGATAGTTTGTTCTATTTCTTTTTCTGAGATAGGAGTGTTTAGGATATTTACTTCTTCCTCTGTTAGTTTAGGCAAGCTATATTTTTGGAGGTATTCTTCTATTTCATTTAAGTTTTCGAATTTATTGGCGTAAAGTTGGGCAAAGTAACTCCTAATTATTGCTCTAATTTCCTCTTCATTAGTGGTGAGTCCTCCCTTTTCATTTTTAAGACTAACAATTTGATTTTCCCCTTTCCTTTTTTTAATCAGATTTATGAAGGGTTTGTCTATTTTGCTGGTTTTTTCATAGAACCAACTCTTAGTTTTATTAATTAATTCAATAGTTTTTTTTTTTTTTTTTACTTTCAATTTTATTGATCTCTCCTTTTATTTTTTGAATTTCAAGTTTAGTGTTTGGGGATTTTTAATTTGTTCCTTTTCTAGCATTTTTAGTTGCAAGCCCAATTCATTGACCTTCTCTTTCTCTATTTTATACAAATCGGCCTCTAGAGATATGAGATTTCCCCTTATTACCGCTTTGGCTGCATCCCATACATTTTGGTATGACGTCTCATTATTATCGTTTTCTTGGATGAAATTATTAATTATGTCTATAATTTGCTGTTTCACCCAATCATTCTTTAGTATAAGATTATTTAATTTCCAATTATTTTTTGGTCTACTTTCCTATGGCTTTTTATTGAATGTAATTTTCAATGCATCGTGGTCTGAAAATGATGCATTCACTATTTCTGCCTTACTGCATTTGAGTTTGAGGTTTTTATGTCTTAATATATGGTCAATTTTTGTATAAGTTCCATGAACTGCTGAAAACAAGGTGTACTTCTTTCTGTCCCCATTACATTTTTCCAGAGATCTCTCATATCTAATTTTTCTAGTATTCTATTTAACTCTTTACCTTCTTTCTTATTTATTTTGTGGTTTGATTTATCTAATTCTGAGAGTGCAAGGTTGAGATCTCCCACTATTATAGTTTTACTGTCTATTTCTTCTTGCAGCTCTCTTAATTTCTCTTTTAAGAATTTAGATGCTACCCCACTTGGTGCATATATGTTTAATATAGATAGTGCTTCATTATTCATTCTACCCTTTAGCAAGATATAGTTCCCTTCCTTATCTCTTTTGATTAGATCAATTTTTGCTTTAGCTTGATCTGAGATCAGGATGGCTACCCCTGCTTTTTTGACTTCACCTGAAGCAATGTAGATTTTGCTCCAACCTTTTACCTTTAACCTGCATGTATCTCCTCGCTTCAGGTGTGTTTCCTGTAAACAATATATTGTAGGATTCTGGCTTTTAATCCATTCTGCTAACCGCTTCCTCTTTATAGAGGAGTTTACCCCATTCACATTTATGGTTAAAATGACCAATTCTGTATTACTTGCCATCTTGTTAACCCCTGTTTATGCTTTTCTCCCTTCTTACTCCCTTACCCCCCTTCCCAGTATTAAGCTTTTGAACACCACTTGCTTCTCACAGTCTTCCCTTTTTTAGTATCCCTCCCCCCCCTTAGAGTTCCTCCCCCTAACTTACCCCTTTCCCTCCCAGTTACCGTATTCCCTTCCACTTAGCTTATTCCTTCCCTTTTCACTTTTCCCTTCTCACTTTTCAATGAGGTGGGAGAAGTTTCACCATAGATTGAATATGTCTAAAATTTTTCTCTTAATGCCAATTCTGAAAGCAGTAAAATACTCACTATATTCATCCCTCTCCATTCTTTCTCTAAGATATAATAGGTTTTCTTTGCCTCTTCATGAAATGTAGTACCCCCATTTTCCCCTTTTTCTACAATGTCCTTTCCACATCTATTTCTAGAACAAGGTATATCTGTATTCTTTATACATCTTTATAGCCGAAATATAGTTCTCAAGATTAATCTTTGCCTTTTTAGATTTCTCTTGAGTTCTGTACTTGTAGATCAAATTTTTTGTTAAGTTCTGGCTTTTTCATCAAAAATAGGTGAAATTCGCTTACTTCGTTGAATGTCCATCTTCTTCCCTGGAAAAAGATGCTCATTCTCGCTGGGTAAGTTATTTTTGGTTGCATACCAAGTTCCTTAGCCTTTCGGAATATCATATTCCAGGCCCTTCGATCCTTTAATGTGGATGCTGCCAGATCCTGAGTGATCCTTATTGTGGCTCCTCGATACTTGAATTGGGTTTTTCTAGCTGCTTGCAGTATTTTTTCCTTTGTCTGAGGGTTTTGGCATTTGGCCACTATATTTCTTGGTGTTTTGCTTTTAGGATCCCTGTCAGTAGGGGATCGATGAATTCTTTCAATGTCTATTTTACCCTCTGTTTCTATGACTTCTGGGCAGTTCTCTTTGATAATTTCCTGGAAAATAGTGTCCAGGCTCTTTTTTTCATCATACTTTTCTGGGAGTCAGATGATTCTCAGGTTGTCTCTCCTGGATCTGTTTTCCAGGTCTGTTGTCTTTCCCAGAAGGTATTTCACATTCTTTTCCATTGTTTGATTTTTTTGGATTTGCTTGACTGATTCTTCTTGTCTCCTCGAGTCATTCAATTCCATTTGTTCGACCCTGATTTTCAGTGAAGTATTTTCTTCACTCACTTTTTTAAGATCTTTTTCTAATTGTCCAATTGAGTTCTTTTGTTCTGTGGAATTTTTTTGCATTTTGCCAATTTTGTTTTTTAGAGAGCTATTTTCTGTTTCCAGTTCACCAATCCTATTTTTCAAGGATTTGGTTTCTTTATCCACTCTCTCTTTAACTGACTTCTCCAGGCTCTTTTGCCAAGCCTCCTTCTCCTTTTCCCATTTCTCTTCTAGCTCTCTTGTGAGAGCCTTTTTAATTTCCTCCTTGAGATTCATCTGTGCTGAGGAACAGATGATCTCCTCCTTTGGGGATTCACCTGGGGACTGTTTGTTTTTAGTCTCCTCAGGATTTGGAGTCTGCTCTTTATTTGTATAGAAGCTGTCAAGGGTTAAAGTCTTTTTCAGTTTCTTGCTCATTCTGTCTAATAATCAAAGACAAACTATCAAAGAAACAGAAGAAAAAAAACCTTGAATGGGGGCTGCTTTCTTTGGGGGAGGGCAGGGTAGCTGTGAGGCACTGGCCCTACTGTGCTGCACCTGCACTCTAAGATCTGAGAGCGTGCTGAGACACTGTGGGGGAGGGATGGCCAGGTCCCGAGAGACTCCAGCTGTTTTGGGGTTGTATTCTTCACCCTCGGTGTTTTTAGCTTCTCTGCTGGGCTGCTGACTTGCTGCCAGAGCAAAGTATCTAATCCTGTAGCAAAGCTCTCCCCACAGAGACTGCTGCAATCACACCCTACCCCCTCTCCGCTCTGCTCGGCTCTGAGCCTCCTTCCGTGCTCTCGCTGCCACTGTTGCCAGCAGGCTGCTTCCGATCTAATAACCGTCCCCGCCCTCACGCAAAAACAGACCTTTCTTGACGAGTCTCAACGATGGTTTCTCTTGGTAACTAATTGTATGTTTTTTTTCATTCGAGCATTAATTCAGAGGCATGAAATGAAATGGATAGTGAGAGAAAAACACAGAGGTTACACAGTTGTGTGCCTCCTCTCCACCATCTTGGCTGGAAGTCCTCTAAGGCTTTCCTGAGCCTGGACAGACTTACATGAATTGACACCATGGGAAGTAGAACATTGTATACAATATTAGCAAAATTATGTGATAATCAACTGTGATGAACTTGGGCTTTTCTCAGCAATGTAATGATTCACGATAATTCCAATAGATGGGATAGAAAATGCAATCTGTATCCAAAGGGAGCTATGGAGAATGTATGTGCATTGAATTTTCAACTTTTTGTTTGTTTGTTTTCTTGTTATTTTCTCCCTTTTAGTGTGATTTTTCTTGCACATGACAAATATGGAAATTAAAAGGATTGCACATACTTAAACTATATCAGATTTCCTTTTGCTTAGAGAGAAAGAGAGAAAAATTTGGGAAAAAAAAGTCTCCAAGTTGAATGTTGAAAACTATCTTTTCATGTATTTGGAAAAAATAAAATACTATAAGGAAAAAAAAAGATTCACTGGGCTTTAAAAACCAAGTGGAGGAGCTACTATTCAACCAATAGAAATAGGGATCCACCATGGTTTCTGGATAGGAAGTGATATAATGAAATCTGTCTTTTAAGAATATTAATTTAGTACTATTTTTCCAATGGATTGAGGGAGAGACTGGAAATAAGGTAAATAGACATATTAACTATACATATGAGGCATACCAAAGGTATTATGCACAGTTACCACTCTAAGCAAGTGGAAAGAAGGCGATAGATGTGAGATATATTATGGAAGTGTCATTGGTAAGTTATGGTAATTGATTGGATATGATGGAAGGAAGAGAGAAGAGTTGAAAACTCTTAGAGTTTTCAACTTACTTAGACAGTAAACCTAAGTGACTGAAAGAATGGTGATATCCTCAATTGAAAAAGAGTAGAAAGCAGTGTTTTTTTTTTTTTTTTTTTTTTTTTTTTTTTGTGGAGGTGGAAGGGAAAGAAATGAACAATGTGTATGTTGTGTTTGAGATATCTATGGGACACCCAGGCAGAAATGTACAAAAATTACTTGATAATAAAAGATTGGAGCTCTAGAGAAACTAGTGTTAAAGGGGCTGAAGAAATCACCAAGAGGGATATTGTAAAGAGAGAAAAGAGTCTTAGAGAATACTACAAAAAGGGTGGGAAATGATTCAGTAAAGGAGACTGGGTAGGGCTGTAAAGAGAACAAAGATAGAAACCCAAAAGAGAAAGCATTTAGGCTGTAGGTACAGTCAAAAGTATTATGATATAGAGGAAAAAGGTGAGAAATATGCAGGTTGGGGAAAAAAAAAAAACTTTGCTTCTTTTAGTTAAGAACTTATTTTTAACTCAGAAAGGAACAATTTCAGTTTGAGTCATGAAGTATGACTAAGTATACTAAATTACAAGGAGGATAATTAAATGGGAGATGAGGAAGTAGAAATACTAAGTGTTTTTGTTTTTGTTTGTTTGTTTTCCAAATCAGTTTGCCCTCTAATAAAAGGTGGTGATGAAGGTGAGCTTTGAAGGGAATGAAGGAATCAAATAGGAAAAAATTAATGAAAAAGTGAATTACTGAGATGCTAAATATCTATATAAAAATCATAGAAATGATACTTGATATTTTGAGTCTGAGAAATAGTAGGACATTTTTGAATACAGAGTGAATAAAGTTGAGTAGTTAAATCTGACAGTTGTTATTTTATTCTAGAGGCAATTGGGAAATGGAGATTTTTTGAAGAGGAGTAGTGTGGTTGGTTTTGTCTTAAAACACACAGGTAAATGAGCTTGTGGAATAATATAATTAGTTCTGTTTGGGATAAATTGAATTTAAGTTATCTAAAGGACATCCAGCCAGACCTGTCAAAGAGGCATTTGGTAATGCAAAACTGGACTTCAAGAGAGATATGGTACCTAGAGATCAAAATCTAACTCTATGTTGACAATTAATTTTGTATTGGACATTTGGCAGTTTCCTTAAGTTCACTGAAATTTAGCTTCCTCACCTGTAAAATATAAGGATAAACTAGTTGATAATAAATCTAGAACTAAAAGGACTTCAGAGAACATTCTATCACTAATGAGTCAAAACAGTTACAATTATTTGATGAAATTTTACATTACCCACAAATTACAATTGTAGCTTTCCTTGCATTGTTGGAAGAAACATGTAAGAGTTAAAGGTAATTACATGTTAAAGACCCCAATTTCTGGGATAAGAACTATATGATAAAAATTTCTGGGAAAATTAGAAAATAGTTTGATAAAAACTAGACATTGACTAATATCTAACACCCTATCCAGGGGTCCTCAAACTTTTTAAATAGGGGGCCAGTTCACTGTCCCTCAGACTGTTAGAGGGCCGGACTATAGTAAAAACAAAAACTCTGTTTTGTGGGCCTTTAAATAAAGAAACTTCATAGCCCTGAGTGAGGGGATAAATGTCCTCAGCTGCTGCATCTGGCCTGTGAGCCGTAGTTTGAGGAACCCTGCAGCCAAGATAAGATTTAAATGAGTTCATGATTTAGATAAAAAGATTAAAATTATGAGCAAATTAAGAGAACAAGGGATATCTTATCTCTCAGATCTGTGGAGAAGGAAGGAATTTATGATCAAAGAAAAACTAGAGAACTTATGAAATGCAAAATGGACAATTTTGATCATATTAAATTTTTTTAAAAATTGTACAAACTAAACTAATTCAATCAAAATTAAGAGAAACAGAAAAGTGAGGGAAAATATTTATATCCAGGGGTTCTCATAAAGGCCTCATTTCTAAACTATATAGAGAATTGACTCAAATTTATAAGAAAGCAAGCCATTCTCCCATTGATAAATAGTCAAAAGATATAAACAGACAATTTTCAGATGAAGAAATTAAAACCATTTCTAGTCATATGAAAAAATGTTCTGAATCACTACTGATTGGAGAGATACAAGCTAAGACAACTCTGAGGTACCACTACACATCTCTGAGATTGTTTAAGATGACAGTAAAAGGTAAAGACAAACGTTGGAGGAGATGGGGGAAAACTGGGACACTAATACATTGTTGGTGGAATTGTGAAATGATCCAACCATTCTGGAGTGCAATTTGGAACTATGCCCAAAGGGCTATCAAACTGTGAATACCCTTGGATCCAGCAGTGTCTCTACTGCATCTGTCCATATCCCAAAGGGATCATAAAAAATAAAAAGGACACTCTTGGGCAAAAATATTAGTACCATTCTTTTTTTTTTAGTGGCAAGGAACTACACTTGCCCTTTGGTTGGGGAATTGCTAGATAAGTTATGACATATAAGTGTTATGGAATATTATTTTCTTTTAAAAATTTTCTTTAAAAATTTTTTTTTCTTTTCTTTAAAAAAATCATCCTGATGAGCAGGATGATTTCAGAAAGGCCTGGAAAGGTGCACATGAACTGATGTTAAGTGAAATGAATAGAACGAAGAGAACATTGTACACAGCAGCAGCAAGATTATGTGATCATGAACTCTGATGGATGTGGCTCTTTTCAACAAAGTGATTCAAACCAATTCCAATAGATTTGTCTGTGATGGAAAGAGCAATTTGCATCTAGAAAAAGGACTATTGGGACTGAATGTGGATCACAACATAGTATTTTCACCTTTTCTGTTATTGTTTGCTTGATTTTCCTTTCTCATTATTCCTTGTGATCTCATTTTTCTTGTGTGCATGATAAATGTAGAAATATGTATAGAAGAATTGCTCATGTTTAGCATATATTGGATTACTTGCTATCCAGAAGACAGGGTGGGGGAAAAGGAAGGAAAAAATTGGGAACTGTTGGAATCCTTACTAACTGCTAACTAATTAGAGTTGATCTAATCCTACAAGAAGATTTTGGCCAGAACCTGAAACAAGGTACTAAGTAGAACGAATTTATACAAGGCTTGTGTTCACACCTTTACTCATTGGAGTCCACAAGTATGCTAGCTTCACAAAGTACACTTTCTAACTTCAAGGGAGTCCACACCTCCCTTAAAGCTCTTTGGGCCAGAGAGCACTATGGGAGAAAACCCATAATCCCATTCTCTCAGAAGATTCACATATAAGGCGAGACAGCCATTCCAGAATACATTTTTTTTCCTCTTGGCTGGCTGGTCGCAGAAGAGAGTCCAGAAGCCCTCTCTCCGCGGCAAGTTGGTGGCTGGGCTCCCCAGAAGGAGACAAGAGAGACATTCCATCTCTGTGTTGGATGGAGACTGAAGAAAGCAGAGGCAGAGGCTGAAGGACAGAACCTTTGGATTTGGAGATATTCGGAGGGCTCTAAGCCTCTAAGCCCTGTGCTTTGAGAAGAACAAGAACTCCAACATTTGAACTCATAACATTTGGCGCCCAAGCGTGGGAACCAAGGACCCTACTTTCACTGAAGAAGTCTCCAGTGACCAGGAACTGAGTGAGTACAACCTTTTTTGGCTGAAATGGGACAGATCCTAAGTAAAGATTCTCCATGCCCCACCCCAATCCCCCCAACCCCAGCCCCACCCAGGAGTGGTGCTATAGAAAGCCTGCTTAAGCTGATAGAAGATCAAGGATTACTTGTAACTTGGGGACAGGCAGCTAGACTTCTGGCTACATTAAAACGCACCTCCCCTTGGTTCTTAGAGGAAGAGCAAATCTCTCTAAAAAACTGGGCATTGATTGGTCAACAGATCTCCGCATATAACAATGAAAACAGTCCTCATTCAGTTTCCATTGAAGTATTCTATTTATACAATACGATACAGATGGCCTTAAAATACCGTACTTGTTCTAGGAGAAAAGGAAAAAAACTCTAGGAATAGCCAAAGGGGGAAGCCTGAGATAAAGGAGGAAGACAAAGAACAGATTAATGGCCATATCCCCACAGGGCAGGGAGACTTAAGTGAGGCTCAAGGGCGGGGTGAATCAGGCAGCTTTAGTCCCACCTGAGGAGCAGGTAATTGACTCTCCTCCATCAACTCCACCCTCTGGAATGGAGGAAGGAGGGGTAGTGGGGGGGGGGGGCAGTGACAGCACCAGCACCTCCCCCCCAGCATCCTGCACCTCCCCCCCAGCATCCAGCTGCTCCTATGAGCAGATTGCAAAAGGGACTAATTAAGGCCAGAGAAGAAGGGAAAAATGTATCAGAATTTCAACACCACATTTTCCCTGTAATTCAACAGTTTAATTCTTCAGGTCAAGAAAGTAGAAGATACTCACCTTTTGATATAGAAATCCTCAAAGACCTGAAAAAAGCTTGCACTCTTTATGGGGCTACATCAGCTTATGTTAAGATGCTATTACAAAATTTGTCTTTTGAAATCTTGACCCCTAATGACTGGAAATCTATAGCAAGAATATGCCTAGAACCTGGACAGAACTACTTGTGGCTTTCTGAATATAGTGAGCTCTGTAGGATACAAGCCCAACAAAATAGTCAAAGTGGAGTTCATACTGCAATCACCTGTGACCTATTAACAAATACAGGTCCTTATGCAGATGTCGCAGCACAAATTAGTTATTCTGTAGCAGCATATCAGCAAATTGCTGATAATGCTATCAAAGCGTGGGCTTCTCTTCACAATAAAGACGACAAGGGCGGGGGGGGGGGGGCTTCACAAAAATAACACAAGGGCCAAATGAACCCTTCGCTGACTTTGTGGGATGCTTGCAGACAGCTATCACAAGAACAAATGGAGAAAATGCAATAACAGACATTTTGATAAGGCAACTTGCTAAGGAAAATGCTAATGAGGTTTGCAGAAGAATTATACTAGGACTGCACAAGGATGCTCCTTTAGAGGAGCTCATAAGACTCTGTGCCACAGTGGGCACAGGTGCCTTTTATAGCCAGGCTATGATGCAGACTTCCCAAAATCCAAACATGAGAAGACAGAGTCCCTCTTGGCAAGGGACTTCCA
Organism: Antechinus flavipes; assembly: GCF_016432865.1. Lineage (NCBI taxonomy): Eukaryota > Metazoa > Chordata > Mammalia > Dasyuromorphia > Dasyuridae > Antechinus > Antechinus flavipes. The sequence continues at coordinate 498,770,790 of NC_067400.1, forward strand.
GAGAGACTCGTAGATGCTTTCATTGTGGAAAAGTAGGACATCTGAAAGCTCAGTGTTGGTATAGAGATAGAATGGGAAAACAAGGTGGGAGAACAAGACCCCAAACCCCATGTCCAAAATGCAACAGAGGCTTCCATTGGGCCTCAGAATGCAGACAGATTCAGGGAAACGGGATGAGGGGCCCAGCCCCAGGGCCCAAGGCAAAAAACACTTGGGGCATGATGGCAGCCAATGGTGCACCCAGAGAATGCCTAGAAGTCCAGTACCCAGACATGACCAATCAGACAGAAAGCCATATGATGGGAGAAGGGGATTACACAGTCAACCAGCCAGGAAGCAACCTGATGGCAGAAGGGAATTACAATTGGGGAGAATAGAGCTGTATGCAGCTGGGACAACTGAGATACCCCCTGGAGAGGTAAAATCTGTTCCTCTCCAGCCTATGGATCCCCTACCTCCAGGCACAGTAGGCTTGACCATTTTACCTCCTTGTATGTACAAAACAGTGTCCATCCACACACTGATGTGGGAAACTGGGGAATGTGTAGATAATATCCCAGTCACTAATACAGGTAGACAATGTGTGACTTGTTGGAATCCTTACTAACTGCTAACTAATTAGAGTTGATCTAATCTTACAAGAAGATGTTTTGGGCAGAACCTGAAACAAGGTACTAAGTAGAACTAATTAATACAAGGCTTATGTTCACACCTTTACTCATTGGAGTTCAATGAGTTCACACCTCCCTTGAAGCTCTTTGGGCCAGAGAGCACTATGGGAGAAAATCTACAATCCCTCTCTTGAGCATAAATAGAGCTTCAATGGGCCAGTCAAGGAAGTTCTTCAGAGTGAAGAAGCTACAAGTTGAGATTTCACCGGAATGACATGAAGAGTGGTGCTGGCTCTGGAGGCTGAAGAAAGCAGAGGCAAAAGCAAAGGACAAAGCAGCAAGAGCTCTTGGAACCAAGCAGAGAGATAGGCCTCTAAGCTAACCGGGCTATATTGGAGATAATAAAAGATCTGAACTTTTATCACCTAGCTGCATTTGGGAAGAAGATCACCACATTCTGGTGTGAGAAGAAAAAGATCACAACATTTTGGCGCCCGAACAGGGACCGATTCAGATCCATCTGAACTAGATCACAACATATACCTATATACATACACATACATATAAATGTAAAAATTGGACATCTAAGAGCCCAATGTAGATACAGAGATACAATGAGAAGACAGGGTGAGAGAAAACCCAAAACCCCATGTCCAAAATGTAACCGAAGCTTTCACTGGGCCTCTAAATGTATATTGAGAGGCAAGGCCCAGCTCCAAAGTATCAATCAAAGGACAGGTGGGGCATGATAACAGCTGAGGTTACACCCAGAGAGACTTTGGAAATTCAGAACTCTGATGTTATCAACCAACAGAAAAGCAATCAGGATTACAGTTGGGAAGAATACAGGCCTTTTAAGACAACAAGACAATATCCAGGGCAAATGGCTCCAATGTAATTACCAGATGATGAGGAGAAATCCCAAATTTGGTAAATAGAAGGGAATTAGGTTAATTGCTTGGGGAAGAGGATCTGCTTATATTTCCACAGGTGGAAAAGGCTAACAATGAGACTGTCAAAAGAACTTTAAAATCTTCAGCTTTCAGTTCCTGAAAAACCAGCAAGAATCATTGGGTTCCCTGAGATGAAAAATTGTTGATGAGACTTTTTGCAGTACTCCAGAGCTTACAGGAATTATTAGATTCCTGGCACATGAACTAATGGACAATGGATTGCTTATGGACTATTTCTAGGACTTATGGACATGTGTAAATTTTCAGGTTGATTTATGTTGTTACATTACTACTAGCCTGTGTTATATTGCTATGTGCTTATGTAAATTATGTATAATGCCTCCCATATTGATGGATTTATGTATACCATGTATATCATATTGATGGATTTATGTGTACCCCTTCAGAAACCCACTAATCTGATTAGATTTCCTATTTCCTTTGGTGTTTTCATCTAACAAAAGAAAGGGGGAGATGTTGGAATCCTTACTAACTGCTAACTAATTAGAGTTGATCTAATCTTACAAGAAGATGTTTTGGGCAGAACCTGAAACAAGGTACTAAATAGAACTAATTAATACAAGGCTTGTGTTCACACCTTTACTCATTGGAGTTCAATGAGTTCACACCTCCCTTGAAGCTCTTTGGGCCAGAGAGCACTATGGGAGAAAAACCCACAATCCCTCTCTTGAGCATAAATAGAGCTTCAATGGGCCAGTCGAAGAAGTTCTTCAGAGTGAAGAAGCTACAAGTTGAGATTTCACTGGAATGACATGGAGTGGTGCTGGCTCTGGAGTCTGAAGAAAGCAGAGGAAGAAGTAAAGGACAAAGCAGCAAGAGCTCTTGGAACCAAGCAGAGAGATAGGCCTCTAAGCTAACCGGGCTATATTGGAGATAATAAAAGATCTGAACTTTTATCACCTAGCTGCATTTGGGAAGAAGATCACCACATTCTGGCGTGAGAAGAAAAAGATCACAACATTTTGGCTCCCGAACAGGGACCGATTCAGATCCATCTGAACTAGATCACAACAGTGACTTACCACCCAGGAGACGTAGTAGCATCGGGTTTACTGATACAGAATCCTAATAAGCAGCCTGGTGATAGTCATCCAGGTTCTGACTCCAGACCACAAAATCCAGGAATATACTGAACAGCAGCTGTAACGGCTGACCGACCCATGCTCACTATCTATATAAATGGCCTACCATTGGAAGGATTGGTAGACACAGGTGCGGATCATACAGTTATTAGAGGAGCCAATTGGCCCAGTCACTGGCCAAAGATTAAAGCAGATACCTATATGTCTGGAGTAGGAGGATCAATAGCAGCTGAAGTTAGTGCTGCCCCTATGAGATGGACTTTTGAAGGCAAAACAGGCGTTTTTACTCCTTTTATAGTTGAAAAAATCCCCATCAATCTGTGGGGAAGAGACATTTTACAACAATTGGAGTTAAAAATGAGTACTTCGGTTTTTTAAGCAGGGCTGCTGTTGAAGGCCTGCCAGCACTTTCACCTGTTCCTATCCAATGGAAAACTGATACACCAGTGTGGATAGAACAGTGGCCCTTAAGTAGCGATAAAATTCAGGCCTTATTAGATATAGTACAGGAGCAGCTTGAACAAGGGCATTTACAACCTTCTCTAAGTCCTTGGAATTCCCCAGTGTTCGTTGTAAAAAAGAAATCGGGAAAATGGAGGATGCTCACTGATTTAAGAAAAGTGAACGAACATGGAAATTATGGGAACTCTTCAGCCTGGACTTCCATCTCCTACTCAGCTTCCTAGAGAATGGCCTCTTTGGGTTATAGACATCAAGGATTGTTTCTATTCCATTCCTCTGGATAAGGAGGATATGAAGAGATTTGCCTTTTCAGTGCCCAGCGTTAACTTAGCTGAGCCTTATAAAAGATATGAATGGACAGTTTTGCCACAGGGAATGAAGAACAGCCCCACTATGTGTCAAATGTATGTTGCTGCTGCTCTTGCTCCAATAAGAAAAGCATTCCCAAAAGTTATGCTATTACATTATATGGATGATATATTGGGATGTGCACCTGAGGAACAAATGCTAGAAGCATGTCTACAAAAGACCATAGAAACACTAAGATACTACAGACTTCATATCGCTACAGAAAAAATTCAAAGGCATGCTCCTTTTCAATATTTAGGATATGAAATATATCCTAAGGCACTTACACTACAAAAACTGTCTTTAAGAACAGAGAGGTTGAACACCTTAAATGATTTCCAAAAATTAATAGGAGATATCCAATGGATGCGTCCAGTATTAGGTTTAACTACCAATCAATTGCAACCCCTATATGACATTTTAAGGGGAGACACTGCTTTAAATTCACCACGCCGGCTTACAAAAGAAGCTCAAGAGGCCTTGAGAGAAGTTGAACTGGCTTTATCCCATGTAGTCGAAAGAGTCACTCAAAAACCCTTGGAAATATCAGTTTTTGCTACGAAAGAAGCACCCACAGCAGTCCTTCATCAAGGAGACAGTGTGATCAAGTGGGTGAACCTCCCAGCACAACCAGAACAAAGCCTTACGCCTTACCCAGTGCTTGTGGCTAGAATTCTATTAAAGGCCATTAAGCGAGCAGTACAATTATCTGGGACATGACCTGACAAGATATATACCTTCTATACAAATGCACAAATTAATGTATGCTGTGAAACCATCCCAGAGTGGCAAATTTTATTGGCCATGGCTCCAAATTTTGCACATGGATCTCCATTAAAGATAACCAGACTACTGCATAATTGGCAAAGATTTTTGAGGAGAAGGTTTCTAAGGTTCCTCTTGAAGGACCAACCATTTTTACAGATGCAGCCAAACAAAATATTTGTGCTGTATACTCTCATGATCTAACCGTAAAAAGAGTAGTCAGAACTCCTTTTCAGTCCACTCAGCAGAATGAATTATATGCGATCATGCTAGCTCTCACTTATTACCCAGGCGACATAAATATAATATCTGATTCAGCCTATTCAGTAGGTGTGGTACAAAGAATTGCCACAGCCCAAATAAAATTTGCAGCTTCTAATATATATCAGCTCTTTAAGGAACTTCAAGAGCAAGTGAGAAAGCATCCAGGAAAGATTTATATCCTGCATGTCCATTCACATAGTGGACTTCCAGGTCCTATTTTTGATGGAAATTCAAAGGCAGATAGCCTTTTAACTATGTTGGCCAGTATGCCTTTATTTCAGGAGGCCCAGGAATCCCATTCTAAATACCATCAGGCTGCTCGAGCTTTGCGTTTACAGTTTGGGATTACAAAAGAAGAAACTGGGAGCATAGTGAAAAGCTGTACAGCTTGCCTTCCCTTCCACGCTCCTACACTGCCTCCAGGGAAGAACCCTCGTGGTTTGAGACCCAATGAAATCTGGCAAATGGATGTGACCCATTATAAATCTTTTGGTCGTCTGTCTTTTATCCACGTTGTGGTAGACACCTTTTCAGGATTCACTTTTGCCATACCAGCAGCAAAAGAGACAGCCCAAGTGGTCACTGAATTCCTCATTCAAGCATTCGTAATTATGGGTGTGCCACAAGAAATAAAAACAGATAATGGACCGGCATATACCTCCAAACATTTTGAACACTTTTGTGCTCAGTATAAGATTTTACACACTACTGGCATACCCTTTAATCTCAAGGTCAAGCAATAGTAGAAAGAAGAAACAGACATTAAGACACTCCTCCAAAAACAAAAGAAAGGGGGAGCCACGGGTAACCCTAGAGAATTTCTAAATTTAGTTCTCTATACCATTAATTTTTTAATCTTTGATAAAGATGCACTGGCTCCAGAAGACAGGTTTTATAACCCACCAGAAGAGCAGTGTCCAGTGCGAGCAACTCCACTATCTTTAGATAATCACCAGGTGATGTGGAGAGATCCAGAAAGTGGTGAATGGAAGGGACCAAATAGGCTAACTGCTTGGGGGAGAGGATTTGCTTGCATCTCTACACGTGGAGAAGGAATCAGATGGGTGCCTACGAGCCGCATTCGCCTTGTCCATCGCAGAGAGATGGAGCAGACCCTTGAAACAAAGGAGAAGACCCAAGAATTATTGGGTGGTTCTGTTGCTGATTGTGCTCACCATTGAAAGAGCATAGCTGACAAGGAGACTGTTAAAAAGACTTTTAAAATCTTCAGGAATCATTGGATTTCCTAACACAAGATGAAATTGTTTTAGTTCTTGAAAAAACAGTGAGAATCATTGGATTCCTTAAGATGAAAAATTGTTGATGAGACTTTTGCAGTACTTCAGGGCTTACAGGAACTATTGGATTCCTGGCACATGAACTAATGGACAATGGATTCCTTATGGACTATTTCTAGGACTTATGGACATGTGTAAATTTTCAGGTTGATGTTGTTACATTACTACTAGCCCGTGTTATATTGCTATGTGCTTTTGTAAATTATGTATAATGCCTCCCATATTGATGGATTTATGTATACCATGTATATCTGTTACAAAGTTCTGGCCCATATTGATGGATTTATGTGTACCCCTTCAGAAACCCACTAATCTGATTAGATTTCCTATTTCCTTTAGTGTTTTCATCTAACAAAAGAAAGGGGGAGATGTTGGAATCCTTACTAACTGCTAACTAATTAGAGTTGATCTAATCCTACAAGAAGATTTTGGCCAGAACCTGAAACAAGGTACTAAGTAGAACGAATTTATACAAGGCTTGTGTTCACACCTTTACTCATTGGAGTCCACAAGTATGCTAGCTTCACAAAGTACACTTTCTAACTTCAAGGGAGTCCACACCTCCCTTAAAGCTCTTTGGGCCAGAGAGCACTATGGGAGAAAACCCATAATCCCATTCTCTCAGAAGATTCACATATAAGGCGAGACAGCCATTCCAGAATACATTTTTTTTCCTCTTGGCTGGCTGGTCGCAGAAGAGAGTCCAGAAGCCCTCTCTCCGCGGCAAGTTGGTGGCTGGGCTCCCCAGAAGGAGACAAGAGAGACATTCCATCTCTGTGTTGGTTGGAGACTGAAGAAAGCAGAGGCAGAGGCTGAAGGACAGAACCTTTGGATTTGGAGATATTCGGAGGGCTCTAAGCCTCTAAGCCCTGTGCTTTGAGAAGAACAAGAACTCCAACATTTGAACTCATAACAGGGAACACAAAGTTTTTCAAGGACAAATGTTGAAAATTATCTTTGTATGTATTTTGAAATTAAAAAAAAAAAAAACTATTTTAAAAATCATTGGGTTTCCAGGACCATTTCTTAAGATCTTATTCTGTCCGCCATTTCCCTTTGGACAAATACTCAAATAATACAAGTAGTCAGTTTTCAGGGAAGAAATTCTGGTAATCAAAAGTTGTGTGACAAAATAGTTTAATCATTAATAATTATGGAAACACTGAAATTCTAACAGTAACCCAAAAAATTGACAAATTTGGTAAAAAAAAAAAAAAAGGAAAAAGAAAATGACAATTGTTGGAAGGCCTATGGGAAAATAGGTATATAAAAAAATTGCTGGCAGAACTGACCTGATTCAGTTATTCTGACAAGCAATTGTTAACTTTGTTAACAAAATTATTAAACTGCATATAGCATATTTGACCCCAAAGATATAATAAAAAGAAGAAGAAAATCAATGTAAAGAAGAAATATTTATATTAGGATTGTTATTATTTATTTATAATTTCTTTTTGTAATAGGGAATTTGTAAAAGGAATATTTATAATAGCTCTTTGTGTTATAGCAGTGGAGTGAAACAAGGCTGACAAATGAAGGTCAGCTTCCTTAAGTAGGAGCTGGATACACATTTTTCTGGAGTGGCCCCATTTAAAGGGAGTACTGTGAAGCTGGTGTAATTTTTGCAATCAAAATCTAGTGAACAAGCTCACTTGCCTTCCAAAAGGAGTGGATGACAGGCTCATGACAATGAGATTGCCATTTGTAGGAAAACACTAAGCTGTCATCATCTGTGCCTATGCTCACACCATGACAAATGTAGATGAGGTCAAAAAAATGTATGAAGACCTGGAGACAAGGACCATAAGAAAGAAAGAAAGAAAGAAAGAAAGAAAGAAAGAAAGAAGGAAGGAAGGAAGGAAGGAAGGAAGGAAGGAAGGAAGGAAGGAAGGAAGGAATGTTGGAAGAAGTTTATCAAATTGGAAGGAAGGAAAATAAAGAAAAAAGAGGAGGAAAATGAATAACAAGAGGAAAGAAAGGAAGGAACAAAGAAAAGAAGAAGGGAGGGAAGAAAGAAAGAAGTGAGGGGCAGGAAAACTGAAACTTTGCAAAATAACTGACAATTTCACCTTTTTTTTTTTATTTGAATCTAAGATATTTGAAGGCAGAGACTATAATGTTTTTATCTGAACAAAGTCTCTGGCATTTAGAAGTTAATCTTGGTTGAATGAATGAATGCACATAGAGATTAATGTTTAAATAAAACAATTTGTAAAACTTCAAAAAATGCATAGGTAGGATTTTCAAAGTTCCTAGGAAATTACTTTGAAAATGCAATATTTTCCAGTCATTTTACAAAATATCTTTCATGATCAATTTAAAGAACCTTTTTACACATAAGAAAACTAAGATAAACAGGGTGAAGTAATTTGCCTATGTAATAACTTGTTCCTGTGTAATATAATTCATTAATTTTCATGTTGGGTAAAGATTTCTTCCAGAAATTCCATCAGAAAAAAACAAAACAAAACAAAACAAAACAAAACAAACAAAACAAAAAAACCTTTTTATTTGTTGCCTTTAATTTGTTTGACTTCTATTATGAGGAAACACAATATTTCTCTTTCTAATCATGTTACCTCTCACTCAAGTGGAAATGAGTAGAAGATGAGCTACTTCTTCGAGATTCCACTGTTTTTTAACACTTCATAATGGCTTGATAGCATCATAGCCATGGCATCTTAGAGCTTTGACAACCATTAGATTGTGAGAGAAACCAATATAATAGGAACAAAATTGTATCTATCCATCTTTCCTTCATCACAAATTGAGAATATAATTTATGGATTATGCTGGATTTTAAAGCTGAGCTGGCATTTATACTGGACTCAAATGTTGTTCAATTTCTGAGGTTCTAAAAGGAATGTATACTGTACAATCTCAGGGCAATATTCTTATGAAGTCATTTTTCAAGTGATACAACAGGAGTTGATCAAGGAAATGATTAACTAGACTTGCCAGACTGAGATACTATTTTTTTCCATGAAATATATACTCTGTATCTTTCAGATGCTACTTAAAAACAATCACTGATGTAGCTAGAATTACTAGCCTAATAGAAAAGGGCCGTTATCTTTATGTGGGATATCAACAATTTAAAAACTTCTTGTAATTTGAAAAGAATCAGCTTCTGTAGAACAGTAACTGGAACCATATCCATCCTTAGAATTCTTCTTAGTTCAAACTCTGATAAATTAAACTCATGTCCTAATGAATGAGTGGTGCAGATTGCATAGAAACATGACCAATGCTATAAGATAAGAGGCAGGAAATTCAGTCTCTTGCAGAAGTTAAGTATAGTCATCAGCCACAAAGATACTTTTACTTATCCTACCTTACCAATATGGCTCTGAGCAAAGAAAACAATTCACAATGTAGGGTGAAAGGAACAGATTTGTGACAGCATCTTGTTTTAAATATAAACAGAGAGAAGATTCCAAATAAATCAATTGCATAGCTGCCTCAATTGGGCTGCACCATTTGCCTAGTTTATGGGGAAGGGATTTTCTTTAGTTTAAACCATTTCTCTGTTAATGTTGTAATCTTTGGTAAGTCACTTAACTTTACTGTGATTTTGTTTCCTTATCTTTCAAATGAAATTGTTGGTCTAAAATATCAAACAATAATAGTGGTGCAAAAGACAAAGGGGCAGCCTAGAGATTTGATAAGTTCTCATATACTGTCATAGTCATGATTTCTTCTGAGAATAGATAATGACTAAGGTTCTTATCAATTCAAATCCTATGATTCTGTGACCTTTAATGTCTCTTCCTTTTTTGTATCCTATGATTCCATAATCTTATGAAATGAATGCAACAACCACAAAAAAAAAGTGTTAGGAAAGATTATAAATCTTCACCTCTTGGTAGGAAAAGATATATTCCTCATGATCATAGGCCCAAGAACAAAAAGTGCTTTAGAGCTACTGGATCTACAGGGGACAGGGATGAGACTGCTCTTGGGAGGGGAGAATAATGATAGCTCTGAAATCAGGAAGGTCTGAGTTCATATCTTTCCTCATATACTTGTTAGCTATGTGACCCTGGACAAGTCAGTTCACCTTGTTTACCTTCGTTTTCTTATGTGTAAAAAGAACTGAAGAAGGAAAGGCAAACCACTTAAATGAGATCAAGAAGAGTCAGACATGGCTGTACAACTTATATTTGTGTGCATTCTGCTAAGCTCTGGGAACCCCCCCCAAAAAAAACCAAAAAACAAAAAAAAAAAAAACCAATTCTTGCCCATAAGGAGATAGAAAATAGCTATAGCATCCTAAAAACAGATTCCCATAAGTAATAGAGAATGTTTCATAACCTACCTTTTGCCACCAAATACTTCAGAATCCTGAATCTTCCCTTCTAGCTCAATTTGCATAATCAACCTGTAAAATGGAATCTCTCTAAATGGGTGTCAGAGAACTTGAAAAACAATGAAAGAAGTCACCATCAACCCTCAAGTTAATGAATTTCTGATGAGTTCAAGCTGAAGTGTCAGCTGACTTGATGCCCTGGGAAGAGAGGTTCCACAAACAGACTGTTAGTCACTTTGAATTACTCTGCATTTTAAACAGGAAATCATCCAATTAGCTCACAGCTGTGGAGATAGAAATGCATCTTGCATATGACAAAATTAGAGAAAATGCACTGGAGTATTATATGGTCTTTTTAAGGGAAACCTGCTCTCCTTCTCCCCCACTGTTTTCAAATAAAATTTAATTTTCAGAGACATTTAAAGTCATGTGATAACTACAAATATCTTGCACCTAATTAAAACACTTGGTAAGGGAAACAATACAATCTACTGAGGGTACAAGGGAAAATGATATGTTGAGGATGATGGAAGACATTTAGCAAGAAGGTAGCAGTTTCAAATGTTTTTACTGCTTCTCTTAGGACACCTAGATGCAATTCCAGTTCTGATTCCTATAACTTATACGACCCTGAGCAAGTCATTTATCCTCATTAAGCCTTCATATTCTCATATTTATAATGAAAATATTGAACCAAGTGACTTTTGAGTTTCCTTCTTGGTATATATCACTGAAGCTGTCATCCTAAACTGGATTCACAATTCTGGAGACTTAGTAAATGAGAATAGAATAATCAATGGCTAATAAATGATTGATGAGAAAGTAATATTTTAATAAAATTCTGTTGAAAATAAACATAATCAATACATTGCAAAATATTAAATGTTAATTTTAAAAGTCTTATATACTTTCCTCTAATAAAATACTGATGTAAATAGCTTATATTTTAACTTTTTTTTTTCTCTTCTCTCCTCTCTCCCCTCCAGCCCTTACTTACCCTACAGAAGTAGGGTGGCTTTTACACCAAGAAAGAAGAGATGTCAAGAGAAAAGCATAAATCATTGCTAAGTGAGAAGCCCAATATGACTTCCAATTTGTATAATGGCAAAGTAAACATGGAGAAATGCAAATAAAGAGATATAAATAAAGTTAATCCCTTTCATGAGCCCTCAATTTTCTGTACTATGGTTGTAAATAGGAAGGGCATATGTCATCCCCAAATAGTCACAGGCTTCTGTGGCCTATATGGCTATCAGTTCTCAGTCTGTCCACACTCATAGTCCTGCCTTTTCCCAGTGCCTGAGGCTTCTATTTTTTTGCTTCTTTATGTTCTACCCTTCCATGCCTCTGCTTTCCATACCAAACCCCAAATTTTCTCAGTGCCTTGGTTTCTGTTTGCCTTATCTATCTATCTATCTGTCTATCTGTCTATCTATCTCATTCTTCCTTGGTTCTTCTCTCTTAAAAAAAAAAAAAGGAAAGGAAAGGAAAGGAAAGGGGAAAAAAGATGATTAAAAAGTGAAAAACAAAGAAATTACAATCCTAATTGTTGCTGTTCTTCATTCTTAGTGAATAATATCAGGAGGGTGATGTCTTAACTTCTAAGTAAATTGGATTTAAGTTCAGGAGGGTTCTGAAAAGACATCAGTACCATTCTTTGCTCTAGAATCATCAGAGTCTAGTGGCAAACCATAGATAAGGGCAACTGACAATGATCTAAAACGTAATGAGAGACCTTGGCCTTTTTAACCTAAGGACTTTTCAAAATCTGTTTGTCTGATGCAATAATCATTCAGTAGCTAAAGACTAAAGACTAGGTAAGAACTGAGGTAAAAGATTAGTTTGCCTTCACAAAACAATCAGTCAGAATGGAGATCTTCAGAGTTTTTGGCCAGAACAGAAACAATTGTTATTTTTACTCACTTTGAACTACAAAATCAAAGCAATGAGCAAATGAGGCTTTGGACTGGGGCCTGTTATTGACCAGTGATAGCCTATTGAAAACAGTTTGAAGACTGAGGTAGAACTGAGGTATTAGATGCAAACAATGAACACACTCATCTGAATCCTTCCTTTTCCCTATCTCTCCACCACTGGCTTGGCCTCCTTTTAGGACTCTAAACCATACTATAGTTCTATGTAGTATAGAACTATACTTCTATAGTTCTTCTATACCATACTATAGTTAACTTCTGAGACTCCAAGGAACGAAAGTCCAAACATGTTGCTCTTTGATCTACTATCAGTTTGTTTTACTGCCAGGTAGTAAGTGGGTAGAATTTAGTCTTAAGATCCTGAGGGAAAGGAAACATTACTTTGTTCCAGAAGGGTGGGTCTTAGGGATAAAATTGTTCAATACACTGTACTTGTCCCTAAGATTAATAGGGGGGTATTTTTTTGCGGATGACTTAGTCACTTGAATGTCTTTATAGAAGGCTTTCCTTTACCTATTAATACATTTTTGTTCCCTGATCCATTCTAGTTAATTGGTCACTTTTAACTAGTTCATGAAGTTAAAGCAAACTCTCTGTTTTTCCATATTTAACCTTACAGATAATTTTTGTCTTTAGATAATATTAGAAAGATTTCAAATAATCTGTTGTCCTTGAAATTGATTGTTTTGTCAGTTGTGATAAAAAATATTAAAATTAACCCTTTTAGTTTTGGCCATTTTTCTGAAATAAATATTAACTAAGCAACTAATTATCATTCATTTCATATATATGCTCAATGTGGGGAAAGTTTCAGTTTGGAAGAATTTGAGCTTAACATCCACAATACCCCTCTACCCCCAGGGGGCTCTGAGAAATCCTTATTATTCGTTGACCTGGCTATTGACATAGTAAAGAGATCTTCAAACGATCATCACTGGAGCCTTCATGGTAGCTGTTTATAAACGGCCAATTTTCACAAAGGTCACCTTTATGCTGACTTCACTGTGACAAGGATTGGAATAATAGATTTCAGAAGCATGCTATGGGTTTCAGCTGACCTTCATATCAATGCCTTAAGATTCCCAAAGGAACTGATGTTTCCCAGGTTTCCCATGTTCCATTAATAAAGATATTATCTCTCCATTTCTGTCTACTTTTAGGATGTGGGGTCCTTTTGCTATATAACTGACACAGCAGAATGTTTGCGAACTTCCTTGAATGCTCTCATTTCCACAATTCCCCAGAATATCCCTAATGAGAACATAGTTGGGGACATGATTATATATGATCTGTTTTGGTTCATAAATATTAAATATACCTAAGAAGAATTACAATATATCATTTCTTACCCAAAGTAACTCATCAGATTTGTAAGCTTGTTTTGGAGCCATTTTTTAAAAACTGATCAACTAAGTAATATCAAGGTAGGGTTTTATATCACCACAGAAATTCATGCCTTTTTCATTTTATATATCTGTTCTCAATTATGGATTTCATGATACTAAGACTTGGCCAGAACAGAAACAATTATTATTTTTACTCACTGTGAACTCCTAGAGAATTGACTTTAAGACTGAGTTTGAATGACTTGTTCAGTCACATAGAGAGTAAATTCCAAAGGTAGAAGTTGAGCCTTGATTTCCCCATTGTGAAGGGTAGCATTCTACAGGTTACATGACATTGTGAAGATGCTACTTGGTGGTGGGGTGGGAAATTAGTGAAAAAGATGGTTTATGTAGTTCATTGAAAACAAAGTGATTGTGGAAGAAATCTAATGAGTTTCCAGAAGGAGGAGTTGATATAAAATTTATATCTTTATAAAATAGGAAGGAAGCCTATTAGAATGTAGGAAAAATATGATGCTGAAATATGAAATCAGATATAAGCATAAGTATCCATTTATAGTCAGCCCTAGGCCAGACCTTTACTAAGCCCTGTCAAACAGAATTATACAGAAATTAGAATTTGGCTTCTATATCTGAAGTTTTGTCATGCTTCCTCTTTTACATGCTATAACATTGTGCACAGAGAAAAAGGTAGAGCAGGAACTTGGGCTTTTTATTGAATTATATTTTTCCAGCTCTGATTTATTTTTTATTATATCTTTGTAAATTAGTTACTTAGAAAAAGGTATTAATTGTTTTAATGCAAAAGAATGTCCATTGAGGAGATGACAGGAGCTTCAATGGTCAGAGATATATAGAAGACTCCTTCTTTAGAGGCTTGATATAGCAATTTTATTTGTGGTTGATAAGTATACCTCTGCTAGCTGTTACATTTAGACTTCATAATGCCAAGGCATTTTCAAGATATCTGTCCTGTTATTAATTTTACTAGACATGTTGACTAGACTAATATTTCCTTTTATATTTTTAGTGTTTTTCTCGGCAAATATGAATTTTAGAATCAGTGTCCCCATTGCTCCCTACTTTCTGATAAGGCACAATGAATAAGTTGAATGCTTTTACTAGGAAAATATTCAAGAACCATAACATCATTCCCTGCTGCTCTTGTCAATTTGCATTTTAGTTGTTTTTCTCTAACAAATAGTTTCCATCCTGGATCAAATTCTGTGAGGAGACAGTGACAAAGTCTCCTTAACATGGGTAGGCACAATCTGTGTCTAATCGCTGCTAAAATTTACTTTGTTTTCAGTATGATTTTCTCTTTCTCATCTTTTTGAATTTGGGAACAAAAATTCTTTCAACACTCAGCCTTATAAATTTCACAATTTGATGCCACCTTTAAAAATGTATTACCACACACTTTTTTAAATCACTTGTGCAAATGTATACATATATTTGTGCATATGTGCATATATATGTATGTGTGTACATACAAGCACACACATATATATAGTATTTATGTAAAACTATGCCTATTATATATATATATGTATATATAAAAGCTATGTTACCACTTTCTCTCACACACACACACACACACATATGCAGGAAGGAAGTGGATCCCCAATGACAGTGCTGTGCTGTTTTCTTTCCTGTAAGACCTTTTTATTATAAATTGTCCTTGGCAGGGGAGTGCTGATTAGTTTGAAATTATTATAATTAGTCTTTCCTTGTCCTAAGGTCATGTAGACTAGAATGAATAGCTCTAGACTTACCCTCCCATTTAGATTAAGCTGTGAAGGAAAGAAGAAGGAAAGAAAGGAAAGAAGAAAGGAAGGGAGTAAGGAAAGGAGTGAAGGAGGGAGGAAGGGAAGGAGGAAAAAAAAGAAGAAAGGGAGGGAAGGAGAGAGGCAGGAAGAAAGGAGAGAGACCGAGACAGAGGGAAAAGACAGAAATGAAAAAGAAAGAAGGAAAGAAAAAAGAAAGGAAGGAAAGAAAAGAAAAGAAAAAGAAAAACCTATTAAAAAGAAGGATGTATGGTATCTGAAAAGGAACTGAGCCTTGGAGTCCAAACCTCAGTTTGGCTCTTACTGCCTGTGTGACCTTGAGCCAGTCACTTTCTTTCTAGAGTCTCAGTTTTCCTATCTATAAAGAAGAAATTGGACTAGATGTATTCTGAGATCTTTTCCAAATTTAAATCAATAACCCCATGCCCTCTAAAGTCCTTCCCAGCTGTAAATATATGACCTTAGATAGGAACGTTCTTTGGGGCAATATAGAATAGTCTTTGTTAACAAAGCTAATCAAATATGCAGTTTGGTACCCTTCTGTCCTCAATCTCTCTTATTTACTGTGATTCTAAGACTTCAAATCAATTCAAAGTTGTTCTGTGCTCCAACAGAAAGACTGATCGACAAATGCATTCTCTTAATAAGCACATGTATGAATGCCACGACAGATATTTTGATAATGAATGATTGTGTATATTTTTCTTTTGTGTTTAGGTACAGGAGTGTTACAAATAAACAGTCTATTTATATCTATTTCTTTGTGGCTGAATTGTACCTTTAATAACTACATTTTAGCAAAAACATTCCACATTCTATTTGTACCATGTGAAGAAATGGACCTCCTACTGAGTGATATACTTATGCCTCATATAAAATAATCATTGTTTTCTTGCAAGCAATAAAATTAACTTGCTTACAGGGGGAGTTGAAAAAAAATACAAATGCTTAGACAAGATTAAAAGACTGTTTAAACCCAGAGCATATAGGAGAGGATTTTTGCCATGAGAGAAACCCATATACCTGAATTTGGAGTGAGTTCCCATAGAATTTGCATGGAAAGGATTGAGAGGATGACAGCAATATTGAAGTTAGGTCCAAAGTCAGCTTTCAAAGCCTGTGAGAAAATAATGATTTTTAATTAAGGGCTATATGCATTCTGCAGACATATAGTCACTTGGAACTGCAAAGGAGGTCATATTAGAGACCTAGTACTACTTAGATATGTAAAGAAATAATAGATAAATATCCTTGTTTTAAGCCCAGGGCCTTATCTGGAAGTAAATCCTAAAGCTACCTCTTTTAGAAGTGTACTGGACAGTGAGTATGATCCTTGGTGCTTCTGCCTTTTGAAGTTTTTCTACTGAGTAGCTTATAACTTTTATTTGGATCATGAAAAATAAAACTAATAATAATTTACTAAGATTGCCTATTAGAGCAGACATAGATAGATGATTGTCCTTGAGGAATGAAGAAATCAATGGAATGAATCCTAATTTGATCAAACTGAACAAGTAATACCTGTCCTGAATATATGTCTTCTGGAGTGTTATCTTATTTATCATTTGTTATTATTTCTGTTGTGTCATTTAAGAGTTTAAGAGAATTCTATTAACTGAAAATGACTTTCCCCACAAGTGTAAAACACACAATTGATAGGCAGATAAAATGATATAAATCATGAAAATGTAGGACAAAAGAGCTAAATCAGAAACCAAAATAATAAAAAGAAAAAACAAACAAACAAAGGAAAGAAAGAAAAGAAAAGAAAAGAATTCTGAAGCTAATTACCTCCAATTTGCAGATAACAATAATATTGAAATGACTAATTTAATTGAAGCAGCTTGATACAGTGAATAGAGCTCAGTGTTAGTTAATATTGCCTTCAAATTTAGCCTGCGACCTTTACTAACAGTATGGCAGCAATCATGTCATTAAACTTTCTATTTACCTTACCCTAGTTGCTAAGACTTCTTTGCTAAGAGGTTGAAGACTAACCTCAAGGTTACTCATATCACATAGTTCATCATATTA
The DNA here is from genome assembly GCF_016432865.1 of Antechinus flavipes. Classification (NCBI taxonomy): domain Eukaryota; kingdom Metazoa; phylum Chordata; class Mammalia; order Dasyuromorphia; family Dasyuridae; genus Antechinus; species Antechinus flavipes. The sequence goes on from NC_067400.1 coordinate 498,788,004, forward strand.
CGTTTCACTCAAAATCTATAAAGAAAAATACTACTAAAATTAGAATATTCGCCATTGTCTTTATTTTGGAGGTAATGGTATTAATTTAATGTTGTAGAATCATTGTTTGAGAACTGGAAGGGATCTTAGAGTTTGTGAAGAATGAATATTCCACCAAAAGTCATCTTTCAAACTGAAAAAGGATTAGTCAAAATTCTAAAGACTTGGAAATACATAAGAAGTATGATTTAATTTTTAAAGATTTAGTACTTCTCAGAAGAATATAGAAAAAACAGATAAACATCCTTGTGTAAGCCCAGGGCCTTGTGTGAGAGCAAAGCAATTTCCTCGAGGAGCATGTTGGGTCATGAGCATGGATGTTGCAGCTTCTTCTTGCTAAGGTTTTTGTTTTGTTTTGTTTTTCCTACTGATTGACTTAAGGATGGGATTTACACTGATTATAATCATATAAAAAAAGAGACCATCAATCTGGGAAAGAAATTAATTTGGATATCTCAGTCAATGGGAATGCTATGTTTTTTTTTTGTTTTTTTTTTTGTTTTTGTTTTTGTTTTGTTTTGTTTATTTGTTTTTGTCTTTTATATTTTATGGGATTTTTTTCAATCCAGTCAGTCAAACAAGCATTCTTTTAAATGTCTATTATATTCTTGAAACATATTAATTATTCAACAATACAAAGAGAAGCAAAAAAGTCTGTGCCTGCTCTGAAGGAGTTCACAATTTAATGTGGAAACAACAAGTAAACAATTACCAAAAAACAATGTTAAATGGAGATAATCTAAGAGGGCAAACATTAATGTTAAGGGACATTGAAAATGTATCTCTGAGTGATAAAGGATTTTCAATGAGATTTGAAGGCAACCAAGGAAATCAGAATTAGAAATGTGAAAGGAGATAGTTGCAGGCATTGGATACAGTTAGTGAAAATGCTTGAAATCATAATAGCAATGTTTTGTGATGATCAGCTGTGAATGACTTTGCTATTCTCAGCAAAACAATGATCCAAGGCAACACTGAAGGACATACGATGAAAAATGCTATTTGTACTGAGAGAAAGAATTGATTATGTCTGAATACAGATTGAAACATGCTTTTAAAAAAAAACATTTTTTCTTGAGTTTTTTGAGGGAGCAATCTAAGTTTTCTTTCACAGAATTACTTTTATGGAAATATTTTGTATAACTTCACATGTGATTTCTTCATGTCAGAAATGTGAAGGAAGGAGGGCAGTAAATCTGAAATTAAAATTTTAAAAACAAATGTTGAAAATTTTTTTACATGTAATGGAGAAATAAAATGTCAAATAAAGAAATAATGTAAAAAAAAAATGCCTGAAATCTGGAGATGCAGTTTCTTTTGTAAGGAACAGAAATGAGAGTACTAACAGTGGATCACAGAAAACATTGAGATGTGGATGTGGCAAGATTATAGATGATGAAGTTCCTTAAATAGCAAATAGTGAATTTTATATTTAATCCTGGAAGCAATGGGAAGCCACTGAGGGATATCAAGATGATTACAATATTCAGAGATGCACTTAAGAAAGAACAGTGTCACAGGTGAGACTGAAATGGGGGGAAAATTGAGGAAGGGGCACCAAACAACAGATTTTTGTAATAATACAGCTGAAAAGTAAAGGCCTTCACCAGGACGGTGCCAGTGGCAGAGTTGCAAAAGTGTCATTTGTGACAGATGTTAAGAAGGGAGAAAGAGCAGGAATTGTCAACTGTTTATATATGGGAGAATGAAAAGTTAAAGGATGCAATCTAGATTGCAAGACTTAGTGACTGGGAAGATAGTAATACTCATAAAATAACAAGGAAGTTAGAAAAAGAGGAGCATTGAAAGGATAAGGGGAGAAAATGAAATCAGTTTTGATCATGTTCAATTTAAGATGTCTCAGATATCAAATTTAAGATACCAATGTAAAGTTGGAGATATGAGACTGGAACTCAGGAAAAAGGTGGTACTCTAAATCATTATTGATCAGAGAAATGAAAATTAAGACAACTCTGTGTTACCACTATGTATCACTTAGATTGGCTAAGATGACAGGAAAAGATAATGATGAATTTTAGAGGGGTTGTGGGAAAACTAGGACATTGTTGCTTGAGTTGTGAACTGAATCAACCATTCTGAAAAGCAATTTGGAAATATGACCAAAGGAATATCAAACTGTACATACCCTTTGATCCAGCAGTGTTTCCATTGGTCTTGTATCCTAAAGAGATCTAAAAGGAGGAAAAGGGACCCACATGTGCAAACATTTTTGTCACAGACTTTTTAGTAGTGGCAAGAAACTGGAAAATGAATAGATGCCCATCAGTTGGAAAATGAATGAATAAGTTATGGAATATAAATGTTATGGGATATTATTGTTCTACAAGAAATGATCCAAGATGATTTCAGAGAGGCCTGAAGAGACTTACATGAACTGCTGCTAAGTGAAATAAGCAGAATTAGGAGATCATTATACATGGCAACAGCAAGATTACATGATGATCAATTCTGATGGACATATCTCTCATCAATAATGAGGTCATTCAGGCCAGTTCTAATGATCTTGTGATGAAGAAAGACATTGGCAACCAAAGAGAGGACAGTGGAAACTGAATGTGGAGCACAACATAGTATCTTCACTCTTTTTGTTGTTCTTTGCATGCATTTTGTTTTCCTTCTCATTTCTTTTCCTTCTTGATCTGATTTTTCTTGTTCAGGGTAATATTTGTACAAATATGTATAGAGGAATTGCACACATTGAGCATATATTGGATCACTTGCCATCTGGGGGAGGAGGAAAAGGGAGGGAAAAAATTAGAACACAGGGTTTTGTAGGGATGCATATTGAAAATTATGTATACATATATTTTGAAAATCAATAGATTTAATTTAAAAAAGAAAAAAAAGATGTGATTGGTAACTTTTTGGAGATTTTTTTAAAAAAATAATACCCTTTTCTTTTTCTTTTTTTTTTAATTTTTATTTAATGATTACTTATATTGACAACATTATCCCTTGCAATCATTTCTTTTCCAATTTTTTTTCCCTCCCTCCCTCCACCCCCTTCCCTAGATAGCAAGCAGTCCTTTATATGTTGGATATGTTGCAGTATATCCTAGATACAATATATGTTTGCAGAACCAAACAGTTGTCTTGTTGCATAGGGAGAATTGGTTTCAGAAGATATAAATAACCCGGGAAGAAAAACAAAAAAGCAGATAGTTCACATTCGTTTCCCAGTGTTCGTTCATTGGGTGTAGCTGCTTTTGTCTGTCATTTATCAATTGAAACTTAGGTCTCTTTGTCAAAGAAATCCACTTCCATCAAAATATGTCCTCATACAATATCGTTGTCAAAGTGTATAATGATCTCCTGGTTCTGCTCATTTCACTTAGCATCAGTTCATGTAAGTCTTGCCAGTCCTCTCTGTATTCATCCTGCTGGTCATTTCTTACAGAACAATAATATTCCATAACATTCATATACCACAATTTACCCAGCCATTCTCCAATTGATGGGCATCCATTCATTTTCCAGTTTCTAGCCAATACAAATAGGGCTGCTACAAACATTTTGGCACATACAGGTCCCTTTCCCTTCTTTAATATTTCTTTGGGATATAAGCCCAATAGAAACACTGCTGGATCAAAGGGTATGCACAATTTGATAATTTTTTGGGCATAATTCCAGATTGCTCTCCAGAATGGTTGGATTCGTTCACAACTCCACCAACAATGCATTAGTGTCCCAGTTTTCCCGCATCCCCTCCAACATTCATCATTATTTTTTCCTGTCATCTCAGCCAATCTGACAGGTGTGTAATGGTATCTCAGAGTTGTCTTAATTTACATTTCTCTGATCAATAATGATTTGGAACACTCTTTCATCTGAGTGGTAATAGTTTCAATTTCATCCTCTGAAAATTGTCTCTTCATATCCTTTGACCATTTATCAATTGGAGAATGGCTTGATTTCTTATAAATTTGAGTCAGTTCTCTATATATTTTGGAAATGAGGCCTTTATCAGAACCTTTAACTGTGAAGATGTTTTCCCAGTTTGTTGCTTCCCTTCTAATCTTGTTTGCATTAGTTTTGTTTGTACAAAGGCTTTTTAATTTGATATAATCAAAATTTTCTATTTTGTGATCAGTAATGGTCTCTAGTTCATCTTTGGTCACAAATTTCTTTCTCCTCCACAAGTCTGAGAGATAAACTATTCTATGTTCCTCTAATTTATTTATAATCTCGTTCTTTATGCCTAGGTCATGGACCCATTTTGATCTTATCTTGGTATATGGTGTTAAGTGTGGGTCCATGCCTAATTTCTGCCATACTAATTTCCAATTATCCCAGCAGTTTTTATCAAGTAATGAATTCTTTTCCCAGAAGTTAGGGGCTTTGGGTTTGTCAAACACTAGATTGCTATAGTTGACTATTCTGTCTTGTGAACCTAACCTTTTCCACTGATCCACTAATCTATTTCTTAGCCAATACCAAATGGTTTTGGTGACTGCTGCTTTATAATATAATTTTAGATCAGGTACGGCTAGGCCACCTTCATTTGATTTTTTTTTTTTTCATTAATTCCCTTGAGATTCTCGACTTTTTATTGTTCCATATGAATTTTGTTGTTATTTTTTCTAGATCATTAAAATATTTTCTTGGAAGTCTGATTGGTATAGCACTAAATAAATAGATTAGTTTAGGGAGTATTGTCATCTTTATTATGTTCGCTCGGCCGATCCAAGAGCACTTAATATTTTTCCAATTATTTAAGTCTGACTTTATTTGTGTGGAGACTTTTTTATAATTTTGCTCATATAATTCCTGACTTTCCTTTGGTAGATAGATTCCCAAATATTTTATGGTATCAACAGTTATTCTGAATGGAATTTCTCTTTGTATCTCTTGCTGTTGAGTTTTGTTGGAGATGTATAAAAATGCTGAGGATTTATGGGGATTTATTTTGTAGCCAGCTACTTTGCTAAAATTATGAATTATTTCTAATAGCTTTTTAGTAGAATCTCTGGGGTTCTCTAGGTATACCATCATATCATCTGCAAAGAGTGATAGTTTGGTTTCTTCATTGCCTACTCTAATTCCTTTAATATCTTTCTCGACTCTTATTGCCGAGGCTAGTGTTTCTAATACGATATTAAATAATAATGGTGATAGAGGGCAACCTTGCTTCACTTCAGATCTTACTGGGAAAGGTTCCAGTTTTTCCCCATTGCATATGATGCTTACTGATGGTTTTAAATATATGCTCCTGACTATTTTAAGGAAAAGTCCATTTATTCCTATGCTCTCAAGTGTTTTTATTAGGAATGGATGTTGGATTTTATCAAATGCTTTTTCTGCATCTATTGAGATGATCATATGGTTTTTGTTTGTTTGGTTATTGATATAGTCAATTATGCTAATAGTTTTCCTAATATTGAACCAGCCCTGCATTCCTGGTATAAATCCTACTTGGTCATAGTGTATTATCCTGGGGATGATTTTCTGTAATCTTTTTGCTAATATTTTATTTAAGATTTTAGCATCAATATTCATTAGGGAGATTGGTCTATAATTTTCTTTCTCTGTTTTCAGCCTATCTGGTTTAGGTATCAGTACCATGTCTGTGTCATAAAAGGAGTTTGGTAGGACTCCTTCAATCCCTATTTTTTCAAATAGTTTATTTAGCATTGGAGTTAATTGTTCTTTAAATGTTTGGTAGAATTCACATGTAAATCCATCTGGTCCTGGGGATTTTTTCTTAGGGAGTTGATTGATAGTTTGTTCTATTTCTTTTTCTGAGATGGGACTGTTTAGGATATTTACTTCTTCCTCTGTTAGTTTGGGCAAGCTATATTTTTGGAGGTATTCTTCTATTTCATTTAAGTTGTCGAATTTATTGGCATAAAGTTGAGCAAAGTAACTCTTAATTATTGCTCTAATTTCCTCTTCGTTACTGGCGAGTTCTCCCTTTTCATTTTTAAGATTAACAATTTGATTTTCCTCTTTCCTTTTTTTAATCAGATTTACTAAGGGTTTGTCTATTTTGTTGGTTTTTTCATAGAACCAACTCTTAGTTTTATTAATCAATTCAATAGTTTTTTTACTTTCAATTTTATTGATCTTTCCTTTTATTTTTAGAATTTCATGTTTAGTGTTTGACTGGGGGTTTTTAATTTGTTCCTTTTCTAGCATTTTTAGTTGCAAACCCAATTCATTGACCTTCTCTTTCTCTATTTTATACAAATAGGCCTCTAGAGATATGAAATTTCCCCTTATTACCGCTTTGGCTGCATCCCATACATTTTGGTATGATGTCTCATTATTATCGTTTTCTTGGGTGAAGTTATTAATTATGTCTATGATTTGCTGTTTCACCCAATCATTCTTTAGTATGAGATTATTTAGTTTCCAATTATTTTTTGGTCTACTTCCCCCTGGTTTTTTATTGAATGTAATTTTCATTGCATCGTGGTCTGAAAAGGATGCATTTACTATTTCTGCCTTACTGCATTTGAGTTTGAGGTTTTTATGTCCTAATATATGGTCAATTTTTGTGTAGGTTCCATGAACTGCTGAAAAGAAAGTGTATTCCTTTCTGTCTCCATTACATTTTCTCCAGAGATCTATCATATCTAACTTTTCTAGTATTCTATTTACTTCTTTGACTTCTTTCTTATTTATTTTGTGGTTTGATTTATCTAATTCTGAGAGTGCAAGGTTAAGATCTCCCACTATTATAGTTTTACTGTCTATTTCTTCTTGCAGCTCTCTTAATTTCTCTTTTAAGAATTTAGATGCTACCCCACTTGGTGCATATATGTTTAATATAGATAGTGCTTCATTATCCATGCTACCCTTTAGCAAGATATAGTGCCCTTCCTTATCTCTTTTAATTAGATCAATTTTTGCTTTAGCTTGATCTGAGATCAGGATGGCTACCCCTGCTTTTTTGACTTCACCTGAAGCATAGTAGATTTTGCTCCAACCTTTTACCTTTAACCTGCATGTATCTCCCCGCTTCAGGTGTGTTTCCTGTAAACAACATATTGTAGGATTCTGGCTTTTAATCCATTCTGCTAACCGCTTCCTCTTTATGGGAGAGTTTACCCCATTCACATTTATGGTTAGAATGACCAATTCTGTATTACTTGCCATCTTGTTAACCCCGGTTTATGCTTTTCTCCCTTCTTTCTCCTTTTCCCCCCTTCCCAGTATTAAGCTTGTGAGCACCACTTGCTTCTCACAGCCTTCTCTTTTTAGTATCCCTCCCCCCGCCTTAGAGTTCCTCCCCCTATCTTACCCCTTTCCCTCCCAGTTCCCGTATTCCCTTCCGCTTAGCTTATTCCTTCCCTTTTCACTTTTCCCTTCTCACTTTTCAATGAGGTGGGAGAAGTTTCACCATAGATTGAATATGTCTTAAGATTTTTCACTTAAAGCCAATTCTGAAGGCAGTAAGATACCCACTATATTCATCCCCCTCCCTTCTTTCTCTCAGATATAATAGGTTTCCTATGCCTCTTCATGAGATGTACTACCCCCACTTTACCCTTTTTCTGGTACAATGTGCTGTCCACATCAATTTCTAGAACAAGGTATACATGTATTCTTTATACATCTATATAGTTAAAATATAGTTCCCAAGATTAATCTTTACCTTTTTAGATTTCTCTTGAGTTCTATATTTGTAGATCAAACTTTTTGTTAAGTTCTGGCTTTTTCATCAGAAATAAATGAAATTCGCTTACTTCGTTGAATGTCCATCTTCTTCCCTGGAAAAAGATGCTCATTCTCGCTGGGTAAGTTATTTTTGGTTGCATACCAAGTTCCTTAGCCTTTCGGAATATCATATTCCAGGCCCTTCGATCTTTTAATGTGGATGCTGCCAGATCCTGGGTGATCCTTATTGTGGCTCCTTGATACTTGAATTGGGTTTTTCTAGCCACTTGCAATATTTTTTCCTTCATCTGAGGGTTCTGGCATTTGGCCACTATCTTCCTTGGTGTTTTGATTTTAGGATCCCTCTCAGTGGGTGATCCTTTCAATGTTTATTTTTTCCTCTGTTCCTATGACTTCTGGGCAGTTCTCTTTGATAATTTCCTGGAAAATAGTGTCCAGGCTCTTTTTTTCATCATTCTTTTCTGGGAGTCCAATGATTCTCAAATTGTCTCTCCTGGATCTGTTTTCCACATCTGTTGTCTTCCCCAGAAGGCATTTCACATTCTTTTCCATTGTTTGATTTTTTTGGATTTGCTTGACTGATTCTTCTTGTCTCCTCGAGTCATTCACTTCCATTTGTTCGACCCTGATTTTCAGTGAAGTATTTTCTTCACTCACTTTTTTAAGATCTTTTTCTAATTGTCCAATTGAGTTCTTTTGTTCTGTGGAATTTTTTTCCATTCTGCCAATTTTGTTTTTTAGAGAGCTATTTTCTGTTTCTAGTTCACCAATCCTATTTTTCAAGGATTTTACTTCTTTATCCACTCTCTCTTTAACTTTCTCCAGGCTCTTTTGCCAAGCCTCCCTCTCCTTTTCCCAAGCTTCCCTCTCCTTTTGCCAAGCCTCACTCTGCTTTCCCCATTTTTCTTCTAGCTCCCTTGTGAGAGCTTTTTAAATTACTTCTATGAGGTTCATCTGTGCTGATGAACAGATGATCTCCTCCTTTGGGGATTCACCTGGAGACTGTCTGTTTTTAGTCTCCTCAGGATTTAGAGTCTGCTCTCTATCTGTATAGAAGTTGTCAAGGGTTAAAGTCCTCTTCAGTTTCTTACTCATTCTGTCTAATAATCAGAGACAAACTAGCAAAGAAAAACAGAAAAAACTGGAGTCTTTCTTTGGGGGAGGGGCTGGGTGGGTTACCAAGCTTCCTCTCCAGACTGTAGGGGGCAGCAGTGAGGCACTAGCAGGACTGTGTTGCGCCTGCGGTCTGAGATCTCAGAGAGTGTTGAGTCACTGTGGGGGGGGGGGGAGGGGAAGAGAGGGGTGGCCAGGTCCCGAGAGACTCCAGCTGTTTGGGGTTGTATTCTTCAGCCCCGGTGTTTTTAGCTTCTCTGCTGGGCTGCTGACTTGCTGCCGGAGCAAAGTATCCAAACCTGTAGCGAAGCCTTCCCCACCTCCTCTCCCGTCTGCTCCCTTGCTGTCACTGCCGCTGCCCACAGCCTGCGCCCGATCTAAAACCGTCCCAGCCCTCCAGTAAAGACAGACCTTTCTTGGCGAATCTCAAGGATGGCTTCTCTTGGTAACTATATGTGGGTTTTTTTTCAGTCAAGCATTAATTCAGAGGCTTGTAATGAAGTGGATAGTGAGAGAAAGTGCGGCGCTTATGCAGCTGTGAGCCTCCTCTCTGCCATCTTAACCAGAAGTCCCCCCTTTTATTTTTCAAAAGGCTTGCAAAGATAGTTTTCAACAACCACCCTTGAAAAAACTTGTGTTCCAAAGTTTTTTCCTACCCTCTTCAACTCCTCACTCCTTTAGACAGTATACTAAGTTACACATGTGTATTCTCTAAACATATTTCCACATTTCTCATGCTGCACAAGAAAAATAATCTTAAAGGGGGAAAAATGACAAAGGTAAAAATACTATGTTGTAATTGACTTTCAGTCTCCATAGTCTTCTCTCTCGATGTGGATGGTTCTTTCTATCACAAGTCTATTTGAAACTTGAATCACCTCATTGTTCTAAGTCTATCACAGTTGATCATCATATAATCTTCTTGTTGCTGTCTACAATGTTCTCTTGGTTCTATTCACTTCACTTAGTATCAGTTCATATAAAATTTTTCAGGCTTTCCTGAAATCTGCCTAATCATCATTGTAGAAAGAAAGTTTAGTTGAATGATAGTGAAAGCTTGACTGTGTGAGAAAATGAGAGGAGAAACAGAGGAGTCATTATATATGATTTTCTCTAGGAGTTTAACCATAAGGAGGAGACAAGATATAGGAAAATAGTATGATTGCTTGTCACCATTATTGTTAAAAGAAATATGTATAAAATATTGAATGGTTTATTATTGCTCTCATTGTTTATTTGTCTCATGTTTGACTCTTCATGTTGCTATTTGGGGCTTTCTTGACATAGCTATTGGAATGGTGTGCCATTTCCTTCTCCAACTCATTTTACAGATGAGGACAGTGAAACAAATAGGTTTAAGTGACATGCTAAGTATCACATAATTAATAAGTGTGTAACCAGTGTCTAGATTTTAACTCAGGAAAATGAAAATACCTAACTCTAGTCCCAGTACTCTTTAATGTTTATCTTGGAGGTTATTTCATTTTTCTGAAATAACTGTTTTGCTATATCAGGATGGAAAGGATTTTAATCTACTCTCTTAATGTCAAAAATAGAGAAACTGAGTTTCATGGAAAGTAAAATGATGAGGTGAATGCTAAATATGTATTAAATACCATATCCATCATTTCAGTTTATATTGAGACACTGGGAATTTAAATGTTTTAAGGGCCATTATTCTTCTTAATTTCAATACTATTGAGTAAATGTTCCATTGTATGATTATATATGTGTATATGCATGTAAAACTACTTTTAGTCAGCTGAAATTCACCTTCTCAAACTCCCACTTAAGACTCACTGCTGCTTAATTAAAAACAGAAAAAAGGCATTATCAACATTGATAGTTGATGAAAACAAAATTTCCTTATTGAAAATGTCCCAAAACCCATTTATTTAGTTATGCATTCTGAGTCATTTGTCTCTTTATCAGGAGGAAAATAATATGTTACACCATTGATCCTCTGAAGTCCTGGCTGATTATTACACTTAGAGGTCAGCCCAATAAAATTACAACACAATTATTTAACATAACTTGTTTATCCATTCCTCAATTTATGGGTGTTGCTTAAGATTTTCATCATTTTTACTTAAAAATGTTATAGATATTTTTGTATATCCTTAGAATTTGTTTTTCCTAAATTCTTCCTTTAATCTATCTTCTCTATTTCCTCCTCTTTTTTCTCCTTTTCTTCCTATTTCCCTTTTGAGTGAAATATATTTCTATAAAATTATATATGTATTTGTGGAACATTCTTTCTTTTTATCAGTTTATGTGCTCACGAGATTGAACTGCCAATTACCGCCCCCTCTATTTTCCAAACCTTGTCTAATTGGACTTCTATATTTTCTAGTTGGGTTCAGAAGAGGCATTTTTATCATTATTCCAAATTTGAAAGTAAGAATTTACCTTTGTTTTGTCCTTTATTATTGGTCATTTTTAGTTTTTAGCTGTTTCTCTTCATTCCTCTGTTTGAACCACAAAATTTCACTACAGCCTTGTTTTTTTTTTTTGTTTGTTTGTTTGTTTTTTCATTAGAAATGATTGGAAGTTCTCTCATTGAAGATAATTTCCATTCCCTTTGAATTACATTTAGTTTTTCTGGGTAAATTATTCTTACTTATAAACATGTTGGAATCCTTACTAACTGCTAAGTAATTAGAGTTGATCTAATCTTACAAGAAGTTGTTTTGGCCAGAACCTGAAACAAGGTACTAAGTAGAACTAATCAAGACAAGGCTTGTGTTCCCACCTTTACTCATTGGACTCCACAAGTATGCTAGCTTCAAAAAGTACAGTTTCTACACCACACCTTAAAGCTCTTTGGGCCAGAGAGCACTATGGGAGAAAACCCATAATCCCATTCTCTCAGAAGGTTCACATATAAGGCGAGACAGCCATTCCAGAATACACATTTTTTCCTCTTGGCTGGCTGATCGCGCTAGACTCGAGAGAAACGACTCTGCTGCAGAGAACACTTTTGACGGATTTCAGTGGAGCTACGCCAGAAGCCCTCTCTCCGCGGCAAGTGTGGCTGGGCTCCCCAGAAGGAGATAAGAGAGACCTTCCATCTCTGTTGGAGGCAGAAGAAAGCAGAGGCAGAGGCTGAAGGACAGAACCTTTGGATTTGGAGACATCCGAAGGGCTCTAAACCTCTAAACCGGCTGTGCCCTGAGAAGAACAAACTCCAACATTTGAACTCTAACATTTGGCGCCCAACGTGGGGCTGTTCTTCATACCCTGTGGCAAAACCGTCCATTCATATCTTTTATAAGGCTCAGCTAAATTGACACTGGGCACCGAAAAGGCAAATCTCTTCATATCCTCCTTATCCAGAGGAATGGAATAGAAACAATCCTTGATGTCTATAACCCAAAGAGGCCATTCTCTAGGAAGCTGAGTAGGAGATGGAAGTCCAGGCTGAAGAGTTCCCATAGTTTCCATCTGTTCGTTCACTTTTCTTAAATCAGTGAGCATCCTCCATTTTCCCGATTTCTTTTTTACAACGAACACTGGTGAATTCCAAGGACTTAGAGAAGGTTGTAAATGCCCTTGTTCTAAGCTGCTCCTGTACTATATCTAATAAGGCCTGAATTTTATCGCTACTTAAGGGCCACTGTTCTATCCACACTGGTGTATCAGTTTTCCATTGGATAGGAATAGGTGAAAGTGTTGGCAGGCCTTCAACAGCAGCCCTGCTTAAAAAACCGAAGTACTCATTTTTAACCCTAATTGTTATAAAACGTCTCTTCCCCACAGATTGATGGGGATTTTTTCAACTATAAAAGGAGTAAAAACTCCTGTTTTACCTTCAAAAGTCCATCTCATAGGGGCAGCACTAACTTCAGCTGCTATTGATCCTCCTACTCCAGACATATAGGTATCTGCTTTAATCTTTGGCCAGTGACTGGGCCAACTGGCACCTCTAATAACTGTACGATCCGCACCTGTGTCTACCAATCCTTCCAATGGTAGGCCATTTATATAGATAGTGAGCATAGGTCGGTCAGCCGTTACTGCTGCTGTCCAGTATATTTCTGGTTTTTGTGGTCTGGAGTCAGAACCTGGGTGACTATCACGAGGCTGCTTATTAGGATTCTGTATGAGTAACCCTGATGCTACTACGTCTCCTGGGTGATAAGTCACACATTGTCTACCTGTATTAGTGACTGGGATATTATCTACACATTCCCCAGTTTCCCACATCAGTGTGTGGATGGACACTGTTTTGTACATACAAGGAGGTGAAATGGTCAAGCCTACTGTGCCTGGAGGTAAGGGATCCATAGGCTGGAGAGGAACAGATTTCACCTCTCCAGGGGGTATCTCAGTTGTTCCAGCTGCATACAGCTCTATTCTCCCCAATTGTAATTCCCTTCTGCCATCAGGTTGCTTCCTGGCTGGTTGACTGTGTAATCCCCTTCTCCCATCATATGGCTTTCTGGCTGATTGGTCATGTCTGGGTACTGGACTTCTAGGCACTCTCTGGGTGCACCATTGGCTGCCATCATGCCCCAAGTGTTTTTTGCCTTGGGCCCTGGGGCTGGGCCCCTCATCCCGTTTCCCTGAATCTGTCTGCATTCTGAGGCCCAATGGAAGCCTCTGTTGCATTTTGGACATGGGGTTTGGGGTCTTGTTCTCCCACCTTGTCTTCCCATTCTATCTCTATACCAACATTGAGCTTTCAGATGTCCTACTTTTCCACACTGAAAGCATCTACGAGTCTCTCTGGAAGTCCTTGCCAAGAGGGATTCTGTCTTCTCATGTTTGGATTTTGGGAAGTCTGCATCATAGCCTGGCTATAAAAGGCACCTGTGCCCACTGTGGCACAGCGTCTTATGAGTTCCTCTAAAGGAGCATCCTTGCGCAGTCCTAGTATAATTCTTCTGCAAACCTCATTAGCATTTTCCTTAGCAAGTTGCCTTATCAAGATGTCTGTTATTGCATTTTCTCCATTTGTTCTTATGATAGCTGTCTGCAAGCGTCCCACAAAGTCAGCGAAGGGTTCATTTGGCCCTTGTGTTATTTTTGTGAAGGCCCCCCCCCCTTGTCATCTTTATTGTGAAGAGAAGCCCACGCTTTGATAGCATTATCAGCAATTTGCTGATATGCTGCTACAGAATAACTAATTTGTGCTTTGACATCTGCATAAGGACCTGTACCTGTTAGTAGGTCACAGGTGATTGCAGTATGAACTCCACTTTGAATATTTTGTTGGGCTTGTATCCTACAGAGTTCACTATATTCAGAAAGCCACAAGTAGTTCTGTCCAGGTTCTAGGCATATTTTTGCTATCGATTTCCAGTCATTAGGGGTCAAGATTTCAAAAGACAAATTTTGTAATAGCATCTTAACATAAGCTGATGTAGCCCCATAAAGAGTGCAAGCTTTTTTCAGGTCTTTGAGGATTTCTATATCAAAAGGTGAGTATCTTCTACTTTCTTGACCTGAAGAATTAAACTGTTGAATTACAGGAAAAATGTGGTGTTGAAATTCTGATACATTTTTCCCTTCTTCTCTGGCCTTAATTAGTCCCTTTTGCAATCTACTCATAGGAGGAGGTGCTGGATGCCGGGGGGGAGGTGCTGGATGCTGGGGAGGAGGTGCTGGATGCTGGGGGGGAGGTGCTGGATATTGGGGGGGAGGTGCTAGATGCTGGGGGGGAGGTGCTGTTGCTGTCACTGCCCCCCCACTACCCCTCCTCCCTCCATCCAGGAGGGTGGAGTTGATGAAGGAGAGTCAATTACCTGCTCCTCAGGTGGGGCTGAGGCTGCCTCAGATTCACCCCACCCTTGAGCCTTACTTAAGTCTCCCTGCCCTGTGGGGATATGGCCATTAATCTGTTCTTTGTCTTCCTCCTTTATCTCAGGCTTCCCCCTTTGGCTATTCCTAGAGTTTTTTCCTTTTCTCCTAGAACAAGTACGGTATTTTAAGGCCATCTGTATCGTATTATATAAAAAGAATAATTCAATGGAAACTGAACAAGGACCGTTTTCATTGTAATATGCGGAGAGCTGTTGACCAACCAATGCCCAGTTTTTTAGAGAGATTTTCTCTTCCTCTAAGAGCCAAGGGGAGGTACGTTTTAATGTAGCCAGAAGTCTAGCTGCCTGTCCCCAAGTTACAAGTAGCCCTTGATCTTCTATCAGCTTAAGCAGGCTTTCTATAGCACCACTCCTGGGTGGGTCTGGGGTTGGGGGGGTTGGGGTGGGGGATTGAGAATCTTTACCTAGGATCTGTCCCATTTCAGCCAAAAAAGGTTGTACTCACTCAGTTCCTGGTCACTGGAGACTTTTTCAGTGAAAGTAGGGTCCTTGGTTCCCACGCTTGGGCGCCAGATTTTATTGGCCATGGCTCCAAATTTTGCACATGGATCTCCATTAAAGATAACCAGACTACTGCATAATTGGCAATGGATTTTTGAAGAGAAGGTTTCTAAGGTTCCTCTTGAAGGACCAACCATCTTTACAGATGCAGCCAAACAAAATATTTGTGCTGTATACTCTCATGATCTAACCGTAAAAAGAGTAGTCAGAACTCCTTTTCAGTCCACTCAGCAGAACGAATTATATGCGATCATGCTAGCTCTCACTTATTACCCAGGCGACATAAATATAATATCTGATTCAGCCTATTCAGTAGGTGTGGTACAAAGAATTGCCACAGCCCAAATAAAATTTGCAGCTTCTAATATATATCAGCTCTTTAAGGAACTTCAAGAGCAAGTGAGAAAGCATCCAGGAAAGATTTATATCCTGCATGTCCATTCACATAGTGGACTTCCAGGTCCTATTTTTGATGGAAATTCAAAGGCAGATAGCCTTTTAACTATGTTGGCCAGTACGCCTTTATTTCAGGAGGCCCAGGAATCCCATTCTAAATACCATCAGGCTGCTCGAGCTTTGCGTTTACAGTTTGGGATTACAAGAGAAGAAGCTAGGAGCATAGTGAAAAGCTGTACAGCTTGCCTTCCCTTCCACGCTCCTACACTGCCTCCAGGGAAGAACCCTCGTGGTTTGAGACCCAATGAAATCTGGCAAATGGATGTGACTCATTATAAATCTTTTGGTCGTCTGTCTTTTATCCATGTTGTGGTAGACACCTTTTCAGGATTCACTTTTGCCATACCAGCAGCAAAAGAGACAGCCCGAGTGGTCACTGAATTCCTCATTCAAGCATTCGCAATTATGGGTGTGCCACAAGAAATAAAAACAGATAATGGACCGGCATATACCTCCAAACATTTTGAACACTTTTGTGCACAGTATAAGATTCTACACACTACTGGCATACCCTTCAATCCTCAAGGTCAAGCAATAGTAGAAAGAAGAAACAGAGACATTAAGACACTCCTCCAAAAACAAAAGAAAGGGGGAGCCACGGGTAACCCTAGAGAACTTCTAAATTTAGTTCTCTATACCATTAATTTTTTAATCTTTGATAAAGATGCACTGGCTCCAGCAGACAGGTTTTATAACCCACCAGAAGAGCAGTGTCCAGTGCGAGCAGCTCCACTATCTTTAGATAATCGCCAGGTGATGTGGAGAGACCCAGAAAGTGGTGAATGGAAGGGACCAGATAGGCTAACTGCTTGGGGGAGAGGATTTGCTTGCATCTCTACAGGGGGAGAAGGAATCAGATGGGTGCCTACGAGCCGCATTCGCCTTGTCCATCGCAGAAAGATGGAGCAGACCCTTGAAACAAAGGAGAAGACCCAAGAAATACCGGGTAGTTCTGTTGCTGATTGTGCTCATAAGAATTATTAGATTCCTGGCACATGAACTAATGGACAATGGAATCCTATTGGACTGTTTCTAGGACTTATGGACATGTGTAAATTTTCAGATTGATTCTTGTTATTTGTAACATTACTACTAGCCTGTGTTATATTGCTATGTGCTCATGTAAATTATGTATAATGCCTCCCATATTGATGGATTTATGTATACCATGTATATCTGTTACAAAGTTCTGGCCCATATTGATGGATTTATGTGTACCCCCTCCCAAACCCCCTATGTTTTAAAACAAAAGAAAGGGGGAGATGTTGGAATCCTTACTAACTGCTAAGTAATTAGAGTTGATCTAATCTTACAAGAAGTTGTTTTGGCCAGAACCTGAAACAAGGTACTAAGTAGAACTAATCAAGACAAGGCTTGTGTTCCCACCTTTACTCATTGGACTCCACAAGTATGCTAGCTTCAAAAAGTACAGTTTCTACACCACACCTTAAAGCTCTTTGGGCCAGAGAGCACTATGGGAGAAAACCCATAATCCCATTCTCTCAGAAGGTTCACATATAAGGTGAGACAGCCATTCCAGAATACACATTTTTTCCTCTTGGCTGGCTGATCGCGCTAGACTCGAGAGAAACGACTCTGCTGCAGAGAACACTTTTGACGGATTTCAGTGGAGCTACGCCAGAAGCCCTCTCTCCGCGGCAAGTGTGGCTGGGCTCCCCAGAAGGAGATAAGAGAGACCTTCCATCTCTGTTGGAGGCAGAAGAAAGCAGAGGCAGAGGCTGAAGGACAGAACCTTTGGATTTGGAGACATCCGAAGGGCTCTAAACCTCTAAACCGGCTGTGCCCTGAGAAGAACAAACTCCAACATTTGAACTCTAACATAAACACATATCCTTTATCTTTTTGTGTTAAGGACCATGCCTAGGTGAAGAAGCAGGTTAATTCTCTGAGAGCCACCACAGTTGTGAATCATAACATCTGAAGGAGTTGCAAAGCAGCCTTTGATGGCACAGGTATTGCTTGTGGATTGGGAATGAAATAAATTGGAGGCAGAGGGAAGAAGAGAGAGGTCAGACAACACAATTTCCACTCAGTTTTCTTGTATCATTATCATCCTATTACATGAAGAGATCCATTCTACAGGTCTGATTTAGACCCCCAGCAGCCACTGGCAGGTGGCTACTGTATCACAATATTTTGAAATATTATATTTTAAATTTTCTGCTTATTTTTTATTGGCCAATGCTAAATTATATGTGCCTCTGACTATGGCTCCTCTATATTTGATTTTTTTTTCCTTTCTGGACACTTCAAGTATTTTTTCCTTTGGTCTCAAAATTGGATAATTGTTGATGTTTCTGAGACAGTTCATTTTCTATTTCTTTATAGAGATGATTGATGGATTCTATTTCCACTTTGTTCTATGAGTCTAAGAGATCTGGGTAGTCCTGGGATCTCTTGAAATATGATAACTAGGTTCTTGTTTCAATCATGGTATTCAGGTAGAGCAAGGATTTTTAAATTTTCTTTTCTTCATCTGTTTTTTGAGTCAGTTACTTTTGCTTTGAGAAATCTTATGTGTTCTTTTTTTTTTAAGCTGTCATTCTTAAACATTTCTTATTTCCTAATGGATTCATTGTATTCTGATTGGTCCACTCTAACTTTGGTAGCTCAGATAAATACTTTGAGTGAGCCCTTGGTATGTGCCTGTGTTCTGAGTATACCAATGCTACTATTGATTTCTGAACCTGTTTCCTCCACACACAGGCTAGGGTCTCACAATGCAGGAAAACTAATTCTTTATCTAGTTAACCCAGTCTTCTCTAGATCTGAGATCTGGAGTTGGTTGGGAGATAGCAAAATTGTCATTTCACATATGTCCCTATCATTGTGACCAGGTTGGTGTCACCATGTACCATGTACACTCCTGATATCCTCTATTTCCCTGGTATCACTCCAAGTAGAGCGCTTTTTGCACAAATCATTTCTTTTGACTCCAGATCTCTCCATTACTCCCTCTGCTTTTGTTCAGTTTGGCTGGCCAAATTACTCATTATAACTCACCCCCTCCCAAATATTGCTTCATGAAAATTAGTTTGGTTTATTTTCTTGATCTGTTTGAAAGAATTGTGGACAAGAATTTAGCTGCATTTCTTCTGACTCTGTTATCTTGTCTCTGCCTACTCTAATAGATCAGCTGGTCACTTACTTTCTTGTTGAATCTGTTCTTGTCTCATCTTTCCTCTCTGTAATTTATTTCTTATTGATTTTATAACTTCCCAAAATTTAATCATTATCTCTATGGATATTACTCATAGATCAATTAATCTATTGAAAATCGTTTTTCCTGAGTTCCAACCCTACATTACCAACTTCTTATTTAACAATTTATATTGAACTCATAAAGATGTGTCAAATTCAATATAATGGTTCAAAAAATAACTCATCTTTCCTCTCTGGCTTTCCACTCTGCAAACTTACACATGCAAAAACTTAAACACTTGTGTATAAACATTCTTCCAGTTTCCAAGATTCATGATCAGCATTATCCTAGACTTCTCACTTTATCTCAACTTAAATATCCATTAAGATGCCAAATTTTGCTATTTTTACTTCCACATATTCTTGTATATCTTTTATATCTTATATTCCTCCTACTCACAAGCTAACATCTTAATTCAATTCTCATCATGTCTTATTAAGACCATTTCAATAAGCTCTTAATTGTTCTTACTACCTCCTCTGTCTAAATCATGCTTCATATAGCTACCAAAGTAATTTTTATCATTATCACTCACCAAACTAATCAATTCCTATAACTCGCTCTTGGCTCTGAGATAAAATATAAACCAACTCCTCTATATTATTTTATGGCCTTTTACAATCTTGTTCAATTTTGTCACTTCTTCTACTATATAATTCCTTTAAATTATTCCTCTCTCAGTTCCTCCCAAGCATCTTCCAAGACAATTTGTTTGTACTGGTCATTTTTCATATCTGAAACATCTTTTTTTTACTTCTGACTCATAGAACCCCTCATTTTTAAAAATGTCCTGCTCAAATACAATATTCAACATAAAAATTTTCCTGATCTCTCAGGATGTTAGTGCTCAATCTCCTTAACTACCTTCCATTTTGCTACTTTGTTTAATTTTTTATTTATTCTCTGTATAATCCACTTTGAATATATTATATACAATGAAATAAATATCCTTTAAATAAGGACCTTTTTGCCACTGGGGAGAGGAGTTATCTGTTGCATGGTGTCTGACACATACTGTTTCATAAATGCTTATTAATTGACTGACTAATAATAATTTTAGTGTGTAGTTTTAGTCATAATCTGGTTTTTAAGATGTGTATTTCAATCAAATTCAATTCTATAAACTTTTATAAAGCACCAATAAACTTTTAAGGTATACTTATTATTGAAGAGAAAGTAATTATTAAACCTGAAAGGAATTAATTGGTTGAATAATTTTTCCACATAATTGAGGTCTTATTGTTTATTTCAGTTGCAAAGCTGTGGCATACTTCAATGTATCAATTTGCTCATTGATGCAGTCGTTCTTCCCAACAATGATGGAGAAATTTATACCTGTCTGTATCAATTTGATGATAGTAAACTATGGATTCTCTCTCTCTCTTTTTCTTTCAATAACTTTTTATTGACAGAACCCATGCCAGGGTAATTTTTTATAGCATTATCCCTTGCACTCACTTCTGTTCCGATTTTTTCCCTTCCCTCCCTCCACCTTCTCCCCCAGATTGCAAGCAGTTCTTTACATGTTAAATAGGTTACAGTATATCCTAGATACAATATATGTGTGCAGAACTGAACAGTTTTCTTGTTGCACAGGGAGAATTGAATTCAGAAGGTATAAATAACCCGGGAAGAAAAACAAAAATGCAAGCACTTTATATTCATTTCCCAGTGTTTTTTCTTTGGGTGTAGCTGCTTCTGTCCATCCTTGATCAATTGAAACTGAATTAGCTCTCTTTATCAAAGAGATCCACTTCCATCAGAGTAATCCTCAAACAGTATCGTTGTTGAGGTATATAATGATCTCCTGTTCTGCTCATTTCACTTATTATCAGTTCATGTAAGTCTTGCCAGTCCTCTCTGTATTCATCCTGCTGGTCATTCCTTACAGAACAATAATATTCCATAACGTTTATATACCACAATTTGCTCAACTATTCTCCAATTGATGGGCATCAATTCATTTTCCTGTTTCTGGCCACTACAAACAGGGCTGCCACAAACATTTTGGCACATACAGGTCCCTTTCCCTTCTTTAGTATCTCTTTGGGGTATAAACCCAATAGTAACACTGCTGGATCAAAGGGCATACAGAGTTTGATAACTTTTTGAGCATAGTTCCAAATTGCTCTCCAGAATGGCTGGATGTGTTCACAATTCCACCAACAATGTATGTACATATATATGTATGCTCATGTAAGTATATACATATATTTCAAAAGAAACATTTTTTTCTATTATCATTTTTACTGTTTTTTCCTTAGTTTTGTTCACTGAAAACCAGGTTTATATGAATTTGCTGAAAAGCATTAAGCTACTGCCTATTGAGTTACAGAAAACATGAGATATGTACATATAATCACATCACAAAGAATATGATAGTTTGCTGCAAAGATCTACTAGGTATTCAATTTTACTTCAATTTAGTTCATTGTTAGAATGAAATAGTTTTGTTCAATTAAGTAAATGGTCATTTCATCAATGACACACAGGTTAAAAATGTATGCTTAAGATTATTTTTACCTGAACCTATAATTTTATCAAGGTAGAAAATGAGAAAATAACTTCTACAAATATTAATAAAACTCACTATGTATCAGTAGTGGGAATTAAACTCTTCTCTCTGAGACCAACTCTGTATGTTTTATATTTTACATGTTGTTGTGTTGTTGTTTAAATTACATACAACTCTTTATGACCCCATTTGGGGTCTTCTTGGCAAATATAACTGGAATGGTTTTCCATTTCCTTCAGATACTGTATACCTTTACCAACATGTCTATCATGGTCTGGAAAAATATAATATCTATAATTAAAGATCAATTCATGTGATAAAAAAGGGGGAAGGATCCACATGTGCAAAAATGTTTATAGTTGCTCTTTTTGTAGCGGCAAGGAACTGGAAACTCAATGGATGCCCATCAGCTGGGAAATGGCTGAACAAGTAATGGTATATGGATGTAATAGAGTATTATTGTTCTCTAAGAAACTATCAACAGGATAGTTTCAGAAAGGCCTAGAGAGATTTACATGAACTGATGCTAAGTGAAGTGAGTAAAATCATTGCACACAGATGGAATAAGATTATGTGATTATCAACTCTGATGGATTTCGGTCTCTTCAACAAGAGTGATTCAAGCCAATTCCAAAGTGATGGAGAGAGCCATTTATGTCCAGAAATAGCACTGTGGGGACTGAATGTGGATTACTTTTTGGTTGTTCGTTGTTTCATTTTTTCTTTCTTATTTTTTTCCTTTTTGATATGATTTTATATGTATATGTTATATTTATATGTATACTTAAACATGTATTGCATTACTTGCTGTCTAGTGGAAGGGGTAGGGAAAAGGGATGGAGAAAATTTTTGGAGCACAAGGTTTTTCAAGGATGAATATTAAAAACTATCTTTGCATGAATTTTGAAAATAAAAAGCTTTTATTAAAATTCAAAAAAAAATTGGAAAAGGAGTATGAAAAAAGAAAGATGATTGCTTTATTCCCATGCATTAAAAAACAAAAAAATTAGGCCATGCCATGTATTTATATAAAGCATACTATTTAAATAGAACTATGTATAGTGATTGCATTAATACCATGTGACTTGATGATTTTACTATTCGTTTATGTATAAACCATAAAAACAAACAAAAACAAAACAAAACAAAAAGGTTTGCATGTCAGTGAATTAGGTTTTTTTGTTTTGTTTTTGCCCCGTCAGCTTATGATGTCATCTCTTAGAATATAAAATGATTATTTGCACTAGCATAGGTTTTACTTAAGAAATTAAAACTACAGATTTTATTATTTATTTACTTAAATATAGACATAATTTCACAGATACAGCACACAAAGAATTTGATTATAGTATACAAAATTTCAGATTGTTAGTTAGAGAGGTTCACACAGATTATCAGATCCAATTCATCACAGATGGCCAATCAGCCTGTATCTGAAGACCTCATGGAAAAGGAAACATGATATAAATTTTTACACTCTACATTGGGATAAATTGAATTCATGGGAAAGGTTTTTATCTGTAGTTGAAGTGTTACATTATATCTTTCATGAATTTTTACTAATTCTTTCTTTTGGTAACAAAAAGGAAAGAATAATCTGTTTTAAATATAGTATCTCTTCAAAAACTTGAAGGAAATTACTTGAAAAAATTCAAATTCTTGAAGAAAAAGGTTTTCCTGTACAAGGATAATACACTCAGCATATCTGATCATCATAAATAACTTACTTGAATAATTCAAAAATCCTGTGAATTTTTGCATGCTTTTTATTTGACAGGTAACTGCCAATTTCATTTTATGCCATATAGACTTTGGCTCTGAGCCAAAGGGAAAAAAAAAATGTGACTCCCAATTACCTTGTGAAGTATCTTCTCTTCTTTTGGCTATTGCTGACTGGACCCCTTTCAGCTTCTTTGTGCAAAAATTAAAGGAAATTCAGTGACTCGAGCAAATATTCTTAGCTCACGCTCTCATCTTCTTCAGGAAGAGGCTAAAGAATATCTTTCTGCAATAGAAAGCTTTCATACATCTGCTTATATTTTCCCTCAGTTAAAATTCCTTCCTTTAGTTCAGTTCTTTAGGTAGAATTCTGCTAACCTTTCTTGCAGCCTCTATTTAATAGCTTCCACTTTTCTAAGGTTCAATAGTTCCTTTATTTTGTTACAATTTCAATTGCTTTCATAATAAACAATATTGATTGGCATGATTGAGTTAATTATTAAAAAGCCAGAAATGAATGCATTGTCTATGCCAATGTCTCTGCATTTATTATGGCTAGACAAAGCCAAGAAATGAAGCCATTCCTTACACTAATGACAGTGGAAAGTAGAACAACTGTGTCTTGTGACCATTGTAATCAATAGTTGGGGCTTTAAATGAAACACAATAGATGGTATCTGATTCTGTCTTGTAGAGATAACTGACCTTGTTGATGATAAATCACACAATTGTTTTTAAGTTGTTACTGAAAAGGTAATTGTGTGTGGGGGGAGTGATTTATTTCATCCTTGACATATCCCACACTGACATCAGGGTCTGTTTGAGTGAGATAGTGTCTCAGATAGGCTCTGACTCACACCCACTGATCGAGCAACTCTAGTCAGTGAGAATACGTCCTAATACTGTGTGGTCTTCAATTCTAAATGACTAGAAAATATAATGAAGTTTCATATGGAGCTAGTCTGGCACAGTGAAATAAATACTGGCTCTGGATTACAAAATTCTGACTTCAAATCCCACCTCTGACTCTACTTCTGGAGTCTTGGGTAATCTACTGATATTCCCAGGTCCTCAGTTTCCTCAATGGTTAAGTAAGGTGAATCCTCTACCTGGCCTCAAATGTTTCTTCCAGGTTTTAAGATATCTCATCTCAACTCATTTTGCCCTACTCATTTTGCCCTTCTTGTCTCCAAGCATTGATGCATATAAAGAATGGAAGGTAAATTGATCTTTCCCAGATGGCTTAAAGCCACAACTCTCTTTTACTTATGAACCATACTTCTATGCAGTTATCATAAATAATTGTCTTCTCTCTTATTCCTAAATATTCTTATTACTTCTATGATATTTATTGTCACAAAAATTTCTTATGAAATTATTCTGTTCAAGTCATTGTGCTCATTGTTAGGGATAAACAAAACAAAATGAAAACAACAATAAAAAAAACTAGGACCTCTTTCTCTTATAGTTCGTATATAGATTTATAAATGCAAAAATAATTCAAAAAGCAAGAGAATATTAGTAACTGAGGAATGAACGAATACTTATTATAGGAGGGAGTAACTACATAGAATCTAGAAGGAAGATAAGGATTTTGTAAGGTAGAGAAGAAGGTAAAAATGTATGCCAGGCACAGATGAATACACAGATTGGAGAGAGGAAGAATTGAATTCAAATAATGCTAATAAATGAATTTTTCTTCCATTTAGAATATATGAAGTTGAAGATGGAAATATAAAATAAAATAAAACCACACAGTTAAACTCAAATTATATTTTAGAAGGTCTTACATACCAAGTTGAAAAATTTGTAGTACATTTTACTTTATATTCACATTCTTATTCTTTCTTTTTCTTTGTTCCTTTGTTTATTTCTTTCTTCCTTTCTCTTTCTTTCTTTCTTTCTTTCTATCTCTCTTTCTGTGTCTGTCCTGTCTCTGTCTCTGTCTCTGTCTCTGTCTCTGTCTCTGTCTCTCTGTCTCTCTCTCTCTCTCTCTCTCTGTTTCTCTCTTTCTCTCTCTGATGTATCTGCCTGATTCAGATATTTCAGCATTCCAAATGCTATTCAGCCATTATGGTGATTTTCCTAAAATTCAGATACAAATATGTGTCAGCCCCTATTCAAAAAACTTTAGTGTCTTTTCTTTGCCCCTAGAATCAAATAAAAAATGTCCTATAAGAAATTTGAAACTCTTCACAACCTAGCCTACAGTCTTACTCTTTTTATATTTCCATTCCTACGTATCACAAACACTTTGATTCAGTGACACTGACCTTCTGTCTATTCCAGAAATAAAATATTCCATCTTTCAATTACAAGCATTGTCTCTTAAGTATCCCAATCTGGAAAGTTCTCCCCTTTACCCCTGCTTTATTTACTGACCTGCAGCTTTCTTTTAAAATCCTATATTCTATAGGAAGTCTCCCTTAACCCTTCTTAATCTCAGTGATTTCCCTATCTATCCTCTACATAGCTTGTTTTGGTATATTTTTATATTGTCTCCTACATTAGATTACACGTCCTTGAGTGGAGGACTTGTCTTTCATTTCTTTTATCTCTAGAGTTTAACATATTGCATGGCACTTAATAAATGATGATTTATTAATTTACTAAAGGTGTTAAGTAATTTCCCACAATCATACAGGAAATTAGTATTTAAGGTTCTATTTGAATCTAGATCTCCATTACTTAAAATGCAGCACTCCATGTATTACATTATTCTGTATTATAGTTCTCTCAACTGTTCTTCATATAGCACACATCAACACCATTCACTATTTAGGTTCTCCAATTCAAGATTCTATTAAATTTATTAATATATTTTATTAAAAATGTGTTTTATGAAATGAACATATGCCAGACCATGTAGAATATAAAAAGACTGTTACTTTTATACTCAAGTTGTGACTCTCTTAATGAAACTTGTGCTTGAATTCTGGTCAATCATTTTCTTGTCATATTGACTTAAGTGTGCTACTAATACCTATTCACCTAATTACACTAACATCCAGCTGGCATCTTGCAATATGTCCATAAGAATAGCATGTTTGATGATAAAGATAGGTAGATTTAGTGCTTTGCTAAAATCTAGGTCAGTTTTATTTTTACTGCATGCTTCTCAGTTACTTCTCCAGCAACACTGTCATGCAAAGTAATGAGATTATTCAGATATAGCTGTTTCTTGATGAAATCCCATATTAACTCTTCATGAGTAAAGCCTCCTTGTCTAATTATTTTCACTATGTTTTTAATGATGATTTCTTGATTTTTGCCAAGAACAAAAGTTGAAATATTGCCCTATGATTTTTGGACTCTTTTATCTTTTCTTCTTTAAAATTTGAAAAAACCTTCTGTTTTTTCTTGTTCTATGATACCTTTTTTTTCTTCATGATTTTCAGAGATCATTGACAGATGATTAGCAAACACATCTGCTAATTTTTCAGGATTGGAGTAGATTGGCAATCCCAGGATTGTGGTGCTTTTTAATGATCACTTTTGTATTTCCAGTTTACTTTATAACCACCATATTTTCTTCAAGAATTCATGATATGGCATGTTCAACATTCATAGATGTTATATCTTGTTTAAAATATGAAACCAGAAAAGAGTAGAATTGAATGGCCACAACCTTATAAAACTGGTTTTCATTTCAAATTTTGGTTAGAGTCAGGGGAAATGAAATTTTAAAAATGGGGGGAGGACATCCAAAAGAAACAGAAAAATTTGAAAGATTATCTTCCAATGGATTGCAATAAAAATCTTCAAAATAATAAGCATTATTTAAGGTCTTTCCTCCCTGTGCCAAAAACTCACTTTATCTTTAACAATGTCAAGGAAAGAGACAAGACTGGTTTTTATAGTAAGTGAACAATTGTTTTGCTTCCACAACTAAAATTGTTTTTCTTCCATTTTGAACTCAACCTGCTCTTGCTCAGTTCTCAATTGCGAAGGAAAGACTAGTCACAATTGTCCACTTAAAGTAACTTTTTTTTTTTGATAATTGAAGATTAGCCCATATTTCTCTAAATACAATCAATCAATTTTTTTTTCCTTATGTATCCTTACTTCTAAAATGTCATTAATATTTTTGGCTTCATTTGGAAGGAAATATATTGAGAGATTTTTGAACCAAAACCACTAATTAGTGACTAATCAAGAAAGGGTAAAAGTTTCTTAGACCAATTATGAATATCCATGGATAGCTATCTATCTATCTATCTATCTCTCTATTTGTCTGTCTGTCTATCTGTCTGGTCTGTCTCTATATATATCTATTGATTTATACCTACATTTTTCTCTATACACATACACACACACATATGTGTTTATCTCATAAGTAAGAGAACTTTAGAACCAGAATTTGGACACTATTAAGGGTCCCTGAATTCATTTATCACCTATGTATTAAACACATTCAAAATATTGTTCTGAGATCCCAAGGAGAAATGATAGTATGTTAAATTATTTTAATGTAAATTATTTTATAGTTAATGTATATGATTATTTAATTGTGCATCCTCATTCACAAAACTAAAATTTAACTTCTAAACTATTAATTTTATTTTATGTTATTTTATTTTATTTTTTAATTTTTATTTAATAATTACTTTATATTGACACTCGTTTCTGTTCCGATTTTTTTTTCCCTCCCTCCCTCCACCCCCTCCCCTAGATGGCAAGCAGTCCTTTATATGTTGGATATGTTGCAGTATATCCTAGATACAATATATGTTTGCAGAACCGAACAGTTCTCTTGTTGCATAGGGAGAATTGGATTCAGAAGGTATAAATAACCCGGGAAGAAAAACAAAAATGCAGATAGTTCACATTCGTTTCCCAGTGTTCTTTCTTTGGGTGTAGCTGCTGTTGTCTGTCATTTATCAATTGAAACTTAGGTCTCTTTGTCAAAGAAATCCACTTCCATCAAAATATGTCCTCATACAATATCGTTGTCGAAGTGTATAATGATCTCCTGGTTCTGCTCATTTCACTTAGCATCAGTTCATGTAAGTCTTGCCAGTCCTCTCTGTATTAATCCTGCTGGTCATTTCTTACAGAACAATAATATTCCATAACATTCATATACCACAATTTACCCAGCCATTCTCCAATTGATGGGCATCCATTCATTTTCCAGTTTCTAGCCACTACAAATAGGGCTGCTACAAACATTTTGGCACATACAGGTCCCTTTCCCTTCTTTAGTATTTCTTTGGGATATAAGCCCAATAGAAACACTGCTAGATCAAAGGGTATGCACAATTTGATAATTTTTTGGGCATAATTCCAGATTGCTCTCCAGAATGGTTGGATTCGTTCACAACTCCACCAACAATGCATTAGTGTCCCAGTTTTCCCGCATCCCCTCCAACATTCATCATTATTTTTTCCTGTCATCTTAGCCAATCTGACAGGTGTGTAGTGGTATCTCAGAGTTGTCTTAATTTGCATTTCTCTGATCAATAATGATTTGGAACACTCTTTCATATGAGTGGTAATAGTTTCAATTTCATCCTCTGAAAATTGTCTGTTCATATCCTTTGACCATTTATCAATTGGAAAATGGCTTGATTTCTTATAAATTAGAGTCAGTTCTCTATATATTTTGGAAATGAGGCCTTTATCAGAACCTTTAACTGTGAAAATGTTTTCCCAGTTTGTTGCTTCCCTTCTAATCTTGTTTGCATTAGTTTTATTTGTACAAAGGCTTTTTAATTTGATGTAATCAAAATTTTCTATTTTGTGATCAGTAATGGTCTCTAGTTCATCTTTGGTCACAAATTTCTTTCTCCTCCACAAGTCTGAGAGATAAACTATTTATTTATAATCTCATTCTTAAACGATTAATTTTAGACCATCATTTCTTGCTAAAATAATTTTATTAGCCTCAAACTGATTTTTTTCCAATTCCCTCAAAATTCTAGTGCCCTCCTTCCCAAATTACGTTACATGTAACTACTTTATGTTTTTAATTGCTAACTTTATACTTTTGCCATACACACACACACACACACACACACACACACACACACACACACACATATTTTTCACTATTTTTTTATTTGAAAATAAGCTCCTTGAAAATGAGTATTGTTTGATTATTTTAAAAAAATATATGCATTGTTAGCATCTAGCACAGTGCCTGACACATAGTAGGAGCTTAATAAACATTTTGTAAATTATAATATTTTATAAATCAGGTGGATGTGGGGTATCATTGAAAATATTGATATTATCATTGTCCTAGTTGTTCAGTTATTTTCAATGATGTCTGATTCTTCTTGCCCCAGATTGGTGTTTTCTTGGCAAAGATATGAGAGTGATTTGCTGTTTCCTTCTTCTGTTCACTTTTTAGATAAGAAAACTGAGGAAAGCAGAGTTAAATGACTTGCCCAGCATCATCCAGCTAATAAATCTGAGCCCAGATTTTAACTCAGGAAAATGAATATTCCTGATTCTAGGTCCAGAACTTAACCAATGAGCCACATAGGTAAGAAATTGCTGGTGTTAGAAGTATGTTTTTATAGCAGCCAACAATGTGAGATTCTTTAAAATATCATTCAGTTTTCTAAAGACACAGGGCTAAGATAGGATTTGAATTTAGATTCAACTGTCAGGGCATCTTCAGCTCTTGTTATTATTCATATTTTTTTTCCTGGAGTCTTCTCCATGAAATGGTAAGTGAAGTAATTATTTTTATCTCTTTCCATTTTTAACTTTTCAGGGTCAAATGCTTGTTTAAACTGGTCAGATTTGAGTTATTTTAAAATCACACTATTTTTCTTCTCATCTTTTTCCTTTATGCTAATTCATGTTTATTTGGACCTTTCCTCTCACTAGTCAATAAACTGACTGCATGTGGACAGCTGATTCTGAAATGAAAGTCAAATCTGTAACCAGTCATTACTTGTCTATTAAAATCCAATCAATTTTACTTTTTTTATGATATGGTTGTTGGGTGTTTGCTATGTCTGATATGCCTTTCACCTCCCACCTCTCTTCTTCCTTTTTTAAAATTTCAATTTTTATTTTATTAAGAATTTTACATATATCAACAAGCATGGAATTTCATAGCAATAAGTATATCTGTCAAAGAGGAAGGTTAATTATTACAAAAGACCAGAGAATAATTCTGTCTTGATGATTTAAAAATGATGAAAACAAAGGGACAGAGTAATACTCTGGGGTGGGGGAAAAAAGATATATGAGGAAAACTATCTCATATATATGAAGTATACAAGTTGAAATTTTTATAAAAAGAAGTAGAGGAGAGTGGAAAACACTTGACCTTCACTTTCATCTGATTAAAGAAGGGAAGAATACATATCCAATTGGGAACAGATATACATTTCATTTCAGAGATATACATGGCAGAATGAGGAGATGGCAAAGTGAAATAAGGGAGGGAGTAGATAAAAGAAAAGATTCATTTTAACCAAAAGAAATCATAAATAAATGAAGAAAGCAAAAATAAATAAGGAAAATATAAGAGAATAGGAAAAGAGGGAAATTAACAATAATCATAAATTGTGAAGAGAACTGTCTGGCAAAACAAAAGATGACAATGAAACAAAATTCTACAAAAAAGTTGAAAAAAATGAAAAATTACCAAAGCAAAGCTTAGGGAAAAATTTACATCTCTAAAACAGTAACTGCCAAACTGTCAACAGCCATCAACAATGAGGCAGGACCCTCTACCAGCAAAAAGAAGGTTCAGTAAAGGACAGATGATGGTTAACACTTTTTAGTGATAAAGTATATTTAATTAATGTGGGTACATTGAGTTTTAGACATAAATTTTATGTCTAAATTTAGACACCAAATTTAGACATAAATGATATTATAGACTTACTAGACTACAGTAAAAACATATCTTTTATATGTACTAGGAAAAAAATTGTGACTCATTTAATAGTGATTTAAACTTCATTCCATGTCTGGAACTGAACTCACATTTAACATTCAGAAATACTGGTACTCTGTTTTTTGTTCTGTCAATCTAGGAATTTTATTTTATAAATATCTAAATTTTTATTAAAACTTTTTATTTACAAAACATATGCATGGGTAATTTTTCAATACTGATGCTTGCAAAACCTTATGTTCCAAATTCCCCCCCCCTTCACTACACCCACTCCCCTAGATGGCAAGTAATCCAATACCTGTTAAATATGCTAATATATATATATATATATATATATATATATATATAGTAATCTTCCTGCACAAGAAAAATGAGATCAAGAAGGAAAAAAAAAATCTGGGAAAGAAAACAAAATGCAAGCAAACAATAGAAAGAGTGAAAATTCTATGTTGTGGTCCACATTCAGTTCCCATAGTCCTGTCTCTGGGTATAGGCCGCTTTTTTTTTTTTTTTATCACTGAACAGTTGCAACTGGTGTGAATCATTCAATATTGAAGAGAGCCATGTCCATCAGAATTAATCATCTTATAGTCTTGTTGCTGTGTACAATGATCTCCTGGTTCTGCTCATGTCACCTAGCATCAGTTCCTGTAAGTCTCTCCAGGTTTCTCTGAAATCATTCTGCTCATAGTTTCTTCCAGAACAATAATATTCCATAACATTAATATATCACAATTTATTCAGGCATTCTCTAACTGATTGGCATCCACTCAGTTTCCAGTTTCTTGCCACTACAAAAAGGGCTGCCACAAACATCTTTGCACATGTGGGTTCTTTTTCCCTCCTTTAAGATTTCTTTGGCAGTCCAATAGAAACAATGCTGGGTCAAAGGGAATGCACAGTTTGATAATGTTTTGAGCATAGTTCCAAATTGCTCTCCAGAATGGATAGATCCATTCACAGTTCTACCAATAATGTATTAGTGACTCAGTTTTCCCACATTCCCACCAGCATTCATAATTATCTTTTCCTGCCAACTTAACCAATCTGACAAGTGTGCAGTGGTATCTCAGAGTTGTCTTAATTTGCATTTCTCTCATCAATAGTAATTTGGAGCACCTTTTCATATGACTAGAAATAGTTTTAATTTCTTTATCGGAAATTGTCTGTTCATATTTTAGTGATGAGTTTTCCTACAATGAATGTATGATACATAATCATACTGAGGCCCTTACTATTGCAGAGTAGTACTATTATATATTTTTTTCTCTCTCATTTGCTCATTGCAATACTTGCAAGTCTTTCCCTCTCTCCTCAAGCCTCTCCATTCATACTACTCTACATACCTTTAATAAATCATTTAGAAGAAATAGACAGTAAGAAGAAATAGACAGTAAAACTATAATAGTGGGAGATCTTAACCTTGCACTCTCAGAATTAGATAAATCAAACCACAAAATAAATAAGAAAGAAGTCAAAGAGGTAAATAGAATACTAGAAAAGTTAGATATGATAGATCTCTGGAGAAAATGTAATGGAGACAGAAAGGAATACACTTTCTTTTCAGCAGTTCATGGAACCTATACAAAAATTGACCATATATTAGGACATAAAAACCTCAAACTCAAATGTAGTAAGGCAGAAATAGTAAATGCATCCTTTTCAGACCACGATGCAATGAAAATTACATTCAACAAAAAAGCAGGGGGAAGTAGACCAAAAAATAATTGGAAACTAAATAATCTCATACTAAAGAATGATTGGGTGAAACAGCAAATCATAGACATAATTAATAACTTCACCCAAGAAAACGATAATAATGAGACATCATACCAAAATGTATGGGATGCAGCCAAAGCGGTAATAAGGGGAAATTTCATATCTCTAGAGGCCTATTTGTATAAAATAGAGAAAGAGAAGGTCAATGAATTGGGTTTGCAATTAAAAATGCTAGAAAAGGAACAAATTAAAAACCCCCAGTCAAACACTAAACTTGAAATTCTAAAAGTAAAAGGTGAGATCAATAAAATTGAAAGTAAAAAAAAAAAAAACTATTGAATTGATTAATAAAACTAAGAGTTGGTTCTATGAAAAAACCAACAAAATAGACAAACCCTTAGTAAATCTGATTAAAAAAAGGAAAGAGGAAAATCAAATTGTTAGTCTTAAAAATGAAAAGGGAGAACTCACCACTAACGAAGAGGAAATTAGAGCAATAATTAGGAGTTACTTTGCCCAACTTTATGCCAATAAATTCGACAACTCAAATGAAATAGAAAAATACCTCCAAAAATACAGCTTGCCCAAACTAACAGAGGAAGAAGTAAATATCCTAAACAGTCCCATCTCAGAAAAAGAAATAGAACAAACTATCAATCAACTCCCTAAGAAAAAATCCCCAGGACCAGATGGATTTACATGTGAATTCTACCAAACAGTTAAAGAACAATTAACTCCAATGTTATATAAACTTTTGAAAAAATAGGGATTGAAGGAGTCCTACCAAACTCCTTTTATGACACAGATATGGTACTGATACCTAAACCAGGTAGGCTGAAAACAGAGAAAGAAAATTATAGACCAATCTCCCTAATGAATATTGATGCTAAAATCTTAAATAAAATATTAGCAAAAAGATTACAGAAAATTGTCACCAGGATAATACACTATGACCAAGTAGGATTTATACCAGGAATGCAGGGCTGGTTCAATATTAGGAAAACTATTAGCATAATTGACTATATCAATAACCAAACAAACAAAAACCACATGATCATCTCAATAGACGCAGAAAAAGCATTTGATAAAATCCAACATCCATTCCTAATAAAAACACTTGAGAGCATAGGAATAAATGGACTTTTCCTTAAAATAGTCAGGAGCATATATTTAAAACCATCAGTAAGCATCATATGCAATGGGGAAAAACTGGAACCTTTCCCAGTAAGATCTGGAGTGAAGCAAGGTTGCCCACTATCACCATTATTATTTAATATCGTATTAGAAACACTAGCCTCGGCAATAAGAGTCGAGAAAGATATAAAAGGAATTAGAGTAGGCAATGAGGAAACCAAACTATCACTCTTTGCAGATGATATGATGGTATACCTAGAGAACCCCAGAGATTCTACCAAAAAGCTATTGGAAATAATTCATAATTTTAGCAAAGTAGCTGGCTACAAAATAAATCCCCATAAATCCTCAGCATTTTTATACATCACCAACAAAACCCAACAGCAAGAGATACAAAGAGAAATTCCATTCAGAATAACTGTTGATACCATAAAATATTTGGGAATCTATCTACCAAAGGAAAGTCAGGAATTATATGAGCAAAATTATAAAAAAGTCTCCACACAAATAAAGTCAGACTTAAATAATTGGAAAAATATTAAGTGCTCTTGGATCGGCCGAGCGAACATAATAAAGATGACAATACTCCCTAAACTAATCTATTTATTTAGTGCTATACCAATCAGACTTCCAAGAAAATATTTTATTGATCTAGAAAAAATAACAACAAAATTCATATGGAACAATAAAAAGTTGAGAATCTCAAGGGAATTAATGAAAAAAAAATCAAATGAAGGTGGCCTAGCTGTACCTGATCTAAAATTATATTATAAAGCAGCAGTCACCAAAACCATTTGGTATTGGCTAAGAAATAGATTAGTGGATCAGTGGAAAAGGCTAGGCTCACAAGACAGAATAGTCAATTATAGCAATCTAGTGTTTGACAAACCCAAAGCCCCTAACTTCTGGGAAAAGAATTCATTATTTGATAAAAACTGCTGGGATAATTGGAAATTAGTATGGCAGAAATTAGGCATGGACCCACACTTAACACCATATACCAAGATAAGATCAAAATGGGTCTATGACCTAGGCATAAAGAACGAGATTATAAATAAATTAGAGGAACATAGAATAGTTTATCTCTCAGACTTGTGGAGGAGAAAGAAATTTGTGACCAAAGATGAACTAGAGACCATTACTGATCACAGAATAGAAAAATTTGATTACATCAAATTAAAAAGCCTTTGTACAAATAAAACTAATGCAAACAAGATTAGAAGGGAAGCAACAAACTGGGAAAACATTTTCACAGTTAAAGGTTCTGATAAAGGCCTCATTTCCAAAATATATAGAGAACTGACTCAAATTTATAAGAAATCAAGCCATTCTCCAATTGATAAATGGTCAAAGGATATGAACAGACAATTTTCAGAGGATGAGATTTAAACTATTACCACTCATATGAAAGAGTGTTCCAAATCATTATTGATCAGAGAAATGCAAATTAAGACAACTCTGAGATACCACTACACACCTGTCAGATTGGCTAAGATGACAGGAAAAAATAATGATGAATGTTGGAGGGGATGCGGGAAAACTGGGACACTAATGCATTGTTGGTGGAGTTGTGAACGAATCCAACCATTCTGGAGAGCAATCTGGAATTATGCCCAAAAAATTATCAAATTGTGCATACCCTTTGATCCACCAGTGTTTCTATTGGGCTTATATCCCAAAGAAATACTAAAGAAGGGAAAGGGACCTGTATGTGCCAAAATGTTTGTAGCAGCCCTGTTTGTAGTGGCTAGAAACTGGAAAATGAATGGATGCCCATCAATTGGAGAATGGCTGGGTAAATTGTGGTATATGAATGTTATGGAATATTATTGTTCTGTAAGAAATGACCAGCAGGATTATTACAGAGAGGACTGGCAAGACTTACATGAACTGATGCTAAGTGAAATGAGCAGAACCAGGAGAACATTATACACTTCGACAACGATATTGTATGAGGACATATTTTGATGGAAGTGGATTTCTTTGACAAAGAGACCTGAGTTTCAATTGATAAATGATGGACAAAAGCAGCTACACCCAAAGAAAGAACACTGGGAAACGACTGTAAACTATCTGCATTTTTGTTTTTCTTCCCGGATTATTTATACCTTCTGAATCCAATTCTCCCTACGCAACAAGAGAACTGTTCGGTTCTGCAAACATATATTGTATCTAGGATATACTGCAACATATCCAACATATAAAGGACTGCTTGCCATCTAGGGGAGGGGGTGGAGGGAGGGAGGGAAAAAAAAATCGGAACAGAAACGAGTGTCAATTTAATGTAATTATTAAATAAAAAATTAAAAAAAAATAAATCATTTAGTCTCTTCTTTCATAGAAACATAGATTTAGCTGAATCAGGAAATCAGCTGAAAGAAATCTTGAGGTCTTGTAGTCCAATCTTTTCCTCTCCATTTCTTTCATTTACAAATAAATAACCAAGCCTGGAATAGTTGAGTGACTTGGCTATGGTCACATACTACTACCTCTCTAGGAGTGAGAATTTATTTGCATTACATTTTTTCCTACTTAAAATATTTTTATTAAAATCCTTGAATTCTATATTCTACCCTTCTTTTCATCATTGTTTCCTTTCCACCTCCCTTAGTTGATAAGGAATCAAATATGTATAACATATATGTTATGCAAATAAATTATTATTATTATTATTATTAACATTTTCATATTAGTCATTTTATATAAGAAGATTTGAATAAAGTGAAAAAATGAAAGAAAGAAAAAATAATATGCTTCAATCTGTATTCAATCAATGTCTGGAGGTAGATAATATGCTATATCATTAATCTTTTGGGAGTGTCTTTGATTATTGTATTGTTGGTTATTAGATGTCATTCACAGTTCTTGCCCAAATAATTTTGCTGTTACTCTACAACTTTGTTCTCTTCACTATTCATAGAGTCCTGCAAGTGTTTTCATGTTTTTTTTTTCTGAAATCATCCTGCTTGTCTATTTATAGCACAATAACATTCTATTATAATCATATACCTCAGCTTGTTAAGCTATTCCCCAATTGATGTACATCCCTTTGATTTCCAATTCTTAGCTGCCACAAAGAGAGATACCTATAAATATTTTTGTACAGAAAGGTCTATTCCCCCTCTTCCCCTTTTTATGTCTTTGAGCTATAAAACTAGCAGTAGTGTTGCTATAGCAAAGATTATGCTCTTGGGACATAGTTCCAAATTGCTTTCCAGAAAGGTCATATCAGTTAACATTTATATCAACTGTACCTTTCTGCCCCAGTTTTACAAGATACTCTCCAATATCCAACTTTTTCCTTTTTTGTCATATTAGCCACTGATAGATTAGGTAGTGCCTCATAAGGTACTAATTTGATTTCACCGATCAATAGTGATTTAGAGCATTTTATAGAACTATAGATAGCTTTAATTTCTTTGTATGAAAACTGACTTCATATTCTTTGACTATCAATTGAGGAATGGCATGTTCTTATATATTTGATTGAGTTTTCTATATAATTGAGATTTAATGCCTTTATCAGAAATATTGGGTGAAAAATATTTCCAAGCTTTCTGTTTTCCTTTTACTTTTGGTTGCATTGTTTTTGTTTGTGGAAAATCTTTTTAATTTAATTTAATTTAATTTAATTTAATTTAATTATCCATTTTATACATTATCCTTTATAATGCTGTTTATCTCTTTTTTGGTCATTAATTCTTCCATTCCATTTCCAATTCTTTGCCCTGAGTCTCTTTTGATGTAGCTTTCCTAATTGCATCCTAATACTTCTCTTGAGTTTTGTATTTGAAAATCAAATTTTCTATCCAGTTCAGGAATTTTCATTGTTAATGCTTGAAAGACCTATATTTAATTGAATGCCCACTTTTTCCCCAGAAAGAACATACTCAATCTTATGTAGCAGATAATTATTGTTTATATTCCTAGTTCCATTGTCTCTAGGAATATCATATTTCAAGCCTTCTGATCTTGTAATGTATAAATGCTAAATCTTGTGTTATCTTGACTGTAGCAATATTATACTTGAACTTTTTCTTTCTGGATAATTTCAACATTTTCTTCTTGACCTGGGAGTTCTGGAATTTGCTTTTAATATTCCTGGGAATTTTCATTTCAGAATCTCTTTTAAGAAGCAATTGGTGGATTCTTTCAATTTCTATTTTGGCCTCTGATTCTAATATATCAAGAGAGTCTTTGATAATTTCTCAAAAGATGTTGTTCAGAGGATCCATGATATTGTTGTTTTAGGAGATTGTTTGTTGGTTTTTGGTTTATGGCTTTCAGGTAGTCCAATAATTCACCTATTATCTTTCCTGGATTTATTTGTTAAATCAGCTATTTTCCCACCGAGAAATTTTACATTTTCATCTTTTGTTTTTTATCATTTTTTTAAAAAAATATTTTAGTGCATCAATGTCTCATAGAGTCATTAATTTCCATTTGTTCAATTCTAATTTTTAAAGAATCATTTTTTTTTCCAATTA
The DNA here is from genome assembly GCF_016432865.1 of Antechinus flavipes. Classification (NCBI taxonomy): domain Eukaryota; kingdom Metazoa; phylum Chordata; class Mammalia; order Dasyuromorphia; family Dasyuridae; genus Antechinus; species Antechinus flavipes. The sequence goes on from NC_067400.1 coordinate 498,826,240, forward strand.
GCTTCTGTACTTCCTTTTCCATTTGGCCAATTCTATTTTTTAGATAATTATTTTCCACAGTAAATTTTTGTGTCTTTTCCCTATTATTGATTCTTTTTTCATGATCCCCTTGCCTTACTTACATTTCTGTCCCCAATTTTTCTTTTTATATAATTTGCTTTTAAAATCTTTTTTTTCACTATTCCAGGAATTCCTTTTAGACCTGAGACCAAATTAATTTTTTTTCTTTGAAGCTTCACATGTAGCCAATCTGGTACTGATGTTTTCTTCTAAGTTTAAACCTTGACCCCTATCACCACAGTAACTTTCTTTGATCAATATTTTTTTTGCTATTCTTTCTGCCTTTTTTGTTATGTTGTGTTTTCATGTAAATCTTGAACTCTTGTCCTATGTTGTCCCCAATTGTGTGTGTGTGTGTGTGTGTGCTAGGATTCTGGGTCTATCTGGGTCTACTTTTATTGGACTTCAGAATTAGCTATTTGCTTTCTCTGGACAATAAGCTTCTCCTTTGGCTTGTGTTAGGAGATAATGGACCTTGTTGCTGTTCTGCTCTAGAAGTAGGGCTCTGTTGCTGGATGGCTAAGGGAACAATATTTCTGCCTTATGACTTGTGGTGGAGGTGATGTCCCTGCAGCATGGCCTTGCTAAAATGCACAGATTACTATTTTCAAAAAGGCTACTGATTTTTAGGAGGGTAGGGCTTTGCTGAAGCAAAGCTTGGAGCCTTGTTTCAGGCTCCCTGCTATAAGGCTGGCTTTGCTGCTTCTTTTTGGCCTCACTGCTCTTCCACCCCATTAGGATTTTTGTACCAGCTGGTAATCTGCTTCTCTGCTCCTAAATAATTTCTGAGGTGGTTTTCTAATTATTTGGAGGAAAATTTGGGAGGACTTTAGAGAGTTTCTTCCCCATTCTACCACACTGGCCCTGGAATTCCATCTAAATTGAGAATTAGAAAGTAGATCTTTGGATCCAAATAAAATTAGGATGATGATAATGATAATCATGAAAAATACATGTGTTTTCATTTGTATTGGAAACTCCCTCAACAAATGCTAATCATGACTAGACTTTGGCTTAATAGATAACGTTTAGGGTTTTATTTGTGGATCATAGAGATTCTGACTTGTTAACATGGGATTTAGAACTTAAATATACCTAGGAGATCATTTTATTTTTCAGCTACTAGAATTAAAAATGAGAAAGTTTAAGTGACTTGTTCAAGGTAGCATGGCTAGAAAGGGATGGAACTAATTTTCAAAGTCTAAAATTCCATTGAATTTATTTTCATGAAAATACATTTATTAGTCAACTATTATAACAAACATTATGCACTATTTTCCCCTAAATTTCTGTCAGATACTAAAAATGTCCTACATATAAAAGTGTTTCATCACCTTTGGAAGCAAAAGGGGCTCCTTATAATGCTATACTACATCCTACTTCTTTACAACTATAACCATCATAAATTCAATATTTAAAAAATTATTAAATATTAAATTCTTGCCCAGGAATAGAATTGTACTTTATGCTACAAGTTGGCTTCACTGCAATATGCTCACTTCAAGAACTTTGACATCAGATATCAAAAAAAAATTCTAATATTTTGTCCAGAGTGACCTAGCAAATATTAGAAGTGAAATTTTTACACAGATTTCCTTGATTGCTATGCTCTAAAACTCTAGCCACTAGCTCTACTGTCTATACATTACAATATACACAGGGCATGAAAATCATATGATCAGAACCATCTCTGAAATATGTTGGCCTTATATCCCTTTCAATCACAAAATATGTCTGTGGGGATTTTATTTTCAATTGTTGAAAAAGTAAAGTAACCTTTTCTTGATTTAAACTATTAAACTTTTAAAAATGCTAAAGTTCAAATTGATTTTTCTAACAAGTAAAATAGAATAAAATAAACTTTACTATAATTCTGTTTCATTAAAAAATGTTAGTCTTATCTAGCAGAACCTATATTTTCTAAATATTCCAAAGAATAAGCAAAACAAATTTGTATAATAGTTTGTCACTTAGAAAGAAAATATCCAAAAATCCAATAAGGAATTAATACAGCAGTTTCTTCTTCTTTTTTTTCCCATGGTAGTTCAATGGGAAATAAATGGATGTCATTGAAAATGTATTTATCCTGACTAAGCAGAAGATTTCATGCACATGTTCCAAAACAAAAGGGTGCATAAAAAAGTATAACCACACTGGACCTAGACTATGCACTAAACTATTTCTATGAAGTATCTGCCTCAGTGTTTCTGCCACTGCTCTGTTTTCAAATAGTGTTTTGTGTCATTTGGAAGTAGGTCCACCTGCAACTTTTTATTTGAGAAATCTTAACATTTCCAGATGTTGGTTTATAAAGGAATAAATCATACCAAATGAAATCCTTCTCATCAGAAAATCATGTGAACCCCAATAATGGGGTGAGTTAGTGGAGACATGATCATTAATACATTCTATCTGCAAAACCACATGGAATTAGGTATTATATATTATCATGAGCTACCAAGCTTGTCTTTTTATTTTAGAACATACCAATGTTCTCTTCTACCAATGATAGTTCTACACTTGTATAATATAATTGCTTTGCCCACCATTGGCAATGATTGTTCAACAGACTAGGTGAAGCACACATGTTCAATAGCTTAATCTGTTGTCTTGAAAATACATCCTATTTTCATCATTATAATCATTCAATCCAATTTTAATACTTATTTTTACAAAAGACATATTTATAAATAGTGGAAAAATATGCAGATAACATCACTTTCTTAATAGCAGAGATGTTCCCAGGAGAGTTCATGTTTAAAGGAAACATTTTTGTGGCAATTTAACTTGGGGGTGACCCAGTTGGCACCTGTTTCTGTTCTCTGCATAGAATTAAATCCCTCCCTGCTGATTCAATAAATTCTTCTTACTACAGTGTATAAGTAATTATAAATCAAAGTTCATTCCTTAAAGGATCCTTGCAGCTCTCTTTGGGTAGACTTTTTCCCCCAGGGTCCATAGACTTTGGTCACTCTAAAGCTGACCTGGATGTGGAAAAATAATTCACTTGGATTTTTTTCTTTGATATTCTGATCATGACTTGATCTGGTGAGTTTTTATGGTCTTCATTAGATCAGTTGGTGAAAGGAGCAGGGCTTTACTGGTTTTTCTATGTAACTATCTTGGCTGCTTTATCTGATAACAAATATTTATCAAGTAAACAATGTGTTCCAGGTAATATACTAGATAATAGGGATGCAAATGTAATGAATAAAACAAACCCACTTTGCAAGGAGAAATGCTTTAAAAAACAGAGATATGAACAGTTAATTTCTTGAACCAGGGAACAGCTTATTTGAACATCAGAGAAGAGTTAATTTATTGCAAAATTACTGAGAAATGGGATGAAGTAAGACTGGAAAGGTAGGTTGGTACCAAATTGAGGGAAGTGCTAAATACCATTGCAAGCCATTTATATTTTCTCCTAAAGACCATAGGGAGATATTGAAAGGTTTTTTTTTTTTTTTTAACAAGAAAGTGGTCAAACTTATACATTGGGATATGTGGAAGAGAGTTTAGACATTTTTAAATGGAGAGAACCATTAGATTTCTTCTATTTGATACCAGAGAGCAGAAAGAACAGTAATGGGCAGAAACAACAAAGAAGCGGACTTCAGCTTGATGTAAATGGGAAAAAAAAAACATTTCTAACAATTAGAGAAGTTCATATATGGAATCTTTATGCAAACATTCTCTCCAAAGTTGAGAGAAGGGCAAATTTATGCAGATATTTACTAAAGTGAATTTATTCTACTTACTTTCCAGTTCTGAGTCTATGTTTCTGCGAAATACTGTGTGATTGACACTCTAAAACAGGTGCATAACAGCATAACCTATAATAATATAGTGTGACAGTATTTTAAATACCATTAAATGTCCACAATTTAAAACATTGGACACAGTTCATATTCCAAAAGGAATATATTTGGAGAACTTTTTGAAATGTGCACTAGGATTTGACCCCTCTGCCTTCAAAGCAGGTAATAAAACCCAGGAGGGGAGAAAGTCCTCCTTCCTCAGCCTTTCCTGATTGCCTCCTTTGTGGATTGTATTTGCTTTCTAGGTTTACACTAGTCTACTTTTCAACCTGAGGGTCAGAATATCAGAATCATAATTCTTTCCCAGTAATTTATTTGTGCACTAGGTTTATGGCTTCCACCTTGAAATGTCATTATCAGTGAGATTGAGTTATTACACAGCAAATTGAAATGGACCAGGAAATGTGTTTCTCCCAATATTTCAGCATTCCAAATGCAAGTACAGCTTCTTAGTGAACCCCCCAAATTGCCATCAAGGTCCAAATTGAATGTGAACCAGAGAATGCTTCAGTGCCCGTTATTAAGATCTATTATTGTTCTGGATTTGGCAGAGAATCAATCTAAAGTTGAAATCTTAATCTATTGAGTTGCAGTTTAGGTATCCATAAATAATTCAGGTCTAAACTCATTTGTGATCAGCATTTGCTGATGTCAAAAGTATGGCAAATTGGGGTGACTCATGTTGGACAATGAAAAATGAAATAGCCAAACAAATCTTTTCTCCATGCCATTTGATGCCCACAATTTTTGGTCAACATATTATGAGGACTAACTGGACTCCAAAATACTTTTTATCTGACTGCCTTTGCCCTGGAAGACCAAGATAAACTTAACAGCAGTTTGCTGTTTTTGGTATTCAATCATGCCTGACTTTTTGTGACAGCGTTTTGAGTTTTTTTGACAAAGATAAGAGAATAGTTTATCATTCCTTTCTTCTACTCATTTTATAGATAAAGAAACCGAGAAAAACTGTTATATGACTTGCTCAAGGTCACACAGCTAGTAAATACCTGAAGCTAGTTTTAAACTTAGGAAGTTAAGTCTTCTTGACTTCAGGCCCCACACTCTTATCTACCATGTTACCTGGCTGGAATAACAAAGCAATAACTAAGACTAATCCTTGAAGCATGGGCTGTCAATTAAATTTGACAAATATTGATTAGGCAATATATGTGTGGCACCTTGCAAACACTGGTGACATGGAAATGATAGAGTAACAATTATTGAGGAACAATTTAGTTGGAAATGTGACATGGTAAATATAATATAATAAGTTGAGTATAAGAAATATATATTGGAGAGAGACTTGAGATATAGAAAATAGCAATGTCAATCACAAAGAATTGATCCTAGGAGACGTCACTTCAACAATTCCATCCAGGGTCAAGTCTTATGCATCTGGCTTCTTGCTGAAGGTCATGCATTGTTGCATCAATATTGGAAATATATAATATGGATAGTCTTGACCAAAATGTCATCTTAAAGATAATTTGTGACCAAGAGGAAAGGGAGCAAGGAAAGAAACTTTTGTTGAGAAACCTCTCTGCTAAATGTTTTAATAATTGACAATAGGAAAAACAACTTCAATCAACTTCTTTAAGGACTATTTTTATTCTATTTGACTTTTAGTTAGGAGAAAGAGGGTGGGATAATGGGAGAAAGATGATGCTCAATAATCATTTTGTTCTGAATCATGGACTTGATCAATTTTCTTTTTGACCTCAAAAGACTGTAATAACATCAGCAAAGGACTGTAGTTATTGTGCAGTTTCAGGTAAGTTTCTTAGTTGATAAAATTTCTTAGTTGATAAAATCAATTTCCTTTGTTATTGCACAATGAACAATTATTACACATTTATTTTGTAAAAAAAAAAAAATTAGTTGATGCTAGCATAGAGACAATAGTTTCTTTTAAGAGATCATAAAGGAGGGAAAGGGGCCCACGTGTGCAAAAATGTTTGTGGCAACATTTTTTGTAGTGGCAAGAAACTAGAAACTGATTGGATGCCCATAAGTTGGAGAACGGCTGAATAAATTATGGTTCATGAATGCTATGGAATATTATTGTTCTGTAAAAAACAATCAGCAGCATAATTTCAGAGTGGCCTAGACGGACTTATATGAACTGATGTAAGTGAAAAGAGCAGAATCAGAAGATCATTGTACATGGCAACAGCAAGATTATAGAATGATTGATTCTGATGGACATGGCTCTCTTCAACAATGAGATGATTTAGGCCAGTTCCTGGTCTTGTGATGAAAAGAGCCATCTGCAATCAGAGAGGGGACTGTGGGAACTGAGTTTGGATCACAACTTAGTATTTTCACTCTTTTTTGTTGCTTTTTGCTTTCATTTTGTTTGCTTTCTCACTTTTTCCCTTTTTGATCTGATTTTTCTTGTGCAGCATAATATTTGTGGCAATATGTATAGAAAAATTGTACATTTAACATATATTACTTGTCATCTAGAGGTAGGGGTGGGGAGAAAGGAGGGAACATATAGAATACAAAGTTTTGCAAGGAGGAATGTTGAAAATTATCCATGCATATGTTTTGAAAATAAAAACCTTTATTAATTTTTAAGTTTTCTTTAAGAAACTTAAATTATACTGAGAGAATACTTCACCTACAACTAATTTGAAAAGAGAAAGATTGAAGAAAATAGGGCTTTAAAAGTTATTGGTCCTCACAATCATTACTTATATCAAATATATTAGCATTAACTCTACCATTTTAATATAAATAGATTTTTAGCAATTACATATGTAAATATATACACAAATATACATATAATATATGTGCATATATTATAAAATACATAATTAATGATAATGAATGGTGGTAAGATGTTAGTATGAACCTAATCACACTCACTAGAATAACAATATTTAAAGGAGTAGATAGATTTAATTCTTTCACACTCTCTCTGAGAAAAGAGTAGCCTGCAAACCTAATTTCCTGTTTCCCCTTCTGTCATGAATTAAAATATCTCTTGGAAAAGGATGTCAGTTCTGCTTCCCTTTTATATGCAGTTTTCCAAGCCTTCACAATCATGTGGGGGCTCACTATGTGTAGATATATATTCCCAAACATGTATGTATATGTATGTTTGCCAAAAAATATTAGGTGCAAAACAATAGCAATTACTGCAATATGGTTTCACCAGGATATTTCTCCAGTTGACATAATGTCATAGACAGATATGACAGCTTTGAACTACTTAAAAAAATCTAACTTTTTCTCTCTTACTTCTTCTAAATGACATCAGAATGACATCTTACTCCTTCAGAATGACATCATGCTATAATTTTTTCATGCCATCAGCACCACTAATCATAAAAAACACCATTAACAAAAAAAGAAAAATTGGGAATCAATCAGATATTTGAGATGCACAAAAGGTAGTCTCATTATGCTCTTAAAGAGATTCTTTTGTGATGAGAAAAGCCTCTTGAAGAAGAAAAGAATTTCAGGATCATGAAATCATACTTCTTTGATGTTCTAATGAAAAGTGTGGCCCTCAGAACACTGGGAACTGCAACAGCTGGCTGCTGCCTGTTCCACTATACAATGATGATAATCAGTGTAGTCTTATCTTACATAAACCTTAAATGGGGTACAATGCAAGCATTAGTACATTTACACATTCTCTTCTTTACTTTTAGAGATGAAGAAAATGAGATTCATTGCATTTACAGAAATATTGCTGCATGTTTGATAAATAACAATATTATTCACTTTTTTACAAGACTGAAGTTTATAAAGTATTTTTCTTATGATTTCTCAGTTGATCTTTGCATTAAACTACTAAAATATATCCTATTATTGGACTGATTTTAGGGATGAGGAGCAAAGATCTAAAACTTAAAGGGTTAGTAAAAGCTCTCTAATAAAATTTCCTAGTTTTAAAAATGCAGAAGCTGAAGAAAACGAAGTCTTGCCCAAGTGACTTTCCTGAGATCACTCAGGTGGTAAACATCAGAACTAAGTTTTGAACTTCTAGTTTTATTCTAGAGATAGAGCTTTTTCTACTCAAATAAAATGTTTCTCATGCAGGTCGCATATCCCTTGCGATGATATAGAGAAAGTTCATAATTATTTCTCGGTGACTGACAGATTGGACAAAATCTGTATTTGAATCCAAATCTTCCTAGGTAAAGCTCTCTTTTCTCTATTTCATGTTGCCTTTGCAGTGGAGTCTGTAGCTAAAATCAAGTTTTCCAAGTAAATATCTAGTGTTTTTTTCCAATATGCTGCATTGTAATCTCATGGAAATATTCTCCTCTATCTATAAAATGATATGATTTTTTTTCTATCAAATTGTTACTTAATACTACTAAAGTGGGAGTCTGACATATAGTCAGAGTTGTGCTGTTGCCGGCTCATACATTTCCAAAAGAGAACATTATTAAATTTTAATTGTGAACATTTATACCTCAGAAATAGGTAAATCTTAGAGATCAATGCTTGATTTGTTGTTTTGTTGAACATACTGAAGAAAGTGGTGGAAAAAATGCATATTAAAATTAAAACTGTTGTATATTCACATATGTATATGTATAGCAAAGTCAGTAGTAAAACATTTATTAGCATATCTCTACATTAAACCATTTTGTATTACTTAGAGTGAGCAAAATTGAGTTTTATTTTGCCAAGATAACCCCAGTAGGGTAATAATCAGACATAACTGAAATGACTGAATAATATAAAAGGAGATAGGCAATTTCAGGAAATAAGACTATCACTCTGCAGATGATATGATTGTATACTTAAAGAATCCTTGAGGATCAACTAAAAAACTTACTTGAAAAAATTAACACTTTAACAAAGTTGGAGAACCAAAAATAAACCTATGTAAATTAACAGAATTTTTCTATATTGCTAAAGAAAAAAGCAAAATTGTAGCAAGGAATGGAAAGAGAAAATCTATTTAAAATAACTGTAAAAAATATCAAATATTGGGATTCTACCTGTCAAGATATACCCAACAACTTTATGAATAAAATTGCAAAACACTTTTCACACAAATAAAGTAGACCTAAATAATTAGAAGAATACAAAGTGCTCATGGGTAGGCCAAGCTAATATAATATAAATGACAAATCTATCTAAATTATTTATTCAATGTTATATCATTGTTATAGAAAAATTATTTTATTAAACTAGAAAAATAAGGACAAAATTAATCTGGATAAATTTAAAAAATCAAGAATATCAAGAAAATTAATGCATAAAATGTAAAGGAAGGTGACCTAGCCATATTTGACCAATAACCGTATTGTAAATTAACAATCATTGAAACTATTTGGTACTGGCTAAGAAACAGAGAAGTAGATCAGTGAAAGAGTTTATGAATTCTGGTATAGTAGTCGATGACTACTGTTTGATAAACCCATAAATTCCAGATTCTCAGATAAGAACTCACTATTTCACACAAACTATGGGGAAAACAAACAAAAATAAGTACAATAGAAACTAGGCAAAGATTAACATCTTATAGTGTATAGCAAAATAAGATGAAAAAAGGTACATGATTTAGACAGTATAATGATGATATATATTTTAATCAAATTAAAAAGTCAAGTGATAGTTTCCCTGTAAAATATTTGGAGAAGAGAAAAAATGATGACCAAACAAGAGGTAGATGTCATTATGCAATACAAAATGGATAATTTTGAATATATTAAGTTAAAAGTTTCATACAATCCAAACACTGCAACCAAAATTAGAAGGAAAACATAAAGCTGGGAAACAATTTTTATATTCAGTATTTATGATAGAAGTCTTGTCTCAAATGTATAGAGAAACTTATAAGACTACAAGTCACTTCCCAATTGATAAATGATCAAAGGATATGAGCAGGCAGTTTTCAGATGAACTATTTATTGTCATATAAAAATAAACTCTAAATTGCTACTGAATATAAGAATGAAAATTAAAACAATTCTGAGGTATACTCCACAATTAGCAGATTGATATAACTGAAAAGGAAAATAATAAATATTGTAGAAAATGTGGTGAAATTGAGACATTAATGCATTATTGTTGGAGTTGTGAACTGATCAAATCATTCTGGAGAACAATTTGCAACTATGCCTGAAAGGCAATCTGACTCTGTTTGATCCAACAATACCATGACTAGATCTATTATAATCCCAAAAGATCATACAAATGGAGAAAGGACTTACAAGCACTAAAATATTTATACATTTTCTTTTTATGATGGCAAAAAATTGGAAATTCAGTAAATACCTATTAATTGGGGAAAGGTTGAACAAATTTTGCTATGTGGTTGTAATACTACTATGCCATAAGAAAGTATGAGAAGATGGATTTCAAAACAAAAAAAAACAAACAAAAAAAAAAAAACTGGAAAGAATAGCATGAACTAATACTAAGTGAAGTGAACAGAGTAAGGGGAATATTGTACACAGTAACAGCAACATTGCTTGTTGATCAATTATGATTGACTCAACTCTTCTCTCTTATACAATGATCCAAGACAATTCCAAAAGATTCATGATGAGAAATGCTATCTAGTTCTTGAGAATGAAATATGGAGTCTGAATACAGATTGAAGTATATTTTTCATACTTTTTTCCAGCAACTTTTCCATTTTGCTCTGATTCTTCTTTTATATGACCAATGTAGAAATATGTTTAAACATTTCTAACTGTCTTGAAGAAGGGGAAAAAACAGGAAAGGGGGGGAAAATTGGAACTCAAAACCTTATAAAATGAATTTTGAAGTCTATCTTTTCATGCAATTGGAAAAAAATAAATAGTACTTAACAAAAAAAGAAGAAAACTTTTCTTTAATTGAAAGTAGCCCGAGGAAAGTTGTTGGAATCTTTACAAACTGCTAACTAATTAGAGTTGATCTGATCTTACAAGAAGATGTTTTGGGCCAGAACCTGAAACAAGGTACTAAGTAGAACTAATTAGTACAATGCTTATGTTTACACCTTTACTCATAGGAGTTCACAAGTTTGCCAGATTCACAAAGTAAACTTTGTACCTTTGTGAATTCACACCTCCCTTAAAGCTCTTAGGGCAGAGAGCACCATGGGAGAAAACCCATAATCCCATTCTCTCAGAAGAGTTAGATATAAGGCCAGTGAAGAGAGAGCTATTCCAGAATATATTCCATTTGGCTGGCTGGTGGCAGAAGAAGAGTATTCAGAGGATAAAGCTACGAGTGGAGAGTTCAGTGGACAACCAGATTCATTTTCATCTCACACCACTGTAGTTGGTGGCTGGGCTCCTGCACTTCCCCCACTGAGACCAAGCTGGTTTGAAAGACTCACCAGAAAGCTAGCCGAGCCCCAAGTGAAGGAGACAAGAGATTCATTCCAAATCTGTGCTGGTTGGAGGTTGAAGAAAGCAGAGGCAGAGGCAGAGGCTAAAGGACAGAACCTTTGGATTTGGGGATATTCGGAAGGCCCTAAGCTAAACCGGCTGTGTTTTGAGAAGAACAAGAACTCCAACATTTGAACCCCAACAGAAAGTAAAACCATTCTGGAAAGAGATGCAGGTCAAATGGCATAAAAAGAAAAATGAACTTCATGCTGAAATAACTTGCAAAGTACTCTTTTTAAAATTTTGTTTAGACATATAAATTTTAGAGCAGTGGAATGGATGGATTGGAGAAATCAGAGCCAGAAGAAGGAGGAAATTGAACAAGAAATTTTTGCAACATTCAAAAACTATTACTATAGTCTTTTTTTTAAGAGGGAAGGAGAATAGTATTTTAAAAATATATTGTGAAGGTAGAATTGAAAAGACCTGACAACGTTTTAGCGACAAAATTGAAGGAAAATAACTGACCCCTAATATTTTGACTTAATTTTAAATTTGGGCTAGTCAAGTATATTCAAGATGCTTCTTCTTTAAATGATATAACCTCCTATGAACTATAAAACCTAAATTAAATTACTTTAATATTCATAACTTTATAGTATAATATTTGATTAAAAGAATATTAAACTTAATTCCCCTTCAAAATTATACAATGAATGAATAATTTTGAAGTTAGGGCAAGCTCCAGAAAACTTTTGTGATATTCTTTTTCTCAGACAATTCTTTTTAACTCAATTATCAGACTTGAAAAACACAAGGTAGGCCTTAGCCAAAGAGTTGGGCAGAGCATAGGTTGTGTCCAAAATGCAATTACTATAGAAATTAGCCAAAACAATTACAATATTACATCCCTTGATGATAAAGACCCAACAATTTTTCTCAGAATTCTTTTCTCTATTAAAATCCTCTCAAGACAATGCTATATATTGAAACAGGAGAATAACACAATTGTAAATATTAGCAACTGTTAAAACAAATTCAACCAAGTAATATATAAAATATTATTATCAGTTCAAAAGTATGGGGGAAAAGCCTCAGAGGAAATTCATAAATAACTTATGCTATTAAGTAAGCATCATGGTTGGGACCAGTTTCAGTAACAATAAATAGGTCAACCAAATAAAATATAATGTATCCAATATTAGAGATTGAGCCATTTTAATTAAAACATTTGCAGCATCATAGATTTTTACATATAGGTTATCCCAGGCAGAAGTTGAGACTCAAGCATTTTGCCACCCATTTAGTGTTGTCAAAAGCACTAGCCTAAATTTTTCCTCCCGGTATTTCTTTTATGTAAATAGTACCAATACTTTACCTTTTTTAAAACTCCTAAGGGACCTACTGTCTTTTTACATTGATGTTAGAGGAAGTTTTTTTTTTTTCCCCACCTTCATAAGGAAGTTTGAATTACCAATAAAATATTATCTTCCTCTGATCAAGTTTGTTGAAGCTTCTTTATTTTTTTTTGGGGGGGGGAAGAGGCACAGATTTAAAAATTCATTAGAAGGAACAAGACCTGTGGTTAGGAGCAAATTAATCTCATACAGTCTATGATGCTTAACTTAAAATATTTGCAGGTATGTAGAGTTAAAGAGTCAAGGGAAGAGAATACTATAGGGTGCAACCCAGGTTACCTGGAAAGACAAAAAAGACAAGCACATTATTTAAAATATAGAATTGTAGACTTGGAAGCCATGAATGTTAAGACCAACAGGAGGAGGAGGAAGAGGATTGATGATTTAAGTTAGCAGCCCTCTCCTCTCCCCCCTTTTAGTAACCCCTATATATCAAGCTTTCAGTCACCTTTTTTGATTTTTTCAGGAAGGAACTATTGATCTATGCCACATAACAAGGTAGGACAACACTTCAAATGAGAGTCTAATTTTTTTATATACAGAAAAAAGGTCTATTTCAAGTGAATATGGCAGATTTCCTCATCATGATGCCATAGCACAAGAGGACAAAATCAACTACATGAAGCTAGAAGTTTTTATTTTCCTTATATGGAGGATTCCAGAAAAGTATTCTTAGAGCAAGGCTGAGCACCTCTATAGCAGGATTAGAGCCAGACTACCACCAGAAAACTAGAGCATTTTCTTTTGTTTTATTTTGTTTCCTGACTGTTGCACCCTCCAAAATATAAATGTGCTTTTTAATTTTTGCTTCAAATTTCAGGGCAGGATCAGCAAGCACTTTTAACTCTTCTATGTCTGTATATCTATTCTAAGGATATTTTAAGGATATCTTTGTTGAGTTTAATTCAAGTGATTTTGAAGGATTGTACCATCTTAATTCCTACAGAATTTCATGGAGACCTTCTCCATGGTCTAAAATGAGACCCTTTTAGAAGCCATTTGGTCCAAATAGATGGGGGAGGGGAGAATACATAAAGTCTATTTTCAGTGAGGAGGATTTTTTGGAAATACTGTCTGATAAAGTTACTTTTTGCTCAACTAGCAAGGAGAATAACATATGCTGTGATATCCTTGGGTTAGTGTTGGAATCCTTACAAACTGCTAACTAATTAGAGTTGATCTAATCTTACAAGAAGATTTTGGCCAGAACCTGAAACAAGGTACTAAGTAGAACTAATTAGTACAATGCTTGTGTTTACACCTTTGTGTTCACACCTCCCTTAAAGTTCTTTGGGCCAGAGAGCACTATGGGAGAAAACCCATAATCCCATTCTCTCAGAAGATTCACATATAAAGCCAATGAGGAGAGAGAGAGCTATTCCAGAATACATTTTCCACTTGGCTGGCTGGTCGCAGAGGAGAGTTCAGCTGGACTGGAGAGGAGCGACTCTGGTGCAGACAGAGAGCACTTTGACAGATTTCAGCGGAATTATGCCAGAAGCCCTCTCTCCGAGGCAAGGCAGAATATATTCCACTTGGCTGGCTGGTGGCAGACGAAGAGTTTTCAGAGGATAAAGCTATGAGTGAGAGTTCAGTGGACAACCAGATTCATCTTCATCTCACACCACTGTGGTAGGTGGCTGGGCTTCTGCACGCCCCCCACTGAGACCAAGCTGGTCTGAAAGACTCACCAGAAAGATAGCCGAGCCCCAAGAGAAGGAAACAAGAGATTCATTCCATCTCTGTGCTGGTTGGAGGCTGAAGAAAGCAGAGACAGAGGCTAACGGACAGAACCTTTGGATTTGGAGATATTCGGAGGACTCTAAGCTAAACCGGCTGTGTTTCGAGAAGAACAAGAACTCCAACATTTGAACTCACTACAGGTTAGAGATTGCATATGGCAAGGAAGAGAAAGTGCATTTATAATGGAGGAAAATCACAGTTGATTTGAAAAATAGCTGATAGATAAATCTTCAGAGGTTTATATGAGCAATGTAAATATTGGATGCAAAAATAGGACCTGCTTTCTACATCTTTTTCCTTGGGACTATGAAAAAGAATAAGCATCCCAGTTATCTTAAGGGTGGAAATGTTCCCTAAAACACATAACCTTTTAAAGTATAGGGGAAAAGTACATTGTTCCCCCTTCCTTCATGCTTGATAGGTACCTGGGATGCATAGTCCTAAAAAAAAGCAGAAATGATTATTCATTTGGTTTTTTTTTTTTGCTGAAATGTGAAACATATTTAAGTGATTCTTTCTTTCTTAATTTTATCTGTCAGATCTTCATCCAAATGCCTGGGTTCTCTAAAATACTAGGTCCTAAGTTTTCTTTTGATATTCTTTTGTTTAGGGATCTCATCTACTCCCATAGATTTAATTACAATGTTACTACAGATGATACTAGATATATTTACTTAGTCATAACCCCTCTCCAGATGTCCAGTCTCATCTCTCCATATGCCTATTTAACATATTAGAAAACATACACATATAGGTATAGATACATACATACATGCATACATATATATTCTTTATAAATTAGATAATCAAGAGGTCTTAAACCAACAATAAAGTTATTGTGTTTCCCCATATTTCCAAGTCTCCTCTCTCTCTTTAACTTCCCTATTACTGTTTTTTCTTTATTTTCATTGCATGTTGCTTTATGAATCATACTGGGAGAGAAAAATCAGAGCAAAAGGGAAAAACCTTTGTAGAGATTAAAAAATGGGAAAAAAGAAATGAATATAGGATGTGTTGACTTACCTTCAGTGTCCTTACTTCTTTTTCTGATGCAGATGGCATTTTCTGTCAAAGCTATTGGGCTTCACTGAATCACTGAAAAGGACCAAGCCATTCATAGTTGATCATCACACATTCTTGCTGTTATTATGTGTAATATATTCTTGGTTCTGCGTGTTTCACTTAGCATCAGTTTATGTAAATATTTCCAGGCCTTTCTAAAATTAGCTTGTTCCTCTTTTTTATAGAACTATAATATTCCATTATTCATATTCTACTACTTATTCAGCATTCCTCAATTGATGGACATTACCCATTTTTCATTTTTTTCTAAAACAAAAAGAATTGCTACAAACATTTTTGTACATATGAGTCCTTTCTCCTCATTTTTTTTTTTTGGGGGTTTTAGGCCCAGTAATGACACTACTGGGTCAAAGGATATGCACAGTTTTATAGTCCTTCGGACATGGTCCCAGTTTGTTTTACAGAATAGTTGGATCGTTTCACAACTCTACTAACAATACATCCCAGTTTTCCCACATCTCCTGCAACATTTATCATTATCTTTTCCTATCATATTAGCAAATCTGAGAGGTGTGAGGTGGTATCTAAGAATTGTTTTAATTTGCATTTTTCTAATCAATAATGACTTGGAGCAATTTTTCATAGAGATATAGAAAACTTTAATTTTGTCATCTTAAAATTGTCTGTTCATATGTTTTGACCATTTATCAATTGGGGAATGATTTGTATTCTTACAAATTTGACACCATTCTTTATATATTTCAGAAATGAGACATTTACCTGAAACATTGTTTATAAAGATTTTTTCCCAGCCTTATACTTTTCTTTTCATATTCTTTCTATTGGTTTTGTTGGTGGAAACCCTTTTTAATTTGATGTAATTAAAGTTATCCATTTTAACTTGCATAGTGTTTTCTACTTCTTTTTTGGTTATAGATTCATCTCTTCTCCAAAGATCTAATAGGTAAATTATCCTATGTTCTCCCAATTTGTTTATGGTATTATCCTTTATGACCAAATCATGCATCCATTTTGATTTTGTTTTGGTATGATATGTGAGATATAGGTCTATGCCTAATTTCTGACATATTATTTTTCAATTTTCCCAGAATGCTATTCTACTAGCTATGCTAGCCATTTGTCTTGAGACAAGTCACATAGATTCTGAATCTTATGTTCCTTATTTATAAATTAGGAATAATAGCTCCAATTATTATCACAAAGGAAGTTTTTTATGAATCTTTTAAATAGATTTTTTAAAAATGTAAATAGATTAATTGACCATGCTTAAATTGAGCCAATATGATAAAAAGGACAATGCTACCTAATTAATTGATTTAATGCCATACCAAAAACTAGAGAAAATAGTGATAAAATTCATCTGAAGAGGAAAATTAGAATATATATGGAAAAATGTAAAGCAAGGTAATCTAACAGTTCTAATTTTTAAACTATATTACAAAGTGGAAATGTCAGATTACTATGGTCATTTACTGTCATGAATTATTGTATCTAATTTATTTCATTGACACATCATTCCATTTCTTAGGTACATAATCCTGAAACAAATGATCATAGCTTTTGAAGAAATAAACCAACATTTGAAAATAATAATGGGAAAATTTGAGAGCAACTTGGCAGAAACTAGGAATATACCTATAACTCACATCATATACCTAGATGGTGAAATTGATAATTTAAACATAAAAGGTGATATCACAAGTAAATGAGGGGAGCATAGCAAAATGTACTTATCAAATATACATAGAGGAAGACTTATATACAAAACCAAATACAGAGAATACTAGGAAGAGCAAAAGTGATAATTTTTATTACATGAATTGAAAAATATTTTGCACAAACAAAACTAATACAATTAAATTTAGAAGGAAAACAAGCAACAAAAAATGATAGCAATTAAAGGACTAATTTATCAAATATATAGGAAACTAAGCCAAATTTATAAAAGTAAGAATCATTTCCTAGTTGATAAAGGTTCAAAATATGTGAACAGTGAGCTTTCAAGAGAAAAAAATATTAAAACTATGAATACTCACGTGAATATAATGGGAGACAACAATTTAGAAAAGGAAGCCATTTCCTTAAAAAATACAAATGGCCAAATGCAATATATATATATATATATATATATATATATATATATATATATATATATATATATATATATATATATATATATATATATATATATATATACTGAAGAAATTACAAATGCAAAAATAAAAATAAAAATAAAACCATTGAAGCAAACAACAGTTTGAAAAATAGAAGTAATCAAATAGCAAAACAGATACAAAAGTCAATGGAAGAAAAATCACACAATTAAAACTAGAAGAGAGCAAATCAAAGCTATTGATTCTTTGAGAAATCAAAAATCAGTGAAACAAAATGACTTCCAAAGGTGGAGCCAAGATGGCAGAATGAAGTAAGGAAGCTGCTTGAGGTTTCACAGTTTCCCTTGAAATGACACATGACACCAAGCCTCTGCACAGAGTCTGTTGGAATGAAATTACTCTTCAGCTCAAGAGAGACTGAAAAAGGGGTGGCTAGGTGGCACAATGGATAGAGCACCAGCCCTGAATTCAGAAGAACCTGAGTTCAAATCTAGCCTCAGACACTTAACACTTCCTAGCTATGTGACCCTGGGTAAGTCACTTAATCTCAATTGCCTCAGGGGGAATAATAGACTGAAAAAAATCTTTAAGAAAGATCAGTCTCACTGCGGTGAAAAGGTGTTCAGGTCAGCTCAGATAGACTCTAGGGAAGCTGCTGGGAGGGTCTTAATCAGAACAAATCAGCAATTAAGACCCTCAGTCTTGATTCAGTAGAGAAGCAAATCAGTTTCCAATACCAGCTCAGCAGACAAACTTTGGACAGAGGTTTCCAGAACAGAGCAGGCAAAGCTACCTCTTGTAAATGCAAGATACAAAAACAAGCACCTCTTGTGCTCAGATCCAAAGAGGAAATTTGGGACATCATGCTCTTTAGCACGTGGCAAAGATGAACCTTAAAAGTAAAAAAGAGGAAATACCAAAAGAAAAAGAAAGAAAATGAGCAAGAAACAGAAAAGAGCCTTGAGCATAGAATATTATGGTGAAAGTAAAAACCAAAACACAAAACTCAGAGGAGGACAGAATGTCCACAGAGAACATCTTAAAGAGATGAATTGGCCTCAAGTCCAAAGAAATTTCTTGGAAGTGTTTGTAAAAGACTTTAAAAACCAAATAGAGTTAGAAAAAAAAAATGATCAAGGAAATGAGAGGTATGCATTAGAGTCCACAGAAAAAGAAAGTAAAAACTTTGATGAAAACAACACCTTCAAAAGTAGAAATAATGAAAAGGAAAAATACATGTAAAGCTAATTGAAGAAAAATCACACATTAAAAACTAGAAAGGCACATGGAAGCCAAAGACTTTGTGAGACAGCAAAAATGAGTCAAAGAAACTAAATAAATGAAAAAAAGTGGAAGAAATTTTGAAATACCTCATTGGGAAAATAGCCAATAAGTAAAACAAATCCAGAAGAAAAATTTAAAAATTATTGGCCTACCTGAAGGCCATGACCAAAAAAAGGAGCCTGCATAGCATTTTTCAGGAGATAATTAGGGAAAACTTCCCAATAGTCTAAAACTGAAGGGGAAAAACACTCATTGAAAGAATCAATTGATCACCTTTAGAAAGAAATCATATGAAGAAAATGCCAAGGAACATTGTTCCAAAACTCCAGAACTACAGCCTCAACAACAACAGCAACAAAATATTGCAAGCTGTCAAATATCAAGGAGCAAAAATGAGGTTTATCTAGGATCTGGCAGCTTTTACAGTAAAGGATTGGAGGGTCTGGAATACTATATTCCAGGAGGCAAATGACATAACCAAGAATAAACTACCCATGGAGACTCAGCATCATCTTTCAGAGAAGGCAATGGATCTTCAAAAAAAAAAAAAAAAAAAAAAAGAACTAAACAGAAAATGTAATATACAAACAAGGACTCAAGAGAAGTATAAAAAAGTGAATGGGGGGAAATATAAATTTATTTAAAGGTTAAATTGTTTATATCCATAGATGGGAAAACAATATATGTAATTCTTGCAAATCGTATCTGACACTGGAGAATACAAACATGGGCATCACATGGACTAACAACATTACTGTGAATGGATACTGATGTGATAACATTAAAGAAAAACATATTATGGGATGGGAAAAGATCTGTACTATAAAAAGAGGAAAGGGGACGTATAATGGGAAAATTAGTTCACATGAAGAGATGCAAAGGACCTATCATGATTGAGAGAAAAAGGGAGGGGGATGAGCATTGTCCAAAGCTTGACCTCACCAGTTTTGGTTCTAAGAGGGAATAGCTTGATCCTTTGCTTGGGTAAAGAAATTTACCTTATCCTACCAAGAAAAAGGAGAAGAAATGGGAAAGAAAAGAGAGGGGCAAGATGGAAGGTAGGGCAGAAACACCAGGGCAAAAGGTAAGAGAAGAGGGAAACGGTGATAGGAGATAAAGTAGCAGGTAGGGTGGGAAAAAACCACTACTAAAAGAAGAGTGAGAGGTGGGTAATAAGAGATATGAAAGTGGGTTGGTTAGGTTTTAAAAAAACACAAAAACAACACACAATTAAGGATAAAGTGGAAAGAGAAAACAAAAGTATATACAGGGGAGAAAAGAGCATGGAGGAAAATACAGAGCTGGCAATCATAACTGCGAATGTGAACGGCATGAACTCTTCCATAAAATGGAGATTAATAGCAGAGTGGATTTAAAAAACAGAGTCCTGTCATATGTTGTTTATAAAGAACACATTTGACACAGAGAGATACATAAAAAGCACAGATAAAAGGCTGGAACAGTATTTACTTTGCTAAAGTAAAATAAGTAGGGGTAGCAAATGAAATCTCAGATAAAGCAAGAGAAAAAAATTGATCTTATTAAAAAGACAAGGAAGAAAAGTACATCTTGATAAAAAGTACCATAAATAATGAAGTAATAACAATATTAAATGCATATATGCACCAAGTAGTAGAGCAGGCAAATTCCTAGAAAAAATTTAAAGCCAGTTATAAGAAGAAATACAGAGCAAGATTATATTAGTAGTGAACCTCAACCTTCCCCTATGAGAATCAGAGAAATCTAACCACAAAATAAACAAGAAAGAAACTGGAGATGCTAATATAACCCTAGAAAATCTAGATATGATAGACCTGTGGATAAAACTGAATAGAGACAGAAAATAATGCACCCTTTTCTCTGGAGTACATGGCACCTTAACAAAAAGTGACCATGTATTAGGTCATAAAAACCACAATTAAATGCAGAAAGAGTAAATGCTGCCTTTTCAGTCTACAATTCAATACAATTATATTCAATAAGGGGCCAGGGAAAGATAAACTAAAAAACAATAAAAAATTAAATAATATAATTCTAAAGAATGAGTGGTTCAAACAATAAATCCCAGAAGAAACCCAGAATTTCATCCAAGAGAAAGACAATAATTAGATAAATTACCAAAACCTATGGGATGCAGCCAAAGCAGTTCATAGGGGAAATTTTATATCTCTAAATAGCTGTATAAATAATATAGAGAAAGAGGAAATAAATGAATTGGTCATACAGCTAAAAAGCTAGAAAAATAACAAATTTTAAAAAAACCCAATTAAATATCAAATTTAAAAAATCTGAAATTCAAAAGAGATTAATAAAATTGAACCTAAGTAAACAGATGAAATAGTGAATAAAAGCACAAGTTTGTTTTATGAAAAAACCAACAAAATAGATAAATTTTTGGTTTCATTGATTAGAAAAATGAACCAAAAAACCCAAATCACCAGCATCAAAAATGAAAAGGGTGAACGTACTACCAGTGAAAAAGAAGGGAATAATTAGGAACTATTTTGTCTAACTGTATAGCAACAAGTCTGACAATCTAACTGAAATGGATGAATATTTACAAAAAATATAAGTTGACCAGATTTTTAAAAAAGGAAATAAAATACTTAAAGAGTCTCATTTTAGAAAAATTGTCCAAGACTATCTTTTGAAAATTATAAAAAAAAAAACTTTAAAAAATAAAAATAAATAATCCCATTAGAAAAATAAATTGAATGAGTCATTAATGAATTCCCTAAGGAAAAAAAATCTTCAAGGAAAGATGGATTAACAAATGAATTCTACCAAACATTTAAAGAAAAATTAATTCTACTATTGGGAAATTATGTAAAGAAGGAGCACTACCAAATTACTATTATGACACAACTATGGTAATGATACCTAAACCAGAAAGAACAAAAACAGAAAACAGAAATTAGATCAATATCTCTAATAAATATTGATGCAAAAATCTTAAATAAAAAACTAGTAAAGAGATTATGGTCACTTGTCACTAGGTTGATATACATGACCAAGTGGAATTTATACCAGGAATTCAGTGATGGTTCAATATCAGGAAGACTAATTGACTATATCAGTAATAAAAAAAAAAAAATTAAATAATAAATCTCAATAGATGCTGAAAAGGTTTTTGTCAGAACACAGTACCCATTCCTAATAAAAACAGATAAAAGGAGCTTTCCTTAAAATAATAAGCAGCATCTATTTAAAACCTATAGGAAGCATTATTTCCTAATAGAGACAAGCTGGATGAATTCCCAGTAAGATCAGAGACAATGGTGCTTATTATCACTACTATTATTTAAAACTGTCCTAGAAATGCTGGCTTTACAAATTAAAAAAAAAAAAAAAGAAAAAGAAAAAGAAAAAAAGAAAAGAAAAAGAAATTAAAGGAATTAGAATAGGTAATGAGGGAATAAAACTATCACTTTTTACAGATGATATGATCATATCCTTAGAGAATTCTAGAAAATCATTCAAAAACCTACTGAAAATAATTAACAGCTTTAGCAAAGTTGCAAGATATAAAATAAAACCACACAAAACATCAGCATTTCTGTTTATTACTGACAAAGCACATCAAGAAGAGATAGAAAGGAAATTATATTTAAAATTACTGTAGACTAAAATAAAATACTTGGGGATCTACCTGCCAAGACAAACCCAAGAACTATATGAACACAATTGCAAAACACTTCTCACACTAATAATGTCAGATTTAAACAATCAGAAAAATATCAATTGCTGATTTGTAGGCCATGCTAATATAATAAAAATGAAATTCTGCCTAAATTGATCTACTTTTTTCAGTTCTATAAAAACCAAACTGCCAAAAAATTATTTTATGGAACTTGAAAAAAATAAAACAAAATTCATTTGAAAGAATGAAAGGTTAAGAATATCAAGGGAATTACTGAAAAAAAAAATACAAAGTAGTTTAGTAAGACCAAACTTAAAACTATATTATAAAACAGCAGCCATCAAACCCATTTGATAATAGCTAAGAAATAGAGAGGTGAATTAGTGTGATAGATTAGATACACATGAATAATTAGGCCTATAATAATCTAGTATTTGTTAAACTTCCAAACTCCAGTTTCTAGAAAAAGACTCACTATTTTTCAAAAATTGCTGAGAAAACTGAAATATAATATGTCAGAAACTCATCATAGACTTACAGCTCACATTCCATACTACAAAATCAAAAGGAAACATGATTTGGGCATAAAGGATGATACCCTAAACAAATTAGAAAACAAGGGATAATTTACCTATCAGATTTTTGGAGAAGGGAAGAATTTTGCACAAACAAAATCAATAAAAACAAGACTAAAAAAGGAAGTACAAAGCTGGGAAAAATCCTTATAGCCAGTGTTTCTGAAAAAGATCTCATTTCTAGAATTTATAAAGAACTCTGTCAAATTTATAAGAATAGAAGTCATTCCCCATTTGATTAATAGTCAAAGAATATGAACCAACAATTTTTAGATGATGAAATTAAAGTCATCTATAGTTGTTTAAAAAAATGTTCTAAATCACTATTGATTAGAGAAATACAAATTAAAACATCTATGAGGTACACCTCACAACTTCTCAGATTGTATAAGATGACAGGAAAAGATAATGATAAATACTGGAGTGAATGTGGAAATACTGGGACAATAATACATTGTTGGTGGAATTGTAAAATAATACAACCATTCTGAAAAGAAACTTAGAACTATGCCCAAAGGGCTATAAAACTGTGCCTATTCTTTGACCTAGCAATGCCATTGCTGGATGTATATCCCTAGAAATTTTAAAGGAAATAAAAGGGTCCACGTGTGTAAAAATATTGTAGCAGCTCTTTTTGTGGTAGCAAAGGATTGGAAAATGAGTAGACTCGCATCGCTTGGGGAATGGTTGAATAAGTTGTGGTACATGAAGATAATGGAATATTATTGTTCTATAAAAGTGATGAACAAGATGATTTTAGAAAAGCTTGGAAAAATTTACATAAAGTGATGCTGAGTGAAACAAGCAAAACCAAGAATGCATTGTACAATAACAACAAGAATGTGCAACAATCCATATAAAAGACTTGATTCTTCTCAGGGGTTCAGTGATCTGAAGCAATCCCAATAGACTTTGGACAGAAAATGCCATCTGCAGCCAAAAAAACAAAAACAAAAACAACAACAAAAAAATATGTTATGTTCATTTTTTTTCTTTTTTTTAATCTTTTCCATGGTTTTTCCCTTTTGCTCTGAATTTTCTCTCCCAACATGATTCAAAAAGTAATGTGTAGTTAAAAAATAAATTTACTAGAAACAAAGCAAAATAAAGAAATAAAAATGAATCAACCAAACAAACTAAAAAGCACAAAAATGGAAGAAAATGTAAAATACCTCATTGGAAAAACAACTGTATTGAAAATGTATCCAGGAGAGATAATTTAAAAATCATCAGTCTACCTGAAAGCATGACCAAAAAAAGGGTCTGGATAGTATTTTTCAAGAGTTCAACAATGAATACTTCCCCAATATACTAGAATCAGAGAGGGAAACACTCACTGAAATAATTCATCAATCATCTGTGGAAAGAGATTCCACAAGGAAAACCCCAAGGAACATTGTTGCAAAACTCCAGAACTATACTCAGAAAAAATTACTGCAAATTGCCAGACTAAAACAATTCAAGGATCAAGGATTGACAGTTAAGATTAACCAGAATTTATCAATTTCTACCAAAAAAAAGTATCAGAGATACAGGGATCTATCCTTCGCAGAAGGTCCAGGGGGCTGAGCAGGAGGAATAGGTTCGGTGTCAAAGGAAAATAGAAGTCATGGGGTAACTTGAGTGAGAAACTGATGGAAGTGACACTCCCATTTCTCTCAGGCTCCTTCAGGCTTTATTTTATACTATATCATGATCATATACTTTTCTTTAGGTCAACATAGTCTTCAGACATGTGTCTGGCTTATTGACATTTATAAGTGACTACATTCGACATTTAATATTTGATATTTGAGTAAGTTTTTTATGGTTATGATAAATATTGATTACATTACATGAAGCCAATAATGAAAGGTAAAAGTTATACACGTTTAAATGTCAGTGAATTTTGTTAGTTTACTTATGTCTTCTTTGTCAATTCTATCAATTGTTTGACTCTTCTACTTCTCTGACTCAAAGCCATATATATAGGCATTTAGGGCAATCCCTAGTTATACTTTAACCATCTTTTGGTTCCTAGATCTTTTCTGAGTCTAAGTTAGTAAACACCATTATTTTTTGGACTTTTGGATTCTCTCCCATAGTGACAATGCTTTCCATAGTGTTCTCTCCGTCATTTGTTTCAGTGAGAGATTAGTTTTATTAGGACAGTATATGCATGTGGAATAATTTCTAATTAACTTGCCCAAATTCCCCTTGTCACCAGATTTTTTTAGATAATGATTTAGTGCTGTAATCAAGCAATTATAAATAATATAGGGAATAGTAGTCCACTAATGATAATTAGAGAAGGAAATGTTGTTCCTGCATGAGTGCTGTGCACATTTGATATCAGTGCTGGACTTTGCCAATTAGCTTAGAGATTGCGACTTCCAACACAGAGGACCTGGAATACCATATCCTGGAAAGCAAAAGGTCAGGGGTTACAACAAGAATCAAGTACCCAACGAGATTAAGAATCATTTTTTAGGGGAAGAGATGGATCTTCAGTTGAGATAGAGACTTTCAATCATTTTTATTGAAAAAAAAATCATCTTTATAGCACTCAAGAGAAGCATGGTAAAGTAAAAATAAAGTATATACATTTTATATATATATAAATTAAAGTGTTTATATTCCTAGATGGGAAAATGATATTTGTAGCTCTTGAGAATTGTATTTGTTATGGGGCAGACAGAGGGGTGTATCACATAGAAGGGGAGTGTGGTTGAATTAGTGAATAGTTCTAAGCTTTTGTTGTTGTAATATTGAATTAATTAATTAGTATATTAATGCTAAAATACCTATGTTGATATAGTAGGATGAAAATAGGAAATAACTTACTGTTATTAATCTTTGTGGTCAGCTTCCTATCTTATATAATTAGGTTATCTACTTCTCCATCACCTTACTATCATTTATATACTACCATTTACAAATTTGGGTATAAAATTAGGTCCTTGAAATATCTCATTTCAGGATGATATGAGGATAATATTTTCATAAGGGAATAAAATAAAGAATTATATATATATATATATATATATAATATATATATATATATATATATATATATATATATATATATATATATATATATATATAAGTTTTCTGTCTATTTTGGAAAAAAACAAGATCAGATTATTTTCTAAAAGAATTAGAATTATATATAGATGTGTATTTTAGACATATATATATATAATATATATATATATATATAATGTATGATAGACATGGATATATATTTATATACCTATTTATTTCTGTTGAGCTATAGGGCTTAAATGTATTTTAATATTAAGAATTCTCGAAGATGGCGGAGAGGAGGCATACAGCTGTGTAGCTCCACGCTTTCTCTCACTATCCAATTCATTACAAGCCTCTGAATTAATGCTTGACTGAAAAAAAAAAAAAAAAACCCATAAATAGTTACCAAGAGAAGCCATCCTTGAGATTCGCCAAGAAAGGTCTGTCTTTACTGGAGGGCGGGGACGGTTTTATATCGGGCACAGGTGGCAGGCAGCGGCAGTGAGAGCACGGGAGCAGACTGGAGAGGGGGTGGGGAGTGATCGCAGCCGTCTCTGCGGGGAGAGCTTCGCTACAGAATTAGATACTTTGCTCCGGCAGCAAGTCAGCAGCCCAGTAGAGAAGCTAAAAAAACCGGGGGTGAAGAATACAAACCCAAACAGCTGGAGTCTCTCGGGACCTGGCTGTCCCCTCCCCCCGCTTCCCCCCAACAGTGACTCAGCATGCTCTGGGATCTCAGAGCGCAGGCGCAGCACAGTAGGGCTAGTGCCTCACTGCTGCCACCCGCAGTCTGTAGATGAAGCTCGGTAACACACCCAGCCCCTCCCCCAAAGAAAGACTCCAGTTTTTTCTGTTTTTCTTTGCTAGTTTGTCTTTGATTATTAGACAGAATGAGCAAGAAACTGAAGAGGACTTTAACCCTTGACAGCTTCTATACAGATAGAGAGCAGACTCTAAATCCTGAGGAGACTAAAAACAGACAGTCCCCAGGTGAATCCCCAAAGGAGGAGATCATCTGTTCCTCAGCACAGATGAACCTCATAGAAGTAATTAAAAAGGCTCTCACAAGGGAGCTAGAAGAAAAATGGGAAAAGGAGAGGGAGGCTTGGCAAAAGAGCCTGGAGAAGTCAGTTAAAGAGAGAGTGGATAAAGAAGTAAAATCCTTGAAAAATAGGATTGGTGAACTGGAAACAGAAAATAGCTCTCTAAAAAACAAAATTGGCGAAATGGAAAAAAATTCCACAGAACAAAAGAACTCAATTGGACAATTAGAAAAAGATCTTAAAAAAGTGAGCGAAGAAAATACTTCACTGAAAATCAGAATCGAACAATTGGAATTGAATGACTCGAAGAGACAAGAAGAATCAGTCAAGCAAATCCAAAAAATTCAAACAATGGAAAAGAATGTGAAATACCTTCTGGGGAAGACAACAGACCTGGAAAACAGATCCAGGAGAGACAATCTGAGAATCATTGGACTTCCAAAAAAACATGATGAAAAAAAGAGCCTGGACACTATTTTCCAGGAAATTATCAAAGAGAACTGCCCAGAAGTCATAGGAACAGAGGAAAAAATAAACATTGAAAGGATTCATCGATCACCCACTGAAAGGGATCCTAAAATCAAAACACCAAGGAATATAGTGGCCAAATGCCAGAACCCTCAGATGAAGGAAAAAATATTGCAAGCGGCTAGAAAAACCCAATTCAAGTATCAAGGAGCCACAATAAGGATCACCCAGGATCTGGCAGCATCCACATTAAAAGATCGAAGGGCCTGGAATATGATATTCCGAAAGGCTAAGGAACTTGGTATGCAACCAAAAATAACTTACCCAGCGAGAATGAGCATCTTTTTTCCAGGGAAGAAGATGGACATGCAACGAAGTAAGCGAATTTCATCTATTTCTGATGAAAAAGCCAGAACTTAACAAAAAGTTTGATCTACAAATATAAAACTCAAGAGAAATCTAAAAAGGTAAAGATTAATCTTGGGAACTATATTTCAACTATATAGATATATAAAGAATACATGTATACCTTGTTCTAGAAATTGATGTGGAAAGGACATTGTACCAGAAAAAGGGTAAAGTGGGGATAGTACATCTCATGAAGAGGCATAGGAAACCTATTATATCTGAGAGAAAGAATGGAGAGGGATGAATATATTGAGTATTTTACTGCTTTCAGAATTGGCTTTAAGAGAAAAATTTTAGACATATTCAATCTATGGTGAAACTTCTCCCACCTCATTGAAAAGTGATAAAGGAAAAGTGAAAAGGGAAGGAATAAGCTAAGCGGAAGAGAATACGGAAACTGGGAGGGAAAGGGATAAGATAGGGAGAGGAACTCTAAGGCGGGGGGAGGGATACTAAAAAGGGAGAGCTGTGAGAAGCAAGTGGTGCTCACAAGCTTAATACTGGGAAGGGGGGAAAGAGGAAAGAAGGGAGAAAAGCATAAACCGGGGTTAACAAGATGGCAAGTAATACAGAATTGGTCATTCTAACCATAAATGTGAACGGGGTAAACTCCCCCATAAAGAGGAAGCGGTTAGCAGAATGGATTAAAAGCCAGAATCCTACAATATGTTGTTTACAGGAAACACACCTGAAGCGAGGAGATACATGCAGGTTAAAGGTAAAAGGTTGGAGCA
The DNA here is from genome assembly GCF_016432865.1 of Antechinus flavipes. Classification (NCBI taxonomy): domain Eukaryota; kingdom Metazoa; phylum Chordata; class Mammalia; order Dasyuromorphia; family Dasyuridae; genus Antechinus; species Antechinus flavipes. The sequence goes on from NC_067400.1 coordinate 498,854,893, forward strand.
AAATCTACTATGCTTCAGGTGAAGTCAAAAAAGCAGGGGTAGCCATCCTGATCTCAGATCAAGCTAAAGCAAAAATTGATCTAATTAAAAGAGATAAGGAAGGACACTATATCTTGCTAAAGGGTAACATGGATAATGAAGCACTATCTATATTAAACATATATGCACCAAGTGGGGTAGCATCTAAATTCCTAAAAGAGAAACTAAGGGAGCTGCAAGAAGAAATAGACAGTAAAACTATAATAGTGGGAGATCTTAACCTTGCACTCTCAGAATTAGATAAATCAAACCACAAAATAAATAAGAAAGAAGTCAAAGAGGTAAATAGAATACTAGAAAAGTTAGATATGATAGATCTCTGGAGAAAATGTAATGGAGACAGAAAGGAATACACTTTCTTTTCAGCAGTTCATGGAACTTATACAAAAATTGACCATATATTAGGACATAAAAACCTCAAACTCAAATGCAGTAAGGCAGAAATAGTAAATGCATCCTTTTCAGACCACGATGCAATGAAAATTACATTCAACAAAAAACCAGGGGGAAGTAGACCAAAAAATAATTGGAAACTAAATAATCTCATACTAAAGAATGATTGGGTGAAACAGCAAATCATAGACATAATTAATAACTTCACCCAAGAAAACGATAATAATGAGACATCATATCAAAATTATGGGATGCAGCCAAAGCGGTAATAAGGGGAAATTTCATATCTCTAGAGGCCTATTTGTATAAAATAGAGAAAGAAAAGGTCAATGAATTGGGTTTGCAACTAAAAATGCTAGAAAAGGAACAAATTAAAAACCCCCAGTCAAACACTAAACTTGAAATTCTAAAAATAAAAGGAGAGATCAATAAAATTGAAAGTAAAAAACTATTGAATTGATTAATAAAACTAAGAGTTGGTTCTATGAAAAAACCAACAAAATAGGCAAACCCTTAGTAAATCTGATTAAAAAAAGGAAAGAGGAAAATCAAATTGTTAGTCTTAAAAATGAAAAGGGAGAACCCACCACTAACGAAGAGGAAATTAGAGCAATAATTAGGAGTTACTTTGCCCAACTTTATGCCAATAAATTTGACAACTTAAATGAAATAGAAAAATACCTCCAAAAATATAGCTTGCCCAAACTAACAGAGGAAGAAGTAAATACCCTAAATAGTCCCATCTCAGAAAAAGAAATAGAACAAACTATCAATCAACTCCCTAAGAAAAAAGCCCCAGGACCAGATGGATTTACATGTGAATTCTACCAAACATTTAAAGAACAATTAACTCCAATGCTAAATAAACTATTTGAAAAAATAGGGATTGAAGGAGTCCTACCAAACTCCTTTTATGACACAGACATGGTACTGATACCTAAACCAGGTAGGCTGAAAACAGAGAAAGAAAATTATAGACCAATCTCCCTAATGAATATTGATGATAAAATCTTAAATAAAATATTAGCAAAAAGATTACAGAAAATTGTCACCAGGATAATACACTATGACCAAGTAGGATTTATACCAGGAATGCAGGGCTGGTTCAATATTAGGAAAACTATTAGCATAATTGACTATATCAATAACCAAACAAACAAAAACCATATGATCATCTCAATAGATGCAGAAAAAGCATTTGATAAAATCCAACATCCATTCCTAATAAAAACACTTGAGAGCATAGGAATAAATGGACTTTTCCTTAAAATAGTCAGGAGCATATATTTAAAACCATCAGTAAGCATCATATGCAATGGGGAAAAACTGGAACCTTTCCCAGTAAGATCTGGAGTGAAGCAAGGTTGCCCACTATCACCATTATTATTTAATATCATATTAGAAACACTAGCCTCGGCAATAAGAGTCGAGAAAGATATTAAAGGAATTAGAGTAGGCAATGAGGAAACCAAACTATCACTCTTTGCAGATGATATGATGGTATACCTAGAGAACCCCAGAGATTCTACTAAAAAGCTATTGGAAATAATTCATAATTTTAGCAAAGTAGCTGGCTACAAAATAAATCCCCATAAATCCTCAGCATTTTTATACATCACCAACAAAACCCAACAGCAAGAGATACAAAGAGAAATTCCATTCAGAATAATTGTTGATACCATAAAATATTTGGGAATCTATCTACCAAAGGAAAGTCAGGAATTATATGTGCAAAATTATAAAAAAGTCTCCACACAAATAAAGTCAGACTTAAATAATTGGAAAAATATTAAGTGCTCTTGGATCGGCCGAGCGAACATAATAAAGAAGACAATACTCCCTAAACTAATCTATTTATTTAGTGCTATACCAATCAGACTTCCAAGAAAATATTTTAATGATCTAGAAAAAATAACAACAAAATTCATATGGAACAATAAAAAGTCGAGAATCTCAAGGGAATTAATGAAAAAAAAAATCAAATGAAGGTGGCCTAGCTGTACCTGATCTAAAATTTTATTATAAAGCAGCAGTCACCAAAACCATTTCGTATTGGTTAAGAAATAGATTAGTGGATCAGTGGAAAAGGTTAGGTTCACAAGACAGAATAGTCAACTATAGCAATCTAGTGTTTGACAAACCCAAAGCCCCTAACTTCTGGGAAAAGAATTCATTATTTGATAAAAACTGCTGGGATAATTGGAAATTAGTATGGCAGAAATTAGGCAAGGACCCACACTTAACACCATATACCAAGACAATATCAAAATGGGTCCATGACCTAGGCATAAAGAACAAGATTATAAATAAATTAGAGGAACATAGAATAGTTTATCTCTCAGACTTGTGGAGGAGAAAGAAATTTGTGACCAAAGATGAACTAGAAACCATTACTGATCACAAAATAGAAAATTTTGATTACATCAAATTAAAAAGCCTTTGTACAAACAAAACTAATGCAAACAAGATTAGAAGGGAAGCAACAAAGTGGGAAAGCATCTTCACAGTTAAAGGTTCTGATAAAGCCTCATTTCCAAAATATATAGAGAACTGACTCAAATTTATAAGAAATCAAGCCATTCTCCAATTGATAATTGGTCAAAGGATATGAACAGACAATTTTCAGAGGATGAAATTGAAACTATTACCACTCAGATGAAAGAGTGTTCCAAATCATTATTGATCAGAGAAATGCAAATTAAGACAACTCTGAAATACCACTACACACCTGTCAGATTGGCTAAGATGACAAGAAAAAATAATGATGAATGTTGGAGGGGATGCGGAAAAACTGGGACACTGATGCATTGTTGGTGGAGTTGTGAACGAATCCAACCATTCTGGAGAGCCATCTGGAATTATGCCCAAAAAATTATCAAATTGTGCATACCCTTTGATCCAGCAGTGTTTCTATTGGGCTTATATCCCAAAGAAATACTAAAGAAGGGAAAGGGACCTGTATGTGCCAAAATGTTTGTAGCAGCCCTATCTGGCTAGAAACTGGAAAATGAATGGATGCCCATCAATTGGAGAATGGCTGGGTAAATTGTGGTATATGAATGTTATGGAATATTATTGTTCTGTAAGAAACGACCAGCAGGATGAATACAGAGAGGACTGGCAAGACTTACATGAACTGATGCTAAGTGAAATGAGCAGAACCAGGAGATTGTTATACACTTCGACAACGATATTGTATGAGGACATATTTTGATGGAAGTGGATTTCTTTGACAAAGAGACCTAACTGAGTTTCAATTGATAAATGGTGGACAGAAGCAGCTACACCCAAAGAAGGATCACTGGGAAATGAATGTGAACTATCTGCATTTTTGTTTTTCTTCCCGGGTTATTTTTACCTTCTGAATCCAATTCTCCCTATGCAACAAGAGAACTGTTCAGTTCTGCAAACATATATTGTATCTAGGATATACTGCAACATATCCAACATATAAAGGACTGCTTGCCATCTAGGGGAGGGGGTGGAGGGAGGAAGGGGAAAAAAATTGGAACAGAAACGAGTGCAAAGGATAATGCTGTAAAAAAAAAAAAAATTACCCTGGCATGGACTCTATCAATATAAAGTAATTGTTAAATAAAAATTTAAAAAAAAAAAGAATTCTCCATCTAAAATTCCATTGATAATTGTTTAAACAGTGATTTTTCCTATTTTTAAAATCTATTTATTTTGAAAAGCGGAAAAAATCCCTTTTTTTCAAAGTCAAGCTCTCATGAATTTTTTACAAAAGATTTTTCCTTCAGAATGCTGATTTTAGTATCCTTGTCAGATTCAAAGTTTAGATAAAGGTAGAAACACCAAATGGTATGTAAAAAATTGAACTACTCAGTAAATTCTTCGACAAAACCTCGTTTCATGTGAATTATTGGTTTCTAATTTGATATTTGTCTTGTAGATCAGTTGTTAAGAGCCTCAGACTTTTAAGGATTGAACTTGTTTTTGCCACACAAATTATTTATTAGGAAAAAAAAAAGTGAGTAGATTGCATTATTTTTTATTGAGTCTTATTATTTACAAATTTTAACAGAATTACTTAGGAATCTTTGAAAGTGACTTGGAACCAGCAAAGCAATTCTCCTAGGAAAATTTCCAAAGTGGCTCCTGCCTTTAAAGGTATCCAGAAAACAAAATATTCCAATGAGTCCAAAGGATGATATTTCCAGGAACTAGAGAATTAATGGTTATATCTGGGTCTCAAGACGCAGTTATTGTTAGCTCTTTAAGGAGTTTGATAGGTAGTGTCACTTATTTTACCTATAGTATCTAACTAATAAGGCTTGTCTCCTTAAGGAGATATATAAGATTTTGATTCTTTATGCCTCTCAGTCAATATTCCTTAAGGCAAACTATTTTTCCAACCAGAATCCCTGATGGATTTTAGCTAGAACCTGAAAAAAGCCCAAGTTCACACAGCTTGCTATAGAACAAGAATTTAAATTAAAATCTTTCAACAATAAGTTGCTGAGATCCCCATAGTTAAGGAATCACAGTTCTGCCCCAAGTCATTGCTCCTCACTCCACTTCTAAAAATAAAAATAAAAACAAAAACACTTAATTGAATCTATGTTGTTATAAAATCCAAATAAGATAATATATAAAACACTTTGGAAAAGTAAAAACACTTTAGAAATGTCAGATATTATTAGAGACATAATCATTAAAATGAAAATCAGTACTAAAATCTTCACACGTAAAAATTAACTTTATTAATTTTAGTATTGTTAGACTATCCCATATATTTAATCCCTATATTATTTTGTTTATATTTGTGGCAGCAGGCTTTTTTCCTCTATTAAGTTGTACACTACTTGAAGAATGGCAACTACATTTAATTGTAAAGATGGAAAAGCCACTCAGTGACTCAAAGCATCTGTGAATTCTGTAGAAAATAAATCATGATTTATTAGAATAATATTTCTTAAGGGAGCCAGCATTCCTTATTCACAGACCTGGGCCCTTCCATTCTGGTCTCCACCACAAAGACTATAGAGCAAATAATTTTTGATTGTTTCTGACTCATAATAATGGTTGCCCAGAGTGCTTTGGTTATTAAATGAATATATTAGTTGACTTCAATTCATCATTATTTTACCAATTGTTTATCATTTAAATTTTCCTCAACTAAATATGAATGAAGGTCAGCAAACTGACTATTTCCCATTGGTGAATTGTTCCAATAACTAAGGCTAAGTTTTCCAATGCTGAGCTTTAAGACATATTTAATTTATCAGGGGCCATTCATAATTTCAGTACCACTAAATGGAAAAGGTTTTACAATTAATGGTTTTATTTTATATAGAATTAAAATGCAGGTCGCCTCCACATTTCTTGTCCAGTACTTCCAAATAACATGTATGAATCCCAATCTCTCTGTCTCTGTTATGTCTCTATCCTTCTCTATTTCTTTCTGACACCTCTCCCCATATGCCCATTTTCTTCATTTCTAGTAATGAGGTCTAATTTATGTAATTATAAAAACAATAACTATAATACTACCACTAACACCTTTACAACCATTACTACCACTACTACTATTACTACTACTACTACAACTGCTACTACTACTACTATTCTAAATACTTCTACTACTACTTAGTGTTTATATAGCACTTTAAAGTTTAGAGAACTTTATAAATATTATCTCACTTTATCTTTAGAACATTCAAGAAGACAGTTGTTATTCTTAGAACATTTTGTAGATTAGGAAAGTGAGACATATAGAAGTCAAGTAAATTGCTCAGTATTGCATCACTTGTGAATACCTAAAGCCAGACTTCATATTCATTGCTCCAGGTCCAGTGCTTTTTCCACTAAGCTATATAACTGCTGCATCTCTGTAATGGAGTTACTCTATATGGAAGCAAATATATATCTGAAAAGTGGTGACTACTATCTTAAAAGGACTGCTACCAGGCATTTCTTTGTTCATTACTAGACTAAAGAAGCTCTTCTGTGCTCTCTGAGACTATTTACTGAGCTGTATATCATTTGGATTCAAAGTTATGAGTGATAAAGCATACTAATGAACTTGATTGTAAAAGTCCAAATGCTTTGATTCACGAGGATGGAGTGACAGTAGTTAAAACATTGGACTGTAGGCATGGAATCCAAAAATGCCTTGAAAGAGTAGGACATGTAAAACAATTCCAGAGATATAAAATTATATGGGGATAAATGTTGTTTGACATTTGGATTCTTTTAAAAAGCTAACTTCACAAAATAGATAAATAGATAAAAGAGGTACAACAAGCAAGCTATCGTCTGAAAATGATATCTCAGTTTTTTTTGGCTCAGAACTATGAATTAACAAACAAAAAAAGAGAAAGGAAGAAAGGCAGGAAGGAAGGAAGGAAAGAAGGAAGGAAGGAAGGAAGGAAGGAAGGAAGGAAAGAGAAAGACAAATTAAAAAAAAAAAAAAGAAAGAATGGGAGGGAGGGAGAATGGTGTACCTAGGAGGGCAGCAGTTTCCCCTTTACTGGACATCTTTAGGTAAAGATTGAGAGATTCTTTCCTTGGGTATATCATAGTAACACATTGTATTCCATTGTGAAATGAATTAAATGACTCCTGAGATCTTTTCCAAGTTGTAATGAAATACTTTTACTTTATATGAAAAATGCTATTCTAATTTTGAGGAAAGGGGCATTTGAAAATCTTACATTGTTTTTTGTTGGAATCCTTACTAACTGCTAACTAATTAGAGTTGATCTAATCTTACAAGAAGATTTTGGCCAGAACCTGAAACAAGGTACTAAGTAGAACTAATTAATACAAGGCTTGTGTTCACACCTTTACTCATTGGAGTCCACAAGTATGCTAGCTTCACAAAGTACACTTTCTAACTTCAAGGGAGTCCACACCTCCCTTAAAGCTCGTTGGGCCAGAGAGCACTATGGGAGAAAACCCATAATCCCATTCTCTCAGAAGAGTCAGATAAAAGGCCAGCAATGAGGGCTCTATGGCAGAATACATTTTTTCCTCTTGGCTGGCTGGTGGCAGACGAAGAGTTTACAGAGGAAGAAGCTACAAGACGAGGTTTCAGCGGACAACCAGATTCATCTTCATCTCACACCACTGTAGTTGGTGGCTGGGCTCCCCAGAAGGAGTCAAGAGAGACATTCCATCTCTGTGTTGGTTGGAGGCTGAAGAAAGCAGAGGCAGAGGCTGAAGGACAGAACCTTTGGATTTGGAGACATCCGAAGGGCTCTAAGCCTCTAAGCCCTGTGTTTTGAGAAGAACAAGAACTCCAACATTTGAACTCATAACAGTTTTTCAAAAGTAAATATTGAAAAGCCTGACCTGTTAGCCAAATAGTCCACCTCATATGATAGATCAGCAGGTAACTAATAATTCTGATGAAAATTGAATTATATTCAAAAATACTTCAAATAAAATTTAGAGCCACCTTTGAATATTTATTATTGTACCTACCTACTGCCTCTTGCGATCCTAAATTCCTGGGAATTTATAATATCATATGATGAGTACCCATTCAGCATCATGGGAAAAATTTTAGTATTTTTCAGGTGCCACCTCACTCATACCAGATAGTCTTAACATGACAAAAAAGGAAAATGGTAAATGCTGGATGGGATGTGAGAAAACAGATTTACTAATTAGATAGAGTTGTGACCTGCTCCAATTATTCCAAAACAATTTCAAACTAAGGTCAAAGAAAATGGGAAAAGACCTGTAAGCACAAAAACATTTATATCACATTTTTGTGGTTTCAAATAATTGGAAATTGATAGGATGCTCATCAATTGAAGTTGTGGTATATGATTTTGAAGGGATACCATTTTGCTATAAGACATATCTAGCATGTTGATTTCAATAATACATTTAAAAGCTTATAAAAACTGATGCAAAATGAAGTGAACAGAACCAAGAGAACAATATACATACTAATAGCAAAAGTGTAAAAATGATTGAATATGAAAGACTAAGTTACTCTGATAAACACATTCCAAAAAGTTTCACAGCAGCAACGATGAAAAATTCAAAATGCTCACAGATATAGATTTGATGAACACTGAATACAGATTGAAACATGCTTTTTTCCCTTTTTACCATTTCTTGTTTTTGTGGGTTTTTTTAACAACATGGCTAATGTGGAAATATATTTTCATTGCTTCCTATGTACGATCATTATAAAATTTCTTGCTTTCCCAATGGATGAGAAAGAAACAAGACAAAAGAGAATTTGGAAGTAAATTTTAAAAACAATAATTAAATGTTACAAATGAACAACAGCAACAAAAGAATCAAGGACAAAAACTAAGACAGTAAAAACTTCAATTGAAAAGCATGTCCTTCAAAATAATAATAATTCTACACTATAATAGCAAAATTCAAGAAAGAAAGAAATAATAGAAAGAGAAATAGCTAATATATATGTAGTACCTGTCATTTAGACAGAAAAAAATTTCCCATTATATAGATGAATACATGTTTGAAGAGGGATCTGTTTGAAGAATAATTTGAACTCAAGCCTTTCTGATTTGATTGCTCCCATTAAATATCATTCAAAAGAATTATAAAAGGTATAAAATATCTGAGGGCAAACCTACTAAAATTGCTATAGATTCAGTACAATTGAGCTATAGATTAATCTGCATAAATTAAGAGAAGGCAAATGATTATAAGTATAGTCATTGGTCACAGTTTCATATATCAATATCAAAATTGTGATAGTAATTTAGTTTGTTAGTTTTTTTTTTAACAAATCAAGCTATCAAACAAATGTCAGTCTAATAATAATAAAATGTCTTTAGAAAAATAAAAGGATTTTCAAAGAGAATTATGTAATAATGTAGGGACAATGAAATTACCAGAACTCAAAATTTACTAAGCAATAGTTGCATAAACTGCTTGTTAATATTTGAAAAATATGCATATAGTACCTCAATAGAACAAATTAAATAACAAAAAATGAAATTAATCTGTCATGGTATCCTAGTGGATGTGATTGACTAAATAAATTACTAGAGAAAAGAAAAGAAATATTGGAAAATCTAGGCAGCAGTTTGACAATTAAAGAAACACTTTACTCTATATGCTACAATGATTTCTAAATAAATGTGTCATCTAAAAAGAAACTTCATAAAGAGAGACAGAGACAGGCTTAGAGAGAGAAAAAGACAGAGATAGGGAGAGAGAAATAGGATAATAGATCAAAGTATCTTTTACAACTCCAATTAAAGGAAACATTTAAACTAAAGGATATAGATTATAATATTAGAGAAATTAGACAATTGAAACCATTTAAAATTAAAATTCTTTGTGAACAAAAGATTTAGAAGGAAACTAAACAGGAAAATGTGTCTGCAGTAGACATCAATTTTAAAATCTTCATTCTAATTCATAGGGAATTAATAAAAAAAGTTTTAAATGCTTAGATAATATGTATGGTTTTTGAAATGAGAAAGGACAATGAATTACATTCATGTCTGCTTAATTAAAATTAATTTTTACTTTCTATCATATTTGATTGTCATTCAATCCAAAAAGTTGTTTTAGGCCTAAAATAAAATATATCTTTTGATTCCTTCACTTCTTGTTTCATTGCCATCTTTGTAAAATAGTTTTTTGGCTTTTTTCATAATTCTTTCAGAGTTTTAAGGTATAATTTGATTTAGGATTACAGTCTTCAAATAATTTTTCATAATTTTTCAGTTTCTCAAAACTGCTACAGCAAAAGCTACTGTGTAACTTTATTTAAATTCCTGATCATTGGCCTATTTGGTTGATTTTTTTTTCTTTTGTATGTCAAACTAACTCCATCAATTCTTTTATTCACCTTGATAAAAATAATTTATTGGATATCCCTTAATTTATAATTATGTTTATGTCTCTATTTCCTTTGAAATAAGAATTTAAATTATTGCCAGTCTGTCAATTCATTCAATATGATTTAATTCCACAAACATTTATTGAGTATCTGATATGTATTAAACTGTATTAGGTATCACAAATGCAAAAACAACAAACAAAACTGAAATGCCCTCTTCCCCTAGGAAAAATTTCTTTGGGGTGAAGCACTAACAATCTGAAGATCAGAAAAGTCTCATGTAGAAAATAGGAATTTGAACTGCACTGAGGATTATAATGTTTTCTCTTTATCAAATTACACACATTAAAAACAACAGCTTAATTAATACTTTACATAACTTGAGAACATTGTCATTCCTGTTATTATTTAGTACCTTTCCTACCACTCTATCATAGTAAGAGGAAATGTTGTTGAACAAATGATTTTGTTTACCAAGAGAATCCATGAAACAGACTGAAACATAGCCAATTTTATAGTCCTAACTTCTTAGATTGACATATCCTAAGAAATAGGCAGTTGATAGAATAATTCAAATATTCTTCAGCTTTTAGTATCTGTCAAAGTTCATATTAGTCTGACATAACCTCTCAACCTTCAAACCATGATAAATCATAAGAATATGACTTTTAGGGGGAAAACTTTTTATACTATGAGGGGAAATTTTTAAGCAACTGATAAATCTGGTCATAAGCTTAGAAGTAGTAACTGAATACAAGATAGATAACAGAAAAGTATTTGAAAGAATCAATGTGAAGCATTATGAGAATGCTATCCTTAACTCTTTGTGAATAGTACAATTTAATACTATCATTACAAAGCGAACCTAGTTTTATGTCACTTCAAGCTTTCTGCCTTTATCAGTTACTTGGCTAGCATACTTGAATCCATGTTGAATGATGCTGTATTCCTCTGATAGATTAGCCAGCAGTGGGGATTCTGAAGCTTGATTAAATTAGCTGATTATACATTTCTGTTCTTGATATCTCAGTAATTCTTCTTTTCATAGGAAAATTATTTTATTTAAGAAGGAAATGAGATAGTATTGGAAGTAAATGCCAATAAAAGGTATAACTTTCAGATTGATAATAATTTTTTTTATTTTCCTTACCTGCATGTTGTGATTTATTGGTTAATATGTTACCTCTCAAGAATTCATGCAATGGGAATTTTGAAAGACTTCTCTTACTTTTATTTCCTTTACAGAAATTGTAATCTTAGATCGTACATTTAATTTTTAGCCATTTGCAGGTTTCATCTCAACATCCACAGCCCTTGGTTATTTAAAACAAACCCAGAAAATGTAAATACTTCCTTGGCTTGAGAAATGTTGAGATTAAGTATGTATCTCTGAGGAAAGGGACCCTGAGGAATAGAGATAAATAAATAATACATAAAAAACAGTCAATGTGGAGAAGGAAATTCTAATCAATACAATGTGAACATGACAAGTCTTGATCCATAGTATTAAGATGAATTGTAAATTATGAAGAAGTGATCAAGAGAGCAATATGGAAAAAGTAGTTGTCTAGCCTTTCTACATTCAAAATTTGAAAGTAATTCTACATTATTTTGCTTGAAAATCCCCAAATTCATGTATTATCAAATACATTGAATGTACGTAAACAAAAATCATTCTTAACCAAACAAAAGTGGTTTAAGATTTCTTAGAATTATGGATATAAAGATGGAATGGAAAACACACATTTAATTCCTTTCTTTTATTTTATATTTGACAAAGCTAATATTCAGGGAAGGTGAGTGACTTTTCATATTCAGAAGTTATCAGAAATATAATTTGAATCCCCCTTCCAAAACAACAACAACAACAACAACAACAAGAAACCCTAAACTTCTGCTGGGAGAAGACAGAGATTGATATAATTTTATTATTTTATTTTATTTTATTTTTTATTTTTAGAAACTGATTAGACCCAGTGGCTAAAATTGAATAAATTTAAAGCTTACCAGGCTGATGAGCCAGAAGTGAAATACATACACAACCCAAAACTAGAGAGGAGATGAGTCTGGGGGAAAAGGATAGTTTGTTTGCAATGGGATAGTATTGAAGAAGAAGAAGAAAAAAAAGCCTACAGAATGAGGTTGTGGGACTTGAGTAGGACATAAGAGTGGGACTTCAAAAAGACAAAAAGCCTATACTTATCAAAGACCTAAGAGCTGTGTGTGTGTGTGTGTGTGTGTGTGTGTGTGTGTGTGTGTGTGTGTAAGTGTTATGCAGTATGCTCCCCAGGATAAACGTGAAGATCAAATAAATGAATAAAGTATGTCACAGACTTTGAGGAAAACAGAAAAGAAAACCCTTTGATTCTCAAATCTGAAGCATGCATAACTGACAACGTGGTTTCATTTATTAGGTACTCTAAGAAACCAAGACCAGTGCAACCTGTTTGTTTCAGAACTAAAATTGTAGGTCACAAAAGTAGTCAGGGAAGATTAATCTTTGCTCTGGGGATACAGAAACTTCAACTATCAGACTAGGACTGTGAAAGAAAATAAGGCACAATCCCCAACATTTTTCTAGCTACCACATCTAGAATAAAAGCAAAATACAAAGGTCTGGGCTACTGCAGAAGGAGGAAGGGAAGGCCTAACTTATAAAATAAGATATAGACTAGTTCTGCAGTAGAAAAGAGGCTTCATCACCTCATTCAAAAGTTTTTGAAGAAACAGTTCCTGGACCTGACACAAAGTCTACATTCTGAAACTAAGTTTGAAGAAGACAGTAAGGATAAAAATCTACCATTTCTATGAAGAAATAATATTAATTAATAGAATAGATAAGATCTTCAAAGAAAAAGAATATATTTTAGTTACTAAAATCTATGATAATTACTTATAAAAATAGAAAAAAGAAATAAATAGAAGAGATGAAATAGTGAAACAGTGTATATAAAAAGCGAAAATAGGGAACTTGGTAAAAATAAATTAAAAAAGAAAGTTGAAAATCTGATCCTCCAATAGTGGATATTTTGAAAAATAACATGGCACATATATAAATCAGTTATTTCATGGGCAAAAAGTTTTTTAATAAGATCACAAAGTTGAAAAAATGAGAACACATGAAAATATTGTCTAAAATGAACAATCTGGAAAATGAGAAGAAATGTAATTTAAAGATTATTTAGGCTTTCTAAACATCATAATTAAACAAAATGTATTTTAGATATCTTGAGAGCAAATCAATCAAAACTATTAGAAGTAAAGACATGGAAAAAATCACAAATGCATCTATTAATACATCAATTTGTATACTTCAATATATACCATATACAAATCCATAATTTTCAAGTCAAAGAAAAGAGAGACATATAATCATCCTGGAAAAATAGGCTGGAAACAGATTGTGAAAATCATTGCATAATAGGAGTTTCTGTTTTATTGTAGAGCCAAGAAGAAGCCACTGGAGTTTCTTGAGTAAAGTAGTGACATGCTTTAGGAATACCTCTTTCTACCTATTTGGAGTACAAATTGGAGAGAGGAAAGATTGGCTCTAGGGAGACTAATTGGGAGGTTGTTTAAATGATCTAAATAAGTGAATTAGAGAGGTTAATCCAAATAGACAAATTTGAGACTTGGAAAATTAGATCCATAACTGAAATATGATCCTGTAGGGATTGATTTCTAAGGAATAGAATAGGTAAAAGTTGTGTATAGTATGAGTATAGTATGAGAGAAATAAGTGTCATCATCTACTAAAATGTTACATCTCTGTATGGAAATCAAGACTAGGAAGTAGAAAGCATTCTCAATAACAATCATGTAGAGAACTAGAATAAAAAATGCATTCAGATCATATTATTGATCAACTGACAGAAAGCATAAATTTATAAGGAAATCAGGATGGCTTTCAACCCAATCAAAACCATTAATTAGAAAAAAAAAAATTTTGGCAAAGAAGCAATCATGCATCCCCACTACTAACCAACTTGTGAATCACAATCAAGCAAGGTATCCTAGTGAAAGCAGCAAGGTAATTAAAATGAGAGCAGGAGGCACCATGTCCTAGGCAAGTCAAACCATAAAGGCTACTTTGATTATAATTACTCCTCAGAATATGATAAAGATAGCCCTGGTGTCTAAAGTAAGTAATTTTGAAATAGTGTATGGTGTCCTAAGCTATCATCCTAGAAAATACACCTATAATGATACAACTTGTATTTTCTCCTGTAAGTGCTACAGTTATATTGGCCAAAAATTCAAAAATAAAAGTTCTTGCTATCAAAGTCCTTGGCACAATCAAATACCTTATCATTTGAACTATTATATTAATATGATTTTCTCAATAGGAATGACATGAAAAAAGAAAGATCACTATCTGATGTGCCACAGGGAATTTCCATATAACTTGTAGTAGAAATTTTTCACATGCATTGTCTTCTCCTTCAGAAAATAAGTTTTTTGAAAGAAAGAATTGTCTTACTTTTTAAGATTTTTTTACATTTCCTGAGCTTAGTTCAGTGTTCTGAAAAGTACTGTTTAATAATTACTTCATTTGTTTATTTATTCATCCTTAAACCAGCTCTTTATTCACTAAGACAGGCTTAAATGTCATCATATATAAGTATGTCATTGAACAAAGATATGCATGCAAGAGAGAAAGTGGAATATAGTAAATTGAGGACTGAACTTAGAGACAGGAAGATTTTAGTTCAAATGTTGCCTCCTTTGCCTAACTTTTTATTTCTTGCTTCTATATTTTCCACTGGACTGATATCCTGCATTTCAAGATTTCCAGAAATTCATCTTTCTGCAAGATGAACTGAACTCTTAACCACATATCTCCTTAGTGTGCTTTGTGCCAGGAGCACCTCTTTTTCTCTAATGGGAAGATGGGTGGCTGGAGTTTGGAATGCATTTCTCAAGCCTTCTATAATTTAAGAAGAGTATTCTGATCATTCATCTCCATATTTTCCAACTGTCTGACCTTCTCCTGAATTTTATGACTTCCAGAAGTTCATCATTTTACAAGATGAAATCAATACTGAAAGTCACTCCTCTTCAGATAATTTCCTACCTTGGCTAGAAGATTTTAGCATAATCTGAGCTGGGTACTACACCTCCTTTCAGCTTTTTTTTTTTTTTTTTTTTTAATGCATTGCCTAGAAGATCACTTTGAGGGACAGGTTATCTAATACTTTTTTCTATATCTTCAGTGGTTAGCACAATACCTGGCACATAGTAGCACCTAATGAATGTTTATTGACTATCGATTGCCCCATTAATAGATTATACCACTGGGCAATTTATTTGATCTTTCTCAATTCTAGACCACTCTTTATAACTAAGTAGACAGAGGATGTTGGACTTTTTTGGTTGAAGAAAATTTCCCATTGAAAAACTCACTATGGACTTCTGGTTAAGATGGCAGAGAGGAGGCACATAGCTGCATAAGCTCCACGCTTTCTCTCACTATCCATTTCATTACAAGCCTCTGAATTAATGCTTGACTGAAAAAAAACCCACAAATACTTACCAAGAGAAGCCATCCTTGAGATTCGCCAAGAAAGGTTTGTCTTTACTGGAGGGCTGGGACGGTTTTAGATCGGGCGCAGGCGGCGGGCAGCGGCAGTGAGAGCACGGGAACAGACTGGAGAGGGGGTGGGGAGTGATCGCAGCCGTCTCTGCGGGGAGAGCTTCGCTACAGGTTTGGATACTTTGCTCCAGCAGCAAGTCAGCAGCCCAGCAGAGAAGCTAAAAACACTGGGGCTGAAGAATACAACCCCAAACAGCTGGAGTCTCTCGGGACCTGGCCGCCCCCCCCCTTCCCCCCCACAGTGACTCAGCACGCTCTGGGATCTCAGAGCACACGCGCACACAGTCCTGCTAGTGCCTCACTGCTGCCCCCTGCAGTCTGTAGAGGAAGCTTGATAACATACCCAGCCCCTCCCCAAAGAAAGACTCCAGTTTTTTCTGCTTTTCTTTGGTAGTTTGTCTCTGATTATTAGACAGAATGAGCAAGAAGCTGAAGAGGACTTTAACCCTTAACAGCTTCTATACAGATAGAGAGCAGACTCTAAATCCTGAGGAGACTAAAAACAGGCAGTCCCCAGGTGAATCCCCAAAGGAGGAGATCATCTGTTCCTCAGCACAGATGAACCTCATAGAAGTGATTAAAAAGGCTCTCACAAGGGAGCTAGAAGAAAAATGGGGAAAGCAGAGTGAGGCTTGGCAAAAGGAGAGGGAAGCTTGGGAAAAGGAGAGGGAAGCTTGGGAAAAGGAGAGGGAGGCTTGGCAAAAGAGCCTGGAGAAAGTTAAAGAGAGAGTGGATAAAGAAGTAAAATCCTTGAAAAATAGGATTAGTGAACTGGAAACAGAAAACAGCTCTCTAAAAAACAAAATTGGCGAAATGGAAAAAAATTCCACAGAACAAAAGAACTCAATTGGACAATTAGAAAAAGATTTTAAAAAAGTGAGTGAAGAAAATACTTCACTGAAAATCAGAATTGAACAAGTGGAATTGAATGACTCGAGGAGACAAGAAGAATGAGTCAAGCAAATCCAAAAAAATCAAACAATGGAGAAAAATGTGAAATACCTTCTGGGGAAGACAACAGACCTGGAAAACAGATCCAGGAGAGACAATCTGAGAATCATTGGACTTCCAGAAAAACATGATGAAAAAAAGAGCCTGGACACTGTCTTCCAGGAAATTATCAAAGAGAACTGCCCAGAAGTCATAGGAACAGAGGAAAAAATAAACATTGAAATGATTCATTGATCACCCACTGAAAGGGATCCTAAAATCAAAACACCAAGGAATATAGTGGCCAAATGCCAGAACCCTAAGATGAAGGAAAAAATATTGCAAGCAGCTAGAAAAACCCAATTCAAGTATGAAGGAGCCACAATAAGGATCGCCCAGGATCTGGCAGCATCCACATTAAAAGATCGAAGGGCCTGGAATATGATATTCCGAAAGGCTAAGGAACTTGGTATGCAACCAAAAATAACTTACCCAGCGAGAATGAGCATCTTTTTCCAGGGAAGAAGATGGATATTCAACGAAGTAAGCGAATTTCATCTATTTCTGATGAAAAAACCAGAACTTAACAAAAAGTTTGATCTACAAATATAGAACTCAAGAGAAATCTAAAAAGGTAAAGATTAATCTTGGGAACTATATTTTGACTATATAGATGTATAAAGAATACATGTATACCTTGTTCTAGAAATTGATGTGGAAAGGACATTGTACCAGAAAAAGGGTAAAGTGGGGTAGTACATCTCATGAAGAGGCATAGGAAACCTATTATATCTGAGAGAAAGAATGGAGGGGGATGAATATAGTGGGTATCTTACTGCCTTCAGAATTGGCTTTAAGTGAAAAATCTTAAGACATATTCAATCTATGGTGAAACTTCTCCCACCTCATTGAAAAGTGAGAAGGGAAAGGTGAAAAGGGAAGGAATAAGCTAAGTGGAAGGGAATACGGGAACTGGGAGGGAAAGGGGTAAGATGGGGGGAGGAACTCTAAGACGGGGGGAGGGATACTAAAAAGGGAGGGCTGTGAGAAGCAAGTGGTGCTCTCAAGCTTAATACTGGGAAGGGGGGGAAAGGGGAAAGAAGGGAGAAAAGCATAAACCAGGTTAACAAGATGGCAAGTAATACAGAATTGGTCATTCTAACCATAAACGTGAACGGGGTAAACTCCCCCATAAAGAGGAAGCGGTTAGCAGAATGGATTAAAAGCCAGAATCCTACAATATGTTGTTTACAGGAAACACACCTGAAGCGGGGAGATACATGCAGGTTAAAGGTAAAAGGTTGGAGCAAAATCTACTATGCTTCAGGTGAAGTCAAAAAAGCAGGGGTAGCCATCCTGATCTCAGATCACGCTAAAGCAAAAATTGATCTAATTAAAAGAGATAAGGAAGGGCACTATATCTTGCTAAAGGGTAGCATGGATAATGAAGCACTATCTATATTAAACATATATGCACCAAGTGGGGTAGCATCTAAATTCTTAAAAGAGAAATTAAGAGAGCTGCAAGAAGAAATAGACAGTAAAACTATAATAGTGGGAGATCTTAACCTTGCACTCTCAGAATTAGATAAATCAAACCACAAAATAAATAAGAAAGAAGTCAAAGAGGTAAATAGAATACTAGAAAAGTTAGATATGATAGATCTCTGGAGAAAATGTAATGGAGACAGAAAGGAATACACTTTCTTTTCAGCAGTTCATGGAACCTATATAAAAATTGACCATATATTAGGACATAAAAACCTCAAACTCAAATGCAGTAAGTCAGAAATAGTAAATGCATCCTTTTCAGACTACGATGCAATGAAAATTACATTCAACAAAAAACCAGGGGGAAGTAGACCAAAAAATAATTGGAAACTAAATAATCTCATACTAAAGAATGATTGGATGAAACAGCAAATCATAGACATAATTAATAACTTCACCCAAGAAAACGATAATAATGAGACATCATACCAAAATGTATGGGATGCAGCCAAAGCGGTAATAAGGGGATATTTCATATCTCTAGAGGCCTATTTGTATAAAATAGAGAAAGATAAGGTCAATGAATTGGGTGTGCAACTAAAAATGCTAGAAAAGGAACAAATTAAAAACCCCCAGTCAAACACTAAACTTGAAATTCTAAAAATAAAAGGTGAGATCAATAAAACTGAAAGTAAAAAAACTATTGAATTGATTAATAAAACTAAGAGTTGGTTCTATGAAAAAAACAACAAAATAGACAAACCCTTAGTAAATCTGATTAAAAAAAGGAAAGAGGAAAATCAAATTGTTAGTCTTAAAAATGAAAAGGGAGAACCCACCACTAACGAAGAGGAAATTAGAGCAATAATTAGGAGTTACTTTGCCCAACTTTATGCCAATAAATTTGACAACTTAAATGAAATAGAAAAATACCTCCAAAAATATAGCTTCCCAAAACTAACAGAGGAAGAAGTAAATATCCTAAACAATCCCATCTCAGAAAAAGAAATAGAACAAACTATCAATCAACTCCCTAAGAAAAAATCCCCAGGACCAGATGGATTTACATGTGAATTCTACCAAACATTTAAAGAACAATTAACTCCAATGCTAAATAAACTATTTGAAAAAATAGGGATTGAAGGAGTCCTACCAAACTCCTTTTATGACACAGACATGGTACTGATACCTAAACCAGGTAGGCTGAAAACAGAGAAAGAAAATTATAGACCAATCTCCCTAATGAATATTGATGCTAAAATCTTAAATAAAATATTAGCAAAAAGATTACAGAAAATCGTCACCAGGATAATACACTATGACCAAGTAGGATTTATACCAGGAATGCAGGGCTGGTTCAATATTAGGAAAACTATTAGCATAATTGACTATATCAATAACCAAACAAACAAAAACCATATGATCATCTCAATAGATGCAGAAAAAGCATTTGATAAAATCCAACATCCATTCCTAATAAAAACACTTGAGAGCATAGGAATAAATGGACTTTTCCTTAAAATAGTCAGGAGCATATATTTAAAACCATCAGTAAGCATCATATGCAATGGGGAAAAACTGGAACCTTTCCCAGTAAGATCTGGAGTGAAGCAAGGTTGCCCACTATCACCATTATTATTTAATATCATATTAGAAACACTAGCCTCGGCAATAAGAGTCGAGAAAGATATTAAAGGAATTAGAGTAGGCAATGAGGAAACCAAACTATCACTCTTTGCAGATGATATGATGGTATACCTAGAGAACCCCAGAGATTCTACTAAAAAGCTATTGGAAATAATTCATAATTTTAGCAAAGTAGCTGGCTACAAAATAAATCCCCATAAATCCTCAGCATTTTTATACATCACCAACAAAACCCAACAGCAAGAGATACAAAGAGAAATTCCATTCAGAATAATTGTTGATACCATAAAATATTTGGGAATCTATCTACCAAAGGAAAGTCAGGAATTATATGAGCAAAATTATAAAAAAGTCTCCACACAAATAAAGTCAGACTTAAATAATTGGAAAAATATTAAGTGCTCTTGGATCGGCCGAGCGAACATAATAAAGAAGACAATACTCCCTAAACTAATCTATTTGTTTAGTGCTATACCAATCAGACTTCCAAGAAAATATTTTAATGATCTAGAAAAAATAACAACAAAATTCATATGGAACAATAAAAAGTCGAGAATCTCAAGGGAATTAATGAAAAAAAAAAAAATCAAATGAAGGTGGCCTAGCTGTACCTGATCTAAAATTTTATTATAAAGCAGCAGTCACCAAAACCATTTCGTATTGGTTAAGAAATAGATTAGTGGATCAGTGGAAAAGGTTAGGTTCACAAGACAGAATAGTCAACTATAGCAATCTAGTGTTTGACAAACCCAAAGCCCCTAACTTCTGGGAAAAGAATTCATTATTTGATAAAAACTGCTGGGATAATTGGAAATTAGTATGGCAGAAATTAGGCAAGGACCCACACTTAACACCATATACCAAGACAATATCAAAATGGGTCCATGACCTAGGCATAAAGAACAAGATTATAAATAAATTAGAGGAACATAGAATAGTTTATCTCTCAGACTTGTGGAGGAGAAAGAAATTTGTGACCAAAGATGAACTAGAAACCATTACTGATCACAAAATAGAAAATTTTGATTACATCAAATTAAAAAGCCTTTGTACAAACAAAACTAATGCAAACAAGATTAGAAGGGAAGCAACAAAGTGGGAAAGCATCTTCACAGTTAAAGGTTCTGATAAAGGCCTCATTTCCAAAATATATAGAGAACTGACTCAAATTTATAAGAAATCAAGCCATTCTCCAATTGATAATTGGTCAAAGGATATGAACAGACAATTTTCAGAGGATGAAATTGAAACTATTACCACTCAGATGAAAGAGTGTTCCAAATCATTATTGATCAGAGAAATGCAAATTAAGACAACTCTGAAATACCACTACACACCTGTCAGATTGGCTAAGATGACAAGAAAAAATAATGATGAATGTTGGAGGGGATGCGGGAAAACTGGGACACTGATGCATTGTTGGTGGAGTTGTGAACGAATCCAACCATTCTGGAGAGCAATCTGGAATTATGCCCAAAAAATTATCAAATTGTGCATACCCTTTGATCCAGCAGTGTTTCTATTGGGCTTATATCCCAAAGAAATACTAAAGAAGGGAAAGGGACCTGTATGTGCCAAAATGTTTGTAGCAGCCCTATCTGGCTAGAAACTGGAAAATGAATGGATGCCCATCAATTGGAGAATGGCTGGGTAAATTGTGGTATATGAATGTTATGGAATATTATTGTTCTGTAAGAAACGACCAGCAGGATGAATACAGAGAGGACTGGCAAGACTTACATGAACTGATGCTAAGTGAAATGAGCAGAACCAGGAGATTGTTATACACTTCGACAACGATATTGTATGAGGACATATTTTGATGGAAGTGGATTTCTTTGACAAAGAGACCTAACTGAGTTTCAATTGATAAATGGTGGACAGAAGCAGCTACACCCAAAGAAGGATCACTGGGAAATGAATGTGAACTATCTGCATTTTTGTTTTTCTTCCCGGGTTATTTTTACCTTCTGAATCCAATTCTCCCTATGCAACAAGAGAACTGTTCAGTTCTGCAAACATATATTGTATCTAGGATATACTGCAACATATCCAACATATAAAGGACTGCTTGCCATCTAGGGGAGGGGGTGGAGGGAGGAAGGGGAAAAAAAATGGAACAGAAACGAGTGTCAATATAAAGTAATTATTAAATAAAAATTAAATTAAAAAAAATAAAAAAAAAATTAAAACTCACTATGCCAGTAAACTAATAGTTTTAGCTCTCTTCTCATATATAAAAAGTGAATATATTTTGTTTTTTATTTGATTATTTTGGTTAGTTACATCATCTGGCAACCTTTAACAGATCTTCAAAAGAAGTCTGAATAGTAATAACAAAGCTTATTCTTTATGTGGGGCACCACTATCTCTAATCTTCCATAATCTTCAAAGCACCACCTGATTTCAGGTGTCTAGGACAGGTTAGTCAGTGCCTCCTGCTTCAGCTACCCTGCAGTATTTACTTCCATTGCATTCCTTCAACATAAAGAGGAAGAACAGCACTAAGAGGAATGCTCAAAACACTTTTTGGAACACGTTTTCCTGCAGCATTTTTTTTTTTAAAGCAACATTCCACTCAGAGGCAGCTAGATGGTGCAGTGGATAGATCATTCACTCTGAAGTCAGGGGGAACAAAGTTCAAATCCGGTCTCAGATGCTTAACACTTTCTAGTTCTATGACCCTAAGCAAGTCAGTTAACCCCAATTGCCTGACCAAAACAAAACAAAACCATTCCACTCAGTCCAGAAATAAATTTTGTGGCTTTCTGCAGCAACTATATCCAGAATGTCTGGATGAGATTGCTGGGTGAGCTGTTGTGTTTCTCGGTACTTTTAAAAGGATGGTATTAATCTTTTAGTTGTCTCTCTTCACACTGATCTCCATGAATTATTGCTTAGCATCTATTGCACTCCTACATGGTGTTGAATAAATGCAGATAATTCAGATAAAAGTTGGGTGGAGCAGGAATGTATATGCCAGTTTGTATTTGTTTAAAGCAATAGTAAAGCTGACTTCTTTTACTTCTCTTCCATTAGTTGATTAGGGAATTTGGAAGAAAAATCCAAATAATTAATTACCTTCTCTTTGATCAGCTCCGATTTCACTGTTTAGGCAATGGAATTAATATTCAGTCATCTTTCAGAGATAGGAGCCCTTTCCAAATTTGTTTATTTGTTTCAGAAATTCACATATCATCTTTATTACAATGTCTCACAAGTCATTTTGAATTTTTTTAGACATGTCAAATCCAAATTACCTTTCTCTCACTTCTTCCCTACTCTTAACTGCCTTATTTTTCTTAAAGGCATTACCATTCTTCTCCATCACCCTGTTTCACAACTAATATATGCTGATAAACTTTTAACAATAGGTTCACCAAAACAAAGTCACTTTAAATTTATTCTGAATTTCTACCATTTTCTCCATCCATTTATTAAGTGTGGACAATAAATAAAACAATTAATCAATTCCCTATGTGTATTAATGCTCACACAGAAAATTTATTAATTAACTTTTGGGAACAGGTACTAGCTGGTTCAAGCACACAACTGTAGATTACCCTTAACTTACTATTCTCACACATACTTCATAAAACCATTTCTGGTTGGTTCTACATTCCTCATAGTTCTCTTATCCACCCTCACTTTGATCTACTTTTAATAAAAAAATGCAGTTTCAGCCCACCTCACTTTTCACCTATATCATTGAAATAGCCTATTAAAACATAACCTTTCATGTAGTCTTTTCCTTATCCAATTCATCTTTAGAAAAATAATATTCCTAAAGCACAATCTAGTTATGTCATTGTATTGCTCAACAAATGTCAGTGTACCTCTTTTACCTTTATGACAAATTAAAACCTCCTCTGTTTTATATTTAAAATTCAAAAAAAAAATTGGCTGTAATCTATATTTCTACACCGATTATGTATTACCTATAACTTACATTATGTAAAATTACACATTTTAAATTTTATTTATTTTATTTTTAATTTATGAAATAAAACAGGAATGCCTAAAATATAGTAGAATTATAAAAGGGTGATTGCATACAAAATTTCAAATCTATTATGTATAGCTTGCTAATCCTTTGAAATATATAATAAATGTATCATGTAAATTTCTTTTTTGTTGTTTTTTTCTTCCCTCCTCCTTATATATAATTTCTTTATCACACACAATATATTTCATCCTAATTGGTCTATTTGCTCTTCTGCTCACATAGTTCTCTCTTCTACTTCTCCACCTTTGCACAGACCATAAATCAGTCTTAGAAAACTCTCCTTCACCTCACATATTCCTTTTAAAATTTAGCTTACATTATGTCATCACAAGATGCCTCCAAATTTAAGTGTTCTCCTGAAAATCTCTTTATATTTATTTTGCATATATCCAATATTATTTAAATGTTGTCCCTCCTCCCCAGTAGAAAGTAAACTTCTTGGGGGCACTATGCATTTTTTGTATTTTTATTGCCATCACTTGGCATAACATTTGGTATGTAAATTTAAAAAAAAAATAGCCTTTTGTTTTCAAAATACATGCAAAGAAAGTTTTTAATATTCATCCTTGGAAAATGTTATGTTTTAAATTTTTCTCCCTCTCTTCCTCCATATCCTCCCTTAGACAGCAAATAATCCATTATATGTTAGACATGTACAATTCTCCTATACAAATTTCCAGACTTATCATGCTGCACAAGAAAAATAAGATCAAAAAGAAAAAAAAAAAAGATGACAAACAAAAAGCAAGGAAACAACAATAAAAAGGTGAAAATACTATGTTGTGATTCACATTCAGTCCCCACAGTTCTCTTTCTCTATGGAGATGACTCTCTCCATCACAAGCCCATGGAAATTGATCTGATTCACCTTAATGTTGAAAAAAGACAAGTCTTTCATAACTGATAATTACATATAATCTTCTAATTGCAATGTCAGTGCTCTCTTGCTTCTACTCACTTCACTTAGTATCAATTCATGTAAATTTCTCAAGGACTTTCTGAAATTATCTTGCTAATCATTTCTTATAAAAAGAAATATTCCATAACATTCATATACCATAATTTATTCAACCATTCTCCAACTTATGAGCATCCACCCAATTTCTAGTTCCTTGCTGGTATAAACAAAAAGGGCTGGTGTAAACATTGTTGCATATGTGAGTCTTTTCCCTTACATAACAACTAATCTTAACAAGAGCGTTTTGATTCAATGATTAATTAACATACTTTGAACTCTATAGTGTTTTGCATATAGTATATTATTTTGAACTGCATGACTTCTTTATGAGGTAGGGAGTATGCACACTGTTATACCTATTCTTTATCTTAGAGAACTGAATCACAAAGAGAATAAATGATGGAAACTATTTTAGATGTAAGATTAAAACCAAGGCTGCTCTCATTCCAGGTCTATCATTCTCTGTCTTATACTATATTAACTCCTAGAATGTATGTGATATAGAAATTTAGAATTATGGATATCAAGGCAAGACTAAGTCTTTTTTTTTAATAGCTTTTTACTTACAAGTTTATATGCATAGGTAATTGTATAGCATTGACAATGGCCAAACCTTCTGTTCCATTTTTTCCCCTAGATGGCAGAATGACCAATATATGTTAAATATACTAAAGTATAAATTAAATACAAAATAAGTATACATGTCCAAACCATTATTTTGCTGGACAAAAAGAATTGGACTCTGAAATAGTGTACAATTAGCCTGTGAAGGAAATCAAAAATTCAGGCAGACAAAAATAGAGGGACTGGGAATTCTATGTAATGGTTCTTAGTCATCTCCCAGAGATCTTTCACTGGGTGTAGCTGGTTCAGTTCATTACTGCTCCATTGGAACTGATTTGGTTCATTTCATTGCTGGAGATGGCCAGGTCCATCAGAATTGATCATCATAGTATTGTTGTTGAAATATATAATGATCTCCTGGCCCTGCTCATTTCACTCAGCATTAGTTCATGTAAGTCTCTCCAAGCCTTTCTGAAATCATCTGTTAGTCATTTCTTATCAAACAATAATATTCCATAATATTCATATACCACAATTTATTCAGCCATTCTCTAATTGATGGGCATCTACTCAGTTTCCAGTTTCTGGCCACTACAAACAGGGCTGCCACAAACATTCTTGCACATACAGGTAGGTCACTTTCCCTAATTTAAGATCTTTTTGGGATATAAGCTCAGTAGTAACACTGCTGCATCAAAGAAACTGTTATCACAGTTTGATAACTTTTTGAGCATAGTTCCAAATTGCTCTCCAGAATGGCTGATTGTATTCACAATTCCACCAACAATATATTAGAGCCCCTGTTTTCCCACATCCCTTCCAACATTCTGAATTATCTTTCCCTGTCATTCTAGTCAATGTGACAGGTGTGTAGTGGTATCTCAGAGTTGTCTTAATTTGCATTTCTCTGATTAATAATGACTTGGAGCATCTTTTCATATGGCTAGAAATAGTTTCAATTTCTTCATCTGAGAATTGTCTGTTCATATCCTTTGACCATTTATCAATTGGAGAATGGTTTGATTTCTTATAAATTAGAGTCAATTCTCTATATATTTTGAAAATGAGGCTTTATCAGAACCTTTGACTGTAAAAATATTTTCCCAGTTTATTGCTTCCCTACTAATCTCATCTGCATTAATTTTTTTGTACAAAAACTTTTCAGTTTGATATAATCAAAATTTTGTATTTTGTGATCAGTAATGATCTCTAGTTCTTCTTTGGTCATAAATTACTTCCTCTTCCACAGGTCTGAGAGGTAAACTCTCCTGTGTTCCTCTAATTTATTTATAATCTCATTCTTTATGCCTAGGTCATGAACCCATTTTGACCTTATCTTGGTGTACGATGTTAAGTGTGGGTCGATACCTAGTTTCTGCCATACTAGTTTCCAATTTTCCCAGCAATTTTTGTCAAACAGTAAGTTCTTATTTCAAAAGCTGGGGTCTCTGGGTTTGCCAAACACTAGATTGCTATAATGATTGACTGTTTTATCCTTTGAATCTAACCTATTCCACTGATCAACGAATCTATTCCTTAGCCAATACCAAATGGTTTTGGTAACTGCCTCTCTGTAATATAATTTTAGATCTGGTATAGCTAAGCCACCTTCATTTGATTTTTTTTTCTCATTAATTCCCTTGAAATGTTGACCTTTTGTTTTTCCATATGAACTTTGTTGTTATTTTTTTCTAGATCATTAAAATAGTTTTTTTGGGAATCTGATTGGTATAGTGCTAAACAAATAGAATAATTTAGGTAGCGTTGTCATCTTTATTATATTTGCTTGCTCTATCCAAGAGCATTTAATATTTTTCCAATTGGTTAGATCAGACCTAATTTGTGTGGACTGTGTTTTGTAGTTTTGCTCATAAAGTTTCTGATTTTCCCTTGGCAGATAATTTCCTAAGTATTTTATACTATCAGTAGTTACTTTAAATGGAATTTCTCTTTGTAACTCTGACTGTTGGATTTTGTTGGTGATATATAAGAATGGTGATGACTTATGTGGGTTTATTTTGTATCCTGCAACCTTGCTAAAGTTGTGAATTGTTTCTCATAACTTTTTAGTAGAATCTCTGGGGTTCTCTAAGTATACCATCATCTAAGTATATCATTAGCAAAAGAGTGATAATTTGGTTTCCTCATTACCTACCCTAATTCCTTTAATCTCTTTCTCAACTCTTATTGAGAAAGCTAGCATTTCTAATACAATATTGAATAGTAATGGTGATGGTGGGCAACCTTGTTTCACTCCTGATCTTATTGGGAAAGGTTGCAGTTTCTCCACATTACATATGATGCTTATTGATGGTTTTAAATAGATGCTACTGATTATTTTAGGAAAAGCCCGTTTATTCCTATACTCTCACGTGTTTTTTTGATAGGAATGGATGTTGGATTTTATCAAATGCTTTTTCTGCATCTATTGAAATGATCATATTTTTTTGTTAATTTGGTTATTAATATGGCCAATTATACTGATAGTTTTCCTAATATTGAACCAGCCTTGCATTCCTGGTATAAATCCTACTTGATCATAATGTATTATACTGGGGATGATTTTCTGTAGTCTTTTAGCTAATATTTAAGATTTTAGCATCAATATTCATTAGGGATATTGTTCTATAATTTTATTTCTCTGTTTTCAAACTACCTATCAAACTAATATCTAAATAGAAACCTGTCCATGTCATAAAAGGAATTTGGTAGGACTCCTTCATTCCCTATTGTTTTCAAATAGTTTGTATAGTGTTGGGGCTAATTGTTCTTTAAATGTTTGGTAGAATTCACATGTAAATCCATCTGGTATTTGGTATTCATCCATTTGAAGGTATTCATCCATTTTGCTTAGGTTATCAAATTTATTGGCATAAAGTTGAGCAAAGTAACTCCTCATTATTTCTCTAATTTCATCTTCATTGGTGGAAAGTTCTCCCTTTTCATTTTTAAGACTATTAATTTGATTTTCCTCTCTCTTTTTTCTAATCAGATTTACCAAAGGCTTATCTATTTTATTGGTTTTTCATAAAACCAACTCTTAGTTTTATTTATTAGTTAAGTAGTAAGTAAAGAAAGTTTTACTTTCAATATTATTAATCTCTTCTTTTAATTTTAGAATTTCAAGTTTAGTATTTGATTGAGGGTTTTGAATTTTGTCTTTTTCTAGCTTTTTAAGTTGCAAGCCCCATTCACTGATCTTCTCTTTCTCTATTTTATTCAAGTAAGATTCTGAGGATATAAAATTTCTTTTTATTACTGTTTTGGCTGCATCCCACAAATTTTGCTATGATGTCTCATCATTGTTATTATCTTGAGTGAAATTATTAATTGTGTCTATAATTTGCTGTTTCACCCAATCATTCTTTAAGATGAGATTATTTAGTTTCCAATTACTTTTTGGTCTATTTACCCCTAACTTTTTCTTGGATGTGGTTTTTATTGCATCGTGATCTGAAAAGAAAGCATTTAGTATTTCTGCCTTCCTGCATTTAAATTTGAGGTTTTTATGTCCTAATCTATGGTCAATTTTTGTATAGGTTTCATGAACTGCTGATAAGAAAGCAGATTCCTTTCTGTCACCATTCAGTTTTCTCCAAAGATCTATCAAACCTAATTTTTCTAATATTCTATTTATCTTTTAAAATTCTTTCTTATTTGTTTTGTGGTTTGATTTGTCTAATTTTGAGAGTGCAAGTTTGAGATCTCCCACTATTATAGTTTTGCTGTCTATTTCTTCTTGCAACTCTCTTAACTTCTCCTTTAGAAAGTTAGATGCTATATCACTTGGTGCATATATGTTTAGTATTGCTATTGCTTCATTGTCTATGCTACCCTTCAGCAAAATACAGTTTCCTTCTTTATCTAATTAGATCAATTTTTGCTTTTGCTTGATCTGAGATAAGGATGGCTATCCCTGCTTTTTTGACTGCACCCCAAGCATAATATATTCTGCTCCAGACTTTTCCCTTTACTCTGTATGTATCTCCCTGCTCATTTAGTGTTTCCTGTAAACAATATATTGTAGGGTTCTGAATTTTGATCCAGTCTGCTATCTGCCTCAGCTTTATGGGAGTGTTCATGGCATCACATTTACAATCAAAATGACTAATTCTGTATTTCCTGCCATCTTATTATCCCCAGATTATGCTTTTCTTTTTCTTGCCACTCCCATCCAAGCCTCTTTTCCAGTTTTAAATTTATGTGTCCCTCTTGTATCATGGCGTTCACCCTCTTTATGATCCCTCCCTCCCCCTTTGAATCTCTTCCCCTTTCTTTACCTTTCCCTCATTACTCTTTTCCTTTTCCCTTTTTCTCTCTCCCTTTTTAATAAGGTGAGAGAAGATTTTCTGTAAAACAAGTATGTCAATTATTTTCTCTTTGAGCCAACTCTGATGACAGTAAGATTCACACAATGTTCCCCCCTCTCTAAATTCCCTCAGATATGATAGGTTTCCTTTGCCTCTGTGTGAGATGTAGTTTCCCTCTTTTTATCTCCCCTTTCTCCCTTTTCTGACACTATTCCCTTTCCATTTCTAATTCCCTTTTTATGTTATATCAGTAAAATTAAATTATAAATGTAGTTTTTTTATTTTTTTATTTTTGTTTTTTGTTTTTTATATCCACAACAGAAATACAGTTCTGAAGAGTTCCTTTTACCTTTTTCTGCTTCTCTTGAGTCCTATGGTTGGAGATCAATTTTTTTCTTTAGTTCTGTTTTTTTTTTCTTAGAAACAAATGGAATTCATCTGTTTCATTAAATGTCTATATTCTTCCCTAGAAGAAAATGCTCAGCTTGGCTGGGTAGTTTATTCTTGGCTGCATTCCAAGTTCTTTTGCCTTTTGGAATAGCAGATTCCAGGCCCATTGATCTTTAAGACTAACTCTTAAAGCATAGGTTCTTTATGCTGATTTCTTTATTTTGATAACAAGATTTTAACTAATAGTTGAAAAGCATATGCTGATTATATAAATCACCTAAAAAGTAGCTATTATCCAAATTATTGGGCAGAAGTTTCCAGAAGATTGATGAATTCAGGACACACAAAAATCATCTCTCCCTTCTGACACCTACTCAACATTTTTGTTTAAAGGTAATATATAGCCTCTTTCTAATTCCTGGAAACATGATCAGTAGTTCACATTTATAATATAGATTATTAGTAAATAATTTCATACACATTTCTTCTTTTGATCCCAGAAAATCTGGGAAATAAATAACATTATTTGTCTCATTTTATACAAAGAAATATCCAAGAAATAAAAAAAAAAATAAGCTCCCATTTTATAGCACTTAAATCCCTTCACAACTTGATCCCAACTTACCTGTCAAATCACTTTCTAAATTATTCCACTTTTTAAAAAATGGCTGAACTGGCATTCTTGATATTGCTAACTCAAGATATTCTATTCCCATCTCCATCTCTTTGTTCTCATTCACTGAATGGCTGGAATGCACTTTAAAACTCGGTCTCTTAGAATCTATCCAAGTGAAAGCATAATTTTTCAGAGCTGCCTGTTTGGTTACTGCTAAGTTTACCTGATAATAACATGATACTCATAAAGGGGAAATTGAGAGCTTTTGCAAAAGACAGAGACAGTATGCATGGAGGAGGAATGAGTTGTGTTAAGTATAAAACTCATGACTGGCTATTTCAGAGAATGTGATGTGATGATCATCTTTCTATCTTCTGAGGCATCATAATGAATGGCTAAAATCATCCTACAGTCCCCATGGTACTATACATCTCTTGTTTATGCTTGTGCCTCAGTTTCCTCTAAGTTTCAAGTTCTCATGATCAAGGCAATAGTAGGTATGATGCAATAAAAAAAAAAACCTACAATATTCCAACTGACATGTCTTCTCACCATCTTCAATATTTCTTGGAGAAATGACAATAATACATTGTTTTTTGTAAACAGGTATCATAATACTAAAAAAAAACTGAGGAATACCAGTTTTATAATTATAGATAAAACATGTCCCCTTGGATTGATAAACTAGCTTTTACCTTCCCCAGGTTTCTTCCTTTTTTTCTGTTACTAATTTTGCCATGTATTTCTGTAAAACTGTTCCCAAAAAGTGTTGGAGATACAAAGAAAAAATTAAAAAAGAAAAAAGAAAAATCCTGTTCTCAAAGAGCTAATATTGTACTGTGGAAGACCACATGTTCATAAGCAAATAAATACAAAGTATATTTAAAATAAATAGAAAGTAATTTGCAGTCCTTTACATGCTGAATAGGTTACAGTATATCCTAGATACAATATATGTGTGCAGAACTGAACGGTTTTCTTGTTGCACAGGGAGAAGTGGATTCAGAAGGTATAAATAACCTGGGAAGAAAAACAAAAATGCAAGCAGTTTATATTTATTTTCCAGTGTTCTTTCTTTGGGTGTAGCTGCTTCTGTCCATTCTTGATCATTTGAAACTGAATTAGCTCTCTTTATCGAAGAGATTCACTTCCATCAGAATACATCCTCAAACAGTATCTTTGTTGAGGTATATGATGATCTCCTGGTTCTGCTCATTTCACTTAGCATCAGTTCATGTAAGTCTCACCAGTCCTCTCTGTATTCATTCTGCTGGTCATTCCTTACAGAAACACAAGCAACTAACTATAAGTACTAGAGAAGATTTCTTGTAAGTAGCAATTGAGGTAATTTTTGGTGGAAACAAAGAATTCTAAGTAGTAGAGGTGGGGTGAAAGTACATTATAGGCATAAGTGATTGTGTGAAGGAAAATGGAGAATCTTATGTGAAGATTAGTAAAATTGATAGGTGATTTGGATATGAGTGAAGCAAGAAGCATAATGAAACTTTAAGTTCAAGGGTAAAGAGGCAGAGAAGTAAGGACTACAAAGGACCAAAGGTTACCTTGAAATTCCCGGACCCAGGACTCCTTGTCTCCCTTCAAAGAGTCCTGCCAAATTGGCTTTTAGATGTGGGACTGATGATTTATGATCACTGATTGGCTCAAATAAGCTGGCTCTGTGTAGAATGTAGAATTTTATCTGATAGGCCATTTGATTGTTGGATGAATCAAGCAAATGCTACATTTGCTCCTTATTGAGCTTAGCTCTCACAGATATGGAATAGATTTTAAATCTCAGTATGACCTCTAAAGTCTTTGAAACATTTCTTAGTCTCTCTTAACTCCTAAGTATTCTTGTTTCATTATACTTAGTCTCCTAAAATCAGGAAAAAATTACTGAAGAGAAACAAAGAAAATTCAAAATAAACAGAAACACTGTGTATGGCTTCTATTGACCCTTCACTACATGCAGTAGCTCAAGCTTTTTCTAACCTTGCCCATAACCAGGAAGGAAAATGAGTCCAAAAAAACAGGTCCAATTCTTCAGAGGTGGGAGCCTATCATCTATCAATATTTCAATACTTTTTCATGATAATGCAATGGGATCCTCCTCAGTCAAGCATAGAGTATAAGCCACTAAGACAATGATGGCTAGATGTATGTTTAGATCTGAAGTAGACTTAAGAAATATCTGCACATTTTCTGCATAAACTAAGGAAGGGCAAATTTAAGCATGCTCTAATGAATGTGCCATTAATGGCTCCCGCTCCACTAAGATATTTTTAGATGATTTATTGGAATCTTTAAACATGATACCATCTGCCATGGGCAGTACTGAACTTCTTCCTTCTGCCTTAATATGGGTCTTTATCATGTCTCCTTCTTTGAGTGATGGAATTCATTCAGTTTGGAACTTTATCTTGGAGCCGAGTTTGATTATTAGCTTAATGAATGAGTTCAAACTCACATGACTATGTTATCATTGCTTCTGGAAAAAGTAAGGCAATTCCATTCCACATTTCTACATCACCCCAGATAAAAACTCCCTTTCTTGGTAACCATTCTTTTATATGTGGTATTTGTCACCATTAGAACATAAAGTTATTGAGGACAGAGACTATTTTTGCTCTGTATTTGTTTCTGCAGTGACTAACAAATAATGAATCTACTAAATCTATTATCAAACAGATACTAGCTGTTTTATAGATGCTGTTATTCAGTAATGGCATTGTGCCCCTCTCCATTAATATAAATTATTGGGAAATGATTTTAAACATATAGCAGGTTATTGTTCCAGGTCCTATGAAAACTCAAGACATTAATATAGCTCCAGGTATATAGATTGTGCTTTAAATAAAATTCATCTGTGTGCACATATTAAGCAGCATACCATATTAATAAGTGGAATTTAATTGTGTGAAAGAAATTATTAAGGATATGTAGGATAGAAAAGACAAAAAAAATGCCAAAAAGTATAGCAAATGGACAGCTCACTTGCTTTAATTCTACTGAGTAGGAGTGAATGCAAAAGAACAATGAATTTGGAATCACAAGACATTGGTTTAGTGTTGGACAAGTTATCAAACCACTCTACTCCACAGTTTGTTTATATTGAAAATGGAAGGGTCAATCTAGATGATTTTGAAGTCATCTTCAAGTTCTTGGCATGTGATTCTATATGTTCGCGTTAAGATATTAGAAGAAAGCTTCAGCAAGAATCCTCTGATGGGAGGGGGGGGGAGAATCTATAGGAAGATATAGTCACAGAATGAGAAGGTATAAATGAGTTTTCATCCACATTGTTAGAGGGATCACTCCCATATGTGAACTCTTAAAATGATTAAAATGGTTTAATATTTGACTATTGTGATATGAGACATCATTAAAAAAGAAAAGTGGAGTAGCAATTCAGAAGACTAAGAATTGAGTTCAACTTAAGACAAATCCAACAAGTATCTCTCCCATTTCTACTATGAATGTATTAGGTTAAGATATAGTTAAAGATAAAATTGAATATATCTAATTTTTTCAAAGTGCTGATGTTTTGTTTCAACTAGAGAAAAGAGACTTGGATTTAAAATAAGACAAGACTTGGGGTCAAACTCATCTTTAACATGCAATAGTTATTTGACAATGGGTAAAGTAAGTCCCCAAATGAATCCTGAACAATGGTTAGATTAGAAGAATGAATCAAATATTACCTATATTAGCACTTAACAGAATTGTGTTCAAGTGTAAATCAATACCCTAAAACTACATTAAATGTTAGCTAGCATTATTAGTTGCGTAAGCCTGATTAATTAATTTAACTTCTTTGGACCTCATTTTTCAATGTAGAAAATCAAGGTGACAAACTACATGACATTGGAGAATTGATTTTTTTTCTCTAATATGATCCTATGAATAAAATAAAAATAAACAAGAATAAAATGAAATAACCCCTAGAACAAAGATAAAATTATATCTTCTTATATCAACAGACTAATAAGGCTTCAATTGGAGGGAAAAAAATAAAAAGCTTAGTTCAAGACCAAGGTCATGTAAAATAGTTCTATTTTGGGTCTATAAGTTACTGAATCCTTTGACTTCTATGGTCTAAAGTTCTCTGGTGCAAAGCCTTTTGATTTATCCTAAGCCTTCTAGGTTTTGTTTCTTGATCCCTTCTGGCTCCCCTGAAGCCTCTGGAGGCCTGCTGCTCAATTTAATTGCTTTTAATGAGTATTCTTGCTTTGTTAGGATGATGGGATTTTGGATTTGCCCCTCCTCATCTGACAAAAGTTTCTGGGAGGTTAGGTGAGTCTGCTTTCCTCTGGTGAATAAAGAGAAGTCTCTACTCTTGGCTTATCAGCAAACAGAAATTGTTATCCGCCCAAATGGTAGAGGTCCTCTGATGCTTCTACATTGGCTTTATCAGTGGACTTTGGTGATATTTCTTGGGATTACAATCTATAATCAGTATGTTTTCTAGAGGATCATGGTATCTTTACCCACTTATCAATGCCCTCTAATGCAAGGGCATAGGAGAAATGCTTGAGTTACTACAAATTCTATACATGAAAAACACAATTTTTATCTTCATTCTGACAGACCTGGCTGTAAAGGAGATTTAAAAATAATAATAATTTGAAAAAAAAATAAGACTGTAGTAAGCCTTTTTTTTTTTATTTTTAGCAGTAAAATAGTCTCTCTTTTATACACACACACACACACACACACACACACACACTTAAATGTATGTATACACTACTTTTCCTTTGGGAAGTAATGAAGTACTGTGACACAAATCAAGAAAGACACAAACCAAAGATTTCCAAGTTTCCCAGAGTGCAAGTCAAAGGTACTTACAGGATGCTGGCTCATTCACCCATGTGTCTTCAGCTTAAAACCTCATACTTCCTTTCTTTACCCTGGCAAGCACACTCTTTGCACCAAGGCTGATTAATTACAGCCTGATAGTGAACACTCTCAGCAGCTTAGCATCAGCTTCATGGTCTATGGGCTAAAAGATAAGTGACTAGGGGATATATCCAATTTATTCATTGGATTTCCCCAAATTAATTCTAGTCAAGCTCCTCAACACGGCATAAGGCAAGAGTCAAGACAGATACTAGTAACCTTATCCCATTCCCTTGAAAGTAAATTATCTTTCAATATTTTTGAGTAATTAAGTCAGTTCTGTTTCTTCCTTGTTGTCTTTTTTTTTTTTTTAATTTAAAAACACAGCTTTTTAACAAATTTTAGAGCCTCAGTTTTAGTAAATTGCATGAAAACAAAACTTTGTCTTTGAAATAGTAAAGCAACCTGCTTTAGTTTTATGTGATCCTTTCCATTTTATAAATTCTCTATATCTTTTGATTAATTCCTTCTTCCAGCAAAATGTTTCTTTTGGTCACCATTCTTATGGAAGTCTGAGAGGGATCATATTTGATCTCAAAGTTTCTTATAAAAACTGAGATTTTTTTTGGTTCAAAATTTCCAAGTTAAGATATTCCCTTATATCCCTTATTTTCATACTCTGAAATTTCTGTTTGAAAAAAAAAAAAAAAAAGACC
Source organism: Antechinus flavipes (assembly GCF_016432865.1). NCBI lineage: Eukaryota > Metazoa > Chordata > Mammalia > Dasyuromorphia > Dasyuridae > Antechinus > Antechinus flavipes. The sequence continues at coordinate 498,891,190 of NC_067400.1, forward strand.
CACAATGATATAGTCCTATTTTTTTTTCTACTTCTTTTGGCACAGCCTATTTCGATGAATCAAGGGACCCCTGGACAGTAGTTTAATCAGCAAATGCATTGGCTCAAATACTCTGGCAGCTATGACTTTATCTGATAGCCAGGTTAAGTGACCCTTCCTTTCATTCAAGGAATTTTATATGTATTGTAGCTGCCAGCCTTTAAATACTGATTCATGACCACTCAGATTTAAAGCATATTGGGCTGCTCTGGTGCTTACTTCGTGAGAACATGTTCTTGAAATCATAGAAATAAGAGATTGAAATGACCTATTGGGTCACCTCTTCAATATACCTGCCAGTGGAATATTGTTCCTTATGATATAAATTATATTATATAAAATATATTATAAATTATTAATATATATGTGTGAGTATGTACAAATACACACACACACACACACACACACACACAATTTCTCCCTGTAATTAATTAATCTTGGTTCTTGTGGTACCTAATGTAAAAGACCTTCAATAAGAACAACGCTTAATTTAACTCCGAATAATTTCAAAGCAACTTAGAGTACTTAGAATAGAACAACTGGGTAATGTCATTGTGACAATAGCCAGACATCCTAAGTTCTAGGGCTGTGCCTACCTGTTTATTCAAAACATTCTGAATGTCTATTTCAACTATTTAATTTGAGATACATTATATAGCAATTCACATCAGAAGGAAAACCTTATCTCTTCAGAGAGATCACCAGTTATCTAAATGTTCTGTGAGGGATGTTTTAAGATAGAGAGGGAAGGGAATAAGTAGTTATTATGTACCAGCTGTGTGCTAGAAACTATGTTAAGCACTCTACAACTGTTATCTCATGTGACAGGTGAATCATAGTCTAATATGTAATACATAATGACTAGAATTCAGAAGATGTAAATCTTATGGAAAATGATGGCGATTCATACAGGTGCTTAATAAATGCTTTTGTTTTTTGATAGAATTGATTTAATTCAAATGGTGAAGTCCAACATCCTTTAAAATCATCCAAAGTTCAATCATTTCTATTACCAGTGTCTGGCTTTATCTGTCTGTTTTTATGCTATATAGTTGTGTCTCTAGCATCCTTTCTTATGCTAAAATCAATAAAAAAAGTTTATATCCATCTGTTTAAAAAATCAATCCTAATACCCCCAATTCTAATGTGAAGAAAATAGCAAAAGAATCATATTAATTTGTTAATAAGAAACTGAGGCATGAAGTAACTTATATAGGTTCACATAGTGTCAGAACCAAGACTAGAAAGTAAGTTTTTGACCCCCACATTTAATACTCTTCTTTTTTAAAATAGTATTTTATTTTTTCAAGTACATATAAATATATTTTCAACATTCATTTCCATAAGATTTTAAAGTCTAATTTTTCTCTCTCCCTTTCTTCTCTTTCCCCTTCCTAAGACAACAATAATCTGATATATATTATACTCAATACTTTTTTCACGATAGTATATGATATTATATATTACAGAAGATTTCCAACTAATCTGAAATATTAAATACTTGTGTGAAAGAAGCCAAAAAGTACAAAACACTAACATCTTTTTATTGTTCATACATACAGAATGATGTAATGCATAAAACACAGGATTGAGTGTTAAATGCACTCATTTTTTTTAATCCTGCCTCTGAGATTTACTGCACATAGCCATGAATAACTCATCTGTCTTCTTTTAGTCTCAATTTTATTTTATCTTTAAAATGGGCATACTAATAATGCCTATTTTATAAGACTATTGTGAATATCAAATACAATAATGTATATAAAAATTAGAAAACTTTAAAGCACTATGTAAATGTTGTTCCTTTTGATGTTGTTGTTATCTATCCCTCTAAGATTTAGACTCATGTTTTCATTAATATGAGAAGCAAGAAGGTATCCTAGAAGCCATCTAGTCAAATCCTCTTATTTTAAAAAGTAGGAAAACAAAGTCTGAAAGAACAAAGTGCCTTGCCATTCTTGCTTAGGTAGTGTTTGTCAGAAACAAAACTTGAATCTCCAGGCTTGCTTGAGCATAGATTTAACCAGAATCTAGCCACTAAACAATGCTTGCTTTCAATGATAGTAGCAATCAGATGCTTACATTGCTCTTCATTGGCTTTTTCCCCCTTCCTCCACACCCTGTATAAATCTTAAGACATTTATGGACATATCACTAGATGACTTCTTTAAAGAAAATGTTTGCTCAAAAAACAATTTCTTTCTGAACAGCTTAAAATAGTGTCTCAAAATGAATTCTGAATCAACAAAACCAACAAAAGGATAGGATGAAATGTCAAAACAACTTAGAAGGTCAACAGGAAAGATCTGTCTCACTGAGATAAAAGTGAAGTTCAGTCCAATGCAAAAAGCCTGGACAAGTCAATGGCAGGCTGTGCTCTAGCAAGGTAGCATCAAGGCTCTATATCCTAACTGTAGCCAGCAGTATGGCCCTAGGGTTCCATCCATGCCAGCAGGGATGCCCTGTGTTGAGCTACAGTCAGCCCTGTTTCAGAAAACCAGTTCAGCCTTTGGGGGCAACTTAATCAGCAGCAGTGATTTCCAGAATTCTCAACTCACAAAAAGTGAGAAGGCTGGACAAATAATCAGAAGATTATTATGAGGCACATTTTACTGGTAGTTAGTACAGGACAATATTGCATTGTCTAAATATAGATCTGAACCAAAGACCCGTGTCATATGGGATAATGAATAGACTAGCACACTAAAGACTGTGACCATGGGAGGGAATGCACCTTGGTCAAAAGTACAGGGTGGAAAACAGTACTTGTGGTGTTAATAGACCAGAACATAGGCTAGAAAGGCAATGACTACACTTCTCCTTAGATCACAATACCTTGGAACAAACAGTGTAGAACATATTCACAGAGGACTAAAACCTCAAATAGAGAGTTGCTAAATATTTTTCATAGCTGTTTTCCATATTTGGTGTCTCCCCCCACCAATTTACCCAACTCTCACTTGTGCCTCTGAGAAACTGTAGCTTACCCAGCAGGCTAAACCAGTTTGAGGGTAACCTAAGGTTACTAAATTATTATTTGTTAGGAAGGTACCTACACCAAATATGTGAAAACTTCTCCCAATAAAATGGGTGACTGAGAAAAATTTTGCCAACATTCATGAAAGTGACTCAAACTATGGAATATGGTCAGCACTGTGGAATACTTAGAATTTGATTAGATATCAAAAACTCCAATATCATTTACTGCATCCAAAGCCATGACCAGTCATCTTCATTTTTGAAGTCTTGCAATTGGACTTTGACAGCTCTGGAAAAGAGGATGAGACCAATGACATCATGTAACTATACTTCACTTAAATCCAATTTATTCATGATAAAAATCAATTACTTATAGTTTTTTATCCCTTTTTAATGTATTTCAAAGTGCTGTGATGATAGACAAGTGACAAAATTGTACAATCAAATACATTGGGAACTGTATTTGTTCAAATACATTGTCCCTGAACGTGGACATCTCATAAAGTCATCTTACTGGAAACAGTACTGGGATTTGACAACTCTTCCCCCTCTTTTCACCTCCATTCCTGGTGTCTAAGCAGCCTTTTTAAAGTACTACACTGCTTACCTCCTAACCCACACTATGGCAGAAAGAGAGAGACAGAAAGACAGAGACAGAGAGACAAAGAGAGAAAGAGATACAGAGAGAAAGAGATAGGGAAAGAGAGAAAGAAAGAGACAGAGAGACAGAAAGACACACACACACACACACAAGTACCAAAAGTTTTGAAAAGATGATTCTACTTATTATCAGTATATGGAATATGTGCATACTTAGGGAATACACAAAATCCAATAGATATCAGCATTTGCTGTAAGAAAATTCAAAAGGTGTCACATACAAGGAGCATCCCTGACAGAAACAAGTCTGGCAAATGAATACTAGTTTGCTAAATTTGGAACTAGTTTGCTAAAGTAGAACATTTTTCTAAAATGGCCACAATGAAAGGGTGTCCTGTGAAGCTGGAATAGGTTTTGCAATCAAAACTAAGTTAGGAGCATAGGATAGTTTACCTCTCAGCCCTGTGGAATAGGGAGGAATGTATGACCAAAGAAGAACTATAGATCACTATTGACCACAAAATAGAAAATTTTGATTATATCAAATTAAAAAGATTTTGTACAAACAAAACAAATGCAGACAAGATTAGAAGGGAAACAATAAAGTGGAAAAACATTTTTACAGTCAAAGGTTCTGATAAAGTCCTCATTTCCAAAATATATAGAGAATTGACTCTAATTTATAAGAAATCAAACCATTCTCCAATTGATAAATGGTCAAAGGATATGAACAGACAATTCTCAGATGAAGAAATTGAAACTATTTATAGACATATGAAAATATGCTCCAAATCATTATTAATCAGAGAAATGCAAATTAAGACAACTCTGAGATACCACTACACACCTGTCAGATTGGCTAGAATGACAGGGAAAGATAGTGCAGAATGTTGGAGGGGATGTGGGAAAACAGGGACACTGATACATTGTTGGTGGAATTGTGAACACATCCAGCCATTCTGGAGAACAATTTGAAACTATGGTCAAAAAGTTATCAAACTGTGCATACCCTTTGGTCCAGCAGTGTTTCTACTGGGCTTATACTCCAAAGAGATACTAAAGAAGGGAAAGGGACCTGTATGTGCCAAAATGTTTGTGGCAGCCCTGTTTGTAGTGACTAGAAGCTGGAAAATGAATGGATGCCCATCAATTGGAGAATGGTTGAGTAAACTGTGGTATATGAATGTTATGGAATATTATTGTTCTGTAAGGAATGACCAGCAGAATGAATACAGAGAGGACTGGTGAGACTTACATGAACTGATGCTAAGTGAAATGAGCAGAACCAGGAGATCATCATATACCTCAACAAAGATACTGTTTGAGGATGTATTCTGATGGAAGTGAATCTCTTCGATAAAGAGAGCTAATTCAGTTTCAAATGATCAAGAATGGACAGAAGCAGCTACACCCAAAGAAAGAACACTGGAAAATAAATATAAACTGCTTGCATTTTTGTTTTTCTTCCTAGGTTATTTATACCTTCTGAATCCACTTCTCCCTGTGCAACAAGAAAACTGTTCAGTTCTGCACACATATATTGTATCTAGGATATACTGTAACCTATTCAACATGTAAAGGACTGCTTGCCATCTCGGGGAGGGGGTGGAGGGAGGGAAGGGAAAAATCGGAACACAAGTGAGTGCAAGGGATAATGCTATAAAAAATTACCTTGGCATGGATTCTGTCGATAAAAAGTTATTTACAGAAAAAAAAAAAAAAAAAAAAAACTAAGGGAGAATTCTGGGAAGATGGAATAGTAGGCTGGAAAATTCTAAGTTCTCCAAATTTCCCACACAAATAGAACAAAATTACATCTGAGGGCAAAAATATAGTGATTATAAACAAATAAGATTTGAGGTAGAACAATGGTCCTTCTGGGACAATCAGAGAAGAGGTGAAAAAACTCCAGGATGGAGGTTTGGCTTATGTTAAGTTTAAACAAACTCTTCTAGACAGAAACAGCAAGAGGTGAAACCTAAAGTTAGCCGGTTTGAGAGACAGTCTCAACTCCAAACAAAAGAATTTTCACATTCCAGGCAGTGTGAGGAGTTGGACATCTAAGTTGGGGAAGATTAAGGAAACTACTAAGAGATACCAGGCCAGTTGTGCTTCTGAGATGTAGCCCTGAGTAAGAAAGAACCAGCATACAACTGTTAAGTATAGAAGTGGAGTTGGGACACTGCTGACTGTAGGCATTTTAAGGAGCATGGAACTCTAGGGTTTCCATGCTAAAGAGGAGAACTGTAGAACCTGAGGCCAGAGGCATCATTCCCATACATCAGAACTGGAAGTGATTATACCAACAATCTGCCATTAAAAAGAGAACAGGCAAGAGAGAAACAACCCAATCATAAAATGTTACTGTGGGAACAGGAAAGACTGGGGTTCATCTTCAGGAAGACTCGGAAAAAAAAAGCCTCTTATACATCAAAAAATAACATTAATATTGCCCCAAAAGAATTCATAGAACTCAAAAAGACTTGAAAATTCAAATAAGAAATATGGACTAAAAACTTTTAAAAATTAAAAAATAACAATCTAAAAGAAAACAAGATCCCCCCCCAAAAAAAAAGCAACCAATTAAAAAAAGGAGATCAAGACTCTTACAGAAGAAGATAGGATCTTGAAAATTAGTACTGGGCAGGAGGAAACCAATTATAAGGAAGAAATGATTTCACAAAACACACAGAATAAAAAACAAAAGAAAATGTGAGACATGTCATAAGAAAAAAAAAAAGATCTATAAAAAAGATCAAGAAGTAAAAACAAAAGAATATTCAGACTATCTGGAAGCTATAATCATATAAATATCTTAGTACAATAATATAAAAAATACTTAAAGAAAATTGTTCTGAAGTGTTAAAGCAAGAGGAAAGTAGATGTCAAAAAAAAATCACAAATCACCACCTAAAAGAAGTCCTATGAGGAAAACATACAAGAAAATCATAATCAAATTCCAAAACCTCCAGAGAGAGGAGAAAAATATTACAAACAAGTGGAAAAAAATTCAAATATGGCAGCACTATAGTTAGAAATGCACAAGATCTAGCAACAACTACAGCAAAAGAGCACATTTCTTGGAATACTATATTTTGGAAAACCAAGTTGAAGGTGAAAATATCACACTCAACAAGTTAAAGCATAATCTTGAATGGAAAAAAGTGGATACTCAATAAATTGCTGGATTTTCAGGATTTTGTTCCAAAAGACCTGAACTTAATAAAAAATTTGACAAATAAAATTAAAGAAATATATGGTAAATATCAAAGACTAATTTCAAGGGACTCAAAAAATATAATTTACTCATGCTCTCTATATTGAAATATAAATCATATGTATTTTGATTATTTGTCATAAATAACTGGGTAGTTTGAAAGAAAAATTGCAGGCAGAGCTGCATATGATGTGATGCTAAAGAGATAAAACATGTAAGAAAAGATAAAAATAATAATCGTTATATGAATGAGGTATAAGAATAAAAACCAATATAGAGAAATTAGGTGGGGAAGAGGACTGATAGTTTTGGAATGGGTTAAAGAGGAAACAATACATATATGTTGAAAAGGGTATAAAAGTCTTTTAAATTTAAAAACAAATAAGAAAGGGATAGAATAGGATGTGTAGATTAAGGGGAAAGGCTGTATAAGGATTATAGACTAATAGAAAGGGGACAAAAAGGGAGAGAAAGGATGTGGAGGAAGGGATAAGGAAGGTCCTTGGACAGGCAGGGGTAGATTAGGTAATAGCAAGGCAAGGTAAGTGGGTAGAAATAAAGCAGAGGAGTCAATAGGGAAAGAAAATGAGATACATACAAACAAAATAACAATAATTAGGAATAGAACTTTAAAAAAAACCAAAGATCATATTTATTAATCTCAAATTAAAGTTAAAATAGATTTAAGCAAAAGAGAAAAATAGAGAAGCTACACTTATATCATTTATATTTTCCAGCATTGTGTAAGGCAATTTAAAAGAAATACATATTATCAGGTTGCATTATTGCTATGATATAGGAAATAATGATTTGGTGAATTTAGAAATATATGGAAAGACAGATGTATGAAAAATGATAATGATGTTATCTAACTTCAGTGAGGAAAAGGACAAACTAGCCCTTACATGTATGTTCATGAATATATATACATATTTACATATATACAATGTTGCATATATCTGCATATATAGCCATGCTTTATTGTAGCCTTTTTGGTAATAAGAAAGGATGAAAAAGGAAAAATAAGCTAAAAAGTATCCACCATAGAACAAAAGAAAACCTACAATGGAGCGAAGACAAAACATTCATCTCTGAACATAATGTGTCATATTTATTATACAGGCATATGAAATGGAAATTTATTGTTCCTTTTTTATGTTCTGCTGTGAATATAACAGCATTTTTTACTTCTTTTTTTTCTAGTTCCTATCATCTATTTAAATTTTGAATAAGTAAATTAATTAAAAAATAAATTAGCCAAGACACGTACCAAGAGATGTGAGTGACAGATCATGACAACAATTATCATTTGTAGGGAGATACCAAACCATCATGATCAGTGCATAGCCCTCCACTATGACAAATCCTGATAAAGTCAAAGAAAAAAATTATAAAGATTTTGAGATGCTCATCATCTATATGCTAAAAGAGAACTAGTATATAATAACTTTATACAAGCACAGGCATAGACTACTAGACATAGGAAGCAGGTTTTGGGAAGAATAGATTTGGAAACAGCAATAGGTACCAGTACTAAAGGCTTGTGCATCTCAGGACTTTCTCATCACCAACACTGTCTTCCATTTACCTAAGAACAATAAACATTCATAGATGCACAATTGCCGCAAATATTATTATTTAACAAATTATATCATTGTAAATAGAAGAGACAGAAAAGATGTGAAAGTTATGAAGGTAATGTGTGGCACAGAATGCTAGATTGATCATAGACTTATTTTCTTCAAGCTGAATTTTCACATTTATAAAGGTGGTAACCTCAAAGCAAAATGACTAATAGAAGACTAGATATGAACAGATTAGGGCCCTTCTCTGAGCAGGAAGACTTCATAATTAACTTGGAGAGAAAGCTGAGTCAATAGATGATTGACCATTATGGAACAGAAGAGAAGTGGGCAGCTTTCAGAGACTTGATATACAGTACTACATTATTCAGAACACTCCGAACATCAAGACTGGTTTGATAAAAATGAAGAATTTTTAAAACTTTAGAATGAAAAATAAGTACTTCATAGATGCAATTGGGGTTAAGTAACTTGCCCAAGGTCACACAGCTAGCAAGTGTTAAGTGACTGAGACCACATTTGAACTCAGGTCCTCCTGACTTCAGGGATGGTGCTCTATCCACTGTACCACCTAGCAGCCCCTACTCCATAGATTTTTAATAGTAGAGCACTTCATCTGTCTCTAAGAATATGGCACTTAATTCCATCAAAAGTAAAGTAGAAAAAAGAGATGCAGAGTTCTTGGCTTAGTTAAGAAGTCACTTGTGATTTGATTTCATGCTGATAATAATAATTCACTGTAATTTTCAGGCTGTCTTGAAGGCAATTTACAATCCAAAAATTTCTGGTTCATTTTAACTTCTCAATGCTGATGGAACACTGATCAATGCTCATGGTATGTTCCTGGAGAGATAGTCAAACACTTCCATAACGTTCTCAACTGACCATAATCAATCAATACTGAAAGCATTGACAGCATACCTCAGATTGAAGTTCCTCCCTCTCTAGTCAAAATTACACTTGAATAAGAGGTTTGATGCCATTAGACTTCTCTTATGTGGCAAAATATCTGGTATGGATTCTATTCTATCTATAGTTTACAAAGCAGAAGACCCACTGCTCATACAAAAACTGACTGAAATTTCCCAGGTTACATGGCAAGAGAAGGGTATTCAGTTCAAGGATGCTTCCATGTCTATGAAGATAAAGAAAACAGATTGTTGCATACTGGTCCTTCATCTAGATGATGGTGAAATACTTGAAAGCCAGTGTGGCTTCAGAAAGGGCTGAGGAATGTTCAATATGATGCTTGTTGCCTAACAACTTCAGGAAAAATTCCAGGAGCACTTTATAGGTCTGTACATAATATTCGTCAATCTGACTAAGGTCTTTGATATTGCTAGCAGTAAAGAATTTAAAGAACATTTTCCCCCAATACTATTTAAATTATTCAGAAAATGAGGCAAAGAAGAAAAAGGTTATCACATTCTGTTATAACACAAATATGATGCAGGTATCTAAACCAGGAAGAGCTAAATCAGAGAAAGAAAACTATCAACTTATTTTCCTAAAGAATATTGAGGCAACTTTAAAAAAATCATTTCTACAAGCACTTGACATTTAGTCAACTCTTTACTCTTCTTTGCTTTATTCTTCAGTTCTATCAAAAAAAATTTAGGATCTCCTTTCTCTAAAAGGAAATTTAAAAATTTTTCCTGATTGCAATACCAGAATTTAGAAAATGTGAGAGATACCACTTGTAGATAATAAACTTAAACTTAGTTACTTATTCTTGATATGGGGGCAAAAAAAAAAAAAAGAAAAGTACAAAAATAACTTCTCATATTTTCTGATTAGCATATTTTATGAATCCTTCATTGTACTCCATCTTATTACATGTGCACTTTAAATGTTAAATTGCAGTTACTTACACGCTTCCCTTGCCCTTTTAAATTAAATTTATAAAGTTGGAGTGTAGTTTCTTTTTCCCATTAAGTTATGAATAATTGAGGTTTTCTTTTCATTATTTCTTTACAATGTCTAATACACAATATTTCTATTTCCCCAATTTTTTGCCCTTTGCAGTTATCTTTTCTTGCCTTTTTAATCACCTATGAAAAGATGATTATACTAATAGTTGAAATGTACAAGATGTCTGTGTATTTTGTGTAACTATGGAGTTTAGATCGAAATTTTCAACCACAAATTTAATTGTCATTTTGTTTACACATTGGGGAAAATAAAATTCAGTTTATTAAATGTTTCATTTAACTGCACTTAAGTTTTCCCAAGCAAGAAACTTGGAATTTTTCTGTATAGTGATTTTTTAACTCTGTTTTTCATAATCTGGAGATCAGACTGTTGCTTCTACACGATGTATGTAGTGTCTCATGATTGGATTTTGTTTTGTTTTATAATATCTGAACTCCTTTTATTTTTCAAGACATTTCTTGTAAACAGATGATATATTTCTCTATTGAAAACAATAAAAACAGCACAATACCCCTAAATGAATATTGTTGCAAAATGTAATTTACTTATCCGGTGGTAGGAAGAACTAGATTACCAACAATTAATCTATAGAACAAAAATAATTTTTAAAAATCCTGGAAGAATGAACGATTAAGAATATCTGGGAAATTAATGAAAAAAAAAAAGTGTGAAGGAAAAGAGTTGAGTCATGCCAGATCTCAAATTGTATAATTAAGTGATAATTATGAAAATAATCAGGTACTATGAAATAGATTGGTAGTTAAATGGAATACATTAGGCACACAATGCAAAGTAGTATATTACCATAGCAACATAGTGTTTGATTAGATAGGAACTCAACTTATTAAAAAAAAAAAAAAAAAAAAAAACACTTCTGGGAGATTTGTTAAACACTTTACCAGAAGCCAGATATAGTTCAATGTCTCACACTATATACCAAGAAAAAGTCAAAATAGATACATGATTTAAATTAGAATGGTGATTCTATGGGCAAATTAGAAAAGCAAGAAACCGTTTACCTGTAAACAATAGAATGGATAAGGAAAGAATTTAGGACCAAACAAAGTGGGGGGGGGGGGAAGTATTATAAGATACAAAATTAATAATTTTGATTATGTAAATTTAAAAATGCTTTTTGCACAAGCAATAAGGATTAGAAGGAAAGCAGAAAGTTAAGGATTTTTTTTTCAAAGCAGATGTCTTTGATCAAGATCTCATTTATCAAATATATAGCAAGGTAAGTCAAATTTATAAATATGCAAGACATTCCAAAATTGACATGTCTAAAGGATATGTAAATGCAGTTTTCAGAGGAAATCAAAGTTATCCATAATCATGTGAATCAATGCTTGAAATAACGATTGATTAGAGCAAATTACATTCATGGTTTTGATTACTATCTATGTACTACCCTCCATCCTATTTTTCCTCCTTTGTGTCCTCTTTCTCCTTCTACTCTCTCCTTTCTAAAGTGTTTGCTTCTGTCTGTCACCTCCCCTGAGCTTTCCTTTTCTCTGTCAGTTCACACACTCCCCATTTTACTTAATCTCCTCCCCTCTTACTTCCCTGTCAAGTGAGATAGATTTCTATATTCAACTGTGTATATTATTCCATCTTTGATCCAATACACTTGATAATAAGGTTTAAGTGATGTTCATTGCCCATCCTTCCATCTGTCCCTCCATTAAAATAGACCTTTCTTAAGTTTTTTTTGCAAAATAATTTATACTATTCTACCTTCTTCTTCCTTCTGTATCCAGTGTACTACTCTTTCTCATATCTTAATAGTTTATGTCATTTCAAAATTCAACTTATACCCATATCTTTGCCGACATATATTCCTTTTAGCTGTCCTATTAGTGATATAATTTTTAAGAGTTTCAAGTATCAGAGGCAAAGTCACGATAGCAGAGTAAAGACAGTAAAGGTCTCACCTGACCCTTCCTACTAACCACTCCAAATTTCTTTAAATAATGACTCTAAACAAATTTTAGAACATCAGTGTATCCAAAAAGGTTGAGTAGAACATTTTTCCAGTTGAAAACAGCATAGAAGGCAAGCAGAAAAGATCTATGGCACCAGTGTGGGAGTCCAGTGTGTAATCCTCGTACAGACTGCACCAATGCAGCCCTGGCTTTGGCCCTAGCCTTTACTCTGAGTACATATTAGCAAAACAGGAACTGTTCTAGCAATCTCTGAATCAGAGCTAGTACTGATGGGTTCCAGACTTTGCGGCCCAGAGACACCAAAAAGGACTTGGAAGGTCAGCAAAAAAGGTTTGCCAATAGGATGAAAGAGTGTTGGTAAATCAGCAAACCAAGATGGAGGAGAGCAGTGGTGGTTTCTCACAGGAGTCTCTTTATTAACAATGAAGAAAGATTTTGTTGATTTAAAACATTAGATCTTACATTTGCAGTGGCAGGGATATTCCTAACCATTTTAGACAATGCTTGTGGTCTAGTCCTAGAAAGTCTCTGAAAAGAACTGCACAAAACTCCTAAAGTTTGGGAAAGTCCACCCTCCATCCTGGAAATAGAACCCTACTTTAATAAAGATTTAAAAGTCAAGTAACAGGATAGGAAAATGTATAGATAACAGAAAATGTTTCTGATCAAAGTTATTATGGTAACAAGGAAGATCAAAATGCACACTAAAAAGAAGATAACAAAGTAAAATCTCCTATATTCAAAGCTTCCAAGAAAAATAATAATTGATCTCAGATCATGGAAGAGTTCAAAAGGTGTTTTTAAAATTAAATAAGAGAGATAGATGAAAAATTAGGAAGAAAATTGACAGCTGTATAAAAGAAAATTAACAAGTCAACAAGGAGAAGAATGCCTTAAAGAGCAAAACTGAGTAATTGAGAAAGGAGAGGATCTCATGCTGGATTCCCACTCTCTGGGGGCGCTTCTGAAGCATGGAGTGGTTCCTGAAGCTCCAGTATGATGTCTTCCCTAGCTATACCAAAGTATATGGAAAGAGTGGGTTCCTGCTGATGGATCTGCTTTCCTTGCCACCCTGGGACTAAAGATCTCCTTCTAGTTTTCTGAAGCAGGGCTTGTTGCTGGCTCACTGGGAAACTTCTTGTTTTGGACAGTGGCACTCACCAGTTTACCCAAGTGAGACAGACTCTCCTGCAATTTCTCTGTTTCTTAAGTTAAAAAAGTGTTTCACCCTGTCTTTTGTTGTTTCTACTGCTCCAGGGTTTATTTTATGGTGTTATTTTATGGTAGCCTGGAGGTAAAAAATAGGAGAGTCAAAATTATTCACTATTTACTCCACCAACTTGGCCCTGGAAGAAGAATGATTCAACAATTCTTCATAATAATTTGAAACTATTATCAGAGAACAATAACACTGTGCATAACTTTTGATTCAGAAACACTACTACTAATTCTAGCTTACACAAATAATGAAAAGGGTAAAATGACTTACATGTACAAAAATACTTTAGAGACTTCCAGGGGAGGAGCCCTTTACTGGTGGAGTAAAGGCAAAAAGATGCTCGAGCTCTCCCAGTTTCCTTCAAAAACCACATGAAAACAAGTCTCTGAACAGTTTGATGGAATGAAAGCCTTTTCCAGACCAAGATAGACTGGAAAAACCTCAAGAAAGGTCAGCCTCCCTGGGATGGAAAGATTGTCCAGCCCAACTCAGGGACCCACTAAAAGCAGATGAGAAGTAGGACACTCAGTCCTGGCTTGATAGAGGAGCAGATCAGTGGACCAGCAACTGTAGAGACCTGGAACTTTGAAAAGGTGTACTTAAGATTCAGTATAGTTGATGAAATAATAATTCTCTAGTTATTGATATATTCACTCTAGTCAAGTACATATACTTGAGGTAATATGGTGATGTGATGGCTCTCCTAGTAAGTTGGCAAATGCTCAATTGTGGTTGAGTATCGTCTGTGTGAGGTAGTGAAGTGATTGTACTGGAGTCTTTAAAGGATTCCCAGAGACAGAGGGCTCTCTTAGCAGCAGCAATATCAGACACAGAGAAGACTTCAGGCCCAGACTCCAGAGGCCAAACTTCATCTTTCACCAGCCATGTGTCTACTCTTCTGCCACCTTCACTTCACTCCCTGACTAAACACAAGGCCTTGGGCTGATCCTGAGGCCCACCAGACATTTTGGCACCCAATGTAGACTAAGGACCTGCATGTATCTCGACTGAAATGATTGTAACTACAGTGGAGAAGTCCCTGTGACCCAGAAATAGGGTGTGTATAAAAATAGACAAGCAGGAAACTTTGCTAAGGGCTCAACTAGTCACTTCAATTTCTTAGTTTGAAATGGGGTAAGTAGCAAAAGTGTCTCCTTTACCCCAAGGGAAAGGTGAAGAAAGCATAATTAGGTGATGAAGAGCCAAGATTTGTTGGTAACTCAGGATTGATCCTTGGACTTTTAGAAACTAGAGTACATGTCTCCTTGGTTCTCAAAGGAAGAAGGATTAGAACCAGACAAGTGGAAATTAGTGGGAAAGCAACTATTTGAATATTATGAAAATAATCGTCCTGATTGAATTCTAAAGAAATATTTTATATATATATACAATATAATACAATTGGCTTTAAGGAATTACATAAGTTTTAGAATAAGGAAAAAGAAGAAAGAGCAGGAAAGGAAGAGTACTGATAAAGCAGCTGAAAAGTATGGAGAATTAGATCTTGAGTACCATAAGTACAGCCAGACAAGGAAGTGTAAGGAGAAAGAGGAAGAGTGACTGACAACACAGCTAGAGAGCATAACCAGTCAGACCAAATTGAGTACCATACTCCATCCCACCTCTCATTTCATCTTTGCCTATATCTGAGCAGGCACACTTAGGACATTTCCCATCCTCTAACCCTCCTCTCTCAATTTCTCTTTCCTGCGAGGAGGGAGGAGGAGGAGTGGGAAGGGCAGTGAGGCCATCACCACTGTCCATACAGAAGCCCTGCCAACTCCTTATGAATAGAATACAAAAGTCACTACTTAAAGCTCAAGAGGAAGGGAAGGATAGGGCTGACTTGAGAAACAAAATACACTCCTTTTAATCTAGAAATTATCAAGGATCTGACAAAAGTGTGCATTCTTTATGGGTCTACATCCTCTTATGTTAAGATGTTATTAGAAAAATTGGCTTTTGAAGTTTTAACCCTTAATTATTGGAAATCTATAGCAAGGACATGCTTAGAACCTGGACAAAAGTTGTTGTGGCTCTCTGAATATAGTGAATTCTGTAGAATACAAGCCCAGTGAAATAGGCAACCTGGAGTTAATATGCCAATCACCTCTGACCAACTAACAGGTGTAGGTCCTTATGCAGATACTTTATAACAGATTAATTACCCTATAGCGACATATGAGCAAATTGCTGCTGCTGCTATCAAAGCATGGAGCACCCTCCCAGGAAGACAAGATAGAGGGGAAGCCATCTGAAAATAGCACAAGGTCCAAATAAACTCTTTGCTGATTTTGTGTGATGTCTACAGATAGCTGTCATACAAACTATTGGTGAAAATGTAGCAACAGCAGATATGATAAGACAAATTATTAAAGAAAATGCTAATGAAGTTCAAAGAAGAATTATACTAGGACTATACAAGGATGCTCCTTTAGAGGAGATCATAAAACTTTGTGCCACAATAGGCACAAATATCTTTTATACCCAGCCTATGATGCAGACTTCCCAAGATCTGGACACGAGAAGACAGGGTCCCTTTTAGCAAGGGACTTTCAGAGAATACTTCCATCAATGCTTTCAAAATGGTAAAATAGGACATTGGAAAGCTCAATGTTGGCATAGAGATAGAGTGAGAAAACAGGGTGGGAGAACAAGATCCCAAATCCCATATCCAAAATGCAACAGAGGCTTCCATTGGGCATCAGAATATAGTTTGAGTCAGAGAAATGGGATGTGAAGCCCAGCCCAGGGCCCCAGGCAAAAAACACTTGGGGCATGATTGGCAGCTGATATTACACCCAGAGAGTATTTAGACATTCAATACTCAGACATGGCCAATCAGCCAAGAAGCAATCTGATGGGAGAAAGGGGTTACAATTGAGGAGAAAAGAATATCCCAGTCACTAATACAGGTAGACAGCGTGTGACTTATCACTCAGAAGCAGTAGCATCAGGTATACTGATACAGATTCTTAATAAGCAATCTAATGATATTTGCCCAGATTTTGACTCCTATTAACAAAATACAGGGATATACTGGATAGCAGCTGTGACAGCTGACAGCCCTAGGCTCACTGTCTATATAAATGGCATACCATTAGAAGGATTGGTAGACACAAGTGCAGATCATACAGTCATTAGAGTTACCAACTGGCCCAGTCACTGGCCAAAGATTAAGGCAGAGACCCATATGTCTGGCTTAGGAGGATCAATAGCAGCTGAAGTAAGTGTTACTCTTTTGATATGGATATTTGAAAGCAAAACAGGAGTTTTTTTTACTACTTTTGTAGTTGAAAAGATCCCCATCAATCTGTGGAGAAGAGACATTTTACAACATTTAGGATTACAAATGAGTACTTCATTTTGTTTTTTTAGGCAGAGCTGCTATTGAAGGCCTGCCAACACCCTCACCTGTTCCTATTCAATGGAAAACTGATACAACAATGTGGCTAGAACAGTGGTCCTTAATTAGTGATAAAATTCAGGCCTTGTTAGATACATTACAGGAGCAACTTGACCAAACTTGACACTTGACATTTACAACTTTCTCTAAGTCCTTGAAATTCCCCTGTATTTGTTGTAAAAAAGAAATCTGGAAAATGGGGGATGATGATGAATTTAAGAAAAGTAAATGAACTGATGAAAACTATGAAAACTCTTCAGCCTGGACTTTCATCTTCTATTCAATTGCCTAGAGAATGACCTCTTTGGGTTATAGACATTAAGGACTGTTTCTATTCTATCCCTCTGGATAAGGAAGATATGAAAAGATTTGCCTTTTCAGTGCCCAGCATTAGCTGAGCCTTATAAAATATATGAATGGACAATTTTGCCATAAGGAATAAAAAATAGCCCTACTATGTGGCAAATATATGTTGCTGCTGCTCTTACTCCTATAAGAAAAGCCTTTCCAAAAGTTGTATTATTACATTACATGATTGATATCTTGGGGTGTGCACCTGAGAAGCAAATGTTAGAAGTATGTCTACAAAAGACCATAGAAACACTAAGGAACTACAAATTGCAGATAGCTCCAGAAAAAAAAAAATCAGACATGCTCCTTTTCAATATTTAGGATATGAATTATACAATCAGGCAGCCCAAGAATCTGAACATGTAAGTACAAAAACTTTCTATAAGAATAGAGAAGATAAACACCTTAAATGACTTTCAGAAATTGTTAAGAGATATCCAATGGATGCATCCAGTGTTAGGCTTAACTAGGTATCAATTGCAACAATTACATGACATTTTAAGAGGAGACAGTGCTTTAAACTCACCATGCCAGCTTACAAAAGAAACTCAAGAGGCTTTGAGAGAAGTGGAACTGGCTTTATCCAATATGGTTGAAAGAGTCACTCAAAAAACCTTAGAAATATCAGTTTTTGCTGTGAAAGAGGCGTCCACAGCAGTCCTTCATCAAGGAGACAGTGTGATAGAGTGGGTGAACCTCCCAGCACAACCAGAACAAAGCCTTACTCCTTACCCAGTGCTTGTGGCTAGAATTTTCTTAAAGACCATTAAGCAAGCAGTACAATTATCTGGGATAAGACCTGACAAGATATACACCTTTTATACCAATGCACAAATTAATGTAGGCTGTGAAACCATCCCAGAGTGGCAAATTTTATTGGCCATAGCTCCAAATTATACACATGGATCTCCATTAAAGATAACCTATTACATAATTGATGATGGGTTTTTGAAGAAGATATTTCTGAAGTTCCTCTTAAAGGACCAACTATCTTTACAGATGCATCCACACTTAACATTTGTGCATATATTCTCATAATTTTACTATTGAGAGAATAATCAGAACTCCTTTTCAATCCACATAGCAGAATAAATTGTGTTCAATCATGCTAACTCTTATTTATTATCCAGGAGATGTAAATATAATATCTGATTTGGCTTATTCAGTAGGTGTGGTACAAAGAATTGCACAGCCCAAATAAAATTTGTAGCTTCTAATATATATCAGCTCTTTAAGGAACCTCAAGAGCAAGTGAGAAAGCATCCAGGTAAGATTTATATCTTGCACATCCACTATCATAGTGGACTTCCATTTTTTATGGAAATTCAAAGGCAGATAGCCTTCTAACCATGCTATCCAATACTCATTTATTTCAGGCAGCCCAAGAATCTGATTCTAAATATCAAAAGGCTCCTTGAGCTTTATGTTTGTAGTTTGAGTAAAAAAAAGAGGAAGGTAGGAGCATAATAAAAGTCTGTACAGCTTGCCTTCCTTTCCACATTGCCTCTAAGGAAGAACATTCATGGTTTGAGACCCAATGAACTGGGTGTCAAGTCCAAAAAAAGGTCCTTGAAAGTGCTCTAAATGGACTTTAAAAGTCAAATAAGAAAGTTAGAAGAAAAAATGAGAAAATAAATGAGAGGTAAGCAAGAAAGAGTCAATAGCTTGGAAAAGAAAGGAAAAAATTGACTAAAGAAAACTCCTTAAAAATGCAATTGGCCAAAAAATAACACAAAACAAAACAAAACCAAAAAATCCCCTGAAGAAAATAACACTTTCAAAAGGAGAATTAACCAAATGTACAAAGGGATACAAAAGCTAACTGAAAAAAAGAATCACATTAAAAAATAGAATTGAACAAATGGAAGCTAATGAATCTATGAGATAGCAAGAATCAGTCAAACACAATTAAAATCAGTCAAACAAAATTAAAAGAATGAAAAAATGGAAGAAATGTGAATGAAATGCCTCCTTGGAGAAATAGCTAATCTGAGCTTGGATAGAATTCATCAAGAGATTGTTTAGGAAAATTGCCCTAATATTCTAGAATTAGAAGGGGAAATACTCATTGAAAGAATCCATTGATCACCTTTGGAAAGAGATCCCATGAGGAAAACCGCAAGAAACATTGTTGCTAAACTCCAGAACTACAATCTCAAGGAAAAAATAACTGCAAGCAAATTCAAATATCAAGGAGCAACAGTGACAATTAGCCAGTACCTGGAAAATTATACGAAAAAGCATTGACAGGCCTAGAACCCTATATTCTAGAAGGCAAAGAATCCAGGATTACAACCAAGAATTGACTAACCAGTGACACAGTATCATCTTTCATGGAAGGCAATGAATCTTAAATGAAATAAGAGACTTTAAGTAATTTCTATTAAAAAAAAAAAGCAGAACTAAACAGAAAATGTAATGTACAAATATGAGACTCAAGAGAAGAATAGAAAGTTAAATAGTGGGAAATATGTATTATTTAAAGTTTAAACTATTTATGTCCCTAGGTGAGAAAATATCTGTAACTCTTTAGAACAGTATTTGTCACTGGGACAGACTGAGGTGGGCATCACATGGATAAAAAGTTTGGTTGTGAATGGATTCTGATGTGATGATATCAAAGAAAAAGACATAAGGTGGGAAAAGTTTTATACTAGAAAAATAGGAAAAGGGACATATAATGGTACTAATTAGTTAACATCAAGAGGCTCAAAAGGCCTATTACAATCCAGGGAAAGAAGGGAGAGTGATGAGTATTGTCTGAAGCTCAGTCTCATTAGTTTTGGCTCTAACAGGGAACAACTTTATCATTCAGTTGGGTATAGAAATTTATCTAACCTTATAATGAAGTAAGAGGATAAAGATAGTGCAGAAACACTAGGACAAAAGGTAAGAGAAAGAAGAAAGGGGTGACAGAAAATAAGGTAGTGAGGAAAAGAAAGAAAAGGGGGAGGGTAATATATGATAAGGTAATAGGTGGGGTGGGTAAAAAAAAAAAAAAACAAGCACTACTAAAGATAAAAGTGAAAGAGACAACAAAAGTATATATAAGGGAGAAAATAGCAAGGAGAAAAATACAGAGCTGGTAATCATATGTGAATGTGAATAGGAAACCAGCAAGAATCATTGGATTCTCTGAGATGAAAAATTGTTGATGAGATTTTTGCAGTACTTCAGAGTTTACAGGAACTATTGGATTCCTGGCACATGAACTAATGGACAATGGAATCCTTATGGACTATTTCCAGGACTTATGGACATGTGTAAATTTTCAGGTTGATTCTTGTTATTTGTTACATTACTACTAGCCTGTGTTATATTGCTATGTGCTTATGTAAATTATGTATAATGCCTCCCATATTGATAGATTTATGTATACCATGTATACATTCCTTCTGGTAAGTTGGTAATATGCTGCCATTTTGTCCTGAGATCCTCTGGGCTTTACCATCTGCCCTGCACTGTGCTCTGCAAATCCTGAGCACTAACTGATTTGCCAATGCAAAATAAATTCCTGGGTCTATTCGCCCTGCAGCTAAACTCACTTTATAGAGTAGGATGAGGTCCCAGAGGGCAAGGGAATTCATGATTTTTTTACTTTTCTTATACTAAGTCATTACATATTAAAAGTTTTTTACTTTATAGAGTAGGATGAGGTCCCAGAGGGCAAGGGAATTCATGATTTTTTTACTTTTCTTATACTAAGTCATTACATAGGAAAAGTTTTTTCATTCACTTCAGTTATTCATTCAAGAATTAGAAGACTTTGCCATGGTCAAGTCCCAAAGTCATGGCCATTCTGGTCCAGTTGAGGAGAAGAAGTTAAGTCCTTTCCCACAGACGGTATTCAGGGAGGGGAATGTCTGATATTTTGAAACAGGGCCACCTTGAGAAAGGCAGAACAGTTTCATTTTCTCAACAGACTCAAAATTGAGAAACTGAAACTTTTCATTCTGATTGTTAATCTGCTAAGAATTTTTTCAGCTGGGTTCTGTTGAAGCCTCATCAAGGAATAACAGGGACCAAGTCCTGGGAGACTGAGGGAATCTCAGCTCATCAAGCATACCTGGCCTAGTTAGTTTCTGGAACATGTCCCTGGGAGAGAAAGAACCAGCACAGCCAATGAGTACAGAGACAGTGGGGCAGGGATGCTGTTGGCTGCCAGTACTTACAAGAGGAGCTCTTGGTTTGGGGTTCCAGATCAAAAGGGAGGCTGAAGTGAAGTTAGACACACCTTCCCTGCCTTCCTCAGAATTAAAGGTGGTTACAATAGTAAATTTTCATTTTTCATACCAAGACAAACCCAAGAACTATATGAATACAATTACAAAACATTTATCACACAAATAAAATCACATCTAAACATTGAAAAAATATCAATTGCTCATATTTAGGCCTAGCAAATTTAATAAAAATAACAGTTCTGCCTAAATTGATCTACTTGTTCAGTTCCATACCAAACTGCCAAAAATTATTTTATAGAACTAAAAAAATAAAACAAAATTCATCTGTGTAATGTTCGGACTAGCTTTCTGGAGGGCCTTGGGACCAGCCTTGGTCACAACAGAATAATCACTACAAGAATAGTCAGAAATAAAACCCAAAGTTTATTGTCCCCTTCACAGTCTGTGTCTGTCATAGTTTGACCCAGTCTCCTCTGCTAGCATTCTGCCAGTCTACCAGTCTAATCTTAGTGCAGGAAGCAGGAGAGCCACCACGAGGATGATAAAAGATAGAATGTTTGTGGCTCACTTTGTCCTCAGTTTAAATACCCTATTATAATTACATTAATTATAGAACTATTACATCACCATGCTAAAGTACTAAGTATATGTAAACTAGATAACCAATGTCTCATCAATTCCACTGAGTTAACACCTTCTTTCAAGCATACTTCTTCAAAGTTCTGCCCTTTACAATCTGGAAGAACAAAAGATCAGGAATACCAAGGGAATTGATTAAAAAAAATACACTGGATAGTGGCTTAACAGTACTAAACCTAAAACTATATTATAAAGCAGGAATCATCAAAACCATTTGATATTGGCTAAGCAAAAGAATGATGATCATTGGAAAGGATCAGATACACATGATACAAAAATCAAGGCCTATAGTAATGTAGTATTTGATAAACCTCCAAACTCCAGCTTCTTGAATAAGAACTCACCATTTGGTAAAAATTGCTTGGAAAATTGAAACATAATATGTCAGAAACTCGACATAGACCTACATCTCACATCCCATATCAAAATAAGTTCACAATGAACATATGATTTGGGCATAAGGGATGATACCATAAATATATTAGTAGAACAAGGAATATTAAATTAAATAAATATATGAAATTAAAGCCATCTATAGACATATGAAAAAATAATCTACATCATAATGGATTAGAGAAATGCAAATTAAAACAACCCTGGAGTACCACTTCACACTCACAGGTTGGCCAAGATGACTTGAAAAGATAATGATGAATGTTGAAGAGGATGTGGGAAAATGGGCATTGATACATTGTTGGTTCAGTTGTGAAACGATTGGACCATTCTCAAGAATAATCTGGAACTATACCCAGAGGGCACTGGAGAGACACTGGAATGATTTGCTATTTCTTTCTTTAGCTTGTTTTATATATGAAAAACTGAGGCAAATTATGTTAAGTGGCTTACTCAGGGTCATGTAACTACTGAATATTTTAGGCCAGATTTGGACTCAGAAGATGAATTTTCCTGACTCTGGGCTTGGTGTTCTATTCACTGTGATAACTGACTGTGCATTGGTATCTATGCAGTATATAGAACTTTAGAAAAAGTTTTGAACATATGAAAGAGATGTAGGCAATATTTTAGGAAAAGCAGACAATAGTCTCAGTAGAGAACAGCAGTCATGGATGGCCTGGAATCTGCACAGCTGAAAGGAGTGCATATATCACGCATTGCAAATCATCATAGAAGTTGTTGTTTTCTAATTTTGACTGACGTTTTTGATTTCATTTCTAAAATAAATGTAAATAAAAATTTCTTCTACAAACAGAAAAAAATAGGACAGTATACTTAACAATAATGTTATATAATGATTAACTGTGAATGATAGCTATTCTTTGCAATACAAGCATCCAAAACAATCCCAAAGCATTCATGAAAACAAATATTATCCACCAGCAAAGAGCTGGTGGATTCTGAAATAAATTATTTTTCACTTTATTTTTTCATGTGGTTTTTTTTGGGGGGGGTTCTGTATTCTTTATTCTCATGACTAATTTGGAAATATGTTTTTCATGATTAAATGTATTTCATAGGCTAAATTGCTTACTTGGTACTGGATGGTATAGGAGAGGAAGAAGAGGAAAAATTTGTAACTCAAATTCTTAAAAAAAATGAATATTAGAATTTGTTTTTATATGTAATTGGGAAAAATTATAACAAATTTTTTTTAACATGGACAACATTAATATGGATGTCTAATTTCTCAAAATCCTTTAGTTAAAAAATGTACCAGCATGACTCAAATAGATTATTTACTTCTTTTTATTCTGTTTTAGTCAACAAACCTCAAAACAATTCTGTGATGCCCACTGCTGTTTGCATGAACCCAACTAACAAATGTAACTCGCACAGAAAAAGGATAGTCATTTCATTCCTGAAGATTCATTCCTTCAGGTAATTAACAGGCAGAGTAATTGAAGAAATGAAAGGATGAATTACTCTCTCAGCTTCTGGCTCCACAATTCTGGATGCCCAGGAAACACTAATAATATACTTTCTTAAGTTCCCTGTTACCAATACATTTCTCTTCTTTACACTCATGTATAATTCTATTTTATTCTTGTATTATGTACTTATGCATTTTAAACCTTATGTTATTCAATTAAATAAAAAATAACTGCTCTCCTTATGCCCTGCACCAGATTATAACTTCCAAAAGGCAAGAACAGGATTATTCTTTTGTGTTTTTTTCTCTTTTAAAAAAATTATATTATAGCTTTTTATTTACAAAACATATTTCAACACTGACCCTTCCATAATCTTCTGTTCCAAATTTCCCTCTCCTTCCCCCTTCCCCATTCCCTACATGGCAGATAGTTCAATACATGTTAAATATGTTAAAATAAATGTTAAATACAATATATGTATACATATTTATACAGTTATCTTGCTGTATAAGAAAAATCTGATCAAGAAGAAAAAAAAAACCTGAAAAAGAAAACAAAAATGAAAGCAAACAACAATAGAAAGTGAAAATGTTATATTGTGGTCCATAATCAGTCCCTGCAGGTTTCTCTATGACTGTAGATGGCTCTCTTCATTATTGAACAATTGGAATTGATTTGAATCATCACATTGTTGAAGAGAGCCATGTCCATCAGAATTGATCATCTTATAATCTTATTGTTGCCATGTATAATGATCTCCTAGTTCTGCACATTTCACTTAGCATCAGTTTGTGTAAATCTCTCCAGACCTCTCTGAAAACATCCTACTCATCATTTCTTACAGAATGATAATATTCCATAACATTCATATGCCATAATTTATTCAGCCATTCTCCAATTGATGGGCATACATTCAGTTTCTAGTCTCTTGCCACTAGGAAAAGGGCTGCCACAAACATTTTTGCACATGTAAGTCCCTTTCCTTCCTTTAAGATCTCTTTGGGATATAAACCCAGTAGTAACACTGCTGGGTCAAAGGGTATGCACAGTTTGATAACTTTGTGAGCATAGTTCCAAATTGTTCTCCCAAATGGTTGGATCCATTCACAGTTCCATTAACAATGTATTAGTATCCCAGTTTTCCCTCATTCCTTGCAATATTCGTCATTATATTTTCCTGTCATCTTAGCCAATATTTTCTTTCTCTGTTTTCAACCTACCTGGTTTATGTATCAGTGCCATGTCTGTGTTATAAAAGGAATTTTGCAGGAGTACTTTGTTCCCTTTTTTTTTTTTTTTTTCAAATAGCTTATATAGTATTGGAGTCAATTGTTCTTTAAATGTTTGATAGAATTCACATGTAAATCCATCTAGTCCTGGGGATTTTTTTCTTAGGGAGTTGATTATCTCATTGGATGTAGAAAGAGCATTTGATAAAATGCAGCATCCATTCCTATTAAAAACATGTAAAGTATAAGAATAAATGGACTTTAACTTAAAATAGTCAGTAACATCTATTGAAAATCATCAGCAAGTATCATATGTAATGAGGATTAACTGGAACCATTCCTAATAAGATCAAGAGTTGTTAAGGACCATGCCTGGGTGAATGGGCAGGTCAATTCTCTGAGATCCTCCACAGCTGTGAATTATAAACTTGAAGGAGTTGCAAAGCAGCCTTCACAGATATTCCTTGTGGATTGGGAATGAAATAAATTGGAGGCAAAAGGGAAGAGGAGAGAGGTCAGACAATGCAATTACCTCTCAATGGAGAGGTCAGAGAACACAACCACCTCTCAGTCTCCTTGGATCATCATCATCCTTTCACATGAAGAGATCCATTCTACAGGTCTGAGTTCGATCTCCATCAGCCATTGGCAGGTGACTCCCATATCACAACAAGGGGTGAACCAAGATTGCCACTATCACCATTACTGTTCAATATTGTAAATGTAGAGGGCTGAAACTACAAAAAGGTATGCTTGAATCAGACAACTGAGCACTTAAGGCTAATTACTTATTCAATGTAAAACATTGAGTCTATATACAAATTTAAATGAGATGGTGATGTGATGGCTCTCCTCACCATTGATGCTTGCTGAATGTTTGGTGCTGAGATGGGGGTAGAAAAGCCAGAGTCATTTGGCAGCAGGGTGAGGAGGAGAGAGGCTGGAAACTCTGGACTCCAGAATTCCAGATACATCTTTGGCAAACTGAGTGGCAGCTTGTCTGCCTCCTTCACTTCTCCTCCTAAAGACCAAGGACTTTATATTGTCTAGGATAGTGTTTCTAATACAATATTGAATAAATAATGGTGATAGTGGGCAACCTTGTTTCACTCCTGATCTTACTGGGAAATGTTCCAGTTTATCATTATATATATATATAATTCTATATATCTATATATAGATATATATAGATATATAGATATGATGCTTAATGACAGTTTTAAATATATGCTCCTGACTATTTTAAGAAAAGTCCATTTATTCCTATACTCTCAGGTGTTTTTATTAGGAATGGATGTTGGATTTTATCAGATTCTTTTTCTGCATCTATTGGGATGATCATATGGTTTTGTTAATTTGGTTATTGATATAGTCAATTATGCTAATCATTTTCCTAAAATTGAACCAGCCCTGCATTCCTGGTATAAATCCTACTTGGTCATAGTATATTATCCTGGGGATGATTTTCTGTAATCTTTTTGTTAATATTTTATTTAAGATTTTTGCATCAATATTCATTAGGGAGATTGTAATTTTGTTTCTCTGTTTTCAACCTACCTGGTTTAGGTATCAGTACCATGTCTGTGTCATAAAAGGAATTTGGTAGGACTCTTTTAATCCCTGTTTTTTCAAATAGGTTCTATAACATTGTAGTTAATTGTTATTTAAATTTTTGGTAGAATTCACATATAAATCCATCTAGTCCTGGGGATTTTTTCTTAGGGAGTTGATTAATAGCTTGTTCTATTTCTTTTTCTAAAATGGGACTGTTTAACCAATTTACTTCTTCCTCTGCTAATCTGGATAAACTGTATTTTTGAAGGTATTCTTCTATTTCACTTAGGTTATTAAATTTATTGGCATAAATTTGGGCAAAGTTTATTCCTAATTATTGCTCTAATTTACACTTCATTGGTGGAAAGTTCTCCTTTTTCATTTTTGAGATAAACAATTTGATTTCCTCTTTCCTTTTTTTTAATCAAATTAGCTAAAGGCCTATCTATTTTGTTGATTTTTCATAGTGAGAACTTAAAACTCAATAAAAATTAACAGGAAAATTGGGAAACAGTTTGTCAAGCAAGGGATAGGCCAATGTTTCATATTGTATATCAAAATAAGGACAAAATCATTTAGACATAAAGGGCGATATCAGAAGTAATTTTGGGGACAATGGAGAAATGTACTTTCAGATTTATGGAAAAGGGAAAATTTGATCAAACAAGACATAAATGCAGCCAAGATTTAAAGCACAGCCCCTCCTTCCAAAAAAAAAAAAAAAAACTGGGAAAAATTTTACAGCAAATTTCTCTGATAAAAGTCCCATTTCTCAAATATATATGGATAACTGCATCAAGTTTATATTACTACTTATTCTCCAATTGGTAAGTGGTAAAGGATTATAAACAGGGACTTTTCCAAAAAAGAAATGAAAGTTATCTATGTACAATAAAATGTACCAAATAACTATATATTAGAGAAATGCAAATTAAAACAACTTTGAAATGCAACCTCACAACTATCAGATTGGCTGTCATGAAAGAAAAGGAACATGAGAAATACTTCAGGTGATACAGAAAAAGTAGAACATAAATATACTCTTAGTGGAGTTGTGAGCTATTCTAAATACTCTGAAAAACAATTTTGGATTAATCACAAAAGTCTATAAAATTCTACATACCCTTTTGGTCAACAATTCCACTAAAAGGCCTGTATCCCAAAGATATCAAATAAAAGAAAAAAAAATCTATTTGCACAAAAAATACATCAAGGAAATATTAATGTAAAGTCACTGATATCAGAAACTTCCTCTACCCATTGTGTCATTTTTTTCAACTTATCACCTTAGAAAACTGACAGAAGCAATTAGATCTTATGTTATTTGCACAATTTGATAATCTATATGTGTCAGAGGTAGGTCTTAATAAAATCTCTCTATTCATTTGAAGCCCTTTCATGATTCAATATGTCATTTAGCTTCTCATGTTATCATTGTCTTTTAAAATTTGTCATTTTTTTAATGACAAAAGAAATCACCATTCTTTTATTGGAAGAAAATTTATATCTTCCTTATTCAATTTGAGGGCTCCAGAAACAACCATTTGGACAAATACAAGGAAATGGTATTTTTTAACATATAAAAGACAAGTATGTTGTTTATGTAGACTGGATTTCCAATATGTCTACAAATTCAATATCTGCCTCTATCCTCTTACCACCAACATCCTCATTTTGGATTAATCACAAAAGTCTATAAAATTCTACATACCCTTTTGGTCAACAATTCCACTAAAAGGCCTGTATCCCAAAGATATCAAATAAAAGAAAAAAAAATCTATTTGCACAAAAAATACATCAAGGAAATATTAATGTAAAGTCACTGATATCAGAAACTTCCTCTACCCATTGTGTCATTTTTTTCAACTTATCACCTTAGAAAACTGACAGAAGCAATTAGATCTTATGTTATTTGCACAATTTGATAATCTATATGTGTCAGAGGTAGGTCTTAATAAAATCTCTCTATTCATTTGAAGCCCTTTCATGATTCAATATGTCATTTAGCTTCTCATGTTATCATTGTCTTTTAAAATTTGTCATTTTTTTAATGACAAAAGAAATCACCATTCTTTTATTGGAAGAAAATTTATATCTTCCTTATTCAATTTGAGGGCTCCAGAAACAACCATTTGGACAAATACAAGGAAATGGTATTTTTTAACATATAAAAGACAAGTATGTTGTTTATGTAGACTGGATTTCCAATATGTCTACAAATTCAATATCTGCCTCTATCCTCTTACCACCAACATCCTCATTTTGAATTAATAGTCTAACCAGACCCAGACACATAAACCATCTCTCTTCATGCTACAAGCATCTTGATTATATCATAAATGGAATAAAATAAATAAATAAAATGGAATAAAAGGAAGCTGAGGCACATTGGCTAGCATATTTATAGTATTATAATATAAACACTATATAGCTACTAATACCTGTCAAAAACCATAGACCCATTTAAAAAATATTGTGTTTCAAATTCCATGTACTTTTTATCATTTGCCTATGTTATTGTTTTTAATTTTAAATATATTGTATTATGCTTTGAAAATTCAACATATATGTTTTCTGATTATATTTTACTTATTTTTACATTACACATAAACATTAATTTTCTTCACATATTTCTTTATTAGCTCAAGCAAGTATTAGAACAAAAAGAAAAAAAAATGTAAGAACAAAAACAGAAAAAGAGTAAAATAGTAGTGTTGGTCGACATTCAGTCGCCATAGTTGTCTCTTTGGATTTTTCATTCAAAATTTATTGCAATTAATAACATCAGGAGTGAAACCAGGCTGCCCACTGTCACTATTACTATTCAATATTGTATTTGAAATGTTAGCTTTGGCAAGAAGAAAAGAAAAAGAGATTAAAGGAATTAGAGTAGATTATGAAACCAAATTATCACTCTTTGCAGATGATATGATGGTGTACTTAGAGAGCCATAGAGAACACTAGAAACTGTTGGAATCCTTACAAAGTGCTAATTTAGCATGGTACTTAGCAAATCCTCTAGCTTACTAATGTATTTAAGTACTCATTGGAGTTCACACGTTTGGACGATTTCAGGGTTTAGTATGAGATATCCGAATTCACACCTCCTTTAATCCCTGCCTCCAGAAGGAGAAGTCAACCTTTGGGAGATCATACATAAAGAGACTCTTAGCTTTGGGTTAATGAGTTACTTCGGAACATTAGGAGGGGTCGGAGAGGAGAACTCTGAGAGGAAGCCCACAAGCCCTCTCTCCAAGGCAAGACAGATTCATTTTCAACTTTCAACTTAGTGCTGGCTGGAGGCTGAAGAAAGCAGAGGCAGAAGCAAAGGACAAAGCTGCAAGAGCTCTTAGAACCAGGGAGAGAGAGAGGCCTCTAAGAAAACTAACCGGGCTATGTTGAAGGACACAATAAAAGATTCGAACTTTTAGCACCTGGCTGCATTTGGGTAATTATTACTTTCAACTGAAACTGACTGCCTCCAGAAAACCTCCCCAAGAAACCTGCTCCCAAAGAGAATTATACTGTATTCTATAAAAGAAAAACACCACAAGAAACAATTCACAACTTTAGCAGACATGAAGGATACAAAATAAATACACATAAATCATCAGCACTTTAATATATTACCAACAAACTCCAGCAGCAAGAGATACAAAAATAAATCCCATTCAAAATAATTGTCAATGGTATAAAATATTTGAGAATCTATCTGCCAAGGGAAAGTCAGGAACTTTATAAACACAACCACAAAGTATTTTTCACACAAATAAAGTCAGATCTAATCAGTTGGAAAAATATCAAGTGCTCTTGGATAAGCCAAGCAAATATAATAAAAATGACAATATTACCTAAATTAATGTATTTGTTTAGTGCCATAAAAATCATACTCCAAAGAAACTATTTTACAGATCTAGAAAAAATCAAGCTCATCTGGAAGAACAACAGGTCAAGAATTTCAAGGGAATTAAAAAAAAAAATCTAATGAAGGTCACCTAGTTGTACCAGATCTAAAACTATATTATAAAGCAATAGTCATCAAAACCATTTGGTACTGGCTAGGAAATGGAGTAGTCGACCAGTGGAATAGATTAGGATCACAGGACAAAATAGTCAATAAGTATAGCAATCTAGTATTTGACAAAAACCAAAGACTCCAACTTTTGGGATAAGAATTCACTATTTGACAAAAACTGTTGGGAAAATTGGAAACTAGTATGGAAGAAATTAGACTTGACTCACACTTAACACTAAATACCAAGATAACATCTAAACAGGTTCAGGATTTAAACATAAAGTGTGATATTATAAGCAAATTAGAAGAATATAGGATAGTTTACCTCACAGATCTGTGAAGAAAGAAGGAATTTGAGTCCAAAGAAGAACTGGAACTCTTAATTTAACACCAGATGGATAATTTTGATTATATTAAGTTAAAAAGTTTTTTTTTTTTAATAACAAAACTAATGTAGTCAAGATCAGAAGGGAAGCAATAAATTAGAAAATCATTTTTACATTTAAGGATTCTGACAAATGCCTCATTTCTATATATTCATATACATATAGAGAGAATTGACTTGGATTTATAAGAATTCAAGCTATTCTCCAATTGATAAATGGTCAAAGGATTTGAACATACAATTTTCACATGAAAATTTAAAAAATAGAAAAATAGAAAAAATAGAAAACTAAAAAAGAAATTAAAAACATTTCTAATCTAAATTAGAATTTCTAATTCTAATCTAATCTATAATCTAATTTATGAGAAGGTGTTTGAATTAATTTTGTAAGTACAAAAACTTTTCTACTTAATATGATCAAAATTTTCTATTTGGTGTTCAATAGTGAGTTCCAGTGTTTCTTTGGGATGCAGACCCAGTAATGTTATTGCTGGATCAAAGAATATGTGCAGTTTAATAGCCCTTTAGGCATAGTTGCAAAGTGCTCTCTCCAGAATGGTTGGATAAGTTCACAACTCCTCCAAATATGCATTAGTGTCTCAATGTTCTCATATCCCTTCCAGCATTCATCATTGTCTTTTCCTGTCATCTTAGACAAATTGAGAGTTGTGAGGTGGTACCTCAGAGTTGTTTTAATTTGCACTTCTCCACTCAATAATTATTTTGAGCTTTGTTCATATGACTCTAGATGGCTTTAATTTCATCCAATGAAAATTATTCATAAACTTTGGCCATTTATCAATTCGGGAATCATATAAATTTGAATTAGTTCTTCATATACTTTAGAGATGAGACTTTTAATAGAAACACTGATTGTAACATTTCCCCCCCACCAAGTTTTCTTCTTCCCTTTTAATCTTGGCTGCATTGGTTTTGTTTATTCAAATATACACACACATAGGTATAAATATATATATATATATATATATATATATATATATATATATATATATATATATATATATATATTATATACACACATAAACACAGCCATATACATACATACATACATATATATTTATATTTATATATGCTACAGAATAAGGTGGGATATATAGAAGGGTGTCTAGAGTCATGTAGTGGGAAAAAGTAAAAGGATTAATGGGGAAGGAATAAAAAGTGGGAAAGTGGGTGGAGATGATAAGGAGGTGATCCATGGATGGAGAGAGGTTAAGTAGTTGCAAGGAAAGTTAAGGAGGAGATTCAAAGTAGAAGAGTTAGCAGGGATAGGAAAAAGGATATATATAGAATGAGTACAAGCATCAGAAGTAGAATTCATTAGAGGAAAAAAGGAGGGCTAGTAATCATTTATCTTAGGTAAAGTAAAAGATTTAATCAAGGACAAAATCTATATTACAGATCAGTCATATATATTGTTTTAGGTGCATGTAAATATGTGTGCCTGTGGGTCTGTGGGTCAGTATGTTTATGAGTGTGTACATGTATATATACACACATATATACATACATATATGCATATGTATATGTGCATATATATATATATATAAAATGTATCTATGCTTAACCATAGTCTGGGGGAAGTAAGAGGATGAAAAGAAAAAAAAAAGAATAAAATAAAAGAGCATAGAACAGAACAAAAAAATAACCTACAAAGAAAGCAAGGAAAAGATGGACACTCATGAACATATTTTCTTCTATTATTAGAAATGGTTTCTTGAAATGAAAATTTATTGTTACATATTTTGAATCCTTTCAGATATTCTGCTAAACACATGACAATGTTTTCTTTTGTTCTTTTTTCCTTTTCTGTCTTTCTTTTTTATTCTGTTTGTTGTTATTTTATGTCTAGTTCAATCAATAAATTTAAAAAGATATTTAAAAAGAAAGAGAGACATTACAGAACTTAGGGAGGACAAAGCACATGTGTATCTCCCTCTCTGAGCTGTGAATATAATAAAGTTTTGAATAGCATAGGAGAAAGGTCACTAAGGATTTCCCTTTAGGATAAATTTAATCTCCGTTTAGATTATCTTTAGATTATTTAATAATATTTAATTATTAATTTAAATGTTTATATTTAAATTAAATTTAAATATTTAATAAATAATCTTTAGATTATTCAGATAACTCACTTTAAAATTAGAGATTTAATTTTAAAAAATCCAATCACTCAACAAATTCTAAATCTAATTAATTGCACTATCATTATCTCTTCATTTTGTTTAGTGAGATAACATGGAAATCTTTGTTATATGACTTGTTAAAGTAAAATGTTATGCTATGCTTTGTTTATAATATTCTGCCAATTTTTTGGTAAAGAAGAAATTAGGCTACATTACATAATTTATTCTTGATGAAGTCATAACATCTTGAGATAGTTAAACTTGCCATCATAGATATTCATTATTTCAATAATATGTTACAGAAGGTTTAAAAGAATTCAAAGTAGAAATCATCATTTTTTAAAAATTTTTTGCATGATCAGAGTTAATAAATAACTCCTTCCATCCTTCTTTTACTCTCTTCTTTTCTTCTTTTCTTCCTTCCCTTCCTCTCTTCTGTCTTTCTTTCCTTCCTTCCCTACTTCTGTTTTATTCCTTGTTTCCCTTCTTTCTCTTCTTTCCTTCGCTGCTTCCTTATTTCTCTCCCTCCCTCCCTCTTTTTCTCCTTTTCTTCTTTCCTTCCCTTTGACTTTCTTCATTCTTCTCTCCTTCCATTCCTCCTTCCTTCCTTCCATTCCTCCTTCCTTCCATCCTTCCTTCCTTTCTTCCTTCCTTCCTTGTTTCTTTTCTTGTTTCTTCCCTTCTTCCCTCCCTTCTGCTTGCCTTTCTTCCCTCCCTTCCTTCTTTCTATCCTTTCTTTCTGTTGGTCTCTGTCTCTGGGCCTCTGTTTCTGTCTGTCTTAGTGTATGTGTCCTTGCATTGGTGTGCTTTTTTTTAAAAAAAAATGAAATTGCTCACTTAGGAGAAATTCTTCATAATTGGCAAGTTTTAAGGTGAGAAATTAAGTTGAATAATTTCATTGGTAACCTCTGAACCACCCTTCAACTTTAAGCCTTAGATTTATTCCATCACTTTGACACTGAGGTCTTACCACATCTTCAATTGCCAATGCTTCATAAAGATAAAACTGTTCATTGCCCTTGACCATGTTATTCACATGAAAATAAACTTTGCTCTTAGTATTTAGAAAAAAAAAAAGAAAATAACAAAACTAATTGCAGTTCTAAATTATAGTGGGGTTGATTATAAATAGTCACTTAAATGCTGTTCAACAGAATGGAGTGTTTTACATCAATAATTTCCATTTTATGAAAGTCTTGAAACAAAAATAGGTAGAAAACAATTATGTAAAATAAGTATTTTTGAATAATAGAAATTCAGGAATGAAAGGGAACACAGAGATTTGTAGCTCAAACCACTTTGTAGATACTCATGTTCCTGACTAGTTAACCTAGGCAAAAGTTCACATAGAGAGATAAAATACAAATGCCTTGGATATGAGAGATAAAATATAAATGCCTTGGATATGTTCACCTTCCTTGTGTATTTATCAAGGATGCCTTGAGAGACAAAAACCCTATTTTTGATCTTACTTTCTTCACCTCTATTTCACTTTGATAATGTGGAATGTCTAAAGACAGCAAAAAATCATTCTACTTGATGAGAAATAACATATTGGAAGAATCTTAAAAGTTGGTTATTAAACATTTCTTATCTATTAGGATAATATGCACAAAGTTACATGCAATTAATCCTGACTTTTGAAATCTATTGTATTTTCATTTGGTGAAGTTAAATTTAAAGGAATCTTTTCTATTTTCTAATTAGAAACTTGTTCATGTTTCCTTAGTACTTTAATGTTAACATGATTATTTGATGCAGATAACTACTTATTTTAGGGTTTTGTTTTTTTTTTTTTTCCCTGAGGCATTTGGGGTTAAGGGACTTGCCCGATCACACACCCAGGAAGTATTACGTGTCTGAGGCCACATTTGAACTCAAGTCTTCCTGACATTAGTGGTTGTGCTGTATCCACTACACCGACTAGCTGCCCCTAAATTTATTTTTAAAAGAATATTGCCTTAACAAATAGTAATCCTAGGTAGTCTTAATGATAACAATATTTTGGACAATAATCTTACTTCTAGATGATATATTATTTTAATATGATCCATCCTGACCTATAGTGTAAAAAGAAAATATTACTTGCTAATCACATAGTTATCTCATTAAGGAAATTAAAACTTTGAGAAAAATGCTTTCTTTCTTTATAAATTCTTTCAGCATTCTTAGTTTTGAAATGAGAAATAAAAAGAGGTTTTACTTAAAACCATTTCCATGAAACAAAAGAAATATAGTGTTTAATCAAGGATAAAATTCAAATATTGGTATATTAATACATTATTCCCATTCACAAGCTCTTGAAGACTAAAGATCAATGAACATGACATCAATACCCAGTGAAGTTCTAGAAGTCATTGTTATATTGATGTCTTTTGGACAATTAGAAAATTGCTGGTAATCACATGAAAGCAATATGGATTTCTTCAAAATCATTCATATGTGACTGATATTGCTTCCTTTTTTGATAATTTAACTGAGCAGGTAAATGAAGAAAATGATCTAAATCAAATTATTTAGATTCTATCAAATCATTTATTCATTCACTTACTCATTATTTATTTTTTTACCAGTTACTGAATTTTCATTGAATTAGACACTATAAGAGATAAAAAAGATAAATAAGACATTATCTTTACTTTCCAAGTAAGTTAGTAGGGATAATGAGACACACCTATAGATAAATGTTATATACATTAGCACTTATATTCATATGTAGATATATGGGTGATAAATTATATATATATATATATGCATATATATATGCATATATGTATGTGTGTATGCATGTATGTAAGAGAATAAAATATTAAGACACGCAGTTGTATAATGGATAAAGAACTGATCTTGGAAACATCAAGTCTTTCTTTCAAGTTCTGCCTCTGATATATACTAGTTATGGGACAAAAAGCACATTGTATAGCCTTTCAATACCCTAGACAACTCTTTAACACTCTAATTTGGAAAGAAAATATTACTTTAACATATTTAACATGTATTGGTCAACCTACCATCAGGGGGAGGGGAGGGGGGGAAATTGGAACAAAAGGTTTGGCAATTGTCAATGCTGTAAAATTACCCATGCATATAACTTGTAAATAAAAACCTATAATAAACAAACAAACAAACAAACAAAAAAAGAAAGTATTAATTCACATTACTAGAGGGAGTTTTCTCACTGGAATTTCCCTATGCCAAATAAATTCAGTACAAATATATGCTTTAATAGATGATAATTGGGTGGATAGATAGATGGTAAATATAAATCTGCATATATGTTTACATAATACAAACTGCTTTGATTTCATTTTCATCTGGACAGGGAGGAGTGTGGATTAATGAGAATAGTTATCAAAATACACCATAATCCCTCTGCAGAAAAAATGCAGTTATACCTGTGAACTAAATGTTCAAAACACTAGTTGAATTTCCATACAAAAAGGATGTTGATTAATGGAGTAGCACTATTCCTCATGGAAAGCTGAAGGACTCTATTCTCGATCCATTGTGTTCAAATTTTTATCAGTAGTTTGGATGAACACACTGATTCCATGTTTATCAAATTTTTATATGAAATGATGCTGAGAGGAATATTGAGCATACTGGATGACAAAATCAGCATCCAGAAAGATCACCACATGCTGAGCCAAATTTAACAAGATGAAATTTCATGAGAACAAAAGAAAATGTAAAGTCTTCCACTTAGGTTCAACAAATCAACTATATAAGCACAGAATTAAAGGGAAGTGAGGGAGGTATTAGCTAAAGAGAAATGCATTGTGAATTACCAGAGATTTTTAGAGAATCATAAGTTCTAGAAATGTGTTAACAATATGTTGTGGCTGCCAAAAATGTTAAAGGAATTTTATACTATATTCAATGATCCATAGTATTTTGAGCAAAAGATATAATATCTGTCTGTGTTGTTCATCCTTCATTTTTATTCATAGAACCAATAATATCAGGAAGATAATGTCCTGACCTGCCATGAATGAATTAGATTTAAGCTACACAAAGTTGTACAGATTTTCTCTTTCTAGTCATTGAAGTCCAGTAGCAAGACAAAAATCAATATGACTAGAAATTCAGTGGTTAACTTTGGCTTCTGACCAAATGCTAAACTCTTCACAGTGCCTGCTCTAATCTAGCTTCATGGAAATTAGGGAAAAAAAAAAAAAAAAAAACTTTTCTCATCCACCCATTCCTGTGGGGGGAATTCGGCATATTTTTGAGATAGACATTTCTCTAACTCACTGATGGGTTCATGTTCTATTGATTACTTTTATTCTTGTTTATTCTGTCTGAGATGGCTTTACTAGAATGTAGCTACTGCACATTCTATAGCTTCTAGTAGCCATGGTTAAGAATTGGGTAATAAATGATGGACAGTAGCCCTGAAAAGGAGTCCTCAGACCAAAAGTATTAGTTCTCCTGGAACATCTCATATGCCCCATTAGATTATATAATAAGAGCATATTTCTACTATGGCTTAACTTGTTCAAATTTCTGGTTATGTTCAGTCCCATCGTCATGTTCAGCTACATTAAAAATAAAAAAGATATTTTTGAGGTTTTAATGATGTTTTGATTTTTATATCAGCCAATATCCAAGAAATTAGCTTTCCTTGATAAAATAAAAATAAAAGCAGATAATTGAAATCTTCCAATATAGTGACCAGGTCTAAGTATATCAAATTCTACTTTTATTATGTTTGACTTCAAGAAGACAAAGTTGTGCTTCATTTCATATATTCTCTAGGATCATGTTTGCTCATTATAATCAATCAGAATTGGGATGACCTTTTTATATAATTTGTAATTATCATGAATATTATTTTCCTTGTTCTGTTTACTTCACTTTATATCTTATTTATATCTCCCCATGTTTCCTGGATTTCTCATGTGTACTTTTATTACTCATTTGACTGTTCTAAAGCATACATTAAATAATGAGAAAGCCAAATCTAATGGTAACCACAGATATAATTCTAAATTGTTTTACAGTAAATGTGGTCCAATTCATAATTCTAATAATAGTGCATGTTCATCTCTTCAAACTAATCAAAATTTTTTTTATGTTCTAACTGAAGTAGTGAAATTTTAAAAATAAGCTTCGTCTTAAAAGAGATATGAGAGGACATCTACCCTTTTCTTAAAGAGTTTGGGAACAATGATGATTGAATGTTGAATATAATTTCAGATTTCTTTCCATATGATGATCAGTCATTTTTGTTTTAAAGATATTCTCACTAAGAAAAGGACAGGGAATCTAGGTGATATAATCATCAAAGTTCTAGATCTAGATCTTTACCTACATCAATATCGTCTGTATCTATAACTCTATTAATATCTATATCAATACACATGTGTGGGTTTACTCTTAGGAGCTTAATTAATCTGCTGCTAATAAATGAGATAAAATAATTTCACATGGAGGAAAGATCCAAATGAAATTGAAATAATTGCCCACAAATATGTACACATATACACATAATATAATATAATATAATATAATATAATATAATATATGTAGATACACATACATGCATATATATATACAATTCCTAAATATAGAAAATAGGTCCTTCATATGCATGTAGATATTCATTTGATTAATTTTTTTTTCCTCTTTAACTAACCTTCCCTCCAATTCTTTTGTTCATCTATTCTGATTATGAGAAGCAAACAAACTGAAAGGACAGAGTTGCTAACAGCATTTCAGAAGTGACAGAATCTTTTAAATAAACAATTTGTGTTTCTTTGAGGAGAATGCTTTAGCAAGGAGATAGATAGTCATGTGATCTGAAATGTGGGTAGTATTAAAACATCTGAAAATTATGTAGTATAAAAATAAATCCAAATCAGTAATGTTGAGAGTTGATTAGGCTATGCTTTTCTTCCTCTATGGATTAACTGTGAAATGTATAAAGTAACTTAGTTGTTCAAAGGTTGGCATGGAGGCTAAAGATATTTCTTTCTGGATGGGGGAAAAGGGAGGGTCTTCATTACTGTCATGACTATTTAATTCAAATAATCACATATAGTAAAGTTACTGTAATTGAAGAGCTCACTTTTGGTAATTATAGGGGATAATTCAGTTTAGATTTTGAATACTAACATTGGAGACCACTAACTGAGACTACAGCTGGAAAGGGCAATACCAAATGTTTCCCATGTGGTATTGTATTGTCTTTATTCTAATAATAAAGTGTAGCATCAAAATGTAGTGCTCTTTGGTTTGGTTTTCTTTGGGTCTCTGGAAGCAGCCTTCATTTCAGTTCAATAATCACTACAAGAGCAGCCAGGTGATAAAGTCCAAATCCTTTATCTTCTTGCCTGGAGCTCTGCAGCTTTTTTAGAGGTCTTCTGGAATCTTGGTTTCAGTGGAGAAATGGAAGAGGAGAGCCTGCCACCAGGAGCTTGACTGAAGATAGAAATGAAATCTCTCTCCTTGGTTCTGAGAATTTAAGTTCCTGTCTCCAGTTCTCTTGTCTTCTCTGCCTCTCAATCTGGCTGAGTTTGTCTGAGCTTATATGCTCTCTTATCATAGGTGTGATTTTTGTAGAACTATATTAAGTACTAAGTGCATGTACTGAACTAGAGAACTATTAAGCACCA
Source organism: Antechinus flavipes (assembly GCF_016432865.1). NCBI lineage: Eukaryota > Metazoa > Chordata > Mammalia > Dasyuromorphia > Dasyuridae > Antechinus > Antechinus flavipes. The sequence goes on from NC_067400.1 coordinate 498,931,058, forward strand.
TGCTAAACTAGATAACCCATTGTATTTTATCAATTTCATTTACTTAATATCTGGTAAGAATCCTTTGTTTCAAGTTCAGAGTTCTGGCCCATAACAATAAAACATGGCAGCATAGTGGATAGAAAATGTGCAGAAAAATCAGAAAGACATGGGTTAAAATCCAGTCTCTGGTATATGTGATTTACACAAATTTGGGCATGTCACCTAAACATTCAGAATCCTAAGTGACTCTTTAAGACAGAAAACTAAGTTGCTGAGAAGGTACCAAATAGTATTGGTTTATGAGTTCTCTATACCAATGAAATTACAGAATACCACCACTCTCTACCCTTATTGCAATAACTTATATTTACTTAGAACATTAAAGCTTTTGATTTTTTTTCCTCATGTGAAATTGGGAACTGAGACTCCAGGTATTTAAGTAAATTGCTCATGTTCACACATATAATATACATTAATATTGGAATTCAAATCTAGGCATTCTGATTTGAAACTTACTAGTCTTTTGATTTGATCATGTTCCTCCATTTTTAAGGAAATATTAGAGGTCAAATTTAGAGGTAGAAATTTTAGAAAGACATCTAATTCCATGCTCTTATTTTATAAATGAGTTCACTGGAGTCTGCTGACATTAAGTGATTCATCCAAACTCAAACAGTTGGTACAAATCAGTCCTTCAGATTCAAATCTCCTCTCTCCTTCTTGTCACATGGTTGAGTTTAAACAAAGGCTTAAACTAGAGCTCATTCCACTCATATCACACTGTATGTGTAGGAACAACCTCCTAAAGTTTTATGTTTGGCCAGTCAAAATCTAAAAGTAATTACACATTCATCATCCCATTTTTGCTTCAAACCAAGACTTGATCTAGGATAGATAGGACTTAAGGGGCCATTTAGTTCAAGCCTTTCATTTTACAGAGGAAAGAGAAACAAAATTCAGAGAACTTAAATGATTTGTCCATGGTCATGCAGGTGTTAAGGGACTGAAAGTTGCATTAAGGTCTCATGCTTCCATGTTTGGTGATCTAGGCTCAGGGGATTGATTTTATTATCATCATTTGATAAATGAAGAAACTAACAGGGAGGTGAAATAATCTGTCTGAAATCACTTATTTGATAGGAGAGAGAGAAGTGAAGCCCAGATTTCATGAGATTTGAGAGGCAGCACATTTTAATGAAAAGAAAACTTGATTGAGGGTTAAGAAAATGGGCTCTGGTATTTATTATCCTTGTGATTTATGAAAAATCATTTTAAAGAAAGAGTGAAGGGAAAGCATCACAATCATGAGGGACTGTGTTATGGAATACCACTTATGATGTTGTCGTCTATATCTATTGTTAGTTTTGCTGAATTGTAAATTTTTCATTTATATTTTAAATTCTCTGTTATAATGGATGGAATAGAGAGAGGATGGAAAAGAGAGAGGGATAGTACATGATAGTAAAACGAAATATATAAATACATTTTAATAAATGCTTATTAACTTAATCTCCTTTGGTTTATTCATCTATAAAATGAATCATTGGACTAGATGGTCTCCTAGGTCCTTACAATATGTAAATCTATCACTTTATCATTCAAAGAAGTGCTAACCTTCAGATCAGATTGATTAGATGTATATGAGTTGTGATTAAAGAAATATTAGGCAGGATTTCTCGTCAGCCTTCACACTCCCAATGTCTCCTCTAATTCTACCACCGTTTTTGTATTCCTACTATTGAGTTTGATTTCATGTGTTCTTGGTGACTTTCAGGCTTTAAAACATTCTTTATTGAAATGGAAAGATGTTTGAAAAATCTCTTCTTCTTAGTTTTTTGAGAAGTTAACAAGTGGCTGAACATTCCTCATGGACACTAAGAAGAATAATAGAGCTGGAAGAGATTATGATGACAATCATGATTCTTCCCTATACCCATTCCTGTAGCAACAGAGGTGTCTTCCCTGAATGTTGTTGTTTTCTAACAAAAGAGTACAGGACTCTGTCATTGAAACTTAATATTTGTATAACTTCAACAAAAGCAAATTTCAAACAATTATTGCCCATCCTGTGAGACTAACTGAAAATGATAATTGTTCAATGAATTCTTCAGTGAATTATATGATTAATAAAAAGAAAATTTAAAAGAAGCCTTGTTATACATTTGGAGTAAGAGTTAAGTGAGGTTACACACCTATCAGATTGTTTAAGATAACAGGAAAAGATAATGATGAATGTTGGAGGGGATGTGGGAAAACTGGAACACTGATGCATTGTTGGTGAAACTGTGAATGGATCTAGCCATGCTGGAGAGCAATTTGGAACTATATTCAAAAAGTTATCAAACTGTGCATACCCTTTCATCCAGCAGTGTTTCTACTGGGCGTATATCCCAAAGAGACCCATATGTGCAAAAAATGTTTGTGGCAGCCCTCTTTTTAGTGGCAAGAAACTGGATACTGAGTGGATGTCCATCAGTTGGAAAATGACTGAATAAGTTATGGTATATGAATATTATTGTTCTGTAAGAAATGAGCAGTAGGATGATTTTAGAAAGGCCTGGAGAGACTTAGATGAACTGATGCTAAGTGAAATGAGTAGAACCAGGAGATCATTGTACACAGCAACATAATATTATACGATGAGCAATTCTGATGAACATGACTCCAACAACAACAAGATAATTGATACCAATTCCAATGATCTTTTGATGAAAAGAGCCATCTACACTCAGAGAGAGGATGTGTACTGAATGTGAATCACAACATAACATCCTCACTCTTTTTGTTGTTGTTTACTTGCATTTTTTTTCTTACTCATTTACTTTCTTTTTTGATTTGATTTTTCCTGTGGAGGAAGAGAATTGTATTTACACATATCAGATTATTGGATTTAACATATATTTTAATATGTATAACATACATTAGATTGCTTTCCATCTAGGGGAAGAGGTCATGGGAAGGAGGAGAAAATCTGAAATACAAGGCTATGCAAGGATCAATGTTGAAAAATTGTATGTTCATATGTTTTGAAAATAAAAAAGCTTTATAAAAATAAAATTAAATTAAAAATTAAAAATTAAAAAAAAATTAAATTGTAAGAAAAAAAGAGTTAAGTGAGGGAGTGCTTCATTGGCACATATGCAATGTCAAGACATGTACAGCATAAAAATGCAACCCTTAAACTGATAATACCAATGAAAATGAAAGATAAAGTTCTATTTTAGCTAGATCTGTCATACATTTTTTTTGCTCTAAAACAGAAGTTCCTAGTTTGGAGTATATGGATTCAATCGATTGCTGTTGTGGTTATTTGTTTTTACATATTAATATATACATTCCAACATAATTACTTTCTTTTATAATCTTCTGTGTTCTATGTCATACATTTTAAAACCTTGTGCTGAAAAAAGGTCTTTCAACAACTGTCAAAGAGGTCTCTCATAGAAAAAGAAAAGAAAAGAAGGTTAAGGATTGTCTAGTTAACAGTTTGAAGTTGATAGCAATGAAAATGCTTGACTCATTGAGATGTGGCAATGATTATCTGGTTGTCAGATGGCAAAATTATGAGTTGTTTTTATTTTTAATTTGTCTACATGATAACATTTATGACAAATTCATTCTGAGTTTGGACAGTTACTCTGGAAAACTTTCAATATTAAAACAATGAAAGGGGAAGGGGAAAAGATGTGCATATGCATGTACATATGTGTATATATGTCTAGTGGTGTGTATGTGAAATATGAGCTATAAAAAGATTTATCCAAGATCACATTATCAGGTTCTGCAAATCTCAAAGATCAGCCAAATAATTTCAACAGTTAATGATTCTCAATAATTCAAAGAACCCAGTGTTTTACTTGATCACATTTCAGAGTGAAAGAAAATTGTTTAAAGCTAAAACTTTATTTTTTCCTTCTTTTTTTTTTTTATTGAAGGTTTTTATTTTCAAAACATACACAAGGATAATTTTTTACATTGACCCTTGAAAAACCTTGTGTTCCCATTTCCCTTGATTTCCTCCCCTCCCTTAGATGGCATATAATCTACAATATGGTAAACATGGTAAAAATATATGTTAAATCCAAGATAGGCATACTTATTTATACAATTATCTTGCTGCACTAGAAAAATCAGATCAAAAAGTAAAAAAAAAGAATGAGAAAGAAAATAAAATTCAAGCAAACAACAACAAAAAGAGTGAAAAAGCTATGTTATAATCCACACTCAGTTCACACAGTCCTCTCTAGGGGTGTAAATTATTCTCTCCACATCTCACTTCTCTGGGTCAATCTATATCCCAAGGCCCATTGGAAGCCTTGGTTGCATTTTGGACATGGGGTTTTGGGTTTTATTTTCTCACCCTGTCTTCTCACTCTATCTCTATATCTACACTGAGCTCTAAGATGTTCTATTTTTCCACACTGAAAACATTGACGACTTTCTCCAGAAGTCCCTTGCCAAGAGGAATGCTGTCTTCCCATGTTCATCATAGTCTGGGTATAATAAGCATTTGTAACCACTGTGGCACAGTGTCTTATGATCTCCTCTAAAGGAGCATCTTTGTCTAGTTCCCATATAATTCTTTTACAAATCTCATTGGCATTTTCCTTAGCCAGATATCTGGTCATTATTTCTGTAGCTGCATTATCTCTAATGATTCTTATAACAGCTATTTGCAAATGTCCCACAAAATCCACAAAAGGTTCATTGGGACCTTGCTCTGGTTTTGTGAAGGCTTTACATCCATCTTTCTATCAGAGGAGGGAACCCCAAGCTTTTATTGCAGCCTTAGAAATTTGCTCATACACTGGTATGAGATAATAAATCTGTTCTAAATTCTCTCCATACTGATATTCACTAGCTAGTTGGTCAAAAGTGATTTGTACATTAGCTCCTATTGCATTGGGCTTGAATCCTACATAATTTATGAAATTCCAAAAGCCACAACAAATTTTGTCCAGGTTCTAATCATGTCTGAGCTATACATTTCCAATCATTCAGGGTTAGCATTTCATAAGACAAATTATCTAGTAACATCTTAACATAAGATGATGTAACCCCATAAAGAGTGCAACCTTTTTTTAAATCCTTAATTTTTTCCAAATTAAAAGGAGTGTATCTTCTCCCTTTTTGACCTGAAGAGTCAAGCTCTTCAATCACAGGATATGCATTTATAAAATCAGATATATCTTCTTTTTCATTTTTTGCCTTAATCAAAGGCTTTTCTAATCTTGTCATATTCTGCTTCACAGGAGATGCTGATTGTGTTTCTGCCTCTCCCCCTCCTCCTTCTTCCTCCATGAAGGGTTAATTGAGGGGGGAAGGTCATGAGATGTGGAATGATCCAATTTCTCCTGCTGTGAAGTATCACACTGAAAATTGGACTTAACAATTGATTCTTCCACCTTTTCACCTAGTTTAGTTGGTACCTCCACCTCCTGCTCATTCTTCTTTTTCCTCATTCTAACACTTATATAGTTTTCTAAAGCCAGTTGTATTAAATTATATGTACTAAGTGTGTCTTTGGAAATTGAGTCAGGCCCATTTTTACTGTAGAATTGACAAAGACCCTCTCCTACTAATTTCCACTCATCTAGATCCAATTATTTTTCCATAGAGAAAGAAGTACATATTTACTTTACAGTTTCTAAAAGTTCAGTGATCTGCTGCCAAATTATAATCAAACCTTGGCTTTTCATAACCTTGACACTGCTCTCTAAACATTTTCCTTGAACAGAAACAGAAGGCTGTTTTCTAAACATCTATCTCATCTTAGCTGAAATTCTACTTTAACTCTTTTAACAAAATTTCTTTGTTGTACTTACCCTAATTTCTGAGTTGAGGAGACTTTTCCACTTGTATCAGGATCAGAGGTTTTTCCACTGAAATCAGGATCAGAGGCTTTTCCACTGAAATCAGGATCTTGTCAGTCCCATGTTTGGACACCAAAATGTGGTGTTCTCTTCTTTTATATAATATAATGGTTCTCTGGGAGCAAGTTTTTTGGGGAGGTTTTCTGTAAGCAGCCTTAATTTCAGTTCAAAGTAATAATCACTTCAAACGCAGCCAGGAGTTAAAATCCAGTCCTTTATTGTGTCCTTCAAAGTCTTGAGCTTCAGCCCCTAGCTCCCTCTGAATATCTCCAGCCACAAAGGTGGAATATGGAATGAATCTGTCTCCAACTCTGAGAGTGGGCTTCTGTGTCTGGCCCTGAGAACTTCTTGCTTATATGCTGTACACTGAGTATACAATAATCATTATATCACTGGGAAACCATTATTTATTGTAGGAGTAAATCAATTCTAAACTAAATTTAAGCATTGTCTCCTCAATTCCACTTAGTACGTTGTTTCAAGTTCTGGCCCATAACATCTCCTTGTAGGATCATATCAATCATACTGAACCATGCTAAATTAGATAATTATTGTCTCTAAAAATTCTAATGACAACACTTTGTAAGGATTCCAACACATTTTCTTGTTTTTTTTTTCTTCATTTTTTTTCTTTCTCATTTCCCTCTTTGATCTGATTTTCTTGTGCAGCATGACAAATTTGTAAATATGTTTAGAAGAATTGCACATGTTGAACTTATACTAGATTACTTGCTGTCTAGGGAAGAGGGAAGGAAGGAAGGAGGGAGGGAAAAAATTGAAATACAAAACTTTGTAAGGGTGAATGTAATAGGCTGAAACAGAGCAGATGCACTGACGTTCCAACAAGCAAGCACTTAAGGCTAATTACCAATTGCACAATAATCTATTAGCATTTGCTTGGAAAATGGTCTGCCCCACCATTCTGTGCTTGCTCTATTGGTTGGTGTATAGAGAGATTGGGGTGGGGGTGGGGATAAAAGGGGTGGAGTAAGACAAGCAAGGTGACTCTGTGTGGTAGAAGAAAGAGAAGATCCCTGTGTCCACTCTCTCTCCTCTAGCTTCAACAAAGACTAAAGATTAAGGACTTTTGCTGATCCTGACTCCAGCTGATTTTAAAGTATCCAGGGTGTTAATGCGGTCTTCACAAGTGAATGTTTAAAGCTATCTTTGGGTGTATTTAAAAAAATAAAAAACTATTATTATATTAAAAAACAAAAAACAAAAAACCTGTATACCCTTTGATTCAACAATACCACTACTAAGTCTGTATCCCAAAGATATCATTAAAAACTATGGAAAGGGGCCATATGTGCAAAAATGTTTGTAGCAGCTCTTTTTGTGATGGCAAATAGTTGGAAAATGAATTAATGAAATTTTGATTAATGAAATATTATTATTCTACTAAAAATGATGAGCTTTATAAAAAAGTTTTGTATGATGTTTATAAATGAATGGAATGATGCTGAATAAAACAAGAACTAGGAAAATGCCATACATGGGAACAGAAGATTATGTGATGATCAACTATGATAGATTTGACTTTTCTCAGCAATTCAATAATCCAATACAATTTCAATAAACTTTTGGTGGAAAATACATCCACATCCAGAAGGAGAATTTTGGAGACTGGATGTATCAATACATATTATTTTCACCTTTTTTGTTCTTCTTTTTCTTGTTCTTTCTCCTCCTCCTCCTCCTGCTGCTCCTCCTCCTTCTCTTCCTCCTTCTCTTCTTTCTCTTCCTCTTCCTCCTCTTCCTCCTCCTCCTCCTCATTCTTCTTCTTCTTCTTCTTCTTCTTCTTCTTCTTCTTCTTCTTCTTCTTCTTCTTCGTCTTCATCTTTTTCTTGTTTCTTCTTCTATTTTATTTTTCTTGTGGCTTTTCACTTTTGTTCTGATTTTTCTCCCCCAGTATGATTCATGTGGAAATATATTAAAAATGAATATATATGTATAACCTAAACATTAAAAAATAAATAAAAATAAATAACTGAAGTCAAATCTTGCCTTAGTACCTATGCCTTGCTACCTATGTTACCTTAGTCAAGCCATTTGTACCTTTTTTGCCTTAATTACTTCATCTGGAAAATGACTATAATAATAGGAACTGCAAGGTTGTTATAAAGATGAAAAGACACATGTAAAACATTTTCCAGACCTTGAAAAACTATATGTAGCTATTGCTATTATTGTTATTTTTTTGTCAAAGAAACTGAAAACTTAAACAATAATGTAAAAATAATTATCAACTCAACAAATGAATAAATATTATAAGGGAGTTGAATATAAAATCTTTGAAGGCAGGTACAATTTTGGCTTTTTTGTTTAACATCTTGTACATGAAAATAATAAATTATGACTGATGGAATTTGGTTTAACTCAAATTAGTTTAATTTGGTAGACTATCAATAACCAAATGAGTAGTACATAAAATAAATTTTCTATGAGTTGAAAGGTAGGTAAGATAATTTCCAGGAGAGTCACAGGAAGCTTTCTGCAACATATAGGACTTAAAATGATTCTTGAAGGATGAGATAAACCATGAATAGGCAGAGAGGAGATTAAGGGTATAAATTATAAGTTAGGAAAAGAAAAGATGGATTTAAGAATCTTTGAATTTTGCTCCTTTGGGAAATGCAGCATGGTGTAGGGGGAAGAGTAAAAAGACTTGGATTCAGAAGACAGATCTTTGAGTCCCAAATCCGCCATTTAGGGTTATGCAACTGGGCCAGTTAACCTCCATTAATGTTATTATATCTGGTTTATTCAATTCTGAAATGGGGACAATAGCACATTTGTTGTTTTTCTTTATTAAAGACCTAATTTTTTAAAATAATAATTAACTTCTCCAATTACATATAAATCAGATTTTGTTTAAAGTTTTGAGCTTTGAATTCTCACTCTCTTTCTCCCTCCTCTCTTCCCTAATATGTTAAACAATCTGATAAAAGTTAAACATTTTTAAGCATGTAATACATTTACTATTAGTCCTTTTGTGCAAAAAAAAAAAATCATAAAGAAAAAATGAGAATTAAAGTGTGCTTACATCTGTATTCAAATATTTAATATTTTCTCTGGAGGGGAATAACAATTTTCATCATGGGATTGACTTAAATCATTGTATCACTGAGAAGAGCTGTTCTTCATTGTACAATATTGCTGTTAGTATTCATATTGTTCTGCTCACTTCACTTTTTTTTTTTCCTGAGGCAGTTGGGGTTAAGTGACTTCCCAGGTTCATACAGCTAGGAAGTATAAAGTGTCTGAATTCAAATTTGAACTCAGGTTCTTCTGACTTCAAAGTTGATATTCTATCTTCTGTGCTGTCTAGCTGCCCCCTCATTTCACTCATTTCACTTTTTATCGTTCATATGTGTCTTTTCAAGTTTTTTTTTTTCTGAAAAGATCCTACTTATCATTTATTATATCACAATATTATTCCACTACAATCATATACTACAACTTGTTCAGCCATTTCCTAATTGATAGATATCTTCTCCTTTTCTAATTCTCAGCCACATTAAAAAGGACTGCCATAAATATTTTTGTGCAAAAATATTCTCTTCTTTCTCCCTCTTTCCTCTTTTTCTTTCTTCTCCCTCTCTTTCCTTCCCTCTCTCTCTTCTTCCTTTTCCTTCCCTCCCTCCCCCTCACTTTGTCCCTCTCTCTCTTTCTCCTTCACTCTCTGAAACAGTCTCTGTGCCATCTAGGAGAACCATAAATTGTATTCTTATAAATTTGACTCAGTTCCCTATATATCTGAGAAATCAGACATTTATCAGAGAGATTTGCCATAAATTTTTTCCAAGTTTTTTTTTTCCTTTCCTTCTAATTTTGTTTTGTTTTGACAAAACTTTTTAATTTTAGATAATAAAATTCTCCATTTTACATTTTAATAATGTCTATATCTTATCATTAAATTTGTGAATGTATTTTTAAAGGTGGTGGTGTATTTCTATTTTCATAGCAAATATTCCCTAAAAGCAAAAGCATGGAGAAAAACTCTGTGGTACAGAAAATTATCAGACTTGGAGCCAGGAAAAATTGGATTCAAATTCTATGTCTGATGTTTATTAGGTGCATTACAATGGGTTAGTCACTTAACCTTTCTGAGCTTTGTTTCCTCATCTGTAGAATAGAAATAATTTGTATGTATCTACTTCAAAGGGTTGTTATGAGATTCAAGTACTCCCTATGGGCTGTCAGTGAAGCTACACTAACTTCATGGCATTCTTCTTGTCAGCAGCCACTTTAAATTATAGCTCATGAACCTTAACCAATGTATTTACTTTTATCTCTTTATCAGAGAATACATTAATTTGAAACAAAGGGCATCTATTCAAATAACATACCATATAATTGAGAATAGAAAAAATTTTTATGTGTTTATTTTCTAAGCTATTTGTATAATGTATAATGACCCAAACAACAACAGGGGGATCACACAGAGATAATACATGTGACTGGGAATATTATGTGCTGCCAGGATCTTTGTTAAAGGGCAAAAATACAGGTATACATGCATATATATACATACATACATATATATGGGGCAAATGACCAAAACCATATCAAGGCATCAAGGCATGTAATATTGATAACACTGTGACACTGCAAGGCTAATAATGTTTTTTTTGATGACTATTTTATGCTTTTAATTAAAAGATACATATTCTTTGACACATATGTTTTACTTGATTTTCTGTTTCTGCTTTCATGATCAAGGTACTTTTCTTTATCAAAGTTTTGTTTTCCAGGCAGCTATGTAGTCAGGAATACTTGAGTTCAAATCCTGCCTTAGAAAATTTAGTAGCTAAGTGACCCTCAGTAAGTCATTAACTACTGCTTGCTTCAATTATTTCAACTATAAAGGGGAGGTAATAGCATATCTCCCAATGTTTTTATAGGGCTCAAATGAGATTATATTTAGAAAAAAACAGCATAATGCTTAATAAATGTTTGTTTCTTTTATTTCTTCCAACAGTTTTTCAAAGTCTCATACTAAGTTTTCACACATACATACCACACATCCACACACATACACACACATAACCATCTGCTAAGATGCAATGGCTAGAAAGCCTCTTCTTCAAAGAGATAGAATAACAATTTTAATGCATAATGTTTATGGAAACAAAACACATGGATGGGGATAGTGATAAATATGTGGATTGTCTTTAGGCTAGGATTATATCTACCCCTTTGACTATATATATATGCTCCCAATCAATAGTACATAGTCCCTAAGTATATAACTTAGGGCTAAAAAACTCTAACAACTATCTTACCATTACTCATGGTACTCAGACTTCTTAATTCCTAATCAATTGATGACTTTAAAAATACCACATAGAATCTATGGGAAAGCTGGAACTATGAGGTTTACTTTCTTTCCAAACATCATGAGAAGCTGAGCAAAATATATTTTATAGCTAATAAAAAAGGCAAGGTCAGTATCCTCCACATTCCTGGTCTATTCCTATTTTTATTAAGTCTATCTACCAACAGCAAATGTCTTGTGACTGGCCACAATCTCTCTCTCCTGCATATAGAAATACTTCATGCAAAGAGTTTTGAAAACATAAAAGTCAGGCTATCTAGGTGATAGATACAGTGTGTAGAGTGTCAGGTATGGAGTCAAAAAACCTGAGTTAAATTCCAGTTTCAGAAACTTACTAGCTGACCCTGGGTAAGTCACTAATTCCTGTTTGTCTCAGTTTCCTCATCTATAAAATGAGGTGGAGAAGTTGAAATAGGAAACCACTTCAATATCTTTGCCATGAAAACTTCAAATCAGATCGACAAAGAGTCAAATGTAATTGAAATGAATAAAAAACAAAACTATAGAAGTAAATTGTTGAAATATCATTGAGCTGCTCATAGAATGCTGGTATTAGAGTCAAGAAGACCCTGTTTTACTCTCTATATCTAATACTTATTGTGTAATTCATTGACACAATGAATAAATCATTTAGCTGTCTGGGTCTCCTGTTCACTCCCAAGGTGCTTACTTATAGAAGGCTAAGAATTACAACCATGTCATTAGAAAGGTGGTAAGTCCTTAAGGTTTGATGATAGCATAGATCTACCCTATGTTAATGTGTAAATATCAGGTGCAATAATTTTAAAGATTCCCCCTTTTTCTCTGGTTCCTCCTAGATTTTAAAGAACCATTTTTTTTTTTTTCTTTCCCCTCAATTTGGATCTGGTTTTGTTGTAGCACAAACCTATGCTGTAATTCTAGAGAGGTTGGAATACTGTAAAGGATTAATTCCAGGCCTCCAGGCTGTGCATGATAAACACAAAATTAGATGCTTTATTCTAATGCCCACGTATTGCCATAATCAGCCTATTTTGTACACCAGCATTTACTGAAAACAGTATTAAGAACTAATCATCAAGGTAATAGCTCAACCTGCCATGGAAGATTTAAAGTTTAATCCAAATTGTTTCAACTTAATTAATATTTTTTTCAATTTGTTTTCTTAACCAACTGGCTTTTTATTTCAATATGCAAAAACTATACATTGCATGAAGTAGATTTAGGCAAAAGTCATTTAGAGAGGTCTGGAGTTTTAAGGGATGAAATGTATTTCAGTAAGAATATAGGAAAGCTTTATCTCCAGCATCATACTTTATTTAACCACCCTGCTTATCTTGAAGCAACTGGCTCCTCACCGCCCTCTCCCCCCCCCCCCATCATCCAAATACTCTGGAGCAATCTTTCTTTTCACAGGAAGGTCATTGAAGAAAATTGCTATCTTCAGCAGCATTCAGACTCCAAAGTAAAAATTGCATCTGCTCTGGATTTCAGGAGATATTTTTAATGCATTGTAATGATGGTGACAAAAGCAGCAGCAGCAGTGACTACCATTCTTATAGTCTCTTCCCACCCCAAAGTGCTTTCCATTCACATATTTGATTGTCATCACAATACTATGAACTAAGTATGATAAGCTCCATTCTACAGATAGGAAAACTTAAATCAATTTATATTTAATAACCTTCCCAAAACATCACAGCTAGGAAGCGACAAACTAGGACTTAAACTCAAATCTTCCATGGCTGTGTTTACATACTTTGATTCAGGATTAAAGGTCTAATTGATGGTTAGATATTTAATAAAATAGTAGTGGTAGATATTTAATAAAATTTTCATTAAATCCAATTGGACTTAGAGAAATCTTGAAAAAATAATGCAAAAATATTGTGAAATGATTGATTATACATATGCATTTGCACATCTATATATTTTTTTTCAGTTTTTCATGATGCTTACATTTATTTATTATTATCATTATTCCACAGTAACTTAAAAAGTAACCTTGTATTCACCTCCACTATTGAATCTTTTTCGGAACAAAGGAAAAATGGCTTTAAAAATGTCAGATAACAACTCAACATAATTTGCTTTTGAATGGTTAAAAGCAAAATAAATATTCATAGATTCCCATTTTATACAGCATTCTGTCCTTGGGGCCTATTTATGTGGAGGTAGAAAACCATTCATTTTTTTCCCTATAGTCAGTATTGGTCATTGCCTTGAATCTGATAAAGGCATTGTTTTCATGTTGATCTTATAATAATTGTGGTCTTTCTATTCTGGTTTTATCACTTGTATCAATTCAAACTAGCCTTCTCATGATTCTCTGAATTCCTATTTATCATTTTGAAACTAACATGATTTTTGTTTAAATACCATTTTTATATGGCTTTGAACAAATATTTCTTCCTTTTTTATTGTTATTTTTAAAACAAACTTCAAACCATTATTAGATAGAGATGTTCTCCTCACCTGGGACATTTAATAATCTATTTAGAGATCAGCAGCTGTCACTAGAGTATGAGTGGATGTAAAATGATAAAAGAGTTGTCGGAGTAAGCATACAATTAGGAATAAAGAGCCAATGATTACGTGTAAACCATGAAAGCCTGTTGCTACGAAGAATGTTGATCCGTAGATACCGTCAGAGATAGTAAAAGGTGCTTCATAGTATTCTATAGCTTGAAGGATTGTAAAATATAAGCCAAGGCCAATAGTCGTTGCTAAGGCTTGGATTATTTGGTTACGATTTCCTTCTATAAGGCTATGATGAGCTCATGTAATAGAAACACCTGAGGCTAAGAGGATTGCGGTATTAAGTAAAGGTACTTCTAATGGGTTAAGGGTGTTAATTCCTACTGGTGGTCAGCAGCCTCCTAGTTCTAAGGCCGGGGAAAGGCTTGAATGATAAAAAGCTCAGAAGAAACCTACAAAAAAGAAGACTTCCGATATGATGAATAGAATTATACCATAGCGTAGTCCTTTTTGTACTACCGGGGTATGGTGGCCCTGGTATGTTCCTTCTCGTACAATATCTCGTCATCATTGAAATATTGTTAGAAGTATAGAGGTGTAATATTGCATTTGGCAGAATACAAATCTGTGGTGTTCTCTTCTTTTCTATAATATGATGGTTCTCTGGGAGCAGGTTGCTCGGGAAGGTTCTGGAGGCAGCCTTAGTTTCAGTTCCATGTAATAATCACTTTAAATGAAGCCAGAGAATAAAGTGCAGTCATTTATTGTCTCTTCCAAAATAACCCAGTTAGCTTTCTTAGATTCCTAGAGCTCTCGTTGCTAGTCTTTTGCCTCTGCAAGCTTCTGCCTCTGGTTCAACTCCAACTCCTGGCATTCTTCAAAACTGACTGACTCCACTGACTCAGCTCCTTTTTATGCTTTTAGAAGTGTAAACTCAAAGGTTGACTTCTCTTCTGAGAGTGGGATTATGGGAGGTGTAAACTTGTCTCATACTGAATACCGACTTGTGAATCTCCCAAACTTGTGAACTAATATGTGAGTTAATGTGTAAACTCTCTTAAAGGTATGAGATCTAATGTGTGAATTATCAAAGGTGTAAACACAAGCATTGTTTCTATCAATTCCATTGAGTTATTACTTTGTTTCACATTCTGGCCCATAACATCTCCTGCTTTCTTTTGATTTAGAACATAAGGTGGTCATGACCTCCCTGACTTCTCAAAGAGGTGAGAACCCCAAAAAATGTGATCACACCTTCTCTGACTGCTCAAAAAAACAGTCATAAAAAGAAGTGGGTCACACCCTCCCTGACATCTCAGGAAGGGAGATGAAAACACCAAAGGAAATGGGAAGTCAATTCAGATTAGTGAGTTTCGAAAGGTGCTCATTTGAAACAGATATACATAAATCCATCAATATGGGAGGCATTACACATAATTACATAACACAGGCTAGTAGTGATGTAACAAATAACATGAATCAACATGAGAATTTGTACATGTCCATAATTCCTAGAAATAGTCCAAAAGGAATCCATTGTCCATTAGTTCATGTGCCAGGAATCCAATAATTCCTGCAAGCTTTGAAGTATTGCAATAGTCTCATCAACAATTTTTCATCTCAAGGAATCCATTGATTCCTGCTGGTTTCCAAGTCCTTGAAACAGTTTCATCTTGCATTAGGAACCCAATGATTCCTGAATATTTTAAAGTTCTTTTAACAGTCTCATTGTCAGCCATGCTCTTTCAGTGTCAGATGTTTCCTAAATCTTCTCCTTTGTTGTGAGGTTTTTCTGCTCTTCTGTCTTTATCCAGATGGTCATTGCCACCCATTTGTTTCCTTCTCCATCTGTTTCCTTCTCTGTCTGTAAAAATACAAGCAAACCCTCTGTCCCAGGCAGTTAACCTATCTAATTCCCTTCTATTTACCACTTTTGGGATTTCTCCTCATCATCTGGCAATTACATTGGAGCTGTTTGCACTGGACACTGCCCTGTTGGGTTAAAAAAACCTGTAGTCTCCCCAACTGTAATCTCTTTCTGCCATGTAATTACTTTTAGGCTGATTGATCACATCAGCATCCTGACTGTCTAAAGACTCTCTGAGTGTAATCTCAGCTGCCATCATGCCCCATTTGTCTTTTTTAACATATCTTGGATCTGGGCTCTGCCTCTCATTTCTCTGGGTCAATCTGCAGTCAGAGGCCCAGTGAAAGCCTCGGTTGCACTTTAGACATGGGGTTTTGGGTTTTATTCTCTCACCCTGTCTTCTCACTCTATCTCTATATCTACACTGAGCTCTAAGATGTCCTATTTTTCCACGCTGAAAACATTGATGACTTTCTCCAGAAGTCCCTTGCCAAGAGGGACCCTGTCTTCCCATGTCGATCATAGTCTGGGTATAATAAGCATTTGTGCCCACTGTGGCACAGTGCCTTATGATCTCCTCTAAAGGAGCATCTTTGTCTAGTCCCCATATAATTCTTTTACAAATCTCATTAGCATTTTCCTTAGCCAGTTGTCTGGTCATTATTTCTGTAGCTGTGTTATCTCCAATGGTTCTTGTTACAGCTGTTTGTAAACTTCCCACAAAATCATCAAAAGATTCATTGGGACCTTGCTCTATTTTTGTGAAGGCTTTACATCCATCTTTCTGTCAGGGGAGGGAACCCCAAGCTTTTATTGCAGCCTTAGAAATTTGCTCATACACTGTTATGGGATAATAAATTTGTTCTGAATTCTCTCCATATTGACCTTCACCTGCTATTTGGTCAAAAGCTATTTGTACATTAATTCCAGTTTGTCTATTTCATTGGGCTTGAATCCTACATAATTTATGATACTCCAAAAGCCACAAAAAATTTTGTCCAGATTCTAAACATGTCCTTGCTATAGATTTCAAATCATTCATGTTAAGATTTCATAAGACAAATTATCTAATAACATCTTAACATAAGATGATGTAGCCCCATAAAGAGTGCAATCCTTTTTTTAAATCCTTATTTTTTTCCATATTAAAAGGAGTGTATCTTCTTCCTTTTTGATCTGAAGAGTCAAGCTCTTCAATCACAGGATATGCATTTATAAAATCAGATATATCTTGTCCTTCATTTTTTGCTTTAATCAATGTGTTTTCTAATCTTGTCACAGGCTCCTTAATAAGTAGTTCTGATTGTGTTACTGCCTCTCCCCCTTCTCTTTCTTCCTCCACCCATGAAGGGTTAATTGAGAGGAGAGGGTCATGAGATGAGGAATGATCTAATTTCTCGGTTATGAATCTGATTCTTCATCCTTTTCACCTAGTTTAGTTAGCACTCCCCTTCCTGCTCTTTCTTCTTTTCCTCATTCTAACACTTACATAATTTCTTAAAGCCAGTTGTATTAAATTATATCTATTAAGTGTGTCTTTGGAAATTGAGTCAGGTCCATTTTTATTGCAGAATTGACAAAAGATCCTCTCCTACTAATTTCCCCTTATCTAGATCCAATTCTTTTTTCATAGAGAAACAAGGACATATGTACTTTACAGTTTCTAAAAGTTCAGTGATCTGCTGCAAAATTATAATCAAACCTTGGCTTTTCATAACCTTGATAATGCTCTCTAAACATTTTCCTTGAACAGAAACAGAAGGCTGTTTTCTAAACATCTGTTCCATCTTAGTTGAAATTCTACTTTAACTCTTTTAACAAAATTTCTTTGTTTTACTCAACCTAATTTCTGGGTTGAGGAGACTTTTCCACTGGATTCAGGATTAGAGGCTTTTCCACTGAAATCAGGATCCTGTCAGTCCCACATTTGGACACCAAAATGTGGTGTTCTCTTCTTTTATATAATATAATGGTTCTCTGGGATCAGGTTTCTTAGGGAGGTTTTCTGGAGGCAGCCTTCGTTTCAGTTCCAAGTAATAATCACTTTAAATGCAGCCAGGGATTAAAGTGCAGTCTTTTATTGTCTCTTCCAAAATAACCCAGTTAGCTTTTTTAGATTTCTAGAGCTCTCGTTGCTAGTCTTTTGCCTCTGCAAGCTTCTGCCTCTAGCTCAACTCTGACTTCTGGCAGTCTTCCAAACTGACTGACTCCACTGACTCAGCTCCTTTTTATGCTCTTCTAGAAGTGTAAACTCAAAGGTTGACTCCTCCTCTGAGAGTGGGATTATGGGAAATGTAAACTTGTCTCATACTGAATACTGACTTGTGAATCTCCCAAACTTGTGAACTAATATGTGAGTTAATGTGTAAACCCTCTTAAAGGTATGAGCTCTAATGTGTGAATTCTCAAAGTGTAAACACAAGCATTGTTTCTATCAATTCCATTGAGTTATTCACCTTGTTTCAAGTTCTGGACCATAACACAAATCAATCCTGCCAACATGTTTGTTTTATTGTTAAATGATAACTGATTCTTTGCAATGGAATCATCAAAAAGACTAATCAAATGTTTAATTGGATTTAGAATTTCATAAATATCGTTACTATCTCCCAAAAAGCAAACTTAGGCCCATCCCATTTGACTTTGTCTTTGTCTTCTCATAAGTTAGAAGATCCATCTAGTGTTTAGCACAGTGCCTGTATATAGTATGTGTTTCATAAATGTTTAGTGATTGATTGACCCAATGGAGGTATAGTATGCAAACAATGTCTGAGGGAAGCAAAACCTCCCTTGACCTCTCAACGTAGTTTTGATATCACTTAGGACATGGGTTGTCATAACTTATCCCTCCACCTTGTTTTATGAAAAAAAAAAAAAAAACTTTTTTTTATGAATATGTATCTTTGATGACATTCTTTCTTTTTGTTTCAACTTTGTTATTCATTGTCAATAATGAAGTGTGGCAATGAAATCATTTGATTAAAAAGAAAAAGAGCCACTGTCCATTGCAGACAGCTAATGACATTCCAGACACTTTTTATAGTACGAAGTATCCTGAGGGCATGCAATAAATCTGAATTGAATAACCTTTATAAATAAATTTCTCTCAGCAGCAGAACGGATAGATATATAGGTATCTAAAAATGAAGTGGTACTCATGCTGTACAGAGGGTGTTCTGTAAGTAGTTATATATGTTAGTGTGACATACTGTACTTAATTGGCAATGCATTCCAAACAGAAGTTAATCTATTTATACAGAGAAATTCCAGTAAAGGAGATGTAAAGTTTCCTTGGACAAGAAAAAGGACAAATATTCAGGCATGGATATTATTAAGGCCATAATTTGTAGTTGGTGTTTTGATGTGGTGGTGGTGATGATGTTGATGATGATGATAAATCTTCAACTAAATCTCAGTACTGAGAATCTGACTACCCTTTATTCACTTCTGCTCATACAGGGAAAGTTTTCACTAAAAAACTTGGTAGGTACATAAAGACAAAAAGTTTGTAGAATTGTTGCCAATCAAGAAGCCACAATGAAGAAAATCTTTCTTCTCTTATTTCACTGTAGCTCTTGTAGAAATTGATTACTGGAAAGAGTATTATCTCCATGTTTTCTGGGAGAGAACTGAGAATTTGTGTTGCAATGCTGTATTTCTTATAGTGCAAGTGAAGAAAGTTGATTAGATTAAAAAGGGAGTAAGGAGCCATTGAAGAGGATTAGCCCCAGATTAGTTGAAGAATCTTAGACTAGGGCTCTATTTATCTATATAATAGGGATCATATATTTTATTACTCAGAGGCACTTTAGCAAATATTAGTCATCTCTTTACTTTTAAGGGACTTATTCTAGGGAAGGGAAGACAGTACTTTTTAAGGACATACAGGATAATTGAAGCCATTTTTTTGTGACTCAGAACAGCAAACTAGTCAATTGGATAATCATGTGGTAATTCCATGATTTAGACTACATTTTTATCTTACTAATACATTGATCAAATAGAACAGAATAAAAATCAGCTTGGGATATAAATTCTGGATAGATTTTAATAGTAAAAACAATAATAAAAATAATAATGGAAATAAGGTTAAACATAGTGTAAATAGCATTTATATGTCTTTTAGTATATGCAAACTATTTTACATTTACGATTTCATTTTACATGTAAAAATTTACACATGTGCATATATTTATAAGATGAAGATGCTATTATCATGCTTGTTTTAGATATTAGGAAACAGAAGTGAATAGAAATTGTGATTTATCTAGTATTACATTAGAAAGTATCTGAAATAACATTTGATCCCAAGTCTTTCAGATGCTAAGGATAGTAGATAAGAGATAGAGAAGATAACAATAATAGAAGTCAGAAGTGTTTAATCTGAGGGAATAATTAGTCATGTTTGTCATTAACTCTCTAATGACAATATTTTTGGAGTAATTGAATTTACCAAAGCTTATCTATATTCCTTAAATTCTTTAGTGAAAACTAGCTTATCTAATAAACTCATTTATTCTAATGCTATCTTTAAAACATATGGAATTATCAATGATCATTTCCTTAGAATTTTACTTGTTTGGAATGTAGAATGCTTGAAAAGTGAGATATGGGAGAGAAAAAATACTGTGTGATAGATAAGTAATCTCGAAGACATGTCTAAATTCCTCCTCTGATACCTATTAACTTGGCTAAGTCATGAAAACTTCATCAAGCCTCAGTTGTTCTCATCTATAAATGATAATGAAAATAAAAAGCTCTGTAAAAATTAGATTAATATTTGCATATCAATTATTATAATAATGGATAGTTTCAGATATCTGAACCCTTTAATACTAAATATACTGACCTTTAAATCTGGGTTCGCATGAACTTTTTCCCTCATTCTTTTTTAATGTGAACGCCACTAGAAGCTCACAGTTTTGTTTTGTTTTTTTTTCCATTCTTGCTTTTACCAAAGCCTTGTTGCCATGACTTAAATAAGATCAAATTTAAGAGTCAAACTTCCCTATTTCTCTGTGATGCTTTAATAGTCAGTCATCTTATAATTCTAGTTAGGCCAAGTTATTATCCTGAATTCTCCAGTGATATATATCTAAAGGATCAATAAACTCATATTGATATATCATATACTCATATCAATATCTTCATATCTCTTGGGTAGCCAAACCTAAACACAACCCCCAAACACCTACTTTGGTCCACTATTTCTTACAACCATGCTTTAAATCTCTGCCTGGATTGCCCTTTTCTCCAACTACAGGTTGAAATTGTATTATGGAGAAGACAAAAACAAAGAAAATATTAAGTAAATGCAACAAGATACAAATGGGAGAAAGAGCCTGGCATATGCTTGAAGAAGGGCAAAGTGTTTTGTTTTGCGTGAAAGGAATGTACAGGAAATTATTCTGGAAAGATTATTTATGGACAAATTGTGAAGTTTTCACTTTGTCAGCAAAGGAATTTTCTATTCCTATGGTAGAAATTTCTAAGACTGATTGAAGAAGGAAGGGGTATTGCCTTTGGACCCTCTTAAGATTCTCAAAGGCCACCACAAAATAAATGTTTGGGACTACGATCAAACGAGGATAAGCATTGATTAGCATACTAGTAATTTTTGAGACATATCCCTCTCTACCATATATGGGACACAAAGAACAAGCTGGAGGGAGGAGCAGGTGGCAGAGGATGATAGGAAATGGTCATTTGGTGGCTTTCTATATTAACTAATTATTCTTGTTAACTAAGTGATAATCTCTGTTGTTTATTTTCCAAGATTGGTGAATACTGTACATTCTCACACATCTCTAGGGTGACCCTAGTCACCCTATCCTAGAAATTACAGTGTTCACCAGCCAAGAGGCATAAGTAACTGTTAGGCAACTGGTGGGGAAGCTCTTTCAGGATGACCTATTCACATTCATTTCAGGCTTTCCTGATACTCAGGGTGGGAGGGAAGATAGGGCTTAATCGATGATGACAAAGCTTAAGAACGCTGAAGTTTTCCAAATCAAATACAGTTAAGCAGCCCAGACAGTTGGTGCTCAGGAGGAAGTCTTTTTTTCCTCCTGGCTGCTACTTAATCTTTTACTGGAAGCAGCAGGGA
The DNA here is from genome assembly GCF_016432865.1 of Antechinus flavipes. NCBI lineage: Eukaryota > Metazoa > Chordata > Mammalia > Dasyuromorphia > Dasyuridae > Antechinus > Antechinus flavipes. The sequence continues at coordinate 498,952,684 of NC_067400.1, forward strand.
CTAGGATGCCAAATTTATCTCCCTCCTGGTTTTGGCCATCCCTAGGAGCAAGAGACATTGCCTCTTCTTAGTGGATGAGAAATTGCTACTGATTTGGAAAGACAGCCTCCTGACACGTTTATCTCCCATCGCATACTATACTCACTTGCCTAGCCAAAAAGCTAGGATTAACTTCATATTTCCTCAGTGTCCACAGGGTTCTAAGGACTATAAAGAGCATCCAGAATAAGTGGATAGCTACTGTTTGAAACTCTTTCCTTAAGTGATAGATCAGTTAAATAGCTCAGCATTCTCTAATCAATCCTTGGTACAAGGTGGTTGTTAAATTATTCATTAACAATAAAGACAAGTTGGGCCTATAAGCAGGTATAGACCTGGAAATCAGTCAAGCTTCTAGTTAGCTAATACAACACACTAAACAATCAGCATGATACCAAGAAGTGACTTGGACAGAGCAGAAAATCTTGGTCATCCTTTGCAGGGCAATTTTAAAGATTGCATTTTGTGATAAGTGTGGGAATAGCAAGTTTTGTTCTAATCTCTGGCATATTTTCCACAACATACTTCCTTTGACATTTTATTTCTGCAGTTTTTTTTTAACTTTAAAAAAATATTTCAAAACAAAAAAATGAATTAAACAGAAAAAGAAAAAAAAATACATTGTGATTTGTACATCAGAACACAAGTGGATTCAAAACATGAGACAATAAATTTCCATTTCAAGAAAGCCTATAAAATAAAAACTATACATTGTGTTCCAAGCTATCATCTTTTCTTTTCTTCCTTATAGGTTTTCTTTTGTTCTCTGCTGGGCATTTTTTACTTTATTTTTTTTCCCTCCTTTCTCCTTTTCCTTCTCCTACCTCTCACAAGGAGCTATGATTAATATTTATATTTAAAATATATTTATATAGATACATGTGTATATAGACACACATATATACACAAAACCCCACAAACACATACATACATATATATATAGCTATCTCTAATCATACATACATATACATTCATATACATCTATGTAAGACTATATTACATTTATTTGTTCTTTTGTTCTTTGTACATTTGCTTGTTGTTGTTGAAGATGAGTAACAGCATCCTTCATAAATCTAAGTCTTTCCTTATTTTTGTAAATCCATCAACTTATCATTTTTTATACTGCATTAATATTTCAACCTTATATTATCTGGTTCTTTTAAATAGTCTGTAATAATATTAATTAATGTGACTTGAATTATCATAATTTCCCTATTTTTCTTTTTTGATTAAACCTATTTTAGCTTTAACTTTGTCTAAAATCAATGACTACTACTTCTGCTCTTTTTTCCAAGTTCTACTTCTTTGTTATTATGTTTGTGTGTATCTTTTATTTCATATCCCTACAGACTCCTCTTCTTTACTTTTATCTGCTACCTTGTCTTACTATTAATTAATCTATAACCACTCCCACACCCATCCCAGTATCTTTTTCTTATCATCTCTACTCATCCTTTCCCTTTGTCTTTATTACATCTTATTACATCCCAATTAATCTACTCATCTTATCCCATTCCCTTTCATTTTAACACTGCCTCACCTTTATTCTATTCCCTATCCTTCTTATTTCTTTATAAATTTAAAAGATGTTTATAGCCTTTTAAATATATATGTATTGTTCCTTTTTTTAACCCCATTCTGATGTGAGTAGGATTCCAGATACATCAGCCCTTTTCCCCTATCTAATTTCTTTGTATCAATACTTGCACTTGCAATTCATTCATATAACACCATTATTTTGTTTTATTTTACCTTTTTCTATGCCATTTTACTTGTTAGAATTACATCAGCTCTACTCCATTCTTTCTTTCAAACTACTCAATTACTAATGATAATTTGCACATATGGTTTACAGAATTTTATCCTTAATAAGTGTCTTATAATTAGTCTTTTATGTTTACTTTATAATTTTCTTGGATATTATATGTCAAATTTTCTATTAAATTCAGTTTTGGGTTAGGTTTTTTTTTTTTTTTTCAATGAAAACCTTGAAACTCTGGCAGTTTATTGAATATTTATTTTTTTCTCTATACATGATTATGCTTAACTTTGCTAAGCATGATATATTTAGCTATAATCGTACTTCATTTGCTCTTCAAAGACCTGCCATATTTTAAAGTAGCCATAGCTGCTAGTTCTCGTATGTCACATTGTGGCTCATATTTGCTGTGTTGTTGTGAGTAATGGTTGTTGCTGCTCATAAAATTTTCTGTTTGAAAGGAGTATACTTTCTTCTCAGCAGTTCATGGAACCTACACAAAAATTGACCATATATTAGGATATAAAGACATCAAAATTAAATACAGGAAGTCAGAAATAGTAAATGCTTTCTTTTCAGATCATGATGCAATAAAAACTACATTCAACAAAAAGTTAGGTGTAAACAGACCAAAAAGTAATTGGAAACTAAATAATCTCATCTTAAAGAATGATTGGGTAAAACAGCAAATTATAGACACAACTAATAATTTCACTCAAGACAATGACAATGGTGAGACATCATACCAAAATTTGTGGGATGCAGCCAAAGCGGTAATAAGGGGAAATTTTATATCCTTAGAGGCTTACTTGAATAAAATAGAGAAAGAGAAGATCAATGAATTGGGCTTGCAACTTAAAAAGCTAGAAAAAGACCAAATTAAAAACCCCCAATCAATTACTAAAATTGAAATTTTAAAATTAAAAGGAGAAATTAATAATATAGAAAGTAAAAAACAAACAAACAAAAAAAAACTATTGAACTAATAAATAAAGCAAAGAGTTGGTTTTATAAAAAAAACAATAAAATTGATAAACCTTTGGTAAATCTGATTAGAAAAAGGAGAGAGGAAAATCAAATTAGTAGTCTTAAAAATGAAAAGGGAGAACTTTTCACCAATGGAGAGGAAATTAAAGAAATAATAAGGGGTTACGTTGCCCAACTTTATGACAATAAATTCGATAACCTAAGTGAAATGGATGACTACCTCCAAAAATATAGGCTTCCCAGATTATCAGAGGAGGAAGTAAATTGCTTAAATAGTCCCATTTCAGAAAAAGAAATAGAATAAGCTATTAATCAACTCCTTAAAAAAATATCCCCAGGACCATATGGATTTACATGTGAATTCTACCAAACATTCAAAGAACAATTAACCTCAATGCTTTATAAACTATTTGAAAAAATAAGGAATGAAGGAGTCCTACCAAATTTCTTTTATGACACAGACATGGTACTGATTCCTAACCCAGGTAGGTTGAAAACACAGAAAAAAAATTATAGACCAATCTCCCTAATGAATATTGATGCTAAAATCTTAAATAAGATATTAGCAAAAAGACTACAGAAAATTATCCCCAGGTTAATACACCACGATCAAGTAGGATTTATACCAGGAATACAGGGCTGGTTCAATTTTAGGAAACTATCAGTATAATTGGCCATATTAATAACCAAATTAACAAAAACCATGTGATCATCTCAATAGATGCAGAAAAAGTATTTGATAAAATCCAACATCCATTCCTATTAAAAACACTTGAGAGTATAGGAATAAATGGACTTTTCCTTAAAATAATCAATAGCATCTGTTTAAAACCAGCAGTAAGCATCATATATAATGGGGACAAACTGCAACCATTCCCAATAAGATCAGGAGTAAAACAAGGTTGCCCACTATCACCGTTACTATTTAATATTGTATTAGAAATGCTAACTTTGGCAATAAGAGTTGAGAAAGAGATGAAAGGAATAAGAATAGGCATTGAGGAGACCAAATTATCACTCTTTGCTGATGATATGATGGTATACTTAGAGAACCCCAGAGATTCTACCAAAAAGTTATTAGAAACAATCCACACCTTTAGCAAAGTTGCAGGGTACAAAATAAACCCACATAAGTCATCAGCATTCTTATATGTCACTAACAAAACCCAACAGTTAGAATTACAAAGAGAAATTCCATTTAAAGTAACTACTGATTTTATAAAATATTTAGGAATCTAACAAGGGAAAATGAGAAACTTTATGAGCAAAACTACAAAACACTTTTGACACAAATTAAGTCTGATCTAATCAACTGGAAAAATATTAAATGCTCTTGGATTGGGCGAGCAAATATAATAAAGATGACAATAATACCTAAACTAATCTATTTATTTAGTGCTATACCAATCAGACTCCCAAAAAACTATTTTGATGACCTTGAAAAAATAACAACAAAATTCATATGGAAAAACAAAAGATCAAGAATTTCAAAGGAATTAATGAAAAAAAATCAAATGAAGGTGGCCTAGCTGTACCAGATCTAAAATTATATTATAAAGCAGTGGTTACTAAAATCATCTGGTATTGGCTAAGAAATAAACTAGTTGATCAATGGAATGGATTAGGTTCACAGGACAAAATAGCCAACAAATTTAATAATCTAGTGTTTGACAAACACAAAGACCCCAGTTTTGGGGATAAAAATGCATTATTTGACAAAAATTGCTGGGAAAATTGGAAATTAGTATGGCAGAAATTAGGCATTGACCTACATTTAACACTGTACATCAAGATAAGGTCAAAATGGGTTGATGATTTAGGCATAAAGAATGAGATTATAAATAAATTGGAAGAGCATAGGATAGTTTACCTCTCAGACCTGTGGAAGAGGAAAGAATTTATGACCAAATAAGAACTAGAGATCACTATTGACAACAAAATAGAAAATTTTGATTATATCAAATTGAAAAGTTTTTGTATAAACAAAACCAATGCAGACAAGATTAGAATGGAAACAATAAATTGGGAAAACATTTTTGCAGTCAAAAGTTCTGATAAAGGCCTCATTTCCAAATTACATAGAGAATTGACTCTAATTTATAAGAAATCAAGCCATTCTCCAATTGATAAATGGTCAAAGGATATGAACAGAAAATTCTCAGATAAAGAAATCAAAACTATTTTTAGCCATATAAAAATGTGCTCCAAATCATTATTAATCAGAGAAATGAAAATTAAAACAACTCTGAGATACCACTACACACCTTTCAGATTGGCTAGAATGACAAGGAAAGATAATGTGGAATGTTGGAGGGGATGTGGGAAAACAGGGACACTGATACATTGTTGGTGGAATTGTGAACACATCCAGCCATTCTGGAGAGCAATTTGGAATTATGCCCAAAAAGTTATCAAACTGTGCATACCCTTTGATCTAGCAGTGTTTCTACTGGACTTATACTCCAAAGAGATACTAAAGAAGGGGGAAAGGACCTGTATGTGCCAAAATGTTTATGGCAGCCCTGTTTGTAGTGGCTAGAAGCTGGAAATTGAATGGATGCCCATCAATTGGAGAATGGTTGAGTAAATTGTGGTAGATGAATGTTATGGAATATTATTGTTCTGTAAGAAATGACCAGCAGGATAAATACAGAGAGGATTGTTGAGACTTACATGAACTGATGCTAAGTGAAATGAGCAGAACTAGATCATTATATACCTCAACAATGATACTGTATGAGGATGTATTCTGATGGAAGTGGATTTCTTCGACAAAGAGATCTAACTCAGTTTCAATTGATCAAAGATGGACAGAAGCAGCTACACCCAAAGAAAGAACACTGGAAAATGAATGTAAACTGCTTACATTTTTGTTTTTCTTCCTGGGTTATTTATACCTTCTAAATCCAATTCTCCTTGTGCAACAAGAGAACTGTTCAGTTCTGCACACATATATTGTATCTAGCATATATATAATCTATTTAACATGTATAGGAATGCTTGCCATCCAGGGGAGAGGGGGGAAGGAGGGAGGGGGAAAATCGGAACAGAAGTGAGTGCAAGGAATAATGTAAAAAATTACTCTGGCATGGGTTCTGTCAATAAAAAGTTATTAAAAAAAAAGAAAGAAAATTTTCTGTTTGATTTGGGGTTTTGAAGTTTAACAATAATATTCCTACGTGTTTTTCTTGGGGGACCTTTTTGAGGGGGTGATTAGTGAATTTTTTATTTCTATTTCCCCCTGTTGTTCTATCACTTCAGAATCATTTTCTTTGTTTATTTCTTATATTATTGTGTCAATATTCCTTTTTTCCCCCATACATTTCAGGTAGTTCAATTATTCTTATGTTTTTTATTCTTGATCTTTTCTCGAAATTATTTTTCCTTTAAAGAATCTCATATTCTTTTCTATTTAAACTAAATACAAAATAAGAAAAGTCAGAAATAGAAACAAAAATAGAAAAATGAAAATAAAACAAAGCAAAATATTGTTATGTGCTCAGCAAAATGTGAGGGCAGATTCAAAAGAATAAATTTGCATTTCAAGAAATTATATTTAATAATAAAAACTTTATATTAATTACCTTCCATCTTGTATTTAAACATGCATCCAATATGCATCTAAATAATATTAATATGCCTGAGATATAATGTAGATTTCTCTCTAGAGTAAATATTTAAGGTTGTTTTTGAGATCAATGATTACTGAACCTATTTCTTTCTTTCTGATAAGTTCTGCTCCTGATCCTTATTATGTTTGTGCATATTTCTTTTCCTATCTTTTTTAATAATTCTACTTTATTACTGCTTGGCTAGCTATTACTTAATCTCCTTTTACCCATGTATACCTCTCCTATTTTCCTCTACCTCCTTCCTAATATTTCCCTCCCTCTTTATCCTACTTCCATTAATACAAAGAACCATCTATACCCAACCTTATCCAATTCCCTTCCCCTCATGTCTTTATAGTTTTGGAAGGTGTGTACCTTTCATGGAGTACCATGTACCTGCATGAAAGGTACAGCACCTTTCAAAAGAACTACCATCCCTCCTCCTCCATCTAATGCCTCTGTATTCTATTTATATAACATAATTATTTTTGCCTTTTCGTAGACTATTTTGCTTTTTGCAATCAGGTCAGCTCTGACCTAATCTTTATTTTGAACTATTCTATTACTGATGTCAATGTTAGATATATTGCTTATATTTCCATGTTTAAAAATCTAACAGTTTGTCTTTGCAGAGTCCCTTGGAATAATTCTTTGATAGTGGTTGTATATGCTAAATTTTTTATTAAGTTCAGATTTGGTTAAGACAATATCTTGATAAGGAATGACCAGTAGGATGAATACAGAGAGGCTTGGAGAGATCTACATGGACTGATGCTAAGTGAGATGAGCAGAACCAGGAGATCATTATACACTTCGACAACGATATTGTATGAGGATGTATTCTGATGGAAGTGGATTTCTATGACAAAGAGACTTAACTGAGTTTCAATGGATAAATGATGGACAGAAACAGCTACACCCAAAGAAGGAATACTGGGAAATGAATGTGAACTATTTGCATTTTTTATTTTCTTCCTGAGTTATTTTTACCTTCTGAATCCAATTCTCCCTGTGCAGCGGGAGAACTGTTCGGTTCTGCAAATATGTATTGTATCTAGGATATACTGCAACATATTTAACATATATAGGACTGCTTGCCATCTTGGGGGGGGGGGTGGAGAGAGGGAGGGAAAAAAAACGAAACATAAGCGATTGCAAGGGATAATGTTGTATAAAAATTATCCTGGCATGGATTCTGTCAATACAAAGTTATTATTAAATAAAATTAAATTTAAAAAAAAAGACAATATCTTGAAAAAGTTCATTAAATTTCCATTTTTTTTATTCACTATTATGATTAGCTTTGTGGAATATGATATTTTTTCTCACAGGCATAGTTTTTTGATTGACAATATATAATATCCCAGGACCTTCTATCTTTTGTTGCACCTAATGTTAAATTCTGTAACATTCTAATTCTAACTACAGCATATTTGAATTCGTTGTTTTTTTTTTTTATTTTTTCTTTTTTGGTTTGTTTGTTGCTTACAAATTTTTCTCTTTAAACTGGGGAATTTGAAATTTAGCAATAAAGTTCCTATGTGTTTTGATTGTATGATCTCTTTGAGCTGGTGATTGGTTGATTTTTTTTTCTATTTCTACTTTAACCTTTTGTATCACTTCAGGACAATATTCTTTGAATATTTTTGTTATTGTGTCAAGGCTATTTTTTTTTGGTTAGAGCTTTCAGGTAATCCATTTAATTTTATGTTTTCTTTTCTTATTTTTCCTAGTAATTTTATTTTTAATATGCATTACTTTATGAATTATCTTGGGAAAGAAAAATCAGAGCAAAAGGGAAAAGTTATGGGAATGGAAAACAAAAAGAGAAAAAAGAAGTAAACATAGCATGTATTGATTTACATTCAGTCTCCTCAGTTCTTTTTCTGGATGCAGATGACATTTTCTGTATTCCTGGTTCTTCTTGTTTTGCTCAGCATCATTTCATGTAAATCTTTTCATATTTTTCTAAAATCAGCTTATTCATCATATTTTCCATAGCAATAATATCCCTTTTCCTTCATATATCACAACTTCTTCAGCTATTCCCCAAATGATGGTCATTTACTCACTTTCCAAAACTTTGTTACCACAAAAAGAGCTGCTTCAAACATTTTGCACATATGAATAATATGTCCTCCTCCTCCTCCTTCTTCTTTCTATTATCATTATTAGTAGGAGTGCACATATTACTCATATTATTATTTTCTCTCCTTAAAGATTTCCTTGGGATACAGACCCAATAATGACACTGCTGAATTAAAGGGTATGCACAATTTTATAGCCCTTTGGGCATAGTTCCAGATTGCTCTCCAGAATGGCTAGATTATTTTATAATTCCACCAACAATGCATTAGTGTCCCAGTTTTCTCACTCCCTCCAACATTTCTTATTATCTTTTCCTGGAATTTTAGCCAATCTGAAAGGTGTGAAGTGGTACTAAATTGTTTTAATTTGCATTTCTCTAATCAATAGTGATTTAGAGCATTTTTTCATACAATAATAGATGGCTTTAATTTAGTCATCTGAAAAATTATCTGTTCATATCCTTTGATTTTTTAATTGGGGAATTACTTATCTCTTTATAAATTTGAAACAATTCTTTATATATTTTAAAAATGAGATCTTTATCAGAACACTGGATGTGCAGATTATTTCCCAGCTTTGAACTTCCCATTTAATATTGTTTCCATTGATTTTGTTTGTGCAAAAAACTTTTTAGTTTAATATAATCAAAATTGTTCATTTTGTCTTTCACAATTATTTTCTAGTTCTTCTTTGGTAATAAATTCTCTTCTCCAAAGATCTAATGTTTTCTCTTCTTAATCTGCTCATTAGACCTGTTGTTTTTCTTATATTTCACATTCAGTTCTAATTTTTCATTCTTTATGTTCTGTTTTGTTATTTCTTGGTCTCTTGTAACTTTGTTTGCTTCCCTTTGATTAATTTTAATTGTCAAAGATTTTTTCTCCTTAAGACTCTGTATTTCCTTTTCTATGTAGTTAAGTTTTTTCCCCCTAATTTTCCTGTTTTTCTTGGATGGATCTTCTTCAGCATCTTCTTTTCTTCTTTCTTCTTTTTCATTTCTTCTTTCTTATTAATTCTTTTTTTCTTCTTCTTTCTTCTTTAGTATTCTTTCTGTTTCTTCTTTCTCTTCTTCTTCTTCCTCTTTCTCTTTTTTCTCCTCCTCCTCCTCCTTCTTCTTTCTATTATCATTACCATTATCATTATTATTATTAGCCTCAAGTACCCGGACCTCAGTGCATCTGCTCAGCTTCAGCCCACTACAGAAAGTGGTAGAATTAGAGCATAAAACAAATTGATATAGAATGCTAAGAGTTAGGAAAAATTGATCAAATAGGAATGTGATGAAAAGCAGAAGGACGATGACTTGAATTGCAGGGACTAAAGAAAAGCATTTAAGTAATATTGTCACATTACTAGGAATTTTTAAATTTTGTATTAGATATTTAGGTTTACAATGTAAATAACAACTTTTAAATGAACCTGGAAATATTAAGTTAAGTTAGGAGAAATGATGCTGTACTTTACATCTATATTATGAAGATCAATAGCGATTTAAAGGAATGGGAATGGAAAAAAGGGGTTAGTGGATCCTTGAAATGCTGATGTATATAGAAAAATATAATGAAGGGAGAAAAAAAAACAGGAAGAAAAGCAATTTTAAAATTAAATGTTTAAAAAGCACACTTAAGGTGTTGTTATTGTTGTTTAGTGGAAAGGAAAAAGGAACTGAAAATTAATGGTAAGGTTTGCCTTCCAGTGAATGCTACATTTGAATCACAGAATTTTTCAGATGAGATAATATTCAACACTAGCCAGAGAAAGAAGATAGGAGTAGCAGTACTTGGTGATTCCCTGCATAGGCAGATGAAAACAATGACTATTGACAATTCAAAGTTATTTTGAATTCCCAGGGTTTGAATTCAAAACATGACAGTGAACAGCCTAAGATGAATTGAAATAGAAGACAACTATTTACTTCTGGTGATTCACTGAATAGACACAAATATCAATAATAGAAGAAACCAAAAATTGCTGCTTTAATACTACAAAACTGAAGTAAAATAAAATAAAAATATAAAGCTATTTCAATTGAATCAAGGCAGAAGAAATCCAGAATGAAAAATAGACAAGAACTCCATGAACTAATGCCTAACGCATTCTCACTCAGTACATCATCCCTCTCTATCTAATATTATTCAGGCAGCATATATGCAGTAGCTGCCTGACAAATACAATTGCAAAAGAATTAAACACTCTAATTTACCTCTGACTCTTTCTATTGACAAGAATATCTAAGAACTAAACAACAGATATTTGTTGATTGAATATTCAGTAGCTGTGCTCCAAAAGAGAACGGAAGATTAAAGGGAAGGCCTTGTGTTATAATTTATAATAGAGTTCAACCCTACATTCTGTCCTTTACTTCAAGCTAGTACTGTAAGAATATAAACCTCATATGACAAAAATTTGACTACATTGTGGTGTCAGCAGCATGAGAGTCCTCTGAATTGTCAGCCCTAAAAATTAAGGTAAAGAGGAGATAGATCAGAACACTGAGGTATGAGTGGTTGCATCACAGTCCATCAAAATGGAGGGAGAGACTTAGTCTCTAGCTGAAATTAGTTCTTCCCTCTACAGACAAGTCATTTTGGGCAATGACCTAGAATTGTGAATTTTGCCCAATGAGGGAGGAACTTAATGAAGATCTGAGATTCAGTTTCTGGAGGGAATAACTATCTGAGGGGAGAGGATCAAGAAGAGAATAGTAGGAGAGAAGCCTAAAATTATAAAAGATCTCAGCAAGAAAAAAGACTACTAAATGAATTTAAGCTTAAATAGATTACACAACAGATTAATAGTCCAAAAATATGCCTTCCAGAGTTGGTAAATACATAATACATACTACAAAATAAGAACAAATGAGTACCTGATGAATCCAAATACCCTGTTGATTTTTTTCTTTCTCTGAAGGTGGATAATATTTTTTCATTAGCAAAATATTTTATTAAAGCTTTTTATTTTCAAAATATATACATAGATAATTTTTCTACATTTATCCTTGCAAAACCTTTAGTTACATTTTTTTTTCCTCCTTTCCCCTTACCTTCTCTCCTAGACAACAAGTAGTCCAATGGATGTTAAACATGTGAATTTTTGTATACACATTTTGACAAAAATCATGCTGAAAAAATCAGATCAAATGGATGTGACCCATTATAAATCTTTTGGCCACCTGTCTTTTGTTCACATTGTGGTAGACACCTTTTCAGGATTCACTTTTGCAGCAACAAAAGAGACAGCCCGAGTGGTCACTGAGTTCCTTGTTCAAGTATTTGCAATTATGGGTGTGCCACAAGCAATAAAGATAGATAATGGACCTGCATATACTTCTAAACATTTTGTACACTTTTGTGTACAGTATAAGATTTTACACACCACTGGCATACCTTTTAATCCTCAAGGACAGGCAAGAGTAGAGAAGAGAAAGAGACATTAAGACACTCCTCCAAAAACAAAAAGAAAGGGGGAGCTACAGGTGACCCTAGATAACTTCTAAATCTAACCCTTTATACTATTAACTTCTTGATTTTTGACAAAGATGCACTGGCTCCGGCAGACAGGTTTTATAACCCACCGGAAGGGCAATGTCCAGTGCGAGCAGCTCCACTATCTTTAGATAACCTCCAGGTGATGTGGAGAGACCCAGAAAGTGGTGACTGAAAGGCACCAGATAGATTAACTGCTTGGGGGAGAGTTAACTTGCTTGTATCTCTACAGATGGTGAAGGAATCAGATGGGTGCCAACGAGCCGTACTCACCTTGTCCATCAGAGAGAGACTAAGCAGACCCTTGAAACAAATGAGAAGACCCAAGAAACATCTGGTGGTTCTTTGCTGACTATGCCCACCACTGAAAGAGCATGGCAGTTATGGTGTTTGAGTCATGGACATCAAAAATTGTTGGACTTCAAAACCCTCATTTTGGATTCTCTAAGACATGATAAGATTGTTGTAGGACTTGAAAACCCTCAGGAATCATTGAATTCTCTGAGAAATAAGACTGTTGTAGAACTTGAAAGCCCTCAGGAATCATTGGATTTTCTGAGAAATGATAAGACTGTTGCAGGACTTCAAAGTCTGCTGGAATCATTGGATTCCCTAACAAATAAAAAGACTGTTGCAGGACTTCAAAAACTTGGGGGATTCCCTGACATGTGAAGCAATGGACAATAGATTGGTTTTGGACTATCTCTTGGCTGCTGAAGAAGGCATATGTGTGACTGTTGTTTATATACTCTCCTTCTAGGACTTCTGGAAATCTTTTACAATATCATATTGATTTATATTGTTTGTTATATCACTACTTGCATGTACAATTTATGTTTGTTACACCACATCAAGCCTGCACTAACTGTGGAGAGAGTCATCACTAATAGCCTGTGCATTATTGCTATGTGCTTGTGTAATACCTCCCGTGCTGATGGGTTTGTGCATACTTGTTACTAATAAGACCCTTCAGCCCAGAAACTTGTTAGCAATCCCCACGTCCCTTTGGTGCTTTTCATCTCCCTTCCTGAGATGTCAGGGAGGGCGTGATCATCTCCTTTTTAGTGCTTTCACCTCCCTTCCCAAGAAGTCGGTGGGGGGGGGGGGAGTGTAATCACCTCCTCTTGAGGGCTCTTACCTCCCTGAGAGGTCAGGAATGGTGTGACCACCTGTGCTCTAAAACAAAAGAAAGCAGGAGATGTAATGGGCTGAAGCTGAGCAGATGCACTGAGGTCCAAGCACTTGAGGTAATTAGCAATTGACAATACTCTATTAATATATGCGTGGAGAAAGAATGGGCACCCACTCTCTGTGCAAGTTTGATGTGTTGTATAGGAGATTGTGTGGAAGATTTGGGGGGTGGAGTGTGAGAGCCAGAGGCACTATTGGCTAAATTCATGTCACAATTGCTTTCACTTCATATCTCCATCCCCCTTCACCTCCACAAAGAATAAAGATCAAGGATTTTCCCTTATCCTGACTCCAGCTGATTTAAAAATACGCTGGGTGCTAAACTCAGTCATCACAAGTTTCCATTTTATTAGTCACTTAGTTTACTTTTACCAATTATTTTCTCCTTAATTTTATTAATCTTCTTTTTACATTCTTTTCCCTGTCCATCTTTTATTCTCCTCAATCCACCTTAATTATTTTATGTTCTCCTTAATTACACTTGAACTGAGTTATTTTCACCCTGGAAGCAGACCTTAGATTAGCATTTGGGTCTGGATATTATTGTTCATGTTTTTCCTCAATCTCTCAAATTAAGAAAAAAAAATCTCTCCAAATTCAATTTCTGTCCTATTTCACTAGCATAAAGCTCTTCTAGACAGCTAAATGATTTTCTTTTCCTTATTCAGCTTAAGACCTTCCTTTCTTTGCTCCTTTTGTAACAAACTTGTTGCACAAGAGCTTCTGCTATTAGAAATCTATATAATCATTTTTAAAGAAAAAATTCTTTTTTTTGCAAATTTTTATATTTATTTTAAACTTAAATACAAATGAGAAAGAAAACATTTCCTTGTGCACAGCAGAAAATTAAAGAAGATTCAATATAAAATAATAAATTTCTATTTCAAGAAAATGTATATAACAAATGCTACATTGTTTTAAAATCTTTTCTTTGCTTCCTTCAAGGATTTTTTTTTTGTTTTCTAATATGAAACTTGCTTTATTTTCTTTCTTCTTCCCCTTACCCTATCACAAAAAAGGCCACAATTACATGTGTGTGTATATATATATATACTTGCATATGTGTATATATTTATACATATACATCTATAAACATACACACCTAGAGACACATGTGCACACATATACACACACACACATACACACACACATATACATATATATATACACACACATATTCATACAATGCATATTTTCACATTTCATTTATTTCATTGAAAGTGGATAGTATTTTCCTTGATAAGGCCAAGTCATTCCATGTTTTTCAGGAATTATATGCTTTGTCAATCTTGAAAAACAAGTAAATTATAGGTGCTGTCTATTAACTAATCAAAAATTTAAGTCTGGGAAAAGATCAGAGATATCCCTCTGATTGTCTAAAAATTCCTTTCATTTTACGCATTAAATGAAATGAGTCACAATATAAAGGGACTCTCCCATTATCACACAGGAAGAGCTGAGATCTGAATTAGTTTGGAAACTCAAAAGCTATTATACATTCTATTACCAATGTTGCCTTTATAAGAAAAAAGAAGATTGCTTGATAGGAGAAAAGAACTTTCTTAGTAATCTCATAAACTGCCCTGTAGTATTCTTCTTTGGTTTTCTGGCGGTCTTGGGAGCAGCCCTTGTTTCAGTAGAGTAACCACCAGGAGAATAGCCAAATGTTAAAGTAAAAATCCTTTATTATCTCCTTTGCAATCTAGTTTCCTTGCCTGGGGCCTGCACCAGCTTTCTGGAGAGCCTTTCAGACCGGTCTTGGTCTCCGTGTGGGAGGAAGAGGACAGGCAGCCACCAGGAGGATGATGAAGATGGAAAATGAATCTCTGAGTCCACGGGCTTGTGCTTCTGCCTCCATTCTGTTTGTCTTCTCTGACTCTGAGTCTAGCTGAGTTTTTCTGACCTTATATGCTCTCTTATCATGGGTGTGAATCCTGTAGAACTATATTAAGTACTAAGTACATGTACTGAACTAGAGAACTATTAAGCATCATGCTAAACAAGATATCCATTGTCTTTATCAATTCAACTGATTTGACACCTTGTAAGAATCCTTGTTTGAGAATTCTGGCCCATAACACTGTCCCCCTGATTCCCCCTTTCTTTTTCCACAATCTGATGAGGAACCCCACATCAAATAATTGATATTTTCTTGTGTTTACTAATTGTACAAAATGTAAAGTTAGTTCTGTCTCAAATTATGACTTCTCCCACAGTAAAGAATTATACTTACAAAAAGATTATTGATTAATTATAAAGGACTCATTGTGGAATGAAAAGACAGGATTTAATAGTAAGAATTCCTGGCTTCCAATTCTTCTATTATTCTCCAATTCTGTGTCCATGGGGGGAAAAAATCACTTCAGCTCTCTGAGCTTCCAGTTAAGTCTCTAAAACTCTTTGTTATGGATAATCTGGACAATCTATATTTTTGTAGGTATTCCTCAATTTCATTTAGGTTATCAAATTTATTGACATAAAGTTGGGCAAAACAACTCCTAATTATTATTCTAATTTCCTCTCCATTGGTGGAAAGTTCTCTCTTTTCATTTTTGAGACTAAAAATTTTATTTTCTTTTTTAAAATCAAATTAACTAAATATTTTGTTGGTTTGTTCGTAATACCAACTTGTAGTATCATTTATTAAGTTAATAGTATTTTTTCTATTTTAATTTTATTATTCCCAAATTTTATTTTCAGAATTTTAAGTTTGGTATTTGATTGGAAGGTTTTAATTTGTTCTTTTTAAAGCTTTTTTAGTTGCAAACCCAATTCATTAAACTTCTCTTTCTCTATTTTATGCAAGAAAGCATCTAGAGATATAAGTTTCTCTTATCATTTTGACTGCATTCCACAAATTGTGGTATGGTGTTTCATTATTTTATTATTGTCAATCTCCTGGATAAAATTATTGTGTCTATGATTTGCTGTTTCACCCATTCATTCTTTTTTTTTTTTTTTTTTTCACCCATTCATTCTTTAGGATGAGATTATTTAGTTTCCAATTACTTTTTGGCCTGTTTTCTCCTGGCCTTTTACTGAATGTAATTTTAACTAATTACATCATGATGTGAAAAAAAAATGCAATTACTATTTCTGCCTTTCTGCATTTGATTTTGAGGTCTTTATGTCCTAATATATGGTCATTTTTTGTATAGGTTCCATAACTTACAACAAGAAAGTATATTTCTTTCTTTCTCCATTCAATTTTCTCCAATTATCTATCATACCTACTTGTATTCTTTTTACCTCTTTAAGTTCTTTCTTATTTATTTTGTAGTTTGCTCTATAAGAGCAAGGTTGAAGTCTCCCATTATTATAGTTTTGCTGTCTATTTCTTCTTGTAGCTCTTTTACCTTCTCTTTTAGGAATTTAGATGCTATACTACTTGGTGCATATATGTTTAGTATTGATATTACTTCATTATCTATGGTACCCTTTAGCAAGACATAGTTTTCTTCCTTATCTCTTTTAATTAGATCAATTTTTGCTTTTGCTTTATCTGAGATCAAGCTTCTTTCTTTTTTTTTTTTTACTTCACCGGAAATGTAAATAGATTCTACATCAGCCTTTTAACTTTACTCTGTATATATCATTCTGCTTTAAATGTGTTTCTTGTAAACAACATATTATAGGATACTGATTTTTAATGCAGTCTGCTATCTGCTTCTGCTTTATGGGAGAATTCACCCCATTCACATTTACAGTTAAAACTACTGATTTTGTATTTTCTGCCATCTTATTTACATATATATATGCATGTATCACTTGCCTCAAGCAGTTGAGACTAGCCTCAAGCATTTTAGATTTCCTCCCCCTTTCTTATACCTTTCCCCTACTATTTCTGTTTTCCCTTCTATTAGACTACCTCTCCCTTTTTCCCTTTCCCCTCCAACTTTCTTACAAGGTAAGAGAAGTTTCCCTTTGAAACCAAATATGTCTAACATTCTCTCTTTGAGCCAAATCTGATGAGAGTATGGTTCACATAATGTTCATCCCTCTCCCTTCTTTCTTTCAATTATAACAGGGATTTTTTTGCTCTTTGTGAGATGTAATTTCTCTAATTTTTACCTCCACTTTCTCCTTTTTCTGGTACAACCCCCTTTCCACCTCTGGTTTCTTTTTTTTTTTTAAAAAATATTATAACAATAAAATTGGATTATTCATGTACTCTTTATGTATACCCATAACAGAGATAACAGAGATACAGTTCTTAAGACATTTTTTCCTTTTTATCTTTTTATTCTTCTCTTGAATTCTATATTTGGAGGTTAAGTTTTTTGTTCAACTCTGCTCTTTTCATCAGAAATAAATGGAATTCACCTGTTTCATTGAATGTCCCTCTTCTTCCCTGAAAAAAAATTGTTCACTTTAGCAAGGTAGTTTATTCTTGGCTACGTTCCAAGTTTCTTTGCCTGTGGATATATCAGATTCCAGGTCCTTCAGTTCTTTAAGGTAGAAGCTGCTAGATCCTGGGTAATCCTTATGGGGCCTCCTCAGTATTTAAATTGTTTATTTCTAGCTGCTTTTAATATTTTCCCCTTAGTTTTATAGTTCTAAAATTTAGCCAAAATATTCCTTGGAATTTTAATTTTGGGTATCTTTCAGGAGGTGTTCAGTGAATTCTTTCGTTGGCTATTTTACCTTCTGATTCTATGACATCAGGGCAGTTCTCTTGGATGATTTCCTAAAAAAAAAAAAAAAAAGTTATTTAACTTCTCTCCTGATCTACTGGCTTGCAGCCAGGGCAGACTAGCCAACACCACTGTAGATTCCTCCCTGTAAATTCTTTGGTGTGTGGAGCTTCACTACCCTGGATCTGTGTTTGGCCTGCTTGTGCTTGGCTTGCCTTCCTTTGTGCTGAATTGAAATAAACCTTTTCTGGAGGTCTTCAAAATTATCTTTTGCTGCTAATTTGTTACACTCCCAATATTTGTGGGTTCTGTCAGTCCAGAACTAATTCAGAGGCTGGATTTGCTAATTAATCTATCATGGGAAGAGGTCAGAAAAAACTGTGTGTCCTCTCTACCACCTTGGCTCCACTTCCCTCCTACTTGTTTTGTTTTGTTTTTTTTAATTCATTTCATACTAGTCTATAACACACAGAGAAATGTAAATTATGTTTAGTTAATATTTTTGCAACTTAAAGTTGCAATTTTTATTCAATTTTACTTTGCACAAGAAGAACTTTTTCATTTTTCTCTTTTTTTCAATAATTTTATATTCTTTTAAACAATAAAATACTTTTATTTCACTGCATACTACTGGAATCAAAAAGAAAACAAACCTAAAATTCCTTTTTTTCTAATTTCTCAGATTCTATTTTAATAGAGAAATCAGAAAATAAATCTCATTTTTTCATTCATGAACCATTTTCAAAACCTCTACCTGTGAATATCTTTTAAAATCTCTCCTAGACCACCCACTTTTCTCTTTCTCCCTTTCTGTTTCTCTCTGTATGTGTATATGTGTGCGTGTGTCTGTCTGTCTGTTTTTCTGTCTCTTGTTTCTCTCTCTCTCTCTCTGTTTCCCTATCTTTCTTACTCTGTGTCTATTTCTCTCACTCTGTTTCTCTTGATTTCCTCATAGTTCTGAATGGTTTAATTATTTCCTCTGTGCTACTTAGTCTGTCAGATTTATGGATCAAGCCCAACATCTCCCCTGAGTTTTAATCCTCAATCAACATTTACCCATGTGACATTATAAATGAAATATAACAGAAAACTTAAGATATCCAAAATTTGTTGTTAGGACATTGTCATGTATTATGGTTAGGAAAAGAGAAATAAATGTTGGAATTTGTCTGGGAAGATTTTCTTTATAGTTCTTCATTCTTTGGGTATTGAAAGGAGAAAGGAATAATTAAGTACAATGTAAAGAAAATCTAAGATAACATTAGTTTACTAATGTATGGACAAAT
Organism: Antechinus flavipes; assembly: GCF_016432865.1. Lineage (NCBI taxonomy): Eukaryota > Metazoa > Chordata > Mammalia > Dasyuromorphia > Dasyuridae > Antechinus > Antechinus flavipes. Next base: position 498,971,764 of record NC_067400.1, read on the forward strand.
TTGTTGGACTTGAATCCAGGATTAATGGACAGAGGGTCAAACAATTGAGATGGGCAGTTTTACAATCTGTATCATAAAATAAATTCTGGGAAGAAGGAGAGGCTGGGAATCTCAGATGTGGCCCATTGTCCTAGATCTCCTACTCAAATGTTTCCTTATACTGGTAATTGTTTCAGTTCTCCCACACAGCAAAAATTAGTGCAAAATTGATAGTGAGGAAAGAGATAAGAGCAAATCAAGAATAGCATGACTAATCTAGTTTACAGCAATCCTGAAGGGGAATACCTGAGTAACAATGTGGGTAGGTTTGCCTTTATACAGATAGACTAAATATGTAGTTACTGTGAGTGGGCAGAGGCATTCTTGGTAATGCTATAAAGTAATTCCAGAGCAATTAGCAGAGAACTCAGGTGACAATAGACTAAGATAAAATATGAAAGCACCATTTGACATTCAAAACCCTTTATAATGTAAAAACTTTCTATTTTTATGTTTTTACACCTTGTTCACCAACATATACTCTTTGATTCAATGGCATTGGACTAGTGTCTTTTCCATGAAAAACAAAACAAAACAAAACAAAACTCCAACTCTTCTTTTTAAGTATTTTCTTTGGCTGCCCCCAGTCCCTACAATGTTCTTTTCTTTCAACTCCACTAACCTCATTCTCTAGCTTCTTTTAAGTGCCAGCTGAAATTTCATTTTTACAGAAAACATTTCCCAATGTTTCTCAATTCTAGTACCTTTTCTCTTTTAATTAATTTACCTATATTCTGTATATAGCTTATTTTTAATATATTTGTTTCCTTGTCTTCCCTCTCCCATTAAATTGTAAGCTCCTGTAGGCTAAGGACTTTGCTATTTTTCATAAAGGGCACAAAGTAACCCTTTAATAATATTTGTTGACTGATTTGAATCTATAAACTTTTTTTTTATTTTAACCTCCTTTAAATGGGTTTTTGTTCCTTTCAATCTGCCAGAAAAGCTGAATATTTGGGATATTGGAAACTAGACTTATTAAAGAATTCTGAAGGAAATGATCTCTGGCTTCCTTGGGAACCTGGAATTTGTTTTGTTTTGTTTTGTTTTTCATGGAAAAGACACTAGTCCAATGCCATTGAATCAAAGAGTATATGTTGGTGAGCAAGGTGTAAAAACATAAAAATAGAAAGTTTTTACATTATAAAGGGTTTTGAATGTCAAATGGTGCTTTCATATTTTATCTTAGTCTATTGTCACCTGAGTTCTCTGCTAATTGCTCTGGAAATACTTTATAGCATTACCAAGAGTGCCTCTGCCCACTCACAGTAACTACATATTTAGTCTATCTGTATTAAGGCAAACCTACCCACATTGCCACTCAGGTATTCCCCTTCAGGATTGCTGTAATTTCATTCCCATATTTCTATATGGGCAGTTTTTCATGTCTGGAATACATCCTTTTCTTACATTCATACTTCTGGGTAAATGGCTTTCTTCAAATCCCTGCTTGGATGCCATATCCTATGAGAAGTCTTTTCTGATTCTCATTGATTATAGTACTCTCCCTCTTTTAAATTTTGTTTTTGATTTTGATTTTGATTTTTCATTTTCCCAAATAAAATGTGACTCTATTGAAGGCAAGAATTATTTGGCTTTTGCTTCTAATTTAAGCAAAGTACCTTGCACAAAGCACACAGTTGATAAATAAACAAAAATAGATAACATAAGAGAAGATAATTTTATTTTATATGAAATGTTTGTATTGTATGGTTTATTTTAGGCTAGATATACACATGCTGTTTCCTTTCCAAAAGAGGTCTTTCTTATGATTGCAAAGCAGCCAATTCCATTCCAGCAATGATACTTGAGAAGGATTATGGTTCCTGGACAGCCTTATAAATTTTGAATCTTCACTCTACAAAATGAGGAAAGAACATCACAATAAGCTGTATGAAGATGATTCATAGAGTATGCTCAATTCCTTGATCCTAAACTCTTTCATATTAAAGTACTTGGTAGAGTCTAAGAAAATTTGGTTTCTCCTTCCTTGTTCTGTTTTACAAAAAGTATTATTAAAAATAAAATTAAACTTAAAAATTAAGGGAAAACTTGGGAAATATACTTCTCTTAGTCTACCCACTTCTGATAAATAATTGAACAATGAATGACATTTAAAAAATATGAGATTCCTCTTGCTCACAAGCTGGTAATAAGTCTTTTACAAAGATCAGCTTATATTAATCAAATATCTACTATTTCACTTCATCAGTGAATCCAAGAAAAGAGTAATAGTTTCCTCTCACTAAAATTTATATCTTGATCATAACTGACCTGAATGATGCAGAAAGGCTCTTTTATAGCTATTAATAGTACCTGGCACATAGCAAGTATTTAATAAATGTTTGTTGATGTATTGCCTTAATCATACTTTTTTACCCTTTATTTCCCTGCCATTCATTCACTCTTCAATTCAATTGAATTGCATAAGTTGTCATCCAATCATTCTAGAGCACTGTGCACAATCAGGAGAAATGTGTTTGTATATACAGAAGAAATTTGAATGAACTTGTATACTTTTCTTTCTTACATATTGAACAAATATAGCCCAGTTTCAAAATTTTAGAGATTGTAAAAGACAGAAATTGATTTCTCCCATATAATGGTATCCTAACTTTAAATGAAAAGAAATCTTGAAGCCTGATACTTTATGAATATGAATATGAATCAATTCTTCAGGAGAAAAAGACAAGGACAGTGAGATAAAGAAACAGGAGCGGAATGCAACTGGCTCTGGGGAGATAAAATTTAATATATACTGAGTTAGAAGCTCTAATTTTCTGTTAGCTGACTTACTAGATATGAAAATCATAAAATTGACTGAAGTACAGAACTACTTAGAACTACTTTGTTGACTATCCATTCTTACTTGTCAGGCCCAGTTTTTCAGCAAGATGACTGTCTCTTATCCAGATGTGATGAATAAAAGATTGGCATGGTTTACTACCCTTCCGAATGATATAATCAATTAGCACCCGGGCTCTACTCATGATTGTCAAATTTTCCTGCATCACTTCCTCCATTTCTTCTTGGTTAAACACTTTTTCTTGAATCATGTCATCCAAGAGGCCATTGATTACACTCTTGTCCACTGATTGCACAAACTGTGTCCTACAGTCTGCGAGGACTTGTTCAGCTAAAATAACAAGGAAAACTGTGTTAGTCACAAATTTATGAAAAACACACATTTTCAGCTTGAATCCAAAGAACTTTACAATTGCATAGGATCTGAAGTCAGTCTGTGTCTTACTTGAATGCTTAAATCCTGTGTAACCAGAGAAGAGTAGAGAAAATTACATTGATTTTTAGTTAGATAATTTGTATTTGAACTGATGTTCTGAAATTTGCTATCTATATGATCTCAGGCAAGATATTTAATCTCCCTGGGCAACAGTTTCCTCAGGTATAAAGTGAATTTTCATAAGATCATAGCTCTGGAGTTTGGCTTTAGCTTAGAAACTATTTAGTAAAGCCTCTTCACTTTACAAATGATGAAACAGACTTAGAAATATTAATTGAGATGTCAGAGGTCAAACAGGTTATAAGGAGCAAAGCTAGCAGTTTAATTCAGGTCTAATGACTACAACTTAAATATTTTTCTACATTATCATGCTGATGTGGAGTAAACTTAAAGTTACTAACTTGGAGTCCAGTATGTGGAGAAATTTCAAGGAAAAAATGAACTTCAGGCCAAAAAGAGAGGATAACACTCAAGCTATTCAAAGTCTATACTTTATGATGATTGAGATATCAACATCTTTCATTAAGGATATTAACTCTATTTCTGGATATAGATTTTTCATATTACAGCCACAAGACTTATAGCTTATACCTACAAGAGATCTTAGGGATCATTTTTCTTCCAATCTCTTTTACAGAAGAGGAGATTGAACCCCAAAGACAAAAAGGGTTCAGCACAATACTTAACACAAAGTAAATGCTTTATCTGTATTTAATGAGGTGACGTCTGTTGCCCATTTGTCTCACAATTAGTAAATGAAAAGGGCAAGGAGAAGCCTGTCTAATTTTTAAAAAGATCTAAATAATGTTTATTTGATTTATTGCAATAAATCAAGCAATATTGTTTGTATTTCTTATTTTTAGTAATTTTAATAATTATAAAAATAGATGTTTAAACTTTGAGATGCAGAAGACATTATATAATCAAATTTCTGTACTAGATAAGAGGGTAATTTGTATTGTATAAAGAACTGAGTATAGATTGCAAATGAATCTATGAAATTCTATTATGAGTAAAGAAAAAGAAAATTACATAATCTTATTGCACATAATTTACAAAAACATTTTAATTCTCAATAATCTGTCTTTCAAAATCATGACTATTATTTAATATTAAATTACCAGTAACTATACAAATATTCAAGCAAGAGTTGGTTAAAACCCTTAGCTACACATATTAAAATGTAGTTAGTAGAAAGGAAATACACAGAACCAAATTTATAATTTTTAAAAGAATGAGTTTTGCTTGTTCTTCCATTGTTTTTACCAGAAAAAATGAAGAAAGAAAAGTTTCATATAGATAGACTCTTATCCATCATAAGGTTGCATCCATCTCTAGAAAATAAACTTTTCTCTAAATTTAAACACAAACATAAACTTTTTTCCATAGAAGTCTCTGAATTTCCCCAATTTATCCCAAGAATTTTCTTCCCAACAATACACTCTCATAGAATCTCTACTCACAAGACTTTTTGCTTCTATGGAGATTATTGGCCATGATGACAGCTACTGTGTTCTTCCTTTGTGAGTCATGATATATATACACACACACACACACACACACACATACACACACAGGAAAACTGATTTTTATCACATGATTTCACAAGACAATAAAAAGAGTCACAGCCTAGCTGATTCATCTCTTTTTTTCTATTTTTTTTAATAGGCTAGAGTACTTGATTACGTAGTGGGTGGAGTGGGTTAAAAAAAACATTAAGAAAAGAGGAGGGATAGAAGGTAGTATAGTGGATAGAAGAGATAAAAAAATACATAAGGCTGAGGACAGGGTGGAAATAAAAAATTCCTTCCTTCCTGTTCTGTTGTAAAAACATACAGTGGAATAATATTATGAACTTGAAATTGTTGAGGAGTTCTTGCCTTCATCCAGAAGCAAAGAAGAGACATTATTTGTTCTCATCTGCTATAACCTTCCTCACAACTATTTAATTAACTCTCCCTGTGAAAGCTTTTTAATTTTTCAACTGGGGAAAGTATCCATGCTCCACCATCATTAAATCAAATTCCTTAATTCTCTTCTTTGCCTGGGCCAATGCAGCTATGGAACTTAGAATATTTTAGCCTAACATGCTTTAATTAAACTAATGATAACAGGTATGAATTTAGGTTATAGCAGATCAGGAGTGAAATAATGTTACCCATTATCACCATTATTATTCAGTATTGTATTAGAAATGTTAACTGTAGCAATAAGAGAAAAAAAAATAAAGGAATTAGAGTAGGTAATGAGGAAATCAAATTATCATTCTTTCCAAGTGATATGATGATATACTTAGAGAATCCAAGAGAATCAACTAAAAATCACCAGAAACAACTCACAACTTTAGTAAAGTTTCAGGATAAATCTACATAAATCATCAGCATTTTTATGTTACCAACAATGTACAACAACAAGTGATACAAAGAGAAATTCCACCTAAAATAACTATATTAATGTAAAATATTTGGTAGTCTACCTACAAAAGTAAAGTCAGAAACTATATGAACACAATTACAAAACAACACAAATAAAGGCAGATCTAATCAACTGGAAAATAGGCTCACAATTACCTAATATAGCAAAAATGACAGTACTGCCTAAATTAATCTACTTATTCAGTAGCATACCAATTAAACTCCCAAGAAATTATTTTACAGAACTAGAAAAAAAAAAACTATAACAAAGTTCATCTGGAATAAGAAAAGGTCCAGAATTTGAAGATAATTAGTGGAAAAAATGCAAATGAAAGTGGCTTGGCTGTACCAGATCTAAAAATATATTATAAAGTATCAATCATTAAAACCATTTGACACGGGCTAAGAAATGGAGTAGTCAATTAATAGTATGGGTTAAGTTCACAAGACATAACAGTCAAAGACTATATTATTCTAGTCTTTGATAAACCCAAAGACACCAGTTTTTGGGATAAGAACTCACTATCTGACAAAAATTGTTGACAAAATTGAAATTAGTATTCCAGAAATTAGGTATATACCTATATAAGGTCAAAATGGATTCATGATTTAGACATCAAGAGTAATGCTGTAAGCAAATGAAAAGAACTAAGAACAGTCTCTCACATATGTGGAGAAGGAATGAATTTGTGGCCAAAGAACAACTAGAGTATATTATCACATGCAAAATGGATAATTTTGACTTTATTATTTTAAAAAAATTTTATTATAACTTTTTATTGACAGAACATATGCATGGATAACTTTTCAACATTGTCCCTTGCACTCATTTCTGTTCCAACTTTTCCTTTCCCTCCCGCCACCCCTTCCCCTAGATGGCAGGCAGTTTCATACATGTTAAACATGTTAAAATATATCTTGAATACAATATATGTGTACAGATCCTTACAATTCTCTTGTTGCACAAGAAATATCAGATTCAGAAGGTAAAAATAACCTGGGAAGGAAAACAAAAATACAAGTAATTCACATTCATTTCCCAGTGTGCTTTTTCTGAGTATAGCTGATTCTGTCCATCATTGATCAATTGGAGCTGAACTGGATCTTCTCTTTGTCAAAGAAATCCACTTCCATCAGATGTATCTTCATACAGTATCATTGTTGAAGTATATAATGATCTGGTTCTGTTCATTTCACTTAGCATCAATTCATGTAAGTCTCTCCAAGCCTCTCTGTATTCATCCTGTTGGTCATTTCTTACAGAACAAAAATATTCCATAAAATTCATATACCACAATTTACCCAGCCATTCTCCAATCAATGGGAATCCATTCATTTTCCAGTTTCTAGCCACTACAAAAAGAGCTACCAAAAACATTTTGGCACATGCAGGTGCCTTTCCCTTCTTTAATATCTCTTTGGAATATAAGCCCAGTAGTAACACTTCTGGATCAAAGGTATGAATGGTTTGATAAGTTTTTGAATATAGTTCCATCCAGAATGGTTGGATCCATTCACAATTCACCAACAATGCATCAATGTTCCATTTTTCCCACATCTCCTGCAACATTTGTCATTATCATTTCCTGTCACCTTAGACAATTTGATAGGTGGGTAGTGGTATCTCACAGTTGTTGAATTTTGCATTTCTGTGATCAACAGTGATTTGGACACCATTTTATATGAGTAGAAATAATTTCAATTTCATCATTTCAAAGATATCTGTTCATATTCTTTGACCATTTATCAATTAGAGAATAGCTTGATTTCTTTTTTTTTTTTTAAATAATTATAACTTTTTATTGACAGACCCCATGCCTGGGTAATTGTTTACAACATTATCCCTTGCACTCACTTCTGTTCTGATTTTCCCCTCCCTCCCTCCATCCCCTCCCCCAGATGGCAAGCAGTCCTATACATATTAAATATGTCACAGTATATCCTAGATACAATATATGTGTGCAGAACCAAACATTTCTCTTGTTTAACAGGAAGAATTGGATCCAGAAAGTAGAAATAACCTGGGAAGAAAAACAAAAATGTAAACAGTTTGCATTCATTTCCCAGTGTTCTTTCTTTGGGTGTAGCTGCTTCTGTCCATCATTGATCAATTGAAACTGAGTTAGATCTCCTCTTTGTCGAAGAAATCCAATTCCATCAGAATACATCCTCATACAGTATTATTGTTGTTGAAGTATATAATGATCTCCTGGTTCTGCTCATTGCACTCACCATCAGTTCATGTAAGTCTCTCCAAGCCTCTCTGTATTCATCTTGCTGGTCATTTCTTACAGAACAATAATATTCCATAACATTCATATACCACAATTTACCCAACCATTTTCCAATTGACGGGCATCCATTCATTTTCCAGTTTCTAGCCATTACAAACAGGGCTGCCACAAACATTTTGGCCCATACAGGTCCCTTTCCTTTCTTTACTATCTCTTTGGGGTATAAGACCAGTAGTAGCACTAATGGATCAAAGGGTATGCACAGTTTGATAACTTTTGGGGCATAATTCCATATTGCTTTCCAGAATGGTTGGATTCATTCACAACTCCACCAACATAGTGTCCCAGTTTTCCCGCAACCCCTTCAACATTCATCATTATTTTTCCTGTCATCTTAGCCAATCTGACAGGTGTATAGTGGTATCCAGAATTATCTTAATTTGCATTTCTCTGATTAATAATGACTTGGAGCATCTTTTCTTATGGGTAGAAATACTTTCAATTATATCATCTGAGAATTGTCTGTTCATATCCTTTGACCATTTACCAATTGGAGAATGGCTTGACTTCTTATAAATTAGAGTCAATTCTTTATATATTTTGGAAATGAGGCCTTTATCAAAAGCTTTAACTGTAAAAATATTTTCCCAGTTTACTGCTTCCCTTCTAATCTTGTTTGCATTAGTTTTCTTTCTACAAAGGCCTTTTAACTTTATATAATCCAAATTTTCTATGTTGTGATCAATAATGATCTCTACTTCTTCTTTGGTCACATCCTCCTCCACAAGTCTGAGAGGTAAACTATCCTATATTCTTCTAATTTATTTATAATCTTGTTCTTTATGCCTAAATCATGAACCGATTTTGACCTTATCTTGGTGTGTAGCAATAAGTGTGGATCCATGCCTAGTTTCTGCCCTACTAATTTCCAGTTTTCCCAGGAGTTTTTGTCAAATAGTGAATTCTTATCCAAAAAGTTGGGATTTGGGGGCTTGTCAAACATTAAATTGCTATAATTATTGACTATTTTGTCCTGTGAACCTAACCTCTTCTATTTCTTAGCCAATACCAAATGATTTTGGTGACTGCTGCTTTATAATATAGTTTTATATCATGTATAGCTAGGCTGCCTTCAAATGATTTTTTTTTCATTAGTTCCCTTGAAATGCTTGACCTTTTGTTCTTCCATATGAATTTTGTTGTTATTTTTTCCAGGTCATTAAAATAGTTTCTTGGGAATCTTGATTGGTATACCACTAAATAAATAGATTAGTTTAGGTAGTATTTTCATCTTCATTATATTTGTTCAGCCTATCCAAGAGTACTTATATTTTTATAATTGCTTAAATCTGACTTTATTTGTGTGGAAAATGTTTTGTAGTTTTGCTCATATAGTTCCTGACTTTCCTTTGGCAGATAAATTCCCAATTATTTTATGCTATCAACAGTTATTTTAAATGGAATTTCTCTTTGTATTTCTTGCTATTGAATTTTGTTGGTGATGTATAAAAATGCTGAGGATTTATGGGGATTTATTTGTATCTTGCAACTTTGCTAAAGTTCTGGATTACTTCTAATAGCTTTTTAGTAGAATCTCTGGGATTCTCTAAGTATACCATCATATCATCTGCAAAGAGTGATAATTTGGCTTCCTCATTAACTACTCCAATTCCTTTAATTTCTTTCTCAACTCTTATTGCTGAAGCTAGCATTTCTAATACAATATTGAATAATACTGGTGAAAAAGGGCCACCTTGTTTCCCTCCTGAGATTATTGGGAATGGTTCCAGTTTATCCCCATTACATATGATGCTTACTGATGGTTTTCAATAGATGCTCCTGACTATTTTAAGGAAACGTCCATTTATTGCTATACTCTCAAGGGTTTTTAATAGGAATGGATATTGTATTTTATCAAATGCTTTTTCTGCATCTATTGAGATGATTATATGTTTTTTTCTTAATTTGGTTGTTGATATTGTCAATTATGTTAATAGTTTTCTTAATTTTGAACTAGCCCCGCATTCCTGGTATAAATACTACTTGGTCGTGTTGTATTATCCTGGGAATGATTTTCTGTAATCTTTTTGCTAATATTTTATTTAAGATTTAAGATTTATTTAAGATTAAGATTAAGATTTAAGATTTATTTAAGATATTTTAAGATTTTCCATCCATATTCATTAGGGAGATTGGTCTATAATTTTCTTTCTCTATTTTCAACCTATCTGCTTTAGGTATCAGTACCATGTCTGTATCATAAAAGGAATTTGGTAGGACTCCTTCAATCTCTAATTTTTTCAAAGAGTTTATATAACATTGGAGTTAATTGTTCTTTAAATGTTTGATGGAATTCACATGTAAATTCATCTGGTCCTAAGGATTTTTTTCTTAGGGAGTTGATTAATACCTTGTTCTATATCTTTTTCTAAAATGGGACTGTTTAACCTACTTCTTCCTCTGTTAATCCGGATAAGCTATATTTTTGAAGGTATTCTTCCATCTCATTTAAATTATCAAATTTTTTTGGCATGAAGTTGGCCAAAGTAACTCTTAATTATTGCTCTAATTTCCTCTTCATTAGTGGCAACTTCTCCTTTTTCATTTTAAGACTAAGAATTTGATTTTTCTCTTTCCTTTTTCTAATCGGTTTATCTATTTTGTTGAGTTTTTTTTTTTTTAACTTTCAATTTTATTGATCTCTCCATTTATATTCAGAATTTCAAGTTTAGTGTATGATTGGGGATTTTTAATTTGATCCTTTTCTAGTTTTTTTAGTTGCAAGCCCAATTCATTGACCTCTTTCTCTATTTTATGCAAGTAGGTTTTTAGAGATATAAAATTTCTTCTTATTACCACTTTGGCTGCTTCCCACACATTTTGGTATGACTTCTCATTATTGTCATTTTCTTGGGTGAAATTATTAATTGTGTCTGTGATTTGCTATTTTAACCAATCATAATTTAGGATGAGATTATTTAGTTTCCAATTTTTTTTGGTGTGTTTTCTCCTGGCTTTTTGTTAAATGTAATTTTCATTGCATCATGATCTGAAAAGCATGCATTTACTATCTCTGCCTTTCTGCATTTGAATTTGAGGTTTTAATGTTCTAATATATGCTCAATTTTTGTATAGGTTCCATGAACTGCTGAGAAGAAAGTGTACTCCTTTCTGTCTCCATTTAGTTTTCTCCAAAGATCTATCATACCTAACTTTCCTAGTATTCTGTTTACCTCTTTATCTTCTTTCTTATTTATTTTGTAGTTTGATTTATTTAATTCTGAGAGTGCAAGGTTGAGATTTCCGACTGTTATAGTTTTGCTATCTATTTCTTCTTGTAGCTTTCTTAATTTCTCCTTTAAGAATTTAGATGCTACACCACTTGGTGCATATATGTTTAATATTGATATTGCTTCATTATCTATGCTACTGTTTAGCAAGGTATAGTGCCCTTCCTTACCTCTTTTAATTAGATGATTTTTGTTTTGCTTGATCTGAGATTAGGGTGACTACCCCTGCTTTTTTTTACTTCATCTTAAGCATAGTAGATTCTACTCCAGCCTTTTATCTTTACTCTGTATGTATCACCATGCTTCAAGTATGTTTCCTGTAAACAACATATTGTAGGATTCTGGGTTTTAATCCAGTCTGCTTCCCACCTCCACTTTATGGAGGAGTTTACTCCATTCATATTTATGGTTAAAATTATTAATTTTGTTTTTCCTGTCATCTTGTTAATCCCAGTTTTTCTCCTCTATTTCCCTTAAACCCCTTCCACATTATTAACTGTGAAGCACCACTTGCCTCACACAGCCCTCCCTCTTTAGGATCCTTCCCCCAACTTAGAGTTCCTTCTCTTTTCTTACCCCTTTTCCTCCCTTTTGTATTCCCTTCCACTTAACTTACTCCTTCCCTTTTCCTTTTTCCTTTCCAATTTTCAATGAGGTGGCAAAGTTTCTCTGTAAATTGAATATGTCTAATATTTTTCTCTTTAAGCCAATGCTGATAAGAGTACATTACACAACTATGTCCATCTCCCTCTCTTCTTTCCCTCATAAATAATAGGTTTCCTTTGCCTCTTTGTGAGATGTAGTACCCCCACTTTACCCTTTTCCTGGTACAGTTTCCTTTCTACTTCTAGTTTCTTTTTTTATATTATAACAGTAAAACCAAATTATACATGTACTCTTTATGTATACTCAGAAATATAGTTCCCAAGATTTCTTTTTACCTTTTTTATGTTTCTCTTGAGTCTTATATTTGGAGATCAAACTTTTTGTTTACTTCCATTTATTTCATCAGAAGTAGATGAAATTCACCTATTTCATTGAATGTCTATCTTCTTCCCTGGAAAAAAAAATGCTTACTTTGGCTGGGTAAGTTATTCTTGGCTGCATACCAAATTTCTTAGCCTTTTGGAGTATCAGATTCCAGGTCCTTCGATCCTTTAATGTGGACGCTACTAGATCCTGAGTAATTCTTATTGTGGCTCCTCTGTATTTATTTTTTTTCCCTAGTGGCTTGTAGTATTTTTTCCTTAGTCTGATAGTTCTGGAATTTAGCTACAATATTTCTTGTAGTTTTGATTCTGGGATCTCTTTCAGTAGGTGATCAATGAATTCTTTCAATGTCTATTTTATCCTCTTTTTCTATAATCTCTGGGCAGTTCTCTTTGGTGATTTCTTGAAAAATAGTGTCTAGGCTCTTTTTTTCATCATACTTTTCATGAAGTCAAGTAATTCTCAGATTATCTCTCCTAAATCTATTTTCCAGGTCTGTTGTTTTCCCAAGAAGGTATTTGACATTTTTTCCTATTGTTTCATTTTTTTTTTTTTCTTTTTTTTTTTTTTTTTTTGGTTTTGCTTGACTGATTCTTGGTGTCTCCTTGAGTCATTCATTTCCATTTGTTCGATTCTGATTTTTAATGAATTATTTTCTTCATTTAATTTTTTATTTCTTTTTGTAATTGTCCAGTTGAGTTTTTAAATGAGTTGTTTTGTTGTATGGAATTTTTTTTTTTCCATTTCCCCAATTTTATTTTTTAGAGAGCTATTTTCTTTTTCCAATTCACTAAATCTGTTTTCCTTGGCATTGTTTATCTTTTTCAATTCACTAATTCTGTTTTTCAGGAATTTGATTTCTTTATCTACTCTATCTTTTAATGAGTGGGATGACTTATCCAGATCCTCTTGCCAAGCTTCCCTATCCTTTCCCCATTTTTCTTCTAGCTCTCTTGTGAGAGGCTTTGTAATTTCTTCTGTGAGAGTCTTGTCTGTTGAGGGCCAGATCATATCTCCCTTTGGGGGATTCATCTGGAGACACTTTGTTTTTAGTCTCCTCAGGGTTTGAAGTCTGCTCTCTATCCATATAGACGCTATCTATAGTTAGAGCCCACTTTAACTTTTTATTCATTTTGACAAAAAAGAAACAAAGAAAAACAAACCAAAAGAAAATATATTGCTTTTTGGGCAGTATAGTCTGTAAGCTTCCTCTACAGAATACAGGAGGTAATAATGAAGCAACAGTGGAACAACAATGGCTGAACTGCTTGCACAGTTGCACTCTGATACTCTGAGAGCATGCTGAGTCACTTGGAATGCTGGATGGGTGTCACCAGGCCCAAGAGAGTCTAGCATTTTGGGATTATAGTCTTTACCTGCTGTGTTTATAGCTTCTCTGCTTATCTAGTGGCTTGCTGCCCGGGCAAAGTAGCTCATACTATGGTAAAGTTCTCCCTGCAAATTTTCCACCAGTTGAGATCACACTCCACCCCACTTAGGTCTGCTAGTGTAAGTTGCCTTCCAGGCTCTTGCTGACGGCCTGAGGTCTGTGCCTGGTGTAATTGTCCCTGCCCACGAGCAAAAACAGTATTTCTGCTGAATTTCGAGAATTCTGTTTGTAATGTGTTTTATTCTCAATATTTATGGGCTTTTTCAGTTAAGCACTAATTCTTAGGCCATATCATGAAAAAACTAGTCTGAGGGCAAGGAAGAGTTTAGATAGATGTGTGGGTCCTCTCAGCCATCTTGGCTCTGTCCTGACTATATTAAATTAAAAGTGTTTTTGTACAAACAAAACTAATGCAGACAATATTAGAAGAGAAGCAATAAAGTGGGGAAAAAATTTACATCCAAAAGTTCTGATAAAAGTCTTATTTCTAAAATAGAAAATTGACTCAAATTTATAAGAATTCAAGCCATTCTCCAATTGCCAAATGGTTTAATGATATGAACAGACAATTTTCAGATAAAGAAATTAAAATCATTTCCAGTCATATGAAAAAATGCTCTAAATCATTATTGATCAGAGAAATGCAAATTAAGACATCTCTGCAGTACTACCTCAGATTAGCTAAGATGACAGGAAAAAAATAATGATGATTGTTGAAGGTGATGTGAGAAAATCGGAACATCAATATATTGGTGATGGTGGTGGTGAACTGATCTGTTAAAGGACAGGTCAATTCTCTGAGAGCCTCTACAGCTGTGAATCATAACATCTGAAGGAGTTGCAAGTCAGCCTTTGCTGACCCACAGATATTGCAGACTGGGAATGAGATAAAATGGAGGCAGAGGGAAGAGGAGAGAGGTCATATAATGCAATGGCCTCTCAGTCAGAGAGGTCAGAGAACAGCAATTGCCTTTCAGTCTCCTTGTATCATCCTCTCACACAAGGAGATCCATTCTGCAGATCTTGGTTGGATCTACAGCAGCTACAGTCAGGTGGCTCCCATGTTACAACACTGATCCAAACATTCTGGAGAGCAATTTGGAACTATGCCCAAAGGGTTTTTAAACTATACATATCCTTTATCCAGCATTGTCTCTACTGGACCTATATCCATAAAAAGATGATAAAAATTGAAAGTGAACATATTGTGCAAAAATGTTTGTAGCAGCCTTTTTTTGTATTGGCAAGGAACTGGAAGTTGAGTGAATGCCCATCAGGTGGAAAATAGCTAAATAAATTATGATATATAAATGTTATAGAATATTATTTTCTATAAGAAATTGATGAGGGTGAACTCTGAAACTGTCCTTGACTTTTGAGATGAACTCTGAAACTCTCCTAACAGGGACCCACCCTTGGGGCACTTGAATGATTTCATTAAGGTTGGCCCAAGACCTCTCCCTACTTAGGTGGAACTTAAGTGTTTTCATTTAGCTGGAGATATAGACCTGATATTTGTATTGAGTAGCTGGCTGCACCCTTTATTGAACTGAAAATTAGTCCGGGGCCATGTCTACTTAGCTTGCTGGAGATCTGGACTGATATACCTTAAATGGTTTCATTCAGCTGGAAATCTAGGCCTGGGGACAGTGACAACACTGAATAAATCTCATTCCATTGAAACTTCAGCCTCAGATTTCCTATTAAAAAACACTATTTTTAACTCATAATTTTCAGGAGCCTGCAGCAAGTATATGCTTTGCCAAGCGATCTCTTCCTTCTTGGCACAGCTGCCTACCAGGGCCCCTGCCTGTGAAAAAATCTTCTTTTCAGAATTAACCCCTCTTTATCACTCTGCCAGGATTTCTCTGCTAGGACCTTTACTTCTCTCATAGGATCTCATCACTCAATAGTCAGTCTTCCTAGCAAAAGCTGACTCTTTGCAGTGCCAACAATAAATTTCCTTTTGCCAGTCAAACTTTTCGGGTTTGTGAATTCTTTCATGTTGAACCTGTGCTGACCAAAAGGGGAGTCTCACACTTCAACTCTGCATTGCCACTAACTGCATCAAAATGATCAGCAGAATGATCTCACAAAGGTCTGGAGAGACTTACATGAATTAATACTCAGTGAAGTGAATAGAACCAAGAGTACATTTTACACAGCAACTGCAAGATTATACGATAATTAATTTTGATGGCTGTGTCTCTTTTGAACTGTGAGGTGATTTAAGCCAGTTCCAGTGATCTTATGATGAACAAAGCCATTTACACACAGAGACAGGACTCTGGGGATTGAGTGTGGATCACAACATAATATTTTCACTTTTTTTATTGTTTTCATTTTGGTTTATTTATTATTTTTTTCCTTTTTAATTTGATTTTTTCTTGTGCAGTATGATAATTGTGGAAATATGTATAAAAGAATTGCATATGTTTAGCATATATTGAATTACTTGACCTCTAGGATTGGGGGTGGGGGAAGGAGAGGAGAAATGTTTTGGAATACAACATTTTTCAAAGGTGAATATTGAAAATTATTTATGCATATGTTTTGAAAAAAAGCTTAAGAAATAACTCTAAATAATGTAAAATATTTGAGAGTCTATCTGCTAAAAACAAAATTGGGAATTATATAAATACAAATACAAAACACTTTTTTTTTGTCAGATTTAAACAACTTTAAGAACATCAAATGCTCATGGGTAGGCTGAGCTAATATAATGAAAATGACAGTTCTACCTAACAAACTTTTGTTTTGTGGTTGTTGTTTTTTGTTTTCTTTCTCTTTTTTTCTTTGTAATATCATGCAGTATGATAAATGTGGAAATTTATATAAAACAAGTGTACATGTTTAATATGTAATGTATTACTCGCTGTCTAGGAGAGGGGTTAGGGAAAAGGAAGGAGAAAAATTTAGATCACAAAGTTTTGCAAGGGTGAATGTTGAAAATTATCTGTACATGCATTTTGAAAATAAAAAGCTATTATTTTAAAAAAGAACAAAAACCAATGAGAATATATGAATTTATGGTTAATAATCTTCCTTTACTTTTGAAGTGCTAAGAGTACAGGGCCTAAGAAATTATATTACCAATAGTTTTATGAGATAAAATCTGACCCAACAGAACTAAGAAGGCCAGAGTATTTTTTTTTCCTTTGAGGATAAGGTAAATTAGAAAGTAACCCAAAAGACATTTGTTGTTTGGCTTTAAGAAATGTATTATCTTTGTGACTACAGGCAGGTTAATTTATATTTATTTACTTTGGTTTATTATTGTGTAAGTTAATTATAATAGTACCCACCTCCCAGGATATTGTGAGAGTTATATGATTTTTAAAATGTTTAATAGAATATTTGGCATAGAACAAGTACCATATGAGCATAACTTGCTTTTGTTATTTTTTATTAGATGTATTTGTTTCATAATTGATAATTTTATATAGGTTTTTAGAAGTATTATAATATACAATGATGATGGCAATGTGATGAATGATTTTCTGTGCAAAGTAATTTGAAAATGCATTCACCTGTATTGCGGTCACCTGATTTGCAATGATTATTGTTTCAAATGTTAAACACATGTTGTTGCTTATGGTATTGCTACATTTTTAAATTCTCTTACATTGTAATATCTACTAAATTGTTATCAATTTCTCCAATAATCTAGATGTTGTTAGATTAGAAATTATACTGTTGAAATAAGGTTTTTAAAACGTTCTACAAAGCTATTAGGCTATTTTATTAGTCCTGATGAGTATGTGTATAATATTTGAATTATTGTAATTAAAGAAGTTAAATTTCCAAAATCTGCCTATATTTAAGAGGAGCTTTACCTAAAATCATTTTTATCATTGGTAAAAATTATAAGATTGGGCCAAGATTTCTGAGAGCAGACACTACTTTCTATAACCTCCTCTGAACTTCTCTCAAATAACAGTAGACCAAGCCTCTAAAATGGTTTTGGAGTTAAAGAACCCACAAATATTTGGAGTTCAACACATTTCTAGAAGAAGACACCTTGGAAGAACTTCAGAACAGATCTGTTTCAAATGGGCAGGGTATCAGTTGGCTAAGCCCAGACTGCAGCACAGGGAGATTGGGGCAAGGAGCTGGGGTGGGGAATGAGAGCATTACAGTTTCCAGGCATCTATGCATCGTCTGTATGTCTCCTAGGGTACTCTGTCCTGGTTGCAAGCAGATAGTTTGGCAGATTTGCTACAAAAGGCAAAGTGTAAACCACTGAGCCTCAAAAGAATGGGAGGGAGAGGGGAAAAGAGACCTACCTGTGATTTCCCAGCACTAGAAGTCAATCAGAAGAACTGCCCCGAGCAAATGAAACAGTTATATTTCCTTTTCATTAAGAGTAGATCTCAAACCTCAAAAAATGAGCAAAAATAAAATAAAATTGGCAAAATGGAAAAAAATTCCATAGAATAAAACAACTCAATTGGACGACTAGAAAAAGATATTTAAAAAGTGAATGAAGAAAATACTTCATTGAAAATTAGAATCAAACAAATGGAATTGAATGACTCGAGGAGACAACAAGAATCAGTCAAGCAAAACCAAAAAAAAAAAAAAAAAAAAAAATCAAACAATGGAAAACGATGTGAAATACCTTCTTGGGAAAACAACAGACCTGGAAAATAGATCCAGGAGAGACAATCTGAGAATTATTGGACTCCCAGAAAAATATGATGAAAAAAAGAGCCTGGACACTATTTTCCAGGAAATTATCAATGAGAACTGCCCAGAAGTCATAGAAACAGAGGGTAAAATAGACATTGAAAGAATTCATCGAACCCCTATTGAAAGGAATCCTAAAATCAAAACACCAAGAAATATAGTGGCAAAATGCCAGAACCCTTAGATGAGGGAAAAAATACTGCAATCAACTAGAAAAACCCAATTCAAATATAGAGGAGCCAAAATAAGGATTACCCAGGATCTAGCAGCATCCACCTTAAAAGATCAAAGGGATATTCTGAAAGGCTAAAGAACTCGGTATGCAACCAAAAATAACTTTCCCAGCCAGAATGAGCATCTTTTTCCAGGGAAGAAGATGGTCATTCAACCAAATAAGCGAATTTCACCTATTTTTGATGAAAAAAAAACAGAACTTAACAAAAAGTTTGATCTACAAATATAGAATTCAATAGAAACCTAAAAAGATAAAAAAAGAAATCTTGGGAGCCATCCTCAAGCAGTCACATCCAAATGCATGTGGGATCAAGGGGCGACAATCTCCTCTTAACTGCTTTGAACTGGCAAGGGTCATAAAGATTTGGGGTGGTTCATGCCAGGAGGTGAGACATGAGGTGTGGGGTTTGGGGATGGCACCAGGGCATTTAAGAGGTATTTGTCCCAGTCAGTCAGTTGTTCCATGTTCTCCAGGCTGAAGGGCAGCTGAGAATCCAAAGTTTGAAGCCTAGAGAAAACAGATCTTGGGACAGATTAAAAGTGGGGTGTCATCCAGGGTGGAGATGGAGATATCTAGAAATGAGGCCTTTAGCAGGAAATGCATCAGGTCCCTTTTGTGGGCTGCCTGTAAAAATGCTGCTGGCCTATCTAACAATATCAAATGCCAAAGAAAAGTATAAGAGAAAATGCTAGGAGCAAAAGATTAGTAAAAGGTGTTAAGTAGTTTAGAGTTTAGTCCTTTCACTTTTAATTTCCAGGAAAGCTAATTTCTCCTGGGATTAGAATTAAGAGTATGGACTCAGAAGTCAGCATAGGCAGGAGGCCTTGATAGCTAGTAGATTTAATAAACCACTGATATTTTTGTGAGGCAGGGTCTAGGGATGGGTGTATCCCCACTTGTCAGGGCTGCAGATCAAGATAAGAATTCAGTTTAAGCTCTTAGAAATGTTTTAACTGTTTGTACTGCTTTTCTTTTTTAAAAAAATAATAGAGAGTTGCCTCCTTAATCTCACCAGGAAAATAAGCAAAGATCCTGAGCCTTCCCTTTCATTATCCCCACTCTTCTGGGGGAAGGGTGGAAGGGTTCAGAGGGAGTGCAAAGTATCAGCACTGCCTACCTAGCTTATCGGCCCCTGAGGTGTTCGGACTGTCCTGGGATAAAAGGGGAAACAGGGCCAGACCCCAAATTCCTACCAGGGAGCAGGACGCAGGGGGAAGGGGGAGGGAGGAATTCGACCCTTGTGGTGTTTGCTAACATGTTGGCCTCCAATGTTCCTCCTGCTCGAACTCAGGACAGAGGCTGGGGTTTCCTTGGACAGTTTCCATGGCACCTACAGAACTAAGTCTGGAAGAGATTTATATTAAAAAGACACCTCCACTCTGAGTGTCTTTTCAGGAGGCAGAAGTTGCCCTGAGAAGAAAAGAGATGAGAGTCTCAGGTTAGAGAGTTAAAGAGAAACCAACAGGTGTTAGCAGCATTGAGGGCTCAAGAATGGATTCCTCTAGTTTTAGCTTTAGTATATTGTCCTTGGATTTGGGGGGAGAGGGAGAGGAGGGGAGAGAATTGAGGGGGTGGATGTGTTTCAGGTCTTATCAGGCTGGGAGTTTTTTAGTTTTGAAAGAGACAAGTGTGCTGGGTGTGTTTCTTGCCTGAGGCTAGAGGTATAGTATCAGTCCCATGATTTGAAAGAAAAAACACTTATAAGAATGGGCTTGTCCTGAGAGTTGGTGGGTGGCAAGATTGGAATTCAGATAATCTATTCAGAACTCAGGTTTGAGATGGAGGTATTTTTTTCAAGCCCAGTGTGTCTCTGCATTAAGAGACAGCTTAAAGAAGAATGAATCTAAACCCCAACCTTTTCTTTTTCGATAGTGTGTCCTTCTCCAGGCATCCCTAGAGGAAGGTGGGACAGAAACTCTCTTCATTCAGTAAGAGGGATATTTGTCAATCTGCATGAATTTGTTTGTGCAGGCATCCCTGGACCAAACAAATCAGTGGAGCCATTTCAGCTCCTGGGCAGTTCTGGCCCCGGGGAATTTGAACTGTCCCCCCACTATAGAAGGGTGATGTTGTGGGCTTACTTCAGTGAAAATAAATAAATAAACTTCATGAACAGTTATCAAATGGGAAATAAGAAAGACTGAAATCCTTAGACTGAGGCAGGGGTGGAGTCAGAGTACTGAGATCTGAAGGGGACTCTGACAGGGTGGGGTGAGCCTGCAGAGAGGGATGGCATAATCAGCGGGAGGCACCCTGGAAATGGGGAGAAGCATCTTGATATTCTAAAACATAAGATCTTGTATCCTTATCGAGTATTCTGATAAAGAGAGAGGGGAGGTTTTGCAGAACTGAGAAATAGGGAAACTGAAGCAAGACTGAGTCAGGATAATTAGGGACACTGAGTCAGAATGATGCAGGAAAGATTCTTTTCTAGATTCCCACCCTCTCCTAGTTAATAATGTAAATTGCCCTTTAACTCACAAATCCTGGTCCCTTTGAATTCCAATAGAAGATCTGACCTGTTCCCAGCCCCACCCGGATCTGAGCCAACTTTGGGGCTATACCGGAAAGCCCCTCGAGCTAAGTCTCCTATTATAAAAAGGCCAGGTTGGGAACCCCTCTTTGCAGAGATGCCAAACATGGCTACCATGTGAGGACTCTCTGTCCACTGGACCCTCTGTCCAGTGCCCTCCTTATCTCTACCTTCCCCTATACTTTAACTTTGCTTATCTAATAATAAAGATCTCTGGGCCAATAAATGCTTTTATTGGGAACTCGCACCGCTACTAGACCCCCTTGCGCCGAATCTGTACCCCAAACCTGCCACTAGACCTTAACCCTAATTTCATTTAGGTACCCCAAAGCTAGACCTCAATAAGGACAATAAAGCAAATAAACCAAACTAAAACTAGAAAAATTCAAGGACTTGTGAAACTAGAAAAATTCAAGGACTTGTGGCAAGGACCAGTTTCTCCCTGATAATCCCAGAATTATTAGCATGAAACAGCATTCCTCATTCAGGGAGACACACAGGCCTCCCTGTTCAGGTCCTCTGCAGTTGGGGAGCATCTCAGCCAGAGATGGACAATTTGAGGTCTGTGGTCATTTGTCCATTAAACTCAGCCTCTGCTAAGTAGCAGTGCTCAAGGCAGTCCTGCTGCCCTAAGAAGGGCACCCAAAATCTGTCAGGAGCTCCAAAAGAGAGAAAAAAGTGGGGACTAGAGTAGCTCCATCTGTCCCCTCTCTGGGGAACAGGAGCTGCTATTAGAAGACAGATTTCTGAGCAAATTATGCAGTTAGACCAAGACAGACAACCCCAAACTACTAAAGTCCTGATATCAAAATGCTGAAATAGTAATTAAAGAACTGGGGCAATAAAAGTGGAGAAACAGATCAGACAGACTGCCAGTCCCAGGACAGGTGTCCAATTTCTGGTTGTTTCTAAAAAAAAATAATCCCAAAACTTGAGTCTGCCAGGGCAATTCCAGCAGAATAAGGGAATTCAAAGTTAAAATATAACACAGCAAATCATAGTCCAGTAAATTTTAAGCAAGGAGTTAAATAATTTCCAATTCAATCTGAACTAATGAAATAGGTGGCAGGGCAGAAGTGCCTAAGAAAAATACATCCATTTCCCAATTTCCTGATCAGTTTCAATCAATTTCTTTCCTCCCTTTTTTTGCACGGAAAAGAAATTATCAGATTACTATTCCACATATAAATCCCAAGAGTGAATCAAAATTCCTATCCTAAAAATCCCTCAAACATACAGCAATAAAGTTTCCCTCATACAGCAATAAAGTTTCCCTGAAACATACAGCAATAAATAGCTTTAACAAATCTTAAAAATAAATCAATTAACTTAAAAGTGGGCCTATCTCTTGAAATCTTTTGCCAAAGTCCAAGCCTCTGCAGAAAGGAGGCTGGAACCCACTTAGTGCATGGGTTGGGGGGGGGGGGGGTAGGGGGAAAGGGGTTTCCATGTGGCTGCCCTTCCCCCATTCCACTTCCCAAGAGGCAGTGGGGAGGGAAGACAGCTAACCTTCACTCCAGGCTAACTAGGTGCAAGCAGAGAGCAGTGAGTGAGTTTGAGACCCTAATTGGAAACAAGTGACCCTTTCAAGTAAGTTAACAGAACTTCAAGCCAACAAGTTCTTAAGATCTTACATTCAAAGATAACTAAATCCAGCCTGCAAAAGGCAATAGTAAAATTAGACACAGCGACACAGTTAAAATGTTAACAATAATTCAACCACTTTCCCATTCCCCAATATCAGTCTAAAGTGCTAAGGAGTTTTTAAATAGATTCAGTCTCTCTCTCAAACTCCTCATTTCCTGCTGTAGTCAGGAAATGAGAAGAGAAAAGAAAGAAAGAAGCTATTTTCACTCTCTTAACAATGTAATTTGCCCTGATTTGGAATTTTATTCCCCAATCATCATCCCAAAGGTCTTTCTTGAAGCTGCAATCTGGCCAGGGTTGGAGCTTTAGAAAAGAAACCTTTAATTGTTGGCAGGGGCATAGAATACCAATCCAGAAGAATAGGCAAGAGTGCTAAGAGCAAAAGGTCTCTGGACTGAGAAAATTAGGAGCAAAAAAAAGTTCCCACCGGTAAAGTTAGGTAGGAAAGTGAGAGAGAGAGAGAAAGAGAGAGGTTACCTGGTTTAAGCAACTGCCCTGAGGCTAGGGGGAAAAAAAACAAAACCAAAAACAAAACAAAACAAAACAGAACAAAAAGGAGAGCAGTTTGAAATTCCCTGTCTTTGTGAAAGGCTGCGTAAAAGGCATTGCTCTGAGGCAGGATGATCAAATCAGGGGTTTTAAAATGTATGAGCTGCAGCTCCTTTAAGATTTAGGTAAAAGGTCTTGAGAGGGGCATGGCCTGCTTGTCCAGATTAGCAGCAAAATTCTGTTTTAAAAATTATTGGGGAAACTTTTCCGAAATTTGAGAGGATTAAGATTGAGTCCCCAGTCTCCCCACTATATAGTACTCCACTCAGGGGACAGGAGAGGAGCATTTAAATGGCAGGTTGCTGAGCCATATGGGAGAGGTCTGAAAAGGCTTTGAGCTCTGTGTTCCCCTTTCCATGGGGGAGCCATCTTACCTGGTGCGTCCCAAATGGCGAGAGCTCCTCTGGCGATTTCACGCAGGAACTTGAAGGTGGGGTAGCTCGTCTAAGCCCCCAAATCTTGCTGGGAGAGCAAGACCTGAAGGAGACAGCTCCACTCCTGTTTAAGGAGTAGCAGCTGTGGGTAAAGACATTTTTCCAAGCTCACCCCAATTCAGTGACCTTTCTCCTCCTGGCTACAGCCTGACCATTAGAGAAGCCATTGTATTTAACGGTGAAGTGGGAGAAGGGTCCAAATACAGTCCTCTTAAGTTTCTCTGGTTATCTCCCCAGAACAGATCAAAGAGGGCGCTGGCCTGGGACCCCTGAGAGGGGTGGGGCCCTCAGAATGGCCATGTGTCTCCTTGGTCTGGGTGGGGGGTGGGGAGGTGTTAAAGAGATACTTCCTCTTGTGTCTCCGAGTTCCTACCTGAGAGACGGGCTTTCTGGTGAGAGAGAAAAAGATTAGAAATGCATTGAGATGCAAAGGAAGGTCCTCTGTCTCTGGAAGGGCTGGACAGAGGGAATTTCCTCAAGCCAAGCATCTGCCCAAGAAAGGATTTTAGAGGCAGAGGTGTGTCTAGATTATGGACAGGTAAAAGCTTTTAGTTTTCCCAAATTTTTGCAGCATCTCTCATGTGTTTAAAGACAGAGAGTGAGACAAAAGGAGGCCTTTTGTCAATCCCTAACAATGACCCAAGCCTGACTCTGGTGCTTGGGTATCTACTACAGAATAGGGAAAGAAAAAACAAGTCTTTTACCTCATCCAGAGTCCCAGATTTCCTGGTCCTGCTATCTCTAAAAATAGAGTGTGACAAAAAGAGGCCTTTTTGCCTGAAATGCAAATACTCTCCATGGGAGAATACTACCCTCAGCCCAGACCTGGTCTGAGTGCCCACTACCTTTAGAAATAGGGTGAAACGAAAGAAGGAATGCAGAAATTCATCCCAGAAGAATACTGCATGAACAACTTAAAACCCAGATTGGTTCTGAGTTCGGTAGCCAAATTATATCTAGTTTTCAGGGTTTCCAGTCAGGGAACCATAAATGATGAGATTTAGATTTGGGGTACTCAAATGAAATTAGGATTACTGGTGGCCAAGAAGTTAAATAAAGTCTAAATAAAGTCTATTGGCGGCATAAGGATAGGGAGTTCTGAGGATTCCCTTTCTGGTAGCACAGAGTTTACAAACCCAAAAACCTAGATTGATAAAAGAGGTTTATTATGGTGATTGGAAGTAAAGTTAAAATCTAATTAAGGAAAAGATGAGGATAAAGAGAGGAGGGCACCGGAAACTGTATTCCAGTGGGCAGAGGCCTTTGCGGTGCCAAGCATGGCAGCTAGCATGTTTGGAACCTCTGCAAAGAGAGGGTTTTAGTTTGACTCATGAGTTCAGTCCCAAGTTGGCTCCTTGATAGGTTTCTGTGAAGGCTAGAATTTTCTTGGTGGGTGTTGGAAAACCTGAGCAGATCATTAGCTGATAGGAGCTGGGACAGCCCAAGTTGGCTCAGATCCAATAGTGCTCCTCCTTTAGAGACCCTCCCTCTTTCTTATACTTTTCCTCTACTATTTCCCTTTTCTCTTCTATTTAGCCTACTCCTTCTTTTCCCCTTTCCCCTCCAGTTTTTCTGAAATGTGAGAGAACTTTCTCAGTGAATCCAAATATGTCTAGTATTCTTTCTGTAAGCCAAATCTGATGAGAGTAAAAGATTCACACAATATTCATATTCCTCCCTTCTTTCCCTCAATTATAATGTCATTTCCCCCCCTTTTTTTTTTTGTTACAATCCCCTTTCCACTTTTAGTTTCTTTTTTATATTATAGCAGTAAAATCAGATTATACATATACTCTCTGTGTATACTCATAATAGAAGTACGGTTCTCAAAAGTTTGTTTTTTTCTTTTTACCTTTTTATGCTTCTCTTGAGTTCTATATTTGAAGGTCAAATTTTTTGTTTAGCTCTGGTCTTTTCTTCAAAAAATAAATGGAATTCATCAGTTTCATTGAATATCCATTTTCTTTTCCACAAGAATATGCTCTCACTTTACTGCGGAATTTATCTTTGGCTGCATTCCAAGTTCCTTTGTCTTTTGGAATATTAAATTCCACGCCCTTTGATCTTTTAATGAGATGCTACTAGGTCTAGAGTAATTCTTATTGTAGCTCCTTTATATTTGAATTGTTTCTTTGTGGCTGCTTGTAATATTTTTTTCTTGGTTCAATAGTTCTTATTCACGATATTCCTTGGGGTTTTAATTTTAGGGTCTCTTTCAGGAGGCATTTGGTGAATTCTTCCAATGGTCATTTGACTTTCGATGATATTCTGTGATCTATGATATTCTGGCAGTTCTCTTTGATAATTTCCTGAAAGATAGTGTTCAAGTTCTTTTTTTATCATGTATTTCAGGGAGTCCAATAATCCTTAGATTGTCTCTCTTAGATCTATTTTCCAGGTTGCTGGTTTTCCCAATTAGGTATTTTATCTTTTTTTTTCCTATTTTTTTTTTCTTTTGGTTTTGCTTCACTTATTTTTATTATTTTATTGAGTCATTCATTTCCATTTTTTTAATTCTGAATTTTAGTGAATTATTTTCTTCATTTACTTTTTTTTTTTTACTTTTTTGTATTTGAATTGAATTTTTAAATGAGATATTTTGTTTTATGGAATATTTTTTTCTATTTTGCAAATTCTGTTTTTTAAGGAGTTATCTTCTTTTTCTGTTTCACAAATTCTCTTTTTCTGGGAGTTGCTTTCTTTTTCCATTTTATCAAATCTATCTTTAAATGAGTTATATACTTTTTCCATTTTATGAAGTCTATTTTGTAGTAAATTTTCTTCAGATAGTTTCTGTGTTGCTTTTTTCAAACCCTCTTACAAAGTTTTCATTTCCTTTCCCCATTTTCCTTCTAGCTCTCTTTTAAGATACTTTTTAATTTCTTCTGGGAGAACCTTGTTTGATGGGGACCCGGAATATATCGCCTTTTGGGGCTTCATCTGGAGACAATCTGCCTTTAATCTCCTCAGGGTTTTAAATCTGTTCTCTTTTGCCATAAAAACTGTCAATCGTTAGAGTGCTCTTTACTTTTTTTTTTACTCATTTTTTTAATGTTAAGGTCTGCTTTTAGAGTCAGAGAGAATTTTCAAGGGGCTGTGACTGTGCTGCGAGAGTGCTGATTTATTCCTAATGCTGAGTGGGTGTGGCCACATCCCATGAGATTCTGGCGTTTTGGGATTCACTATTGATCTTTGTGATGTCCGGACTAGCTTTCTGGAGGACCTCAGGACCAGTCTTGATCTTAGTGGAGGAGTACAGGAGGCAGGAGTATTGGAATCTTTACAATTCTTGTTCTTCTTTAAAATATGTAATAAATATGATGGTTCTCTCTGGGAGCAAGAGCAGGTTTCTTAGGGGGGGCTTCCTTGGAGGCAGTCTTAGTTGCAGTTGAAAGTAATAATCACCCAAATGCAGCCAGCTGGTAAAAATACAAACGTTTATTTTCTCCTTTCAAAATAGCCCGGTTAGTTGAGGTCTATCTCTCTGCTTGATTCTAAGAGCTCTTGCAGATTGTCCTTTGCTTTCTTCAGCCTCCAGCCAGCACAAAGATGAATGAATCTCTTGTCTCCTTCACTTGGGGCTCGGCTAGCTTTCTGGTGAGTCTTTCAGACCAGCTTGGTCTCAGTGGGGGAAGTGCAGGAGCCCAGACACCACAGTGGTGTGAGATGAAGATGAATCTGGTTGTGCCTCTGAGAGAGCCTTCTCAGTCTTCCGCTGAACTCTCAACTCGTAGCTTCTTCCTCTGAAAACTCTCCTACCACCACCAGCCAGCCAAGTGGAAAATATTCTGGAATAGATCTCTCTTGCCTCAGAGAGAGGGCTTCTGGCATAATTCCACTGAAATCTGTCTGAGAGCCTCTGTCTATTTCTTTTATACGAGAAAGAGGAATTGTGGGATACGAGAGAGAGGAATTATGGGTTTCTTCCCAGAGTGCTTTCTGGCCCTAAGAGCTTTAAGAGAGGTGTGAATTCAAATATCTCATACTAAACCCTGAAATTTCCCAAACGTGTGAACTCCAAGGAGTAAAGGTGCAAACACAAGCATTGTATCAATTAGTTCTACTTAGTATCTTGTTTCAGGTTCTGGCCCCAGACATCTTCTTGTAAGATCAGATCAATAATCTATCAACTCTAATGAGTTAGCAGTTTGTAAAGATTCCAACATCTCCCCCTTTCTTTTGTTTTAGAACATAGGATGATCATGACCTCCCTGATTTCTCAAGGAGGTGAGAACCCCCGAAAAAAGGTGATCACGCCTTCCCTGACACCTCAGGAAGGGAGATGAAAACACCAAAGGAAATAGGAAGTCAAATCAGATTAGCAGGTTTCTGAAGGGGCTCACTTGAAAAAGGTACACATAAATCCATCAATATGGGCCAGAACTTTGTAACAGATATACATGGTATACGTAAATCCATCACAGGAGTGCCACTAGGAGGAGAGTAAAAAATGTAATGCCTCATTCCCAGTCCTCTAGCCCTTAAATATCCTATTACAATTACATCATTACAGCATACTAAATATATGTGAACTAGAGAACCATTACATCGCCATACTAAGTACTAAATATATATGTGACCTACAGAACCATCATTTCATCAATTTCATTGAATTAACACCTTGTTGTAAATATCCTTGTTTCAAGTATACTTCTCCAGAGTTTGGCCCTCTCTAGATCTTTTGAGTCTGTGTTGGATGTTTTATAACTTCTCTGCTGATTTACTGACTTGCAACCAGGGCAAAGTGGCCAACACGGGTGTAGATTCCTGTGGATTCTTCCCCATAGATACTCTGCCCAGAGGAGTGTGCACAGCCCCAACACTCTGCACTGTCTGTATTGGCATTTGTGGTCAGCTGTTTGTGTTAGGCTGCCTCCCTCATGTTTCCAATTGAAACAAATCTTTTTTGGGCTCTTTCCTCTCATAGATTCTCTGCACCACCACACTGAGATTGCACTGCCCCAGGACTTTGCATTGTCTGTGCTGGTGTTTGTGCTCAGCTGGTTGCTCTGGTTGCCTCCCTCCAGTTTCCTATTGAAACAGACCTTTTCTAATCTTCGAAATTATCTTCTGCTGATAATTTGTTGTATTCCCAATATTTGTGGGTTCTGCTAGTAAAGAGCTAATTCAGAGCCTGGATTTAGTAATTAGTGTGAGGGTTGTAGAGAAGATCAGAGAGAAATGTGTGTTGTCTCTGCCATTTTGGTTCTGAGGGAAAAAAAAAATCTAATGAAATTAACATCTAAAGATGATCCTGTGGATTTCTAAAACAGCATGAAATGAAATGACAGCAAGATGTTCCAGAATGATTTGAAAGAGAATTGAGAATTGTGAAATCAGTAGGTACTGACAAGAGGATGGAATAGAAGGAAATTTCCAGCCAAAGACTCCCAACATTTCCTACAAACCACTTTAAAATAACTTTCAAATTGAATGCTAGATCAGTATATTTAACAAAATGTCAGAAGGAGACATTTTTTCCAACCCAATACAAATTAAAATATCATAAAAAGAGGTCCATGGGTTGAAAAATAATATGGAGTGTAAAACAGCAGCAACACCAGACGTGGAGCTTAGTGGCTGCCATGTTACCACCAGCAAAAGCAACAACAGTTTGAGGAGTTCTCCCCACCCAGAGATAATACTGGGCTTTTGCTCATTAGTTACTTCTAAGTCTGTAATTTGGTAGTTATAAACCCTTTGCCTTTTTCTTTGATCTTTGGAATACAGACCTAGAAGTAGTGTTGCTATGTCAAAAGATATAACACTGTTCTTATAGCCCTTTGGACATAGTCCTTAGCTGTTTTGCCAAGTGGTTTGATCAGTTTACAACTCCATAAACAATATGATAATATACCTATTTTTCCAGCATTCCAGCATTTTCTGTCATATTATTCCATCTGATAAATGAGAGATTTTAACTAAGTTGTTTTAATTTTCATTTTTTTTCCAATTGTTAGTGATTTAAAGTATTTTCTATATGGGTACTGATAGCTTTGATTTCTTTTTCTGAAGGCTGCCTTTTTATAACCTTTGACCATCTAGCAGTTGGTGAATAGGCATTATTTTTATAAATTTGACTTAGTTCCTACTTTATCCATTGAAATGAAAGCTATAAGAAAGTGAACTGCAGATAAACATAAAGAATAGAGATGAAAATTTTCATAGAGAATATAAACAATGTTAACTTGTCTACTTGCAGTCAACTGTATTCCATAATATTTTTTTCTATCAGCTGACTTTAATATAAAAAATCTAACTTTGTTTTTATTTTTGACTTATATATATGTGTGTGTGTGTATACATGCCTATCTGTATGCACATACATACATACATACATATGTATATATTATATGTAATTAATAATAATTTTCAGACTTTTTTTCACAGCTTAGATTTTGTACTCTTTTTCCAAGTTCTTAATTTTCCTTTCTCATTCTTTTTTTCCTCTACTTTTGTTAATTCAGTCACTTTTCAGTTGCTTGATTCTTCATCATAAACCCACTTGGAGTTTTCTTGGCAAAGATAACAGACTGGTTTGTTATTTTCTTCTTCATCTCATTTTACAGATGAGGAACTGACACAAAAGTGACTTGCTCAGGGTCAGAGAGTCAGGAAATGTCTGAGGTCATATTTGAACTCAGGAAAATGAATCTTTTTTACTTCACTTCAGTTCTCTGTTCACTGTGTAAGAGATAACTATCTTACTAAAAATTCTGCAGACCTGCTGATAAAGTCAAGAAAGGATTTTATTTTACATTCTTGCAAGGGCTAGTAGGCACAATTAGGATCAATAAAACATGTCTTTTTATATCCTTTCCCCAAAATGCAATTCTCTCCTCTGACTTCTCTTTGGCTAGGTATTACCAAGATTACAGCCTATCCTGAGTACTTAATTGTCCCAGGTCTCCATCCCTAATTACAATCTCCCATTGGCATTCACCTTATTTGGGCATATTTCAGTCCCACTTTTGATTTCTGGTGGACTGGATACTATAGAGATTACAATTTATGTAGAGTGTCTAATGCCCCCACGTGAGTATGAGTCCCCAGCATCGATTACACTCATAGAGTGCTTTTTATTATAAGTTATCTTCCTTCTATAAGTTTTATAAATTATAGGTTTCATTTCTAAAGTTCATTTCTCTGTATTTCTCTAATTTAAGTTTTGTAACTGTGGAAACTAAACCCTTGTCTACTTAACTATGGCATCTAACTCTCCCTTTCTTCAGTTATCTTATTTAAACTTTCTTTTTAATTGTGCCTCTATCTATATGCTTGGAAGGAAAGGATCCTAAATGAAATTAATTTGATGAATGGATTTTTGGGGGCAGAGATGGGGTAGGATTGGGGGAAAGAATGGTTGGATCAACACAAGGCCTACCATACCCTATTTTGAGTCAAAATCAGTTGCAATTGGATATCATTTTATAACTGGAGACCCATAAGAATTTCTTCAGAATTTAGCAGTGTTTTCCCTACTGGCAATTACATAGGTGTGGGATATTGGCCTAATTATGGCTCTGACAAATCATGCTGTCACTGCAGATAAACAAACTGAGAATGTGGGAAGAAGTTGCAGTATCAGTATCAATACTGCAAGAAGGACTAATTGGGATGACAACATCCCTTAAGGAAGTTTTGGGTGTGGTTTCTAAAAAGGGTTGACAAAAAAATGATTGATGATCAGGCCATGGGTCTTATAAAACTATCTTGGAAAATAAACACTTGACACTTCAGTCTCATTCAATCCTAAGACAGCCTTCAAAGTTATGGCTTCATTTTAAACAAGCAAGGGAGGATACAGAAGTCTACATGGAGGCAACAGATTCTTTGGCCTCAGTATTTTCAGGAGTTTGTTTTTGTTTTTGTTTTTGTTTTTCCCCTCCAGGACCTTTAGATATGTATGTTATTTTATGAGTTATTTTATGAGTAGGGTCAAATAGAAATCCTTTGAATTGCCTGTACCGTACTATATAGTGAACAGTATATAATATGTGGTCCCCCAGGGCTGAAAGATATATTTTTTTTCTTTAATGATGAAGAAGATGAGGGAAACCAAAAGGCTTCATTGTACCAGATTCTCTCACATAAAACCCTGTAATATCTTTGATAAAGGTATATTTTATCTGGAGACTTGTGCTGGACTATAGGAAGACAGAGAAAAAAAAATCTATCTGGTATAGCACTATGATTATTCCTGATATCATCAACATTGTACCCTAGATAATATAGTCTTATGGTGAGTGGAATAGCATTACCAAACTGCACTAATACTCTTTTCTCTATTTCTGTTTCTAAGATCTGACAATGCACTTTCTTCTCAGAAAGAGTCCAATACACTTTCATGGTCTTTTTCCAGAACTAACTTAATTTTTCTACACGCTGACACATTTTGGTGGGCAGAGACTTAATTGAGATCTCTCTTCTTACAAGTAGATGGAATGAAAACAAATTCCAGCTTATGATAATTTAGGACTTCAAGAAAGATCCCAGATGGTGTCTAGGCAAACCTATGGGAAGCTCTTAGCTACCTCATAGATAAGCATCTGAAACCTCTTAGTCCCGGCTAAGGAGGCTAGTGGCACAGTGACCAGTTTTGAGTCCTCTATTCCCAGCACAGAAGGAAAACTTCCAGGCCCAGAAAACAGGCAACAATAGTTGCAACTAGGCCCAGAGAATCCAATGTAGAGAGCATGGTGCCAGCCCATGAGGTTCTAGCATGCAAAGCACAAAGCCCACGAAGTTAGGGACAATGCTGCCTGTTCCCCAGAAGTAGAGCTCAACCATAAAAAGCATGAAATACACACATAAAGAGCATAAGAAGAAAATTATCTTGACCAAAGAAAGGTGGTATAGTGACAGGGAAGATCAAAACATCACTCAGAAGATGACTACATTATAAAAATACCTACATGTGAAACCTCAAAGGGGAATATGAAGTAGTCTCAAGCCCAAAGCCACCTTCAAACAGCCCTTGAACCTTCTACAAGGTAGAAGAAAAGAAAAATTAGGATCAACAGGAGGAAAATAGAGTTAGCAGTAGAATTTTAAAGCAAATTTCTCTGATGAAGATCCCATTTCACAAGCATATATGTTATTCTTCAGTTGATATATGGTCAATTAACTATGCCGAAATAAATATATCATGCGTTTCCTTTGACTTCACAATATTATTACCAGATACGAATCCTAAGAGAGATTTAAAAAAAAAGAAAAAAAAAAAGAAAAGAGAAAGAACCTATATGTATACATGAATGAAATGCATTCTTTTCAAATTATGATACAAAAAATGAAAAAATGAAAAAAAATGATACAAAAAATAATGATACAGGACCATAGAAAGATAAGTTAAAAACTCATTGGGAATTTAATGATCTAAGCCTAGAAAATTAGTGAATCAAACAACAAATCATAGAAAATGTTACTGATTTCATCAAAGACAATTTCAATTATGAGACAGCATACCAAAACTTTTAACATGCAGCCTAAGCATTATTTGTGAAAATTTTATATCTCTAAATGTTTGCTTAAATAAAATAGAAATAGAGGGAATTAATGAATTGGGCATAGAACTAAAAAATCTAGAAAAAGAAAAATTAAAAATTTCTAACTTATAACAAATTAGGAACTCTGAAACTACAGGAAATATTAGTAAAATGAAAAGTAAGAAAACTATTAAACATAATAAAAATATCAAGAGGTGGTTTTATAGAAAAAAAAATAAAATAGGTACACATTTGGTAAATTTGATTAGATAAAAGAAAGAAGAAAAGGTTGAATTCTACCACTAATAAAGGGGAAATTTAAAAAAAAATTAGGAACTATTTTGCCCAAATATATGCCAATTGATCTGATAGTCACAGTGAAATGGGTGGATATAAAATATGAATTGTCTAGATTAATAGATTTAAATAATTTCATTTTGGAGCAAAATAAATTGAACATGAAATCAATAAATTCCTCAAGAAAAAAATCTCCAGGAGAAAATGGAATTACAAATAAATTCTTCACTGCATTTTAAAAAAAAACAAAATCAGTTCCAATACTATGTAAACTATTTAAAAATAGGCAAAGGGGAAGTCCTGCCAAATCCTTTTTATGTCTCATGATAGAGTTGATAGCTAAACCAGGAAGAGCCAATACAGAGAAAGAGAATTACAGAATAATTTTCTTAAAGACTATTGATGAAAACAATTTAAATAAAGTGTATTTGTAGTATTGCTGCAAAGAAATTGCAGCAATTTAGGACCTGATAATACTCTATGATCAGGTGGGATTTATAGCAGAAATTCAGGGCTGTAAAGTCTGGGCTAGCTCCCTGGAGGTCTCAGTAACAACCGGAGTCAGGATAAGCAAAAGTCCTTGTTTTTCAGGGGGAGAAGTGAAGGAGACAGACAAAACTGCCACAAGGCTCCTGGATTCTCAGTTGAAAGTCACCATCTCTCTTCTCCTCCTCCTTCTGTCCAAGTGAAGTCTGATTTGTTTTACCCCACCCTCTAATCCTTGCCTATTATCTGTATACACAAAACATTGAGTAAGCACTGAACAGAAAGAAGGGCCATTTTTCCAAACATATGCTAATAGACTCATTGTCTCATATCAAATAGATAATTAGCCTTAAGTGCTAGGTTATCTGATTCAAGCACAACTTTTAAGCCCTTTACACAGGGCTGTTTCAATTTTAGGAAAAGTATCAGAATTAATTGACAATATCAATTAGAAAACTAGCATTAATTGTATTCTCTTTTGATGCAGGAAAACCTTTTGACAAAATATAGCACCCTTTCCTATTAGAAACAGTAGAAACCATTAACAAGTTTTTTTTTTTTTTTTATATAATGGGGATAAGTTAGAAGCATTCTCAATAAAATAAGGTGTAAAATAAGGATGCTCATAATCATTACTATTATTCAAAATTGTACTAGACTTGTTTGCTTTAGAAATAAGAGAAAAAAAGAAATGGAAGGAAATAGAATATTGGCACTGAGGAAACAAAACTATAACTTTTTGCAAAGTCTATGATGATATACTTAGAGAATCCTAGAGAACTAACTAAAAAACTACATGAAATAATTAACAGTTTTAACAAAGTTACAAGATATAAAATAAAACCTTATAAATCATTGGCATTTCTATATATTACGAATACAGCTCAGCAACAAGGTGGGGAGGGGGAGAAATTCCATTTAAGATGTCTGTAGTTAATATAAAATATCTGTGAATCTACCTGCCATGACAAAGTCAGGAGCTATATTAATAAAGTTATAAAACATTTCCTAGTTCCGGGTCAGAGCCAAGATGACAGAATGAACCTAGGAAGCTGTTCAAGCTTTCCCAGTTTCCCTCAAAAACCACATGAAAACAAGTCTCCGAACAGAGTTTAATGGAATGAAAACACTCTGAAGTTTAAAAAAGATTAGAAGGACTTCAAGAAAGGTCAATCTCATTAGGGTAAAAGGGGAGCTTAATCCAGCTCAGATGAAATCTGGGAAAGCCAGTGAGAGGATCTTAATCACAGTACATCAGCAACTGAGATCTTCTGTCCTGGATCAGTAGCAAAGCAGATCAGTGGGGCAGGATCCAGTCCCAGTGCAGAAGGCAATTTGCCAGCCCAAGAAACCAGGCTGTTTCCTGGAAAGAGAAGATAGTGTTATTTATTCCTTGCAGTGAGCAAGACACCAAATATAAAGGGCTTCTGTGTTCAAAATCAAGGCTCAGAGCTTCTTTCTGGGAAAACTAGAAAATAATATGTCAGAAACATAGCATAGACTCACATCTCACACCCCATAGCAAAATAATGTTAAAATGGGTACATGATTTAGGCATAAATAGTGACAACATAAGCATATTAAGAGAGCAAGATCTGTGGAAAAGGGGTGGTGCTTTATGAATAAAAAAGTAGAGAACATTACAAATTGTAAAATAGACAATTTTGAATGCATTAAATTATTATTTTATTTTTTTGCAAATAAAACAAACACAACCAAGATTAGAAGGGAAGCAGAAACTGGGGGAAATTTTTCTTTACATACAGTATTGCTGACAAAGGCCTCATTTCTAAAATATATAAAGAGCTAAGTCAAATTTATAAGAATACAAATCATTTCCTGATTGATAAATGGTCAAAACACAATTTTCAGATGAAGAAATTAAAGTCTACTATACTCATATGAAACAATATTCTAAATTACTACTGATTAGAGAAATTAAAATTAAAACAACTCTGAGGTACCACCTCATACCTCTCAGATTAACTAAAATGAAAAGAAAAGATAATACTAAGTACTGGAAGGCATGTGGGAAAACTGAGACACTAATGCATTGTTGATAGATTTGTGAAATGATCCAACCATTCTAAAGAGCAATTTGGAACTATGCCCAAAGGCCTACAAAAGTGTGCATACACTTTGATTCAGCAGTGCCACTTCTGTGTCTGTATCCCAAAGAAATTATGAAAAGGGGAAAAGGACCAACGTGTGCAAAAATGCTTGTAGCAGCACTTTTTGTGGTAGCAAAAAACTGGAAAATGAATAGATGCCCATCAATTGGGGAATGACTGAATAACTTATGGTATATGAAAGTAATGGAATATTGTTGTTGTGTAAAAATGGTGAACAAGTTGATTTTAGAAAAGCTTAGGAATATTTACACAAGTTAATGTTGAACAAAACAAGAAGAACCAGAAATACATTATATACAATAACAGCAAAATTATGAGATGATCAACTATGACAGACTTGGTTCTTCACAATGGTTTTGTGATCCAAGGAAATCCCAATAAACTTTGGGTGGGAAACTCTAGAGAGAATATGATGGAGACTGAATGTAAATCAGTCTCTCATGGTTTTTCCCTTTTCTTCTGATTTTTTGTTCTCCCAATATGATTCATAAGGTAATATATAAAAATGGATTTAAAAGTACAATCAAAACAAACAAATTAATTAAAAAATTTTTAAAAATTCTACACAAAGTCATATCTAAACCATTGGAATCATTAATTGGCCATGGGTAGGCAAGTTAATATAATCAACATGAAAATTCTAGCAAAAGTAATCTGCTTATTGAAAACCATAAAAATCAAACTCCCCAAAAACAGTTTATTGAGTTAAAACAAAATTATAGCAGAAATCATCTTGTTAAAAAAAATGTCAAGCATATCAAGGGAATTTCTAAGAAATGTAAGAAAGGTGACCTGGCAATACCAGAAATAACACTATATTTGTAGGAGATTAAATGATTTTGTGAAACAACAAGAAACAATAAAACAAAATCAAAAGAAGGAAAAAAAAAAGAAAAAGATGAAATATCTTATTGTAAAAACACCTGGCAAATAGATCTAGTAGAGATTATTTAAGAACTATTATTCTACCTGATACCATAATTTAGAAAAAAAAAAAAAGGTCCCTAAAATTATATTTCATGAATTTATCAATGAAAAATGTTCTAATATTCTAGACTTTGAAAGTAAAATAGAAAATGAAAGAATCCACAAATCACCTCCTGAAAGAGATTTCAAAATGAAAACTCTAAGGAATATCAGAGTCAAATTATAGAGCTCCCAAATAAAGAAAAAAATACTGCAAGCAGCTAGAAAGAAACAATTATAAAATCTTGTATCCATAGTCAGGATAACACACTATTAATAAACTTCTACATCAAAAGATCAGAGAGTTTGGAATATGCTATTCCAGAAATTAAAGGAGCTTGGATTGCAGCCAAAAGTTACCTCACCAACAAAATTTATTACAATCCTTCAGGGGGGAAATGGATTTCATGTATTCATAATGAAAAGACCAGAGCTAAAGAAAAAATTTGGCCTTCAAATACAAGATTCAATAGAAGCATAAACATGTAAGAAAGAGAAATGACAAGGGACTTAATAAGATTAAATTGTTTACATTCCTACGTGAGAAGATGATTCTTATAATTCTTAAGAAATATATCATTATTAGGACAATTATAAAGAGTCTGCTAAGACAGAGAGCTCAGATATGAGTTGGATATAATGGTATATCATCTATAAAAATTAAAAAAAAATTTAAGGAGTGAAAATAAAGAATTCATCAGGACCAGATGGAAGAGATAAATGGAATGGAACAAATTATCTTATATTAAAGAGGCAAAGCAGACTTTTCAGACAAAATAATCAAATCTTTCTTTAATCATATGAAAAATTGCACTGAATTACCTGCTTATTAGAGAAATAAAAATTAAAAATATTCTGAGGTACCACCCATCACCTATCAGATTGTCTAATATGACAAAAAAGGAAAATGACAAATATTTGAGGGAATGTGAGGAAATTGAGACACTAATGCATTGTTGGAATTGTGAATTATTTCAACCATTGCAAAGACTAATTTGGAATCATGTCCACAGGTTTATAAAACTATACATATCTTTTGACCCAGAAATATCACTGTTAGATGTATATCCCAAAGAAATTCTTAATAATGGAGGACATACACATGCAAAAATAGGTATAGCAGCTCTTTCTGTCATGGAAAAGTATTGAAGATTGTGGACACTTCTATCAATTAAGGAAACACTGACCAACTAGAGTATATGATTTTTATGATGTTATGAGATAATAAGAAATCATAATCAGGATATTCTAAGAAAAACATGGAAGAAAACTTACATGAACTGATGCAAAGTAAAGTTAGCAGAATCAGGATAACAGTATATACAGTGAAATTTTGTGTATATTATACGATGATCCCCCCTGAATGATGTACGTATTGTCCGTAATAAAATCACCCAAGACAATTTTGTGATGAAAAATGTCATATATTTTCAGAGAAAAAACTGATGGAGTCTGAATACAAATGAAACTATACTTTTTAAACTTTTTTTTTTGTTGTTGTGATTTTCCCCCCCACAAAAAAACTAAGATAGCAACATGTTTTGCACATGTATAAACTACATTAAATGGTCAAAGGATATGAACAGACAATTCTCAGATGAAGAAATTGAAACTATTTCTAGCCATATCAAAAGATGTTCCAAGTCATTGTTAATCAGAGAAATGCAAATTAAGACAACTCTGAGATACCACTACACACCTGTCAGACTGGCTAGAATGACAGGGAAAGATAATGCAGAATGTTGGAGGGGATGTGGGAAAACTGGGACACTGATACATTGTTGGTGGAATTGTGAACACATCCAGCCATTCTGGAGAGTAATTTGGAACTATGCTCAGAAAGTTATCAAACTGTGCATACCCTTTAATCCAGCAGTGTCACTACGGGCTTATATCCCAAAGAGGTCATAAAGAAGGGAAAGAGACCTGTATGTGCCAAAATGTTTGTGTCAGCCCTGTTTGTAGTGGCTAGAAGCTGGAAAATGAATGGATGGCCATCAATTGGAGAATGGTTGAATAAACTGTGGTATATGCATATTATGGAATATTATTGTTCTGTAAGAAATGACCAACAGGATGATTTCAGAAAGGCCTGGAGAGACTTACACGAACTGATGCTGAGTGAAACGAGCAGGATCAGGAGATCCTTATATACTTCAAAAACAATATTATATGATGATCAATTCTGATGGACCTGGCAATAAGATGAACCCAATCAGTTCTAATGGAGCAGTAATGAACTGAACCAGCTATGTCCAGCCAAAGAACTCTGGGAGATGACTAAGAACCATTACATTGAATTCCCAATCCCTATATTTTTGCCTGCTGCATTTTGGATTTCCTTCATGGGCTAATTGTACAATATTTGAGAGTCCGATTTTTTTTTGTACAGCAAAATAACGGTTTGGTCATATATACTTATTGTGTATCTAATTTATACTTTAATATATTTAACATGTACTGGTCATGCTGCCATCTAGGGAAAGAGGTTGGGGGATAAGAGGAGGAAAAATTGGAACAAAAGGTTTGGCAATGGTCAATGTAAAATTACCCATACATATAATGTAAATAAAAAGCTATGAAATAAAAAAAATAAAATAAACTACATTAAATAACTTGCTTTCTTAGTGATGGAAGAAGATAAAAGGGAAGAATTTGTAACTCAAAATTTTAAAAGAAAATGGTCAAAAATCGTTTTTACATGTAATTGAGAGAAAAAAAGGAAAGGAGGTCATTCAGCAGTTTCTGCCATTGGGACCTTATAACTCTGAAAGGCCCATACTTTTGTAATTCTCTGCTCATAAAGAGCAGCATCACTGTACCTGTTTCTGTGGCAAATAAATGATACCTTGGAAGGGAAAGGCTCTTTTGTTTAGCTGTTTTTTTGGATCCAGTATCCAGGAAGGCTTACCTGATAAGAATAGATTGCTTCTAGATATAATAGAGTTTTTTTGACCTCTCAGATTGTGGGAGGTGAAAGATTCTATGACTGAAAAAATAAAGGTTTGAGTTTAAG
Organism: Antechinus flavipes; assembly: GCF_016432865.1. Taxonomy (NCBI): domain Eukaryota; kingdom Metazoa; phylum Chordata; class Mammalia; order Dasyuromorphia; family Dasyuridae; genus Antechinus; species Antechinus flavipes. The sequence continues at coordinate 499,011,834 of NC_067400.1, forward strand.
AGAATAATGATTTCTTAAGCACAGAATGCCAATTTCTTAAGAAACTGGGAACAGTCACCTTCCTCAGCTTTGACCCTGCATGTCAAAGACAGTAGGAGGCAGATTTTTATACATTAAAAACAATTAATCAACTAAGACCCATTAATTAAAATAAAATAATCAGGTTACAAAAATTTCTAATTGGAGTAAAAATTAGTGACCTTCCAAATTGGGAGGGGAAGAATAAACAGGTACTATTCTCTGAAATCAGAAAAAGAGATACCCTGCTCCCCCTTAGTATCTCTATTCAATCAAAAGGAAATGAATACAAATGATTAAATAGTATAGAGTCAATTTTCAGATAAGGGATAAGGATTGCTTGAAATGTAAAATCATGAGAAAATTCCTTGCATCAATCTTGGGTTCTGATCAGATTTCCACTCAGCATAAGCTAGATCTTTAGTTAATGGTCTCTAAGCATCAGGTAAAAGTAATCCAATTTTTCATTCATGAAGGGACAAGTTCAAATAATACAATTCTCAGTTTAATTGATATTTGAATATCATTGAATAACATTTTTTTCAAAAGACAGAAATTGCACTATTCTGATAATTGAAGGGAAAGGGAATTGATTTTGCTCCAAAATTGAGTCACATCACTCAGTTTTCACTAGCACTTGATATTCTAAACCTCTCAGTTCCCTCACTTGTACAATATATACAGTGGAGAAGCAGCTCAGCTTTCTCCCTTTTCCTTTCATTAGTACTACCTGTAAGAAGAGAACTAAATAATAATCAAATGATGGGTGAACCTTTAGAAAATCTTTTGAATTTTGCAATCATGGGGTAGCTTTTGATAGGATAACAATTTCTATCCCCACACACACCCTATAAAATTTCCTTCAGGCTCATTTTCTTTGGCAACTTCCCTGGTAAAGTTCCTTCTCTCCACAAAATTTTATTGGACCACTCCCATTTGGAGTGTTCTTTTTTCGTGTTCTTTTCATATGTTGTATTCTCCCATTAGATTGTGAGTTCCTTGGAATCAGAGAATGTATTTTGTCTTTCTTTGTATTCTTAGTCCAGTACTTAACATATAGTAAGCTCTTAGTAAAAGTTAATTAACTAAACTTGGTCTTTATCTTTGCTACAGAGATTTTCTGAAAGATATCTGTAAAGTCTTTTTATGACCTAAACTTTGTGAATTTGGAGTTTTGCAAAATGCTTTTTTACAAATGTTATCTTATTTAATTTTGGCAACCAAGAAGGGAAATAGTTACTATATACCTATTTTACAGAAGAGGAAATTAAGATAAGATAAAAGTAAAGTGAGTTGTGAGAGGTCAATATCTGAGGATGGATTTTTATCTCAGATCTTCTTAAATTGAGTTTCTAATCCTCTCTTTTCCTTTAATCCCATGTTTTTCCTTGAAAAGGCAAGCAATGTGATATAAGTTATACATAGACAGTCATGCAAAACATATGTTTATATTATTCATGTTGTGAGAGGAAATAAAAATCTGAGGACAAATAAAAGAAAAGAAAATGCAAAGAATATTTTGATTTTTACTGAGATTCTAATAGCTCTTTCTCTGGACATTATTTTTTTTCTTTATAAATTTCCAGAATTGTCTTAGATATTGTATTGCTTATAATAGCTAAGTCATTCACATTTGATCATCATGCCATATTATCCTGGTTTTGTTCATTTTCCCCTTTGCATCAATTCATATACATCTTTGCAGCTTTTTCCAAGAGCATCTTCTTAAAATTTCTTAGAGCACAATACTCTTCCATCACAATTATATATCACAAATTATTCAGCCATACCCTGATTCATCGGCATCCCCTCAATTATGAATTCTTTGGCACCACAAAAAGAATTATTATAAATATATTTTTTATATATGGATCCATTTTGTTTTTAAAAAAATCTCTTTGGAATAGAGGCCTAGTAGTAGTACTGAAAGATCAATTGACATGCAAGTTTTATTGACCATTGGGCATAGTGTCAAATTGCTCTTCAGAATGATTGAATCAATTCTTAACTACAACAACTGCTTATTAGGGTCTCAATTTTCCTTTTACTCTCCAAAATTTGTTATTTACCTTTCTGTCATATTGATCAATCTGGTAAATATAAAGGTCATGGTTCAGAGTTGTTTTAATTTACATTTCATAAATTACTAATGATTTTAGAGTATTACTTTATATGACTAGATATTTAGTCATATATTAATGATGATATTCAAGACTATAGAAAACATTCAAAATATTAAAAAAAATAAAAAAAGTTTAAAAATAGGTACCATGTAGACTACTGTGGACCTCACATTTCCATAAAGACATGGGATTGGAATTTCTATGTGTAATTTTTTTTTAACTATGCATTAATTTTATATAATTTTGCAACATTCACTTTATGTGTCTGTCTGTTTTGTGTGTGTTTTCTGTTTCCATTATTATTGCTGCAGTACATAACTTATGTACAAATATGTATTTATGCATATTTTTATATTTATATATGAGTGCATTGATGTATATATACATATGTATGTGTGCATATATTTTATATTATTATTTTTTTTCAGAGAAATTTTATACAAAGCTTTTTTTCCCATTTGATCTTGTTTTCTTAATGTCCAGCCTAAGAATATTCCTCTAGCATTTGAAGTTGTTTGATTTTTTTAAAATCTATTTTATTTCTTTCAATGCTCAAAGGCTCTCCATTCATACTTTCTCCCTCATTCATTAAAAAGAAAGAAACCAAACAAAACCCCTAATTCCCCATTATCATGTATAAACAAGCAAAATATATTCCAAATTTGCCATATCTGTTTTTTTTTCTCTTCCTGAACTATGAATCTTTCTCCTTTGTATCAGGTTATGAGTAGGACATTTAAATAATCATAGCTCGTCATCATGCTGACAAATTTTCTTAATTCTTTTAAGTTGTTTAGCCTTTATCATAATTCTATCAATATATAACTTGTTATCCTCTTTCTATTCACTTCACTCTGCATTAGTTTATGTCTTCCCTGGTTCCTCTCCAATATTTTTTACAGCACACTATTTCATTACATTTATATGTCATAATTTATTAATCCATTCCTCCATTATGAGCATCCATTCAGATTATCATTTTTCATGATCTTTTTTTCCTTTATCTAATTTTAAACACAATTAAAAAAAAAAAAGAAATTGCCATGTGTAGAGCAGAATATGAGAAAGGAATCAAAATATAAAGAAATATATTTTCATGTCAAGAAAGCCTATATAGCAAATCTTATTTTTTTATTATGTTCAGAGTTGTCCATTTTTTCTTTGCTTCCTTTTAAGCTTTCTTTTGTTTTCTGTTAGGCACTTTTTACTTTATTTTTTCCCTCTCCTGCAAGAAGGCTACAAATAGCATAGCTATAATTATGTGTACATATACACATACATATGCACACATGCATATATACATACTTATATGCATAATTATCTAAAATCATACACACATATACATTCTATGCTTATTTCTATTTGTTCTGTTTCTTAGAAAGTAGTTTTTCCTTACGTCCAAGACTTTCTATATTTATCTAACTTGACTAATTTATTATTTACTGTGTCTCAGGGGCAGCTAGATGACACAGTGGATCGATTCTGAAGTCAGGAGGACCTAAGTTCTAATCTGGTCTCAGACACTTAATATTATATAAAGTCTATGTGATCCTGATCAAGACATTTTACCACAATTGCCTAACCAAACAAACAAACAAAAAAAATCTATCCACAGAAGTATTCCAATCTTATGTCTAGTTATTTAAATCTTCTAAAATAATATTACTTGATATGCATATTTTGTGACATGTAGTGTAGCTCCCCCATCTTTCTCCCTTGATTAAATCAATTTTAACTTTAATTTTGTATGAGATTATAATTACCCCCTTTTTTTACATTATTCCTGATCTTTATTTTGTGTTTATGGGTAAATCTAATTTTTATAACATTTCCTGAAAGCAATGTATCATTGAGTTCAAATTTTTAACAAGTTTCCATTTAATGGGTGAAATCCATTTCATTCTAGGTTATAATGGCTTGTTTTATTTTCCCTCTTCCTGTATTATTCACTATCTTTCTCACCCTATTTGTATCCCTTATCACTCTTCTGCTTTGCTTCTGCCCTTTATCTCATTTCTATCTCTCCTGAATTCTCTACTTTACTTCTACCTGATACCTTTCTCTTATATTATTTAATGACAACCTCCCCAAAGAATCCTTTTCTTGTCCTCTCCCCACACCCTATTCTTTCCCCCTCTATCTGAATCTATTCTTTCCCATTTAATCCATTCCTGATGAAAGTAGATTTCCAGAACTACTAGCTCTCTTCCCCATCTAATTCTTTATACCTCACTTATATTAAATAATTTCTACTTGTACCCTTTCCTACATGATTACAACCTATTCAGCTTTACCACAATCTTTCTTTCAAACTATCCAATTACTAACTACAATCTTACATGGTTTACATTTTGATGTATGAAACATGAATAGTTTGTCCCTATTGAATCTCTTGATATTGATTGTTGATATTTACTTTGTATTTCTTTTGGAACTTATATGTGAAGTTTTCTGTAACATTTAGGTTTTTTTTTACCCCCCAACAAAATTTTGCAAGTCTGACAATTCATTGAATGGTCTTTTGCTGTTATTTTTGTTGTTCAGTTTAGTATAGTATTTTTGGCCCCAAACCCAGTTATTTTGCTTTTTACTATATAATATTCTAAGGCCTGAGCTTTTAAGGAGCCATTTTTTTTTCCTTTTAAGATTCTGGATTCCTTATCCAGTTTCTTTTCCTAATTCTCTTGTTTTTCTTGTATTGTTCTTATTATTTTTTTTAATTTCCCAAATATATTTTATTTGATTTTTAAAGTCTTTTTTGAGTTCTATGAATTTTTTTTAGGGCAAATGATCATTCAACATCACTTTTTGGGGTAGGAGAATCTTTTTTTTTTTTTTTTTTTTTTTTGATGTGGTATCCTCTGAAGATAAATCTTGGTCTTTTCTATTTCCATAGTAACTTTCTGAGGTTCTCTGAAGTTTGTTTCTTTTTCCTTTGCTTCCTTATTTTTTTTTTCCAATTTATAGCAGGTTGTTATTGTAATTGCCTTCAATCCTGGAGCATGAGGGTTGTTGCCTCTGGCCTCAGGTCCAGTTCTATCCTCTGACCTGGAACCTGAAGCCAAGTACTCTGCTCTCTTCTAAGTGCCTACAAACAGCATCCTTGCCTCACTGCTTCTGTACTCACCAGCCTGTGCTTGATTTCTTCTCACAGAGTCAGTCTCCACGGCACAGCTGGGCCTGTCATTCATTATCAGCAGAGGTTCCCTTCTTCTTCCCCTATTTAAAAACCTGACTCTTCATGATGTCTAAGGAATGAAATTTCTTGTGGCTAGGACCAATGCTACCTCCCAATCCAACTGTCCTATAGCTCATTTGTTTTTTCAGTGGAGTTAACCTGGAGGTATTTGCACTCAACATGGGCAAACCTCTGTCCTGGACTCTGTATTTGGATCATTTCTAGTTATCTCAGGAGAACCAGTGTTATGTCCCAACTCTCCTTTATTTTTAGCATTTTGTATTTGCCCTGATGTGATATTCTGTCATGTTCATGGAGGGAATCTGGAGAACTTAGAATTTTCTAACTTACTCTGCTCTCTTTAAGTATCTTATTATCCATTTTTGTCAGTTCAAGAAGTAATATAAATTGTTTTATGCATTATTAGAGAGTTTTTTAAGGAACAAATTCCTTTTTTAATTTACTCCTTCTCTAATTTTCTCCTCCTTCCTTTGCTTCCTCTTTCCCACTAGAGGTAAAAAGTATGTGTGTGTGTGTGTGTGTGTGTGTGTGTGTGTGTGTAACTGTATGTTTATGTTTGTGTATTCTCCCTTTCTCTGACTAATTCCAACAAGGATAAAGTTAAGATAACAGCTGCTCTCCCTTATCCTTTTTTTTTTTTTTTTTTTTGCTGAGGCAATTGGGGTTAAGTGACTTACCCAAGATCACACAGCTAGAAGTGTTACATGTCTGAGATCAGATTTGAACTAAGGTCCTCCTGATTTCAGAGCTAATGCCCTATCCACTGTGCCACCTAGATGTCCCTTCTCTTTCTTTTCTACATGCATACCCTGATTTTGGAAGATAATTTCCCCTAAACTTTACAACAGGAACTATGGACCATGTTTAAATAGCCTAACATAAAGGTATTCCTAAGAGGTTTTGCCTGATTATATCTGGATCTCTTCAGATTGAGGTACAAATAGGCCTCCAACACATGGGTGGATCTGATCTCCTTTAATTATTTGAATATATAGAAAAAAAATCTTTAAAATTGATGTGACTGGTTTGCTCTATTTCTGTTACATTTTCTTGCTTGTGGTCTTTCCAATGCATGCCTTCCAGCTATGTTCAGAAGATGAAAATCACAGTTTACTCACACTAGAGGGGTCACACACTGAATTGGAAAGGGGAAAGTTCTGCTCCCTCTTTTATCCTGATTCAAAGAAATGGTCCTGGAGTCTCTGCTCAGTACTATTTTCTCTTTCATTTTATGCTACTCTCATTATATCCTTTACCAGTTTTTTTTTCTTTTTCCCCCCCATTCTTCTTTTATGATCACTAGGACAAAACAAGACCATTAAAAGGCCTTGCCTACTTAGACTACCTCTATGACCATTGAAGATGATAGGATTCAAAAGGGACATATATATATCCTATATTCATATTAGAATATAAACAGTTTAGTTCTTTATAATTATTTATTCATGATTCTCTTTTTATGCTTATATTCAATCTTATATGTAAACTTCAAATTTTTCTTACAGTTTTGATCTTTTTGCCAGTAATGGCAGAAAGCCTTTTATTTCATTAAAGTCCCATTTTTTCCAACTGAAAACATTAAATTCAGCTTTAAATAATAAGTTATTCATTGCAGTAAGCCTCTTTTGTTTTTCTTCTGGAATATTCTATTTCAAGTTTTCTATCCCTCTATTGTGGTGGCTTTACATTATATATGATCTTGGTTGTGGTTCCTTGGCAAGAGAAGGAAACTTAGAAGGATGAGAAATATCAATAAAATCTCATACCTAACACAACTCTCCAAGGTTTCTGCAATATAAAATGGGAATTTACTTTCACTAATCTTTTGATCATGCTTCCAATGGGAGATTAAAAAACAAAACAAAACAAAACAAAACAAAACATGGGATTCTTTTCCCATGACTTCATAGTTCTGGTCAGGTTGGAGATTGTAGAGAGAAAGACTCAAAAGAAAGGAATTTTCCCTCTGGCTTATAGAAATTTATGACATTGTAAATCAATCAGAAACTAAAATTGTGACTGAAATGTATATTTCTATAAATTTCTATATTATGAATTTATAATGGTTAACATATTTTCGGAGATTTTCAGTTAGGATTAAGATTAACTAGAAATAGCACATGTTTCTCTCCCCTTCCTGGAGGATTATGAATGTATTTTTTAACTAGAAAATAATTTCATGTAACTTGTCATCAAGTAATTAGACAATAAATAGTGCTGAAGCTAGTTTGAAATGATTCATTAGAATTTGTCTAATTAAACTAATAGCTAAATCATTTAACTTAAAATAAACTACATAAATGGAGTATGGTATTGTGTAAGAAAAGAACCCACAAGAAGGTTTAGTAAGGTAGAATTCACAAAAGAATGAGTGGTACCTTAAAGAAAGGTGGACTCCCTTTGTAGTGGTAGTATAAATGAAAAGCAATATAAAATAAAAGGTTTAAAGTTTTAGGAAACATTTTGTATAGCTATTGGTTTTTTTATTATTTTTTTCTATTTTTTTCTTTTTATTTCATTGAGATAAGGAGAAGAGAAACATTTTGGAGAAATGCCTGTTTGCAATCTCAGACAGACAACATTTTATCAAGTCATAACTTTTATCAAATAGAAACTGCAGAAATAAAGTTGCAGCATGGAAATATTCTGTCCTTGAAGAACCATTAAAAGTCATGACCCAATTCTTAGAGCCTCATGGAATTTTGAAAGTGAGGAATGAGAACTTGAAACTGTCACTAAGAATCTTTGAAAGTAAGCTAAGTGGAGAGACAGAGCCAAAGTGGCAGAGTAAAGGTAGGGACTGCCCAACAATGCCCCCAAACCAGTCCAAATTCCTTTAAGTGGTGACACTAAGCAAATTTTAGAGCATTAGAACACTCAAAAAGACAGAGTAGAACAGAGTAGAATATTTTCCAGCTAAAGGCAAGTTAGAAAGTCAGCAGAAAAGGTCAAGATACTACGGTGTGATCCAGCACATTCTTGAATTAGCACCAGTACTGATGGCTTCCAGACCTCTCTCTTTCTGTTTGTCTCTCTCTCTCCTTACACATATACATATACTACAAACATATATATAAATATATGGAATATACACTAAAAATACATAAATCTGACTACACATGCGTATGTATGACATGTGCATATATTATATCATGCATTACAGTATATTTGATGTACACTATGATTCATAATGAAATCTAGGTCACTCCTTTATGAATAAGATTTAGGAAAAGAAAACACATTCTGGCCAAATATATTTTTAGAAATGGTTTAACTCTAAATTAAATTAGAGATGAAAGAGGGTAAATTTATTTATATTACTAAAACTATGTAAAACATATCTTTCAAGCATTAGACGAGAAGCAAAATAAATACACATTTTTAGATATTTATGTCAAAATATAAAATAGGAGAAAATAATTGAATCGTTTTATCTTAAAGGGGATAGCAATAAAGATTCAATTTGTTCTGAACACCTTGTAATTATAATTATGAAAGTTTTCCTCAGAGACTATATGAGAAAATGCTTCTCTTTTGCAATGATGAAGATTTATAATGGTGGAAAACTATATTTCTGGATTCCATTAATGTTATTTTTGAGCTGCTTTTTTGGTTCTTTTTATTCTTTGTTACATGTGATGGCTCTGTGAAGAGAGCAAGAGAGTAAACTACATTCAGAAATAAAAGTAACTGAAAAGAAAATCTATTAATAATATATATTTAAATAATTTACTTTTTGCCTATTCTTTTCTTTTCCCTGTTAGAAACCTGCAAAGGGGAAAGAGTGCTTAGTGGAACTTCCAGCTCTTAACTCCAAGACCCACATGAAAGAAAACCTTCACCTAAGAAACTACAGAGACCATGGAAAGCAGTTTCCAGTTCTAGAAATTAATTTCTTCCTGATATCTTTCTTAAATACAACTTTTTCCATAAAGCTCTCTGGGCTTCCAAGAATTTGCTTCCTAACAAGACAGTCACAGAGTTATTGCTCTTCAGTCATAACCTCACCAATTTAACTACCATATAGCTTCTAAAACATAGGTGAAAGCAATGGGATTCCTCTTTTGATTAGATTATATGTATATTCTAGGAAAATATCACTGTATTACATACTTTGGTAAGGCAACAAAGGACAAGACTATGTTTATCTGAATTAAGTAAAGTTATTTTGGCAAACTGATAAAAAAATTCCTGCTTGCTGGACTAGTACAAACCTAAACAGAATAAAAAAAAAAAAAGTATCATTCCTTGCTATGAATGACATATATGCACAAGGATCTCCCAAGTTCAAAAGCCAGAATCATTTACTTTTACTTTGTAGCTCCTAGTACCTCTCATTATGAAAAACAAAATGAAAAAAAAAAAAAAGAATCCAAATATTCTGGCACAAAAAAAAGGATGCTTCAAGATAGGGGAATCTAAGTTTTTTATATTTTACATATTTACTTATATTTAGACATTTTTTAATTCTAGCTTTTTAAAGAGATGATTGCTGACAAAAATATGTGTGCCGAGAGAAAGAAACGAATTAAATGAAAATAAAAAAATCATGAAGATACTTTGCAAGAACTACAACTAATGAAGTAAGTTAGAATTTAAATTTAGCGATGAGAAATTGGCAAAGTTGAGGATAAAGAGGAACTTTCAGAGAACAATAATCTCTGTAGCCAGATGATGATTGAAATTTTACTTCTAAATTAAAAAGAATGAAAATCAAGAATATTTATAGAAGTTTTAATAAAATTGTGACTATTAGGCTAGCAAGTAGAATCAATAAAGAAAAGAAAAGATAGTTGTCAAGGCAAAGCAAAGTGTTTAAGAAAAAATAAATACTACAGTAAACAAAGTAGAAGGTTGGATAGAGAAAATTGTTAAAAACAGAAAGATGATAGGGATAAGACAGAAGGAAAAATGGATAGGGCTGTGGAGTGGTTGTGAATATTGAGTTGAGTGTGGTTATCAAGCTACTAAGAAGTGATAATTTTCACAAATAAATAAAAGAGAAAAATACCCAAATGTTTGTGGTAAAGGAATTAACACCCATGATTTGTAGCTGTCCTTTGTTTTCTTTTATGATTGTATATCTTAATAAATATTAAAAGTACAATTTTCTGGTGACTTGAAATGTGTATGTGAACAAAACAAAGGTGGAAAGGGAGACTCATCTCATGGTCTCAAGACTCCATGATTGTAGGCCTTGTCCAAGGTATATTTTCTATATGTCCCCACTATTTATTTTTGCTTTTCCTATGATAACAAGTTTTCTGACTGTTAATTCTCTTTATAATTTTCTTTCTAATATTTTAACCTGCTTTTGTCTTTCTTCATATGCAAAATTTGTCTTGTAAGTCATTTATGTTGACATAATCATTCACACCTATATGCATATTTATAATACAAACATGTAATATATGTTATATGAAATATATATTTGTACATACACATATATATTTATTTATTAGGTAGGACTACAAGTCATATTCCTATGTATACAATCTACATTAATCCTACTTAGCACATTGAAATTTTTTTTCCCATCTTCTATTTATTATTCCTGGCAAAAAAAAAAAAAAAAAAAAAAAAAAAAAAAAAAAAAAAGTTGATGCTTACACTCTCAAATTCTAAATTCTCAGTTCATTGTACTCCATAATTTCAGTGATTCACTTCCACTTCATAAAAACTAACCATATCTGTCCCTTCATCATCAGCTTCCAAATAAATAATGTCCCAATCTTTTTAACAAGATTATGAGTGAAAACAGAAAATGAATGCTTATTAAATGTGTAGATAACCCAGTTTAGAGGGAAATAATAATAGAATAGATGGGGCATTTGGGGACCAACATTACCTAGAAAAAGAAAATTAAAAAAAAAAGAAGTGTTAATTTTAAAATGTTCATCTGATATCTTCTGAGCCAAAAAATATATACTTTGATATTCAGTGATTTAAAGAGGAATATATGACCAATATTGAAAGAAAAGAAAAAATGGGGAAATGTGGTTTAATGATAAAAATGAAAAAGTCCAAAGGTTTAGAGATCTCAAAGGTATCTTGTCAAATGAAGAATAGGAAGGTAGTACATATGGAAAGTATTAGACATCACAAAAGTGAATTTGAATGTATTTTAATTAATGTGAATTTTGGAAATCATTACAGAATCATCTCTATGCTTGCAGTAAGACTATAAGACATAGAAATAGAAAATAATAATAATGAATAACAAAAAGAGGTGAATAAATAAAGACTAAATGAAATTCATCTCTGAATTATTTTTGAGAAAATGATAAATATATAAAGGAAAAGAAATGGATACTGGCTGTCAATTTTCCTTAGAGAATTTTGATTGATGTAAAACAATTACTTAAATGAGGAGATCAAAGGACCATAGAAACTACATAATCAATGAGAAAAAAGTTATTGCTTCACAAAGTAAAGACTTACAGAAGCCAAAATGTGGTTTTATGGCATATATTCATTTGGTAACATTACAAAGATGATAGAAGCTTGTGGGTAGTATCAACTTAGAAAACTAAAACAGTGGAAGGGAAAATGAGCCTGCCAAAATATGGCATGATACTCAAATAGTAAAATCAAGTTAATAGTCATTTTTGTACTGCTTATTATATCCTCGGCGCTGTGCTAAGCACTATGCAAATGAAGTCATAAAGACTTCATAAAGAAGACTTTGCCTTCTACCTTTAATTCCAAAGCGGGTGAGGACACACACACACACACACACACACACACACACACACACACACTCTTTTGTTTTTTCCTGAGGCAACTGGGGCTAGGTGACTTGCCCAGAGTCACACAGCTAGGACAGCTGAGAAGTGTTAAGTGTCTGAGGTCAGATTTGAACTCAGGTCCTCCTGACTTCAGGGCTAGTGCTCCATCCTCTGCACTACCAGTTTCCCCAAGGACACATATATTTAAAAAATTAAAAAAAAAAAAAAAAAAAAACTAAGGGTGATAAATGATAAAGTCTGCAAAGTTAAGTGAAATTTGTAAAGGAATAAAGAAGTGGATCACATGGATCTCTACCTTAAATTCAGGGTGGAGGTAGGAACCCAATAATAAAAGGGAAGGTTGAAGAGGCAAAGGAGTAGAGAGGAAAAATTTTGTAAAAATGTTTGTTGACCATAGAACAAGCATTCCACAGGCCACAGTGGAAAGACTGGGTAGTGTTTGAGGAGGGAATTGAGGAAGATAGGAATAAGGAATTAAGTAGTAGAAGATGTAAAATGGGGTTTGAAGAAAAGCAGGAGTTCAGTATTACTGCAATGTGTAGTATATGAGCTAATATGAGACTGTTCTCTATGGAGTGGTGGCAGTCTTTTTCTCATAGGAAACTTGAGGAAAGCTGGAGAGATAAAAAGAGATGGGAGGGACATAGTCAGAATGACAGATTCCTGTTTCCCTATTCCTTTTTCTCTCTGAAAAACCAAGATTAGACAGGAAATAGAAGTCAAATCTGGTTTGCAAGAGGTGGAAATCTCATTTCCTACTGGCATTCCTCTTTTTATTCCCTCAAAGGAATAAAGCACAGATGAAATGGAAGATTTGAATTCAAAAGAATGGCCTTTTTATACTGGATTTTCTTTACATTGCGGTTGAAATATCAGGCAGATAGCCAGCCTTGTACTGACACAGAAGGAAGTCACTGTATAGGCCTGGGAGATAGCATTAATTCCCTTCTCATCTCTTGCTGGAGAGGAGCCCAGCACAACAGGACCTGAATTGTTATTAAAAGAGTTTAATGTCAACTTGGAAGATCTCAGATGAGGTACTCTTGGCACCTCTGCTTTGGTTTGTATAGTTTAGCATTTTTTTTTTTTTTATCAGTGACTTATGATTGTATAAATGGTAAGTTAAGTTTCTTAAATTTACAGATGACACAAAAAGTTGGGTGTAATACCTATACAGAATTTTCTGAAATGCATACTTTTCTACCACTTCCTAATTGGGGGTATATCCACACTAATGATAATCTTCATCCTTCCACAAATTATCATATTCTTCTCCCAAGTAATTAGATAAGGCTAATATATTACTTAATAGTCAACCTCTTGGTTATGAACCCTTCTGAACTTACCTAGGCTTGTTCTTGGATTACAAAATATGTTCATATATCATTGAGTTCACAATCAAAAGCTTAGCTGAGCTTTAACACTGTTGGCATGGCTTTCAATAATGCAGTCATATTCAAGTCATGATTAAATATTGGATGAGTACTCAAGTTTTATATAATAGTATATATATATATATATATATATATATATATATATAGTCACTAAATCTGAACTAAAATGTTACAAAACTGAAAAAAGTCATAAAATGCTTCAACTGACTTCAATTTCTTTTTTTAATTTTTTTTTTAATTTATGGTAAGAAATGCATTCCCCCCTCCATTTTTTCTCACTTTTCTACAGTAGAAAGAACGACACTACATATGTTAATATCTGATAGAAGAGAATGTAACAGACATTAATGGCTTAACGAGGAGGCCAGATTATTATTTCATCAATAGGGATTGACAGCCTCCTTTATAATCAATTTAAATGAAAATTTAACTATAGAAAGGAAGTGGTCATAAACTATTGAAAAATGTACACTCATTTGCAAAGATGGGAGCAAGCAGTGTTTCTCTTCAAAATTGCCCTTTTTCTCCATTCTAAATTCATACAAAAATTAAATAAATTACAATGAATATGAGGTTTGAACTACTAGATATTAAAATTGTGCCTCATAATCCTACATTCCTCAGAAACATAAATGGTTTAAAATTAGTGTTTTTTCATTTACTCTCTTCTCTCACACTCAGAAAATATTTTTAAGACCATCTGCCTGCATTTAAGAGTTTCAAATGATTTCTTTGGTGATGCTATCCAAAAACAAACAAAAAAATAAACTGAACAGAGTCAAATGAAATACCCAATTTGACTTTTTCTTATGAAAAGGCAGCCTAACCAGGAAAATGGTCATTCATGTGACAATACACACATTAAATATAATAAAGAATACTAGTTCACATTTATATAGTGCTATAAAGTTTGAAAGCACTTTTTACACATTACCTCATAAAGTTGTTTTGGGGATCAAGTGAGATAAACATTATTATCCTCATTTTATGGATGAAGAATCTGAGGTTAAGGGGATAAAGTTAGTTTTCAAGGTTAACTCATCTAATAAGTGTCTGAGAAGAGAATGAACTCAGTGCTCCCTGACTTCAGGTCCAGCACTGTCTCACAACTGACCAGTGAGGAAATTGGAGCCTAAAACCATTAAGTGATTTGCTCTTGTCCACAGTTAATAAGTTTCAAAGCTAAAATTTAAAACCATCTTTACTAACTCCAAGTCAAAAAATATTTTTTTGTTTTATAAGTACTACCTACTGAAACATAAAGTAGTAGAAAAAGAATCTACTAAACAAAACACCTATTTTAAAATATTAAGTGTGTATTTGGTGTATGTGTCATTTTGACATGAATACAAACCTTGTTTATTATATAGGCTATGCTGATAGAAGATGGTCTCTTGCAGATATCCAAAAGTGTACAAGTTTGAAAAAGTGATGATTTGTCAAATTAATGGAGGACTAGCCAACCTAGGAGCAGATAGTCTTACTATAAGTTCAGCTATATCATAATAAATTTTTCAGACACAGAATTTCACCAAAAAATATAGGTAAATGTAGTAGAGAATATTACCTACAGAGATGATTTTATAGAATGTTTATTTTATGAAATATAAAAGTATATGTATATATAAATATAAATATATGTACAAACACACAAGCCAAATGCATGCACATTCAAAAATCTATACTTTGCATGACCGACCTTATTACAATCATGGAGATATATGAAACTAAGATATTCTAGTGTAGTATGGGAAAGGCAGGTTGCAATGCATAGCCACTGACATTCTGAAACTTATACAAAATTTTCTTCTGCAGAAAGGACATCAATTATTCTTAGAATTTGCATTTGAATTTAAGCAACAGGCCATTACTAGGGTTTTGACAATCGCTCATTGCATTAGTGCAAAGACCAAATACAAAGCAATACTATGTGAATATTAGCTACCAGAGAGATTGGGAAATTGTCTTCTGTTGCAGGAATTGATATCACAGTAGTATCAGAGCTGAAGTTTTGCACCCTCATAAGTGAATGTTTTGTACACTGATAAAATTTAGTTCAGTTCCACCACTAGTGTTAATCCAATTCTTTGAAAGTGATCAAAGTAAAGGGGAAAAAAATTGTATAACTAGTGAGACTGCCACTCAGTTATAAACATTCTTAAATAATATATGTGTGTATATATATGTATGTAGATACACAAATATACATAGATACATACACATATATGTATAAACACACGTATGTGAGTATATATGAGACAGAGGGGTTAGAGATAGAGAGTTTCCTTCTAGGGATATAGGTGACCAAGCATTATTCTGAGAAGGGGTCCTTAGGCTTTATCAAGAAGTTGATAGGATCATGACACAAAATATGATTAAGAACCCCTTTTATAGAGAGATAACTATAAAAAAAGGAATTCATTTGATGTTGTCCATAAAAATAGGATATCACTTTAAGCAATATTTAATTTGAATTTCGGATAATAGTTTGTTTCCTTATTTCCCTTGACAAGTAACAACAGGCTGGATCATCAATCTGCCATACAATCATTGGAAAAAAAAAAGCCACAACTGCCCATTTTTGCATTCTGAACTATCTAGAGAATAGCTAATCATATGTTTTCCTTTGAATGATGTGTGACAGAGCTGAAACACAGTAGTTAGTTTTGTATATGTTGATACCTGAATTAACTTGTCTTCTATAACTCAATTCCCAATATGATTTAAGAAAATAGTGAACATAATGGGTATTTTTTGTGTATCAGATATGCTGAGGAAAATATGCTATTTGATTTTAAAGAAAAGAAGTACTTATTCCTACTTGAGAACCCTCATACAGTATTTCCTCACCTGGTTCCCAATATGAATGCCTTCACTTTACCTCTTGATATCTTTGGATATTATCAAGGTTTATTTGATGTGAGATTGGAAACCTTTTCTAATATCCCTAATTGTTAATCTTGTCTTGCTTCTCAACTGATCCTATATGCTCATATTCCCCTCCCTTTTTGGCCCTTAATTTTATCAGCATAATAAATATAATTTTCAAAGGAAATTTTTTTTTACCAATTTGTAGCAACTGACAGTCTTTTGCACATAGCTGGAAATTGATACATGCTTATTGGATGAATACATATATGAAACAGCCAACAGTTTCATTCAAGAGCCTTCTTATTAGACCTCCAGGCTTGCAAATTCTTCTCTCTCCAGTACACCCTCTAAATTGCTCCCAAAGTCATCTTCCTATTGAATAGGATAGAACATGTTGCTCTTTTGATTTAAAAGCATTTGTCACTCCCTATTGATTCTGAATATAAATATATTCATATATATTCAAATATATCTAAAATATAAAAACATCTCTAAGTCAAAGTCTTTCATTATTTACTTCTAGTCTTCCTTTTATATTGCAAGACTGAAGTAGAATAAAACACTAATAATTATGAAAATTAGAAAGAGGTCCATCACATTGCAAGTAATCTGAACCTTGAAAAAATATAATCATCTTTGAGTGTTTCCAGAGAAACTAAAATTTTGACAGAAAAAGTTATAAGGGAACAAAGATCTGAACAGCAAAAATAATCAGCAGAATAGGGAGGGGGAGGAAAAAGTACATGGCTTAGAGCTTTGATCTGTAGCTTGCTTACTTGCTTATTTTCCTTCACTGGTGATCACAATAAAATACAAATAAAAGTGATAACTCCTAATATTGAATGGAATATACACAGAGATGAGATTATACAACTAAATGTGTTTATGTCAGAACTAATTGTGTTTGTGTCAGAAACTCTGCCAGGTTCTGGAGATACAAAGACAAATTTAAAGCACATTACAAGCCAGTTAACCAGTTTGATAATCTACTATCTTCCACCTGGATTCCCCTGCACATTTGTTTTTCTGCCAACCATTTTATGCCAGTCTTCTCCCTTCAGCTTATCTGCCTACTCTTCTACTCCCAAGCATAGTTTTCTTGAACCTAAACTTAGGTGGCAGAAGTCACTCCCCAACTTTTTTTTTTTTTTTTTAAACTTTCAGGACATTGTCTTACTTCC
The DNA here is from genome assembly GCF_016432865.1 of Antechinus flavipes. Lineage (NCBI taxonomy): Eukaryota > Metazoa > Chordata > Mammalia > Dasyuromorphia > Dasyuridae > Antechinus > Antechinus flavipes. Next base: position 499,029,369 of record NC_067400.1, read on the forward strand.
TTCTTAACAGATTTTTGAGCTCTCTCATCTGTAGGAATCCATCGTCAAGCTCTATATCTTGAAGGATGCTTTCCCTATTCATTCTTTTCTAAGATGATGAAAGTGGACCTTCTCTTTTTTGAAGTGTAATATAGCACTTTCACTTCCCATCTAATTTAGGGACTTGCTTCGTTGATCACCTCACTTACTTTTTTCATTGTCTTTCTCTATTCAGTCCTTCTCCAATGCCTACAAACAAATCCATATGTTTCTTGCCTATTAAAACTGGCCCAACCACTCCCTTGAGTTATCTTCTGATATGTTTTTGACTCCTATTAAACTTCTGGAATTAGTCATCGACCATTTTTGACTCCACGTCTTCACCAGACATTCTTTTCTCTAACCTTTTGTTCTCACAATTTCTATTGAAAGTAATCTCAATGTACAT